>NC_091285.1:465634155-466273441 GCF_032444005.1 Ranitomeya imitator
TCCTACTTACCTTCCCTGCGCACCCTCGCTGCATCTTGTTCTGGCGCTAGCAGCTCTTCATGACGACCGATCACGTGTCTTCCGCTCATTAAGGTAATGAGTATTCACCCCTCTCCACTCCCATAGGTGTGGGTAAATATTCATTACCTTAATGGGCGGGGGAAATGTGATCGCCCGGCCACAGGAGCTGCTGGCACCGTAACGAGATGCTGCGAGGCCATGCAAGGAAGGTAAGTAGGATGTGGTTTTTTATTTTTTTTTAGGAACCATGCATACATGAACAGGGATAAGGAGCCAT
This sequence comes from Ranitomeya imitator, assembly GCF_032444005.1. Classification (NCBI taxonomy): domain Eukaryota; kingdom Metazoa; phylum Chordata; class Amphibia; order Anura; family Dendrobatidae; genus Ranitomeya; species Ranitomeya imitator. The sequence goes on from NC_091285.1 coordinate 465,634,454, forward strand.
GCATACAAGGACGGGGATAAGGAGCCACGCAGACAAGCATGGGGATAAGGAGCCATGCACACAAAGACGGGGATAAGGAGCCATACAGACAAGGATGGGGATGAGGAGCCATGCATACAGGGACAGAGGAGCCATGCATACAAGGACGGGATGTGGGGACAATGCATACCCGGCTTATACTCAACTCAATACGTTTTCACAGTTTTTTGTGGCAAAAGTAGGTGCCTCGTCATATACTTGGGTCGACTTTTACTCAAGTATATACGGTATATTGTGGAGCTGTGTATACTTCTAATGTCCTGCATAAATGGTGTAATTCTCAGTATCTATTCTTATGTATGTGTGTATCTGTCTATCTATCACTCCGATTAATTGTGAGAAAAGTAGCAGACTCTTTATTGGCTGAACATTTCTCTGATATGGAAGTGAAATGTTGCCACATTGACTAATAAAGAGTATATAAAAAAAATCGGTTCCATTTTCTTCCACAAAAGTGGTACAATCTTCTTCTCACTTGCTGTCCGTGTGCAGTCGTGTTTTTTTTTTTCTCAGCAGATGTTGCAGTCTGATACACGGCGAGTCAGACCATTGAGGAGATTGAGAAATTAATTTCTCCGTCTCCTCCACACCTGTGCTGCGAGAGCATTGGAGCACGGACACTCTAATCACGCTCACAGCAGAGCAAGAGCCGAGTATCATTGGCATATTACATCCGATGCCATATTCTAGTGTGATTCCACCCTAATGAGCACCTGTATTAAGCCCACGTTCAGATGGTCAGTATTTATTCAGTATTTTCATCAGTATTTGTAAGCCAAAACTGGGAGTGGAACAATCCACAGGAAAAGTATAATAGAAACATGTCACCACTTCTGTATTTATCACCCACTCCTGGTTTTGGCTACAAATACTGAGGTCAAATACTGACCAAATACTGCTAGCGTGAATGTGGCCTTATTCTGTATCTATACACTGCACAGTACCACAACTCATTATACAGGTGGGGCTGTGTGTGTCATTAATTATACAGTGGGGCTGTGTGTGTCAAAATACATATATATATATATATATATATATATATACAGTGGGGCAAAAAAGTATTTAGTCAGTCAGCAATAGTGCAAGTTCCACCACTTAAAAAGATGAGAGGCGTCTGTAATTTACATCATAGGTAGACCTCAACTATGGGAGACAAACTGAGAAAAAAAAATCCAGAAAATCACATTGTCTGTTTTTTTATCATTTTTTTTGCATATTATGGTGGAAAATAAGTATTTGGTCAGAAACAAACAATCAAGATTTCTGGCTCTCACAGACCTGTAACTTCTTCTTTAAGAGCCTCCTCTTTCCTCCACTCATTACCTGTAGTAATGGCACCTGTTTAAACTTGTTATCAGTATAAAAAGACACCTGTGCACACCCTCAAACAGTCTGACTCCAAACTCCACTATGGTGAAGACCAAAGAGCTGTCAAAGGACACCAGAAACAAAATTGTAGCCCTGCACCAGGCTGGGAAGACTGAATCTGCAATAGCCAACCAGCTTGGAGTGAAGAAATCAACACTGGGAGCAATAATTAGAAAATGGAAGACATACAAGACCACTGATAATCTCCCTCGATCTGGGGCTCCACGCAAAATCCCACCCCGTGGGGTCAGAATGATCACAAGAACGGTGAGAAAAATCCCAGAACCACGCGGGGGGACGTAGTGAATGAACTGCAGAGAGCTGGGACCAATGTAACAAGGCCTACCATAAGTAACACACTACGCCACCATGGACTCAGATCCTGCAGTGCCAGACGTGTCCCACTGCTTAAGCCAGTACATGTCCGGGCCCGTCTGAAGTTTGCTAGAGAGCATTTGGATGATCCAGAGGAGTTTTGGGAGAATGTCCTATGGTCTGATGAAACCAAACTGGAACTGTTTGGTAGAAACACAACTTGTTGTGTTTGGAGGAAAAAGAATACTGAGTTGCATCCATCAAACACCATACCTACTGTAAAGCATGGTGGTGGAAACATCATGCTTTGAGGCTGTTTCCCTGCAAAGGGGCCAGGACGACTGATCCGGGTACATGAAAGAATGAATGGGGCCATGTATCGTGAGATTTTGAGTGCAAACCTCCTTCCATCAGCAAGGGCATTGAAGATGAAACGTGGCTGGGTCTTTCAACATGACAATGATCCAAAGCACACCGCCAGGGCAACGATGGAGTGGCTTCGTAAGAAGCATTTCAAGGTCCTGGAGTGGCCTAGCCAGTCTCCAGTAGAGTTGAGCGACCTTGACCTTTTTAGAGTCGAGCCGGGTTTTGCGAAACCCGACTATGTCCAAAGTCGGGTCGAGTGAAATCGGCCGATTATGACGTAAAGTCGGGATCGACCGAAACACGAAACCCAATGCAAGTCAATGGGGCAGCATAGTCGGCAGTGAGTGGGGGCCAGGAAAACACCTAGAGTACACATTTTAATGTCAATACCATCCATTCTTCTTAATGAAGCTTGTCAAGCGTAATTTACCTTATAATAATTGGAAGGCATTTGAAATTGGGGGTCATTTGGCTAAAGTTGTGGGGGGTAGGGCTGGTTCAAGTAATTAGTGGGCCCAGGAAATCTGGACCACGTCACGGCAGTGGAGCAGGGAGAGGTAAGTATTTCAACTTTGCAAGTGCTGTGAACCTGAGCAAGCAGGGGGGGCCCACTCGTTGGCATTGGCACTGGCACAGGGCCCCTCAAAGTACAGCGGTGTGTTTGCACGGCGGGGGCGCCTCCCACCGGCAGCAACACTTTTGCGTACTATGAGAGGCCCTGTGCCAGTGACGTCGCCAACTAGTATTCCTCCCCCCACCTGATGAAGGAACCTGCACTTTCATCTGCACCTTCCTCTTTGTCCCCGTGTAAGGTGGTATGGTATGCGGGAAGAGCAACCTGACTTTCAGCAGGGTCACAATGTTGTTGTGTAGCGTGCACGGGGAATGTTGCGTTATGGGTCAATGTACCAGCAGACTCATCTATCACTGGCTGGGCAATGGGCACGATGAAGTGGAAACACAGATATAGGCCCAAAGAAGAAAGTGGGCTAAATGCAGTTCAAAATTGGTAACACAGGAATAACCAGGGGGCATTGCAGTGGAGGACAACTGGAATGAGAGGCTGACACAGAGAGTAGGGCCAAATCAGTAAGTAGTCGAAATGCAGTTCAAAATTGGCAACCGTAGCAAACAGGCGGCACAGCTTTGTTCAGTGGAGGAGAACAGCAAGGAGTGGCAGACACCGATAGTAGGCCCCAACCCAACAAGTAGGCCAAATGCAGTCTAACATTAACAACTACTTAACGAGAGGCTGAAAATGGAATTTCAGGACAGGAAACCAGGAGAACAGCAAGGAGTGGCAGACACCGATAGTAGGCCCCAAACCAACTAGTACGCCAAATGCAGTTGTTCCATTTAACCACAATTTAATGAGAGCCTGAAGATAGAAGCTCAGGAAAGGCAACCTGGGGAACACCTTGGAGTGTAACACACCATCTCTCTCCACCCCATACCCATTTTTTAGGCCTAATGCAGTGTACTTTTCTACAACTACTAAACGAGAGTCGGAAGACCGAAGCAATGGCAAGGAAACCTGGGGAACACCTTGGAGTGTAACACACCATCTCTCTCCACCCCATTCCCCATTTTTTAGGCCTAATGCAGCCTACTTTCCGACACCTACTAAACGAGAGCATGAAGATCGAAGCTCAGGAAAGGCAACCTGGGGAACACCTTGGAGTGTAACACACCATCTCTCTCCACCCCATACCCATTTTGTAGGCCTAATGCAGCGTACTTTTCTACAACTACAAAACGAGAGCATGAAGATCGAAGCTCAGGAAAGGCAACCTGGTGAAAACCTTGGAGTGTAACACAACCTGTCTCTACACCCCATACCAAATTTGTAGGCCTAATGCAGCGTAGTTTCCACCAACTACTAAACGAGAGCCGGAAGATCGAAGCTCATGAAAGGCAACCCGGGGAACACCTTAGTGTAACACAACCTCTCTCTACACCACGAAAGGGCTGATTCTTAGGAAGGAAGGCTGTTGTAAATAAGCATTGCGCGTCCGAGGGTGATTATATTCTTATTCGGTATCTACTCACCCTTGGACGCGCCATGCTTCTTGATTTGTAATTAATGTTTATTTGCAATGTGCTTTTGACTTACTCAATTAATTTTTTAATTATTGATTTTATTAAATTAATAGTTTAACATCTTACTGGAAATAATTTAAAGGAGACGCGACAGGACAACACTCGGTGGATGCCATATCTGTGTTAACAACTCCAAAAAACTTTCAGTTAACTTCTTGCAGGAGAAAGAAATTGTAGCTGTTGGACCTTTGTAGTACAGTTCCAGATATTTGTTGTGTGTTTGTTTTGATTGTTAAAATGTCTGCATTTGAGATCTCAACACGATCTTATTTTTTATAATCAAATTAATTTTTAAAATATTTTATTAGGTTGGTTCAAGGGGTACACGGGCCGCAGTAGACAGGTCAGAGGAGGCCTAGTGGAAGGAGGGACCGCAGATGCGCCACTGTTTCACCCATACACAATTAGTAGGCCTAATGCAGCGTAGTTTCCAACAGCTACTAAACGAGAGCCGGAAGATCGAAGCTCAGGAAAGGCAACCTGGGGAACACCTTGGAGTGTAACACAACCTCTCTCTACACCACGGAAGGGCTGATTCTTAGGAAGGAAGGCTGTTTTAAATAAGCATTGCGCGTCCGAGGGTGATTATATTCTTATTCGGTATCTACTCACCCTTGGACGCGCCATGCTTCTTGATTTGTAATTAATGTTTATTTGCAATGTGCTTTTGACTTACTCAATTAATTTTTTAATTATTGATTTTATTAAATTAATAGTTTAACATCTTATTGGAAATAATTTAAAGGAGACGCGACAGGACAACACTCGGTGGATGCCATATCTGTGTTAACAACTCCAAAAAACTTTCAGTTAACTTCTTGCAGGAGAAAGAAATTGTAGCTGTTGGACCTTTGTAGTACAGTTCCAGATATTTGTTGTGTGTTTGTTTTGATTGTTAAAATGTCTGCATTTGAGATCTCAACACGATCTTATTTTTTATAATCAAATTAATTTTTAAAATATTTTATTAGGTTGGTTCAAGGGGTACACGGGCCGCAGTAGACAGGTCAGTGGAGGCCTAGTGGAAGGAGGGACCGCAGATGTGCCACTGTTTCACCCATACACAATTAGTAGGCCTAATGCAGCGTAGTTTCCAACAGCTACTAAACGAGAGCCGGAAGATCGAAGCTCAGGAAAGGCAACCTGGGGAACACCTTGGAGTGTAACACAACCTCTCTCTACACCACGGAAGGGCTGATTCTTAGGAAGGAAGGCTGTTTTAAATAAGCATTGCGCGTCCGAGGGTGATTATATTCTTATTCGGTATCTACTCACCCTCGGACGCGCCATGCTTCTTGATTTGTAATTAATGTTTATTTGCAATGTGCTTTTGACTTACTCAATTAATTTTTTAATTATTGATTTTATTAAATTAATAGTTTAACATCTTATTGGAAATAATTTAAAGGAGACGCGACAGGACAACACTCGGTGGATGCCATATCTGTGTTAACAACTCCAAAAAACTTTCAGTTAACTTCTTGCAGGAGAAAGAAATTGTAGCTGTTGGACCTTTGTAGTACAGTTCCAGATATTTGTTGTGTGTTTGTTTTGATTGTTAAAATGTCTGCATTTGAGATCTCAACACGATCTTATTTTTTATAATCAAATTAATTTTTAAAATGTTTTATTAGGTTGGTTCAAGGGGTACACGGGCCGCAGTAGACAGGTCAGAGGAGGCCTAGTGGAAGGAGGGACCGCAGATGCGCCACTGTTTCACCCATACACAATTAGTAGGCCTAATGCAGCGTAGTTTCCAACAGCTACTAAACGAGAGCCGGAAGATCGAAGCTCAGGAAAGGCAACCTGGGGAACACCTTGGAGTGTAACACAACCTCTCTCTACACCACGGAAGGGCTGATTCTTAGGAAGGAAGGCTGTTTTAAATAAGCATTGCGCGTCCGAGGGTGATTATATTCTTATTCGGTATCTACTCACCCTTGGACGCGCCATGCTTCTTGATTTGTAATTAATGTTTATTTGCAATGTGCTTTTGACTTACTCAATTAATTTTTTAATTATTGATTTTATTAAATTAATAGTTTAACATCTTATTGGAAATAATTTAAAGGAGACGCGACAGGACAACACTCGGTGGATGCCATATCTGTGTTAACAACTCCAAAAAACTTTCAGTTAACTTCTTGCAGGAGAAAGAAATTGTAGCTGTTGGACCTTTGTAGTACAGTTCCAGATATTTGTTGTGTGTTTGTTTTGATTGTTAAAATGTCTGCATTTGAAATCTCAACACGATCTTATTTTTTATAATCAAATTAATTTTTAAAATATTTTATTAGGTTGGTTCAAGGGGTACACGGGCAGCAATAGACAGGTCAGTGGAGGCCTAGTGGAAGGAGTGACGGCAGACAGGCATCAAAGGCCTAACATTGGGCTGGCTGTAGGCAAGTTAAAATTGGTTCCAGGGGAACACGGCCATCAGTGGCCTGGTCAGTGTAGTTGTAGTTGAAAGAACGGGACGCAGACAGGCTTCGAAGGCCTAACATAATAACATAGGGCTGGCTGTAGGCAAGTTAAAATTGGTTCCAGGGGAACACGGCCATCAGTGGCCTGGTCAGTGTAGTTGTAGTTGAAAGAACGGGACGCAGACAGGCTTCGAAGGCCTAACATAACAAACTTGGGCTGGCTGTAGGCACTTTTAAATTTGTTCCAGGGGTACATGGGCAGCAGTGTATGGCCAGTGGAAGTCTAGTGGAAGGAGTGACCGCAGACAGGCTTCCAAGGCCTAACATAACAAACTTGGGCTGGCTGTAGGCACTTTTAAATTGGTTCCAGGGGTACATGGGCAGCAGTGGTCTGGTCAGTGGAAGTCTAGGGGAAGGAGTGACCGCAGACAGGCTTCCAAGGCCTAACATAACAAACTTGGGCTGGCTGTAGGCACTTTTAAATTGGTTCCAGGGGTACACGGGCAGCAGTGGTCTGGTCAGTGGAAGTCTAGTGGAAGGAGTGACCGCAGACAGGCTTCCAAGGCCTAACATAATAAATTAGGGCTGTGGGCACTTTTAAATTGGTTCCAGGGGTACACGGGCAGCAGTGGTCTGGTCAGTGGAAGTCTAGTGGAAGGAGTGACCGCAGACAGGCTTCCAAGGCATAACATAACAAACTTGGGCTGGCTGTAGGCACTTTTAAATTGGTTCCAGGGGTACACGGGCAGCAGTGGTCTGGTCAGTGGAAGTCTAGTGGAAGGAGTGACCGCAGACAGGCTTCCAAGGCCTAACATAATAAATTAGGGCTGTGGGCACTTTTAAATTGGTTCCAGGGGTACACGGGCAGCAGTGGTCTGGTCAGTGGAAGTCTAGTGGAAGGAGTGACCGCAGACAGGCTTCCAAGGCCTAACATAACAAACTTGTGCTGGCTGTAGGCACTTTTAAATTGGTTCCAGGGGTACATGGGCAGCAGTGGTCTGGTCAGTGGAAGTCTAGTGGAAGGAGTGACCGCAGACAGGCTTCCAAGGCCTAACATAACAAACTTGGGCTGGCTGTAGGCACTTTTAAATTGGTTCCAGGGGTACACGGGCAGCAGTGGTCTGGTCAGTGGAAGTCTAGTGGAAGGAGTGACCGCAGACAGGCTTCCAAGGCCTAACATAACAAACTTGTGCTGGCTGTAGGCACTTTTAAATTGGTTCCAGGGGTACATGGGCAGCAGTGGTCTGGTCAGTGGAAGTCTAGTGGAAGGAGTGACCGCAGACAGGCTTCCAAGGCCTAACATAACAAACTTGGGCTGGCTGTAGGCACTTTTAAATTGGTTCCAGGGGTACACGGGCAGGAGTGGTCTGGTCAGTGGAAGTCTAGTGGAAGGAGTGACCGCAGACAGGCTTCCAAGGCCTAACATAACAAACTTGGGCTGGCTGTAGGCACTTTTAAATTGGTTCCAGGGGTACATGGGCAGCAGTGGTCTGGTCAGTGGAAGTCTAGTGGAAGGAGTGACCGCAGACAGGCTTCCAAGGCCTAACATAACAAACTTGGGCTGGCTGTAGGCACTTTTAAATTGGTTCCAGGGGTACATGGGCAGCAGTGGTCTGGTCAGTGGAAGTCTAGTGGAAGGAGTGACCGCAGACAGGCTTCCAAGGCCTAACATAACAAACTTGGGCTGGCTGTAGGCACTTTTAAATTGGTTCCAGGGGTACATGGGCAGCAGTGGTCTGGTCAGTGGAAGTCTAGTGGAAGGAGTGACCGCAGACAGGCTTCCAAGGCCTAACATAACAAACTTGGGCTGGCTGTAGGCACTTTTAAATTGGTTCCAGGGGTACACGGGCAGCAGTGGTCTGGTCAGTGGAAGTCTAGTGGAAGGAGTGACCGCAGACAGGCTTCCAAGGCCTAATATAACAAACTTGTGCTGGCTGTAGGCACTTTTAAATTGGTTCCAGGGGTACATGGGCAGCAGTGGTCTGGTCAGTGGAAGTCTAGTGGAAGGAGTGACCGCAGACAGGCTTCCAAGGCCTAACATAACAAACTTGGGCTGGCTGTAGGCACTTTTAAATTGGTTCCAGGGGTACACGGGCAGGAGTGGTCTGGTCAGTGGAAGTCTAGTGGAAGGAGTGACCGCAGACAGGCTTCCAAGGCCTAACATAACAAACTTGGGCTGGCTGTAGGCACTTTTAAATTGGTTCCAGGGGTACATGGGCAGCAGTGGTCTGGTCAGTGGAAGTCTAGTGGAAGGAGTGACCGCAGACAGGCTTCCAAGGCCTAACATAACAAACTTGGGCTGGCTGTAGGCACTTTTAAATTGGTTCCAGGGGTACATGGGCAGCAGTGGTCTGGTCAGTGGAAGTCTAGTGGAAGGAGTGACCGCAGACAGGCTTCCAAGGCCTAACATAACAAACTTGGGCTGGCTGTAGGCACTTTTAAATTGGTTCCAGGGGTACATGGGCAGCAGTGGTCTGGTCAGTGGAAGTCTAGTGGAAGGAGTGACCGCAGACAGGCTTCCAAGGCCTAACATAACAAACTTGGGCTGGCTGTAGGCACTTTTAAATTGGTTCCAGGGGTACACGGGCAGCAGTGGTCTGGTCAGTGGAAGTCTAGTGGAAGGAGTGACCGCAGACAGGCTTCCAAGGCCTAACATAACAAAATTGGGCTGACTGTAGGCACTTTTAAATTGGTTCCAGGGTAACACGGGCAGCAGTGGCCTGGTCAGTGTAGTAGTTGTAGAAAGAAGGGACCGCAGACAGGCTTCGAAGGCCTAACATAACAAAAATGTCAAAACAATGGTATTGTCAGTGCCAGGCATTGAAGGATGTCAGCGCCTAGACTACACATTGGTGAAGCTGTGAGAGATAATTTTGCTAGTGGTAGAGCACTGTTTGAGCTGGGGGGGGAACTGTCTTGTGGCCGGCGGTACAGGCACAGGGCCCCTCATATTACAACGGTGTGTCTGACGTTGGGTGCGCACCACCACCGCCAGAGACACTTTATTGTACTATGAGGGACCCAGTGGCAGTGCCGTCGACCAAAAGCGGCCACACCCACCTCTTCAGACAAACAGCACTCTCAAGGGTCCAAGCGCAAAGTGTCGATAGCACGGCCCCGTGTGGGGAGTTTGGCCATTTCGTGAGGTGGAAACATGTCGTATGCTGGACAATCAGGTGAAGAAAATTACGAGATTGGAAAAGTCATTCAGAATAGTCCACAGGCAAGACCTTTTCATAGGAAAGCTAGGTGTCAGCCGGGCAGGGTGGGGCAAAAGATTTTGAAATCCAGTTGTGGTTCATTTTAATGAAGGTTAGATCATCTACATTTTGGGTAGCCAGACGAGTCCTTTTTTCGGTTAGTATTGAACCTGCAGCACTGAATACTCTTTCTGATAGGACACTAGCTGCCGGGCAAGCAAGCTCCTGCAATGCATATTCTGCCAATTCTGGCCAGGTGTCTAATTTGGATGCCCAGTAATCAAATGGGAATGACGGTTGAGGGAGAACGTCGATAAGGGATGAAAAATAGTTTGTAACCATACTGGACAAATGTGTCTCCTGTCACTTTGAATTGATGCTGCAGTACCTGTCCTGTCTGCGGTCATAGAAAAATCACTCCACAACCTGGTCAGAAAACCCCTCTGGCCAACGCCACTTCTGATTTCTGCCCCTCTAACACCTCTGGTCTGCTGGCCCCTGGAGCTCGTGTGAGAACGATCACGGGCGCTGTGTGCAGGGAATGCCAGAAGCAAACGGTCAACAAGAGTTGATTGTTTTGTTGCTAATATTAGTTCCAAGTTCTCATGTGGCATAATATTTTGCAATTTGCCTTTATAGCGAGGATCAAGGAGGCAGGCCAACCAGTAATCGTCATCGTTCATCATTTTTGTAATGCGTGTGTCCCTTTTGAGGATACGCAAGGCATAATCCGCCATGTGGGCCAAAGTTCCCGTTGTCAAATCTGCGGTTGTGCTTGGTTGAGGGGCAGTTGCAGGCAAATCTACGTCACTTGTGTCCCTCAAAAAACCAGAACCCGGCCTTGCCACGCCACCAATTTCCCGTGCCCCCGGGAAAGCTTCCTCATTAAAAATATACTCATCCCCATCATCCTCCTCATCCTCCACCTCCTCTTCGCCCGGTACCTCGTCATGTACACTGCCCTGACCAGACAATCGCTGACTGTCATCAAGGCTTTCCTCTTCCTCTGGTGCAGACGCCTGATCCTTTATGTGCGTCAAACTTTGCATCAGCAGACGCATTAGGGGGATGCTCATGCTTATTATGGCGTTGTCTGCACTAACCAGCCGTGTGCATTCCTCAAAACACTGAAGGACTTGACACATGTCTTGAATCTTCGACCACTGCACACCTGACAACTCCATGTCTGCCATCCTACTGCCTGCCCGTGTATGTGTATCCTCCCACAAAAACATAACAGCCCGCCTCTGTTCGCACAGTCTCTGAAGCATGTGCAGTGTTGAGTTCCACCTTGTTGCAACGTCTATGATTAGGCGATGCTGGGGAAGGTTCAAAGAACGCTGATAGGTCTGCATACGGCTGGAGTGTACAGGCGAACGGCGGATATGTGCGCAAAGTCCACGCACTTTGAGGAGCAGGTCGGATAACCCCGGATAACTTTTCAGGAAGCACTGCACCACCAGGTTTAAGGTGTGAGCCAGGCAAGGAATGTGTTTCAGTTGGGAAAGGGAGATGGCAGCCATGAAATTCCTTCCGTTATCACTCACTACCTTGCCTGCCTCAAGATCTACAGTGCCCAGCCACGACTGCGTTTCTTGCTGCAAGAACTCGGACAGAACTTCCGCGGTGTGTCTATTGTCGCCCAAACACTTCATAGCCAATACAGCCTGCTGACGTATGCCAGTAGCTGCCCCATAATGGGAGACCTGGTGTGCAACTGTGGCAGGTGCGGATGGAGTGTTTGTGCGACTGCGGTCTGTGGACGAGCTCTTGCTTCTGCAGGAGGACGAGGAGGAGGAGGAGGAGGAGGGGGTGCGAACGGCTACAGACAACTGTTTACTAGACCGTGGGCTAGGCAGAACTGTCCCAAACTTGCTGTCCCCTGTGGACCCTGAATCCACCACATTTACCCAGTGTGCCGTGATGGACACGTAACGTCCCTGGCCATGCCTACTGGTCCATGCATCTGTTGTCAGGTGCACCTTTGTGCTCACAGATTGCCTGAGTGCATGGACGATGCGCTCTTTAACATGCTGGTGGAGGGCTGGGATGGCTTTTCTGGAAAAAAAGTGTCGACTGGGTAGCTCGTAGCGTGGTACAGCGTAGTCCATCAGGTCTTTGAAAGCTTCGCTTTCAACTAACCGGTAGGGCATCATCTCTAACGAGATTAGTCTAGCTATGTGGGCGTTCAAACCCTGTGTACGCGGATGCGAGGCTAAGTATTTCCTTTTTCTAACCATAGTCTCATGTAGGGTGAGCTGGACTGGAGAGCTGGAGATCGTGGAACTAGCGGGGGTGCCGGTGGACATGGCAGACTGAGAGACGGTGGGAGATGGTATTGTTGCCGCCGGTGCCCTAGATGCAGTGTTTCCTACTACGAAACTGGTGATTCCCTGACCCTGACTGCTTTGGCCTGGCAAAGATACCTGCACAGATACAGCAGGTGGTGCGCTAAATGGTGGTCCTACACTGCCGGAAGGGATGTTGCGTTGATGACTAGCTTCATTGGCCGAGGGTGCAACAACCTTAAGGGACGTTTGGTAGTTAGTCCAAGCTTTCAAATGCATGGTGGTTAAATGTCTATGCATGCAACTAGTATTGAGACTTTTCAGATTCTGACCTCTGCTTAAGGAAGTAGAACATTTTTGACAGATGACTTTGCGCTGATCAATTGGATGTTGTTTAAAAAAATGCCAGACTGCACTCTTTCTAGCATCGGATACCTTTTCAGGCATTGCAGACTGAGCTTTAACCGGATGGCCACGCTGTCCTCCACCAGGTTTTGGCTTTGCCACGCGTTTTGGGCAAGATACGGGCCCGGCAGATGGAACCTGTGGCGATGTTGATGCCTGCTGCGGCCCCTCCTCCTCCTCTGCTTCAGAACTGCTGCCGCCTGCACCCTGTTCCCCCAATGGCTGCCAATCGGGGTCAAGAACTGGGTCATCTAATAACTCTTCTTGTACCTCCTGCGCAACTTCGTCTGTGTCACCGTGTCGTTCGGTGGTATAGCGTTCGTGATGGGGCAACATAGTCTCATCAGGGTCTGATTCTTGATCACCACCCTGCGAGGGCAATGTTGTGGTCTGAGTCAAAGGACCAGCATAGTAGTCTGGCTGTGGCTGTGCGTCAGTGCACTCCATGTCAGATTCAATTTGTAATGGGCATGGACTGTTAACTGCTTCACTTTCTAAGCCAGGGACGGTATGTGTAAAGAGCTCCATGGAGTAACCCGTTGTGTCGCCTGCTGCATTCTTCTCTGTTGTTGTTTTTGCTGAAGAGGACAAGGAAGTGACTTGTCCCTGACCGTGAACATCCACTAACGACGCGCTGCTTTTACTTTTACCAGTTTCACGAGAGGAGGCAAAAGAGCTAGAGGCTGAGTCAGCAAGATAAGCCAAAACTTGCTCTTGCTGCTCCGGCTTTAAAAGCGGTTTTCCTAATCCCAGAAAAGGGAGCGTTCGAGGCCTTGTGTAGCCGGACGACGAACCTGGCTCCACAGCTCCAGACTTAGGTGCAATATTTTTTTCCCCACGACCACCTGATGCTCCACCACTACCACTACCCTCATTACCAGCTGACAATGAACGCCCCCGGCCACGACCTCTTCCACTAGACTTCCTCATTGTTTTAAAAACGTAACCAAACTAACGTTATTTGTTGCAGTCACACAACTTACACGGTGAGCTATAACTTCAGTATGATTTAGCTACCCCTTTACAGGTTGGTGAGACCACAGCGAAAATCAGGGCCAATGTTACACACTCTTTTTTTGGTGGCTGCAAATTAGAGAGATGCCCCACACGCAGGACTGTCACTGAAGCACAAATGTTAATATTAATGTCACACTATTATTTTTTTTTTATTTTTATTTTTTTCAGGAACACTTTAGAAACCGCAAAAAAAAAAAAAAATAGATTTTTGCAGGGAGAATTTAGAAAACAAATGTAACAAACTATATGCTTTCTATGGGCCACTGAGTGAGAGATGACGCACACAGGAATCAGGAGTGGCACACAAGCCCAGAGGCCAATATTTTTCTACCAATGATTGATGGAGTTATTTTCTCTGGTAGATTTTTGAACCCAAATCAAGGAAAAAAAATATAGGCTTTCTATGGACCACAATTGGAGAGAGAGAGAGAGAGAGAGAGAGAGACAGATGGCACACCCAGGAGTCAAGACTGGCACACAAGCAGAAAGGCCAATATTAATCTCCCACTGTTTTTTTTGGTTGTTTTTTTTTTTTTTTTTTCAGGGAGACTTTAGAAAAAAAAATAATAAAAAAAATATGATTTTATCAGGAAGAATTTAGAAACCAAATAAAATAAAATGATTTTTTCAGGGAGAATTTATAAAACAAATAAAAACAAAAATAGGCGTTCTATGGCCCACTGACTGAGAGATGACGCACACAGGAGTCAGGAGTGGCACACAAGCCCAGAGGCCAATATTTTTCTACCAATGATTGATGTAGTTATTTTCTCTGGTAGATTTTTGAACCCAAATCAAGGAAAAAAAATATAGGCTTTCTATAGACCACAATTGGAGAGAGAGAGAGAGAGAGAGAGACAGATGGCACACCCAGGAGTCAAGACTGGCACACAAGCAGAAAGGCCAATATTAATCTCCCACTGTTTTTTTTGGTTGTTTTTTTTTTTTTTTTTTCAGGGAGACTTTAGAAAAAAAAATAATTAAAAAAATATGATTTTATCAGGAAGAATTTAGAAACCAAATAAAATAAAATGATTTTTTCAGGGAGAATTTATAAAACAAATAAAAACAAAAATAGGCGTTCTATGGCCCACTGACTGAGAGATGACGCACACAGGAGTCAGGAGTGGCACACAAGCCCAGAGGCCAATATTTTTCTACCAATGATTGATGTAGTTATTTTCTCTGGTAGATTTTTGAACCCAAATCAAGGAAAAAAAATATAGGCTTTCTATGGACCACAATTGGAGAGAGAGAGAGAGAGAGAGAGAGAGAGAGACAGATGGCACACCCAGGAGTCAAGACTGGCACACAAGCAGAAAGGCCAATATTAATCTCCCACTGTTTTTTTTGGTTGTTTTTTTTTTTTTTTTTTCAGGGAGACTTTAGAAAAAAAAATAATAAAAAAAATATGATTTTATCAGGAAGAATTTAGAAACCAAATAAAATAAAATGATTTTTTCAGGGAGAATTTATAAAACAAATAAAAACAAAAATAGGCGTTCTATGGCCCACTGACTGAGAGATGACGCACACAGGAGTCAGGAGTGGCACACAAGCCCAGAGGCCAATATTTTTCTACCAATGATTGATGTAGTTATTTTCTCTGGTAGATTTTTGAACCCAAATCAAGGAAAAAAAATATAGGCTTTCTATGGACCACAATTGGAGAGAGAGAGAGAGAGAGAGAGAGACAGATGGCACACCCAGGAGTCAAGACTGGCACACAAGCAGAAAGGCCAATATTAATCTCCCACTGTTTTTTTTGGTTGTTTTTTTTTTTTTTTTTTTCAGGGAGACTTTAGAAAAAAAAATAATAAAAAAAATATGATTTTATCAGGAAGAATTTAGAAACCAAATAAAATAAAATGATTTTTTCAGGGAGAATTTATAAAACAAATAAAAACAAAAATAGGCGTTCTATGGCCCACTGACTGAGAGATGACGCACACAGGAGTCAGGAGTGGCACACAAGCCCAGAGGCCAATATTTTTCTACCAATGATTGATGTAGTTATTTTCTCTGGTAGATTTTTGAACCCAAATCAAGGAAAAAAAATATAGGCTTTCTATGGACCACAATTGGAGAGAGAGAGAGAGAGAGACAGATGGCACACCCAGGAGTCAAGACTGGCACACAAGCAGAAAGGCCAATATTAATCTCCCACTGTTTTTTTTGGTTGTTTTTTTTTTTTTTTTTCAGGGAGACTTTAGAAAAAAAAATAATAAAAAAAATATGATTTTATCAGGAAGAATTTAGAAACCAAATAAAATAAAATGATTTTTTCAGGGAGAATTTATAAAACAAATAAAAACAAAAATAGGCGTTCTATGGCCCACTGACTGAGAGATGACGCACACAGGAGTCAGGAGTGGCACACAAGCCCAGAGGCCAATATTTTTCTACCAATGATTGATGTAGTTATTTTCTCTGGTAGATTTTTGAACCCAAATCAAGGAAAAAAAATATAGGCTTTCTATGGACCACAATTGGAGAGAGAGAGAGAGAGAGAGAGACAGATGGCACACCCAGGAGTCAAGACTGGCACACAAGCAGAAAGGCCAATATTAATCTCCCACTGTTTTTTTTGGTTGTTTTTTTTTTTTTTTTTTTCAGGGAGACTTTAGAAAAAAAAATAATAAAAAAAATATGATTTTATCAGGAAGAATTTAGAAACCAAATAAAATAAAATGATTTTTTCAGGGAGAATTTATAAAACAAATAAAAACAAAAATAGGCGTTCTATGGCCCACTGACTGAGAGATGACGCACACAGGAGTCAGGAGTGGCACACAAGCCCAGAGGCCAATATTTTTCTACCAATGATTGATGTAGTTATTTTCTCTGGTAGATTTTTGAACCCAAATCAAGGAAAAAAAATATAGGCTTTCTATGGACCACAATTGGAGAGAGAGAGAGAGAGAGAGAGAGAGAGACAGATGGCACACCCAGGAGTCAAGACTGGCACACAAGCAGAAAGGCCAATATTAATCTCCCACTGTTTTTTTTGGTTGTTTTTTTTTTTTTTTTTTCAGGGAGACTTTAGAAAAAAAAATAATAAAAAAAATATGATTTTATCAGGAAGAATTTAGAAACCAAATAAAATAAAATGATTTTTTCAGGGAGAATTTATAAAACAAATAAAAACAAAAATAGGCGTTCTATGGCCCACTGACTGAGAGATGACGCACACAGGAGTCAGGAGTGGCACACAAGCCCAGAGGCCAATATTTTTCTACCAATGATTGATGTAGTTATTTTCTCTGGTAGATTTTTGAACCCAAATCAAGGAAAAAAAATATAGGCTTTCTATGGACCACAATTGGAGAGAGAGAGAGAGAGAGAGAGAGAGACAGATGGCACACCCAGGAGTCAAGACTGGCACACAAGCAGAAAGGCCAATATTAATCTCCCACTGTTTTTTTTGGTTGTTTTTTTTTTTTTTTTTTCAGGGAGACTTTAGAAAAAAAAATAATAAAAAAAATATGATTTTATCAGGAAGAATTTAGAAACCAAATAAAATAAAATGATTTTTTCAGGGAGAATTTAGAAAACAAATAAAACCAAAAATAGGCGTTCTATGGCCCACTGACTGAGAGAGAGAGAGAGATGGAACGCTTAGTACTGGCACACAAGCCCAAAGGGCAATATTAATCTCCATTTTTTTTTCAGGGAGAATTTCTAAAACCCCAAAAAAAAAAAAAATAGGCTTTCTATGGCCCACTATTTGTGAGAGAGATGGGACGCTCAGGACTGGCACAGATGGCACGCTCAGGACTGGCACAGAAGCCCAGAGGCCAATATTAATCTCCCTTTTTTTCTGGGAGAATTTATAAAACCAAAAAAATATTTAAATAGGCTTTATATGGCCCACTATTTGTGAGAGAGATGGCACGCTCAGGACTGGCACAGATGGCACGCTCACAACTGGCACACAAGCCCAGAGGCCAATATTAATCTCCCTTTTTTCAGGGAAAATTTATAAAACCAAAAAAAAAATTAAATAGGCTTTCTATGGCCCACTATTTGTGAGAGAGATGGCACGCTCAGGACTGGCACAGATGGCACGCTCACAACTGGCACACAAGCCCAGAGGCCAATATTAATCTCCCTTTTTTCAGGGAAAATTTATGAAAACCAAAAAAAAAATTAAATAGGCTTTCTATGGCCCACTATTTGTGAGAGAGATGGCACGCTCAGGACTGGCACAGATGGCACGCTCACAACTGGCACACAACCCCAGAGGCCAATATTAATCTCCCTTTTTTTCAGGGAGAATTTATAAAACCAAAAAAAAAAATTAAATAGGCTTTCTATGGCCCACTATTTGTGAGAGAGATGGCACGCTCAGGGCTGGCACAGATGGCACGCTCACAACTGGCACACAAGCCCAGAGGCCAATATTAATCTCCCTTTTTTCAGGGAAAATTTATAAAACCAAAAAAAAAATTAAATAGGCTTTCTATGGCCCACTATTTGTGAGAGAGATGGCACGCTCACAACTGGCACACAAGCCCAGAGGCCAATATTAATCTCCCTTTTTTCAGGGAGAATTTATAAAACCCCCAAAAAAATAAAATAGGCTTTCTATGGCCCACTATTTGTGAGAGAGATGGCACACTCAGGACTGGCACACAAGCCCAAAGGCCAATATTAATCTCCCACTGTATTTTTATCAGGGAGAATTTATACACCCCACAAAAAAAAATACAGAAAAATGAAAAGGCTTTCTATGGCCCACTATGTGAGAGAGATGGCACACACAGGGATGGCACTCTAGCAGAAATGCCAAATTGCCAATCTTAATCTCCCACCAAAAAAAAACAAAAAAAAAAAAAAACAGGGAATGTCCTACAATTACTATCTCCCTGCCTGCAGTAATCTCAGCCAGGTATGGCAGGCAGCTACTATCTCCCTGCCTGCAGTAATCTCAGCCAGGTATGGCAGGCAGCAATAAGGAGTGGACTGATGCACAAATGAAATAAAAAGTGTGGACAAACAAAAAAGATAGCTGTGCAGAAAGGAAGGAACAAGAGGATTTGTGCTTTGAAAAAAGCAGTTGGTTTGCACAGCGGCGTACACACAGCAATGCAGCTATCAGGGAGCCTTCTAGGGCAGCCCAATGAGCTACAGCGCTGAGGGGAAAAAAAAAAAAATTCCACTGTCCCTGCACACCGAGGGTGGTGTTGGACAGTGCAAATCGCTGCAGCACAAGCGGTTTTGTGGTTAATGGACCCTGCCTAACGCTATCCCTGCTTCTGACAAAGCGGCAGCAACCTCTCCCTAAGCTCAGATCAGCAGCAGTAAGATGGCGGTCGGCGGGAACGCCTCTTTATAGCCCCTGTGACGTCGCAGACAGCAAGCCAATCACTGCAATGCCCTTCTCTAAGATGGTGGGGACCAGGACCTATGTCATCACGCTGCCCACACTCTGCGTTTACCTTCATTGGCTGAGAAATGGCGCTTTTCGCGTCATTGAAACGCGACTTTGGCGCGAAAGTCGCGTACCGCATGGCCGACCCCGCACAGGGGTCGGATCGGGTTTCATGAAACCCCGACTTAGCCAAAAGTCGGCGACTTTTGAAAATGTTCGACCCGTTTCGCTCAACCCTAGTCTCCAGATCTCAACCCTATAGAAAACCTTTGGAGGGAGTTGAAAGTCCGTGTTGCCAAGCGAAAAGCCAAAAACATCACTGCTCTAGAGGAGATCTGCATGGAGGAATGGGCCAACATACCAACAACAGTGTGTGGCAACCTTGTGAAGACTTACGGAAAACGTTTGACCTCTGTCATTGCCAACAAAGGATATATTACAAAGTATTGAGATGAAATTTTGTTTCTGACCAAATACTTATTTTCCACCATAATATGCAAATAAAATGTTAAAAAAAACAGCCAATGTGATTTTCTGGATTTTTTTTCTCAGTTTGTCTCCCATAGTTGAGGTCTACCTATGATGTAAATTACAGACGCCTCTCATCTTTTTAAGTGGTGGAACTTGCACTATTGCTGACTGACTAAATACTTTTTTGCCCCACTGTATATATATATAATATATCTATCTATCGCATGCTTGCGGTCACCAGACCACCTGTTCCCGGCGCCGGCACCAGAGAATCTTCATAGCGCACAGTGCGCATGATATGAGGATTGACACATAGTGACTGTAGACATGTAGCTTAAGATCCGACAACCCCTTTAAGGATGGGCTGCTACTCATGGGCCACTGCTTGTGCTTGCCCCCCAGGCTAAAATTTGCCAGCCAGCCCCTGTTTAAATGTCAATGACTCACAGAATATTCCTCCTATAAATACCCGACAGTTGTAGTCAACATCATTGACATCATTAGTTGATTTTTCTTTATATAAAAAAAGACAATATCTTCAGAAATGGGTGGGTATGTACTAACTGCACATCATTAAAATATTTTAAAATCATTGTCCAAATGCATCCAATGAAAAGAGCAGACCTGTCACAATAGACACAGTCATGTAAAAAGAGGTAAAGAAAGAACACAAGCCACAATCCATCAAATTGTTTGCGGTAAAAATGTGGAGTAACGCCACCAACATTAAGTGAATTTATGGAAGAAATTATCGTATATACTCGAGTATAAGCCGAGATTTTCAGCCCAAATTTTTGGGCTGAAAGTGCCCCTCTCGGCTTATACTCGAGTCACGGTCGGCGGGTGAGGGGGAGAGAGGTCTGTCGCATACTCACCTGCATCCGGCGCTCCTGGCGCTGTCCCTGCCTGTCCCACGGTCTTCGGGTGCCGCAGTTTTTCCCGTGTTCAGCGGTCACGTGGGACCGCTCATTAAAGTTATGAATATGGACTCCACTCCCATAGGGGTGGAGCCGCATATTCATTCCTCTAATGAGCGGTAACGGTGACCGCTCACAGAGAAAGAGGCTGCAGTGCCCGGAGACCATTTGTCCGGGATAAGGAGCCAGGGACGCCAGGAGCAGGTAAGTATGTCATATTTACCTGTCCGCGTTCCACACGCCGGGCGCTGCTCAGTCTTCCCGTCCTCTTGCTCTGACCAGGTCAGAGGGCGCGATGACGTACTAGTGTGCGCGCCGCCCTCTGCCTGAACAGTCAGTGCGGAGAGACGGGACGCTGAGGAGCTGCGGGCAGCAAGAGAAGTGAGTATGTCATTTTTTTTTATTGCAGCAGCAGCAGCATTATATATTGCACAGCTTTATATGGAGCATCTATGGGGCCATAATGAACGGTGCAGAGCATTCTATATTGCACAGCTTTATGTGGAGCATCTATGGGGCCATAATGAATGGTGCAGAGCATTATATATGGCACAGCTTTATGTGGAGCATCTATGGGGCCATACTGAACGGTGCAGAGCATTATATATTGCACAGCTTTAAATGGAGCATCTATGGGGCCATAATGAACGGTGCAGAGCATTATATATTGCACAGCTTTATATGGAGCATCCATGGGGCCATAATGAACGGTGCACAGCATTCTATATGGCACAGTTTTATATGGAGCATCTATGGGGCAATAATCAACGGTGCAGAGCATTATATATGGTACAGCTTTATACGGAGCATCTATGGGGCAATAATCAACGGTGCAGAGCATTAAATATGGCACAGCTTTATGTGGAGCATCTATGGGGCCATACTGAACGGTGCAGAGCATTATATTTTGCACAGCTTTATGTGGAGCACCTATGGGGCCATACTGAACAGTGCAGAGCATTATATATTGCACAGCTTTATATGGAGCATCTATAGGGCCATAATGAATGGTGCAGAGCATTATATATTGCACAGCTTTATATGGAGCATCTATGGGGCCATAATGAACGGTGCAGAGCATTCTATATGGCACAGTTTTATATGGCGCATCTAGGGGCCATAATGAACGGTGCAGAGCATTATATATGGCACAGTTTTATATGGAGCATCTAGGGGCCATAATGAACGGTGCAGAGCATTATATATGGCACATCTTTATATGGCACATCTATGGGGCAATAATGAACGGTGCAGAGCATTATATATGGGGCACAGCTTTATATGGAGCATCTATGGGGCCATAATGAGCGGTGCAGAGCATTTTATATGGGGCACAGCTTTATATGGCACATCTATGGGGCAATAATGAACGGTGCAGAGCATTATATATGGGGCACAGCTTTATATGGAGCATCTATGGGGCCATAATGAACGGTGCAGAGCATTATATATGGGGCACAGCTTTATATGGCACATCTATGGGGCAATAATGAACAATGCAGAGCATTATGTGGGGCACAGCTTTATATGGAGCATCTATGGGGCCATAATGAACGGTGCAGAGCATTATATATGGGGCACTGCTTTATATGGCACATCTATGGGGCAATAATGAATGGTGCAGAGCATTATATATGGGGCACAGCTTTATATGGCACATCTATAGGGCAATAATGAACGGTACAGAGCATTGTATATGGCACAGCTTGAAATGGAGCATCTTATGGGGCAATAATGAACGGTACAGAGCATTATATGGGGCAAAGCTTTATATGGAGCATCTTATGGGGCAATAATGAATGGCACAGAGCATTATATGGGGCACAGCTTTATATGGAGCATCTTATGGAGCAATAATGAACGGTACAGAGCATTCTATATGGCACAGCTTTAAATGGAGCATCTATGGGGCAATAATGAACAGTATGGAGCATTATATATGGCACAATTGATGTCTCAATTAATTTTACTTTTATTGGTATCTATTTTTACTTTTGACATTTACCAGTAGCTGCTGCATTTTCCACCCTAGGCTTATACTCGAGTCAATAAATTTTCCCATTTTTTTGTGGCAAAATTAGGGGGGTCGGCTTATACTCGAGTATTTACGGTACTCTTCTTCTATGCTAGGAAGAAGGAGTATATCAAAAGAGGAGAGCCCTGCATAAATTCTGTAAAATATGGGAGGACTGGAGAATTCAGCAAGGCATGGATATTGTGTCCTTATATGTCTGATTAATGTCCTTGGAATGATGCATACAAAATCTGTTTGCATAATGTCCTTCCTGTGAAAACTAAAGAACTTGGACACTTGGGACTTATGTTTCACAATGTTTTGCATGCACATGAGTATACAGAGTGCTGTATTCAGCTTAAATATGTTAGTTAACATAATATGATACGAGCTAATTGCTATGTGGTCCGGAAAAAGGTGGGGGCTTGGATGGGTGTTGTCTTTTGTTGTATGTTGCAAAAATTCAATAAAAATGTATCTGATTTTAAAAGAAAATCTGGAGTATAACACTTTGAAAAGTCAGAACAATTTGCAACTTGCGACCTTTGCCATATTAATGCTAGTTTTTGTCAGGTCCACCAACATAAGTGTAGCTGGATTGGTAATGATGTTGCAATGCCTGCTCATCTAAAGCTACTTTCACACTAGCGTCGTACTCGGCCCGTTGCAGTGCGTCGGGCCGACGTATCGACGCATACTGTGGAAGCACCGCACAACGGTTGATCCGTGAAGGAGGAGAAGAAGAATGTGGGTGCATCCACTTTTACGGCAACACCTCATTAAAGGGCATTTTCACAGGCTATATTCAGCTCTGCGGACACATCCGGACAAATTCTTCCAGTACTGTCGCATGACAATACCCACCTTTGACATCTTGTTGGAGACAGTACGTCCAGGTATAACGTATCAGGATGCGGAAATGCATATCCGCAGAGGAGCGTCTTCTCCTTACCTTACGGTATGTATTCACCATACTCACATACTGTATGTTGATGATGTTTTTTGTACTATTTTGATTTTCATAGCATCATATTTAAATTATATTAATAGAGTTTTAATAACATACATAGTAACATAGTAACATAGTTAGTAAGGCCGAAAAAAGACATTTGTCCATCCAGTTCAGCCTATATTCCATCATAATAAATCCCCAGATCTACGTCCTTCTACAGAACCTAATTGTATGATACAATATTGTTCTGCTCCAGTAAGACATCCAGGCCTCTCTTGAACCCCTCGACTGAGTTCTCCATCACCACCTCCTCAGGCAAGCAATTCCAGATTCTCACTGCCCTAACAGTAAAGAATCCTCTTCTATGTTGGTGGAAAAACCTTCTCTCCTCCAGACGCAAAGAATGCCCCCTTGTGCCTGTCACCTTCCTTGGTATAAACAGATCCTCAGCGAGATATTTGTATTGTCCCCTTATATACTTATACATGGTTATTAGATCGCCCCTCAGTCGTCTTTTTTCTAAACTAAATAATCCTAATTTCGCTAATCTATCTGGGTATTGTAGTACTCCCATCCCCTTTATTAATTTTGTTGCCCTCCTTTGTACTCTCTCTAGTTCCATTATATCCTTCCTGAGCACCGGTGACCAAAACTGGACACAGTACTCCATGTGCGGTCTAACTAGGGATTTGTACAGAGGCAGTATAATGCTCTCATCATGTGTATCCAGACCTCTTTTAATGCACCCCATGATCCTGTTTGCCTTGGCAGCTGCTGCCTGGCACTGGCTGCTCCAGGTAAGTTTATCATTAACTAGGATCCCCAAGTCCTTCTCCCTGTCAGATTTACCCAGTGGTTTCCCATTCAGTGTGTAATGGTGATATTGATTCCTTCTTCCCATGTGTATAACCTTACATTTATCATTGTTAAACCTCATCTGCCACCTTTCAGCCCAAGTTTCCAACTTATCCAGATCCATCTGTAGCAGAATACTATCTTCTCTTGTATTAACTGCTTTACATAGTTTTGTATCATCTGCAAATATCGATATTTTACTGTGTAAACCTTCTACCAGATCATTAATGAATATGTTGAAGAGAACAGGTCCCAATACTGACCCCTGCGGTACCCCACTGGTCACAGCGACCCAGTTAGAGACTATACCATTTATAACCACCCTCTGCTTTCTATCACTAAGCCAGTTACTAACCCATTTACACACATACAGTGGGGCAAAAAAGTATTTAGTCAGTCAGCAATAGAGCAAGTTCCACCACTTAAAAAGATGAGAGGCGTCTGTAATTTACATCATAGGTAGACCTCAACTATGGGAGACAAACTGAGAAAAAAAAATCCAGAAAATCACATTGTCTGGTTTTTTAACATTTTATTTGCATATTATGGTGGAAAATAAGTATTTGGTCAGAAACAAAATTTCATCTCAATACTTTGTAATATATCCTTTGTTGGCAATGACAGAGGTCAAACGTTTTCTGTAAGTCTTCACAAGGTTGCCACACACTGTTGTTGGTATGTTGGCCCATTCCTCCATGCAGATCTCCTCTAGAGCAGTGATGTTTTTGGCTTTTCGCTTGGCAACACGGACTTTCAACTCCCTCCAAAGGTTTTCTATAGGGTTGAGATCTGGAGACTGGCTAGGCCACTCCAGGACCTTGAAATGCTTCTTACGAAGCCACTCCTTCGTTGCCCTGGCGGTGTGCTTTGGATCATTGTCATGTTGAAAGACCCAGCCACGTTTCATCTTCAATGCCCTTGCTGATGGAAGGAGGTTTGCACTCAAAATCTCACGATACATGGCCCCATTCATTCTTTCATGTACCCGGATCAGTCGTCCTGGCCCCTTTGCAGAGAAACAGCCCCAAAGCATGATGTTTCCACCACCATGCTTTACAGTAGGTATGGTGTTTGATGGATGCAACTCAGTATTCTTTTTCCTCCAAACACGACAAGTTGTGTTTCTACCAAACAGTTCCAGTTTGGTTTCATCAGACCATAGGACATTCTCCCAAAACTCCTCTGGATCATCCAAATGCTCTCTAGCAAACTTCAGACGGGCCCGGACATGTACTGGCTTAAGCAGTGGGACACGTCTGGCAGTGCAGGATCTGAGTCCATGGTGGCATAGTGTGTTACTTATGGTAGGCCTTGTTACATTGGTCCCAGCTCTCTGCAGTTCATTCACTAGGTCCCCCCGTGTGGTTCTGGGATTTTTGCTCACCGTTCTTGTGATCATTCTGACCCCACGGGGTGGGATTTTGCGTGGAGCCCCAGATCGAGGGAGATTATCAGTGGTCTTGTATGTCTTCCATTTTCTAATTATTGCTCCCACTGTTGATTTCTTCACTCCAAGCTGGTTGGCTATTGCAGATTCAGTCTTCCCAGCTTGGTGCAGGGCTACAATTTTGTTTCTGGTGTCCTTTGACAGCTCTTTGGTCTTCACCATAGTAGAGTTTGGAGTCAGACTGTTTGAGGGTGTGCACAGGTGTCTTTTTATACTGATAACAAGTTTAAACAGGTGCCATTACTACAGGTAATGAGTGGAGGAAAGAAGAGACTCTTAAAGAAGAAGTTACAGGTCTGTGAGAGCCAGAAATCTTGATTGTTTGTTTCTGACCAAATACTTATTTTCCACCATAATATGCAAAAAAAAATGATAAAAAAACAGACAATGTGATTTTCTGGATTTTTTTTTCTCAGTTTGTCTCCCATAGTTGAGGTTTACCTATGATGTAAATTACAGACTACTCTCATCTTTTTAAGTGGTGGAACTTGCACTATTGCTGACTGACTAAATACAGTGGGGCAAAAAAGTATTTAGTCAGTCAGCAATAGTGCAAGTTCCACCACTTAAAAAGATGAGAGGCGTCTGTAATTTACATCATAGGTAGACCTCAACTATGGGAGACAAACTGAGAAAAAAAAATCCAGAAAATCACATTGTCTGTTTTTTTATCATTTTATTTGCATATTATGGTGGAAAATAAGTATTTGGTCAGAAACAAACAATCAAGATTTCTGGCTCTCACAGACCTGTAACTTCTTCTTTAAGAGTCTCCTCTTTACTCCACTCATTACCTGTAGTAATGGCACCTGTTTAAACTTGTTATCAGTATAAAAAGACACCTGTGCACACCCTCAAACAGTCTGACTCCAAACTCCACTATGGTGAAGACCAAAGAGCTGTCAAAGGACACCAGAAACAAAATTGTAGCCCTGCACCAGGCTGGGAAGACTGAATCTGCAATAGCCAACCAGCTTGGAGTGAAGAAATCAACAGTGGGAGCAATAATTAGAAAATGGAAGACATACAAGACCACTGATAATCTCCCTCGATCTGGGGCTCCACGCAAAATCCCACCCCGTGGGGTCAGAATGATCACAAGAACGGTGAGCAAAAATCCCAGAACCACGCGGGGGGACCTAGTGAATGAACTGCAGAGAGCTGGGACCAATGTAACAAGGTCTACCATAAGTAACACACTACGCCACCATGGACTCAGATCATTCAGTGCCAGACGTGTCCCACTGCTTAAGCCAGTACATGTCCGGGCCCGTCTGAAGTTTGCTAGAGAGCATTTGGATGATCCAGAGGAGTTTTGGGAGAATGTCCTATGGTCTGATGAAACCAAACTGGAACTGTTTGGTAGAAACACAACTTGTCGTGTTTGGAGGAAAAAGAATACTGAGTTTCATCCATCAAACACCATACCTACTGTAAAGCATGGTGGTGGAAACATCATGCTTTGGGGCTGTTTCTCTGCAAAGGGGCCAGGACGACTGATCTGGGTACATGAAAGAATGAATGGGGCCATGTATCGTGAGATTTTGAGTGCAGACCTCCTTCCATCAGCAAGGGCATTGAAGATGAAACGTGGCTGGGTCTTTCAACATGACAATGATCCAAAGCACACCGCCAGGGCAACGAAGGAGTGGCTTCGTAAGAAGCATTTCAAGGTCCTGGAGTGGCCTAGCCAGTCTCCAGATCTCAACCCTATAGAAAACCTTTGGAGGGAGTTGAAAGTCCGTGTTGCCAAGCGAAAAGCCAAAAACATCACTGCTCTAGAGGAGATCTGCATGGAGGAATGGGCCAACATACCAACAACAGTGTGTGGCAACCTTGTGAAGACTTACAGAAAACGTTTGACCTCTGTCATTGCAAACAAAGGATATATTACAAAGTATTGAGATGAAATTTTGTTTCTGACCAAATACTTATTTTCCACCATAATATGCAAATAAAATGATAAAAAAACAGACAATGTGATTTTCTGGATTTTTTTTCTCAGTTTGTCTCCCATAGTTGAGGTCTACCTATGATGTAAATTACAGACGCCTCTCATCTTTTTAAGTGGTGGAACTTGCACTATTGCTGACTGACTAAATACTTTTTTGCCCCACTGTACTTTTTTGCCCCACTGTAGATCCTATACAAATATGTAGTAAATGTTAAATGTTAGTAGCCAGTGTAAATTTTGTAAGGTACACTGGTCTCCTGCCTTTTTATATCCTCATATTACTTTGTTTCACTAGGGTTGTTTCCAAGCATTGTAACATTGTTCATTTTTTTTTTGTGTGTGCTCTCAGATTCCTGTCAACTGGATTGTCTTATGCCGGAATCCATCTGGAATTTCTGGTAGGGCGGTCCACTATTTCTGGCATTGTTCGTAATTAGTGTTGAGCGAAAAGTCGAGTCGAGTTAAATCGGCCGATTATCACGAAAAGTCGGGGATCGACCGAAGCACGAAACCCAATGCAAGTCAATGAGTGAGCATAGTCGGCAGTGAGTGGAGGCCAAGAAAACACCTACAGTGCCCATTTTAATGGCAAAAACATCCATTCTTGTTACTGAAGCTTGTCAATCTTAATTTACCTTATAATAATAGTAAGGCATTGGAAATTGGGGGTCATTTGGCTAAAGTTGTGGGAGGTAGGGCTGGTTCAAGTATTTAGTGGGCCCAGGAAATCTGGACCACGTCACGGCAGTGGAGCAGGGAGAGGTAAGTATTTAAACTTTGCAAGTGCTGTGATCCTGAGCAAGCAGGGGGGGCCCACTCGTTGGCATTGGTTCCTTCATCAGGTGGGGGGGAATACTCGTTGGTGATGTCACTGGCACAGGGCCCCTCAAAGTACGGCGATGTGTTTGCACGGCGGGGGCGCCTCCCACCGGCAGCGACACTTTTGCGTACTATGAGGGGCCCTGTGCCAGTGACATCGCCAACGAGTATTCCCCCCCCACACCTGATGAAGGAACCTGCACTTTCATCTGCACCTTCCTCTTTGTCCCCGTGTAAGGTGGTATGGTATGCGGGAAGGGGAACCTGACTTTCAGCAGGGTCACATTCTGGCTGTGTAGCCTGCACGGGGAATGTAGCGTTCTGGGTCATTGTACCAGCAGACTCATCTATCACTGGCTGGGCAATGGGCAGGATGAGGAGGAAACACAGATATAGGCCCAAATAATAAAGTGGGCTAAATGCAGTTCAAAATTGGTAACAGGACTAACCAGGGGGCATTGCTTTGTTCAGTGGAGTACAACTGTAATGAGAGGCTGACACAGTGAGTAGGCCCAAATCAGTAAGTAGGCTAAATGCAGTTAAAAATTGGTAACAGAAGTAAACAGGCGGCACTTGTTTGTTCAGTGTAGGAGAACATCAAGGAGCGGCAGACACCGTTAGTAGGGCCAACAAAACAAGTAGGCCAAATGCAGTGTTATATTAAAAACAATTTAACGAGAGCCTGAAGATAGAAGCTAGGGAAAGGCAACCTGGAGAACACCTTGGAGCAGAAGACACCGTTTGTAGAACCCAGACCCAACTTGTAGGCCTAATGCAGTATTGTTTCAACAACTACTTAACGAGAGCTTGAAGATAGAAGCTAGGGAGAGGCAACCTGGAGAACACCTTGGAGCGGCAGACACCGTCTCTACAACCCAGACCCAACTTGTAGGCCTAATGCAGTGTTGTTTCAACAACTACTTAACGAGAGCTTGAAGATAGAAACTAGGGAGAGGCAACCTGGAGAACACCTTGGAGCGGCAGACACCATCTCTACATCCCAGACCCAACTTGTAGGCCTAATGCAGTGTTGTTTCAACAACTACTTAACAAGAGCCTGAAAATGGAATTTCAGGACAGGAAACCAGGAGAACAGCACGGAGCGGCATACACCGTTAGTAGGCCCCAACCACACTAGTAGGCCAAATTCAGTGTAATATTAACAACTACTTAACGAGAGCCTGAAAATGGAAGTTCAGGACAGGAAAGAAGGAGAACAGCACGGAGCGGCATACACCGTTAGTAGGCCCCAACCACACTAGTAGGCCAAAGGCAGTTGTTCCATTTAACAACTATTTAACATGAGCCTGAAGATAGAAGCTCAGGAAAGGCAACCAGGAGAACACCTTGGAGCGGCAGACACTGTTAGTAGGCCCCAACCAAACTAGTAGTCCCACTGCAGTTGTTAAATTCCGTTAGGCTGAAAACCGGATAATTGCAGGTATTTTTTTTAAAGGGACTCTGTCACCTGAATTTGGCGGGACTGGTTTTGGGTCATATGGGCGGAGTTTTTGGGTGTTTGATTCACCCTTTCCTTACCCGCTGGCTGCATGCTGGCTGCAATATTGGATTGAAGTTCATTCTCTGTCCTCCATAGTACACGCCTGCGCAAAGCAATCTTGCCTTGTGCAGGCGTGTACTATGGAGGACAGAGAATGAACTTCAATCCAATATTGCAGTCAGCATGCAGCCAGCGGGTAAGGAAAGGGTGAATCAAACACCCGAAAACTCCGCCCATATGACCCAAAACCAGTCCCGCCAAATTCAGGTGACAGGTTCCCTTTAAAGAGGACAGCTGTATTGAGTGGCACTGCCAGACACTGTTAGTAGGCCTTACACCACAAAGTTGGCTCGACGCTGGTTTAAAAAAGGTTACATGGGTACATGGTCTGCATTGGTGTGCTCAGTGGAGGACAATTGGAAGGAGGGACCGCAGAAACACTTAGTAGGCGTAAAATAAAAAAAGTAGGCTCTATGCACTTTTAAATAGGTTCCAGGGGTACACAGGCAGCATTGGTGTGGTCAGTCGAGGACTATTGGAAGGAGGGACCACAGACAGACTTAGTAGGCCTAAAATAACAAAATAGGCTCTATGCAGCTTTGATTATGTGGCAACCTGGAGAACACCTTGGAGCGGAAGACACCGTTTGTAGAACCCAGACCCAACTTGTAGGCCTAATGCAGTGTTGTTTCAACAACTACTTAACAAGAGCTTCAAGATAGAAGCTAGGGAGAGGCAACCTGGAGAACACCTTGGAGCGGCAGACACCGTCCCTACAACCCAGACCCAACTTGTAGGCCTAATGCAGTGTTGTTTCAGCAACTACTTAACAAGAGCTTGAAGATAGAAGCTAGGGAGAGGCACCCTGGAGAACACCTTGGAGCGGCAGACACCGTCTCTACAACCCAGACCCAACTTGCAGGCCTTATGCAGTGTTGTTTCAACAACTACTTAACAAGAGCTTCAAGATATTTAGTCTAGAAAAAAGACGACTGAGGGGCGATCTAATAACCATGTATAAGTATATAAGGGGACAATACAAATATCTCGCTGAGGATCTGTTTATACCAAGGAAGGTGACGGGCACAAGGGGGCATTCTTTGCGTCTGGAGGAGAGAAGGTTTTTCCACCAACATAGAAGAGGATTCTTTACTGTTAGGGCAGTGAGAATCTGGAATTGCTTGCCTGAGGAGGTGGTGATGGCGAACTCAGTCGAGGGGTTCAAGAGAGGCCTGGATGTCTTCCTGGAGCAGAACAATATTGTATCATACAATTAGGTTCTGTAGAAGGACGTAGATCTGGGGATTTATTATGATGGAATATAGGCTGAACTGGATGGACAAATGTCTTTTTTCGGCCTTACTAACTATGTTACTGTGTTACTATGTTACTAAGATAGAAGCAAGGGAGAGGCAATACAGAGAACACCTTGGAGCAGAAGAATCAGTTTGTAGACCACAACGAAACTTGTGGCCCCAATGCAGTTTTATAATTCTGACAGGATGAAAACTAGCCTTTTTTTTGTTGTTGTTTTTTTAGAGGACAACAGCTGTATTAAGTGGCGCAGACAGACACTGCTAGTAGGCCTTACACCACAAAGTTGGCTCACTGCAGGTTGAAAAAAAGTTACATGGGTACACGGTCGGCATTGGTGTGCTCAGCAGAGGACAAATGGAAGGATGGACCGCAGACAGACTTAGTAGGCCTAAAATAAAAAAAAATAGGCTCAATGCAGTTTGAATTATCTTGCAGGGGTACACAGGCAGCATTGGTGTGGTCAGCGGAGGACAATTTGAAGGAGGGACCGCAACAGACTTAGTAGGCCAAAACTAAATAAATTAGGCTCAATGCAGCTTCAATTATGTGGTAGGGGTACACAGGCAGCATTGGTGTGGTCAGCGGAGGACAATTGGAAGGAGGGACCGCAGACAGACTTACTAGGCCTAAAATAAAAAAATTGTCTCAATGCAGTTCGAATTATCTTGCAGGGGTACACAGGCAGCATTGGTGTGGTCAGTGGAGGACGATTGGAAGGAGTGTCTGACACAGTTAGTACTCCCAAAAAATAAATAGATGTACAATAGATAAACAAAAAGGTGGCATACTTAGGTACAGGGGTGGGCTCCTCTGCTGAGTTTCAGACATAGTAATTTGGTGCTAAGTATTTACTGGTGTCAATATAGGACACTGAACCTGACTATTTTAACTAGTATCATACATGTCAACAAATTGGTATTGTCAGTGCCAGGCAGTGAAGGATGTCAGCGCATAGACTAAACAATGGTGGAGCTGTGAGAGATAATTTTGCAAGTGGTAGAGCACTGTTTGAGCTGGGGGAAAACTCTCTTGTGGCCGGCAGTACAGGCCCAGGGCCCCTCATGTTACAATGGTGTGTCTGAGGTTGGGTGCACGCCACCACCGCCAGAGACACTTTATTGTACTATAAGGGACCCAGTGGCATTGCCGTCGACCAAAAGTGGGCTGTTATGATCAGGTGACCTTGGAGCAGCATGAAAACTTTCACTGGAGTAGGTGGTAACTATACTGACCGCAAACCCTGATCTTATCACCGCAACTAGAAGTAGCCGTGAGGTGTGCCTAACAAAACCTAGACACCTCGACACAGCCGGAGGACTAAATACCCCTATAGATGGAAATAGGAATTCTACCTTGCCTCAGAGCAGAACCCCAAAGGATAGGCAGCCCCCTACAAATATTGACTGTGAGTAGTAGAGGAAAAGACACACGCAGGCAGGAAACAGGATTTAGCAAATGAGGCACACACTAGCTAAATAGGAAAGGATAGGACAGGATACTAAGCTGTCAGTATTAAAAATCCTTCCAAAAATATCCACAGCAGACAATACAAAAACTCCACCATCTAACTAAAGATGTGGAGCGTATATCTGCATCTCCAGAGAATCCAACAAGACTGAGAAAACACTGACACAGTCTAAGCTGGACAAGAGAAAAACAAATGAATAGCACAGAATATAAGCACACTGCATGTGTGCCACAGAAACAAAAACCAGACACTTATCTTTGCTGAATTGGCAGCTAAGCAGGAGAAGCCAGAAAGTGATCCAACACTTCAGAAGAAACATTGACAACTGACAAGGACTAATGAATCCTGCACACCTAAATATCCCAGTCAGAACTGCAATCAGCAGATACACCTGGCCAGCACTGCGACTCAGAGACAACTGCATTCTCACCTACAACCACTGGAGGGAACCCAAGAGCAGAATTCACAACAGTACTCTCCCCCTTGAGGAGGGGTCACCAAACCCTCACCAGTGCCTCCAGGACAATCAGGATGAGCCAGATGAAAGGCACAGGCCAAATCAGCAGCATGGACATCAGAGGCAAAAACCCAAGAATTATCCTCCTGGCCATAACCCTTCCATTTGACAAGGTACTGAAGCCTCCGCCTCGAAAAACGAGAATCCAAAATCTTCTCAACCACATACTCCAACTCACCATCAACCAACACAGGGGCCGGAGGATCAACAGAGAGAACAACGGGCACCACATATTTCCGCAATAAAGATCTATAGAAGACATTATGGATAGCAAAAGAGGCCGGAAGCGCCAAACGAAAAGACACTGGATTAATAATCTCAGAAATCTTATAAGGACCAATAAACCGAGGCTTAAACTTAGGGGAAGAAACCTTTATAGGAACATGACGGGAAGACAACCAGACCAGATCCCCAACCCGAAGCCGGGAAGCAACACACCGACGACGGTTAGCAAAACGTTGAGCCTCCTCCTGAGACAACACCAAATTGTCCACCACATGAGCCGAAATCTGCTGCAACCTGTCAACCACAGAATCCACACCAGGACAGTCAGAGGGCTCAACCTGCCCAGAAGAAAAACGAGGATGAAAACCAAAATTACAAAAGAAAGGCAAAACCAAAGTAGCCGAACTAGCCCGATTATTAAGGGCAAACTCGGCCAATGGCAAGAAGGCCACCCAATCATCCTGATCAGCAGACACAAAGCATCTCAAATAAGTCTCCAAAGTCTGATTAGTTCGCTCGGTCTCGCCATTTGTCTGAGGATGAAATGCAGAAGAAAAAGACAAATCAATGCCCAGCCTAGCACAAAAGGCCCGCCAAAACCTAGAAACAAACTGGGAACCTCTGTCGGACACAATATTCTCCGGAATACCATGCAAGCGAACCACATGCTGAAAAAACAACGGAACCAAATCTGAAGAGGAAGGCAATTTAGGCAAAGGCACCAAATGAACCATCTTAGAGAACCGGTCACAAACAACCCAGATAACAGACATTTTCTGGGAGACCGGAAGATCAAAAATATAATCCATCGAAATATGCGTCCAGGGCCTCTCAGGGACTGGCAATGGCAAAAGCAACACACTAGCACGGGAACAACAAGGCTTGGCCCGCGCACAAGTCCCACAGGACTGCACAAAAAAACGCACATCACGCGACACAGAAGGCCACCAAAAGGACCTACCAACCAAGTCTCTGGTACCAAAAATGCCAGGATGACCAGCCAACACGGAACAGTGAATCTCAGAAATCACTCTACTAGTCCATCTGTCAGGAACAAACAGTTTCCCCACAGGACAGCGGTCAGGTTTGTCAGCTTGAAATTCCTGAAGAACCCGTCGTAAATCAGGGGAAATGGCAGAATGGACCACCCTTTTTTTCAGAATACCGACTGGTTCTAAGACCTCAGGAGAATCAGGCAAAAAACTCCTAGAGAGGGCATCAGCCTTAATATTCTTAGAACCCGGAAGGTACGAGACGACGACATCAAAACGGGAAAAAACAACGACCATCGAGCCTGTCTAGGATTCAGCCGTTTGACAGACTCGAGGTAAATCAGATTCTTATGATCGGTCAAGACCACAATACGGTGCTTAGCTCCCTCAAGCCAATGTCGCCATTCCTCAAACGCTCACTTCATAGCCAACAACTCCCCATTGCCGACATCATAATTGCGTTCAGCAGGCGAAAACTTACGGGAAAAGAAGGCACACGGTTTCATCAAGGAACCAACAGGATCCCTCTGAGACAAAACGACCCCTGCCCCAATCTCAGAAGCGTCAACCTCAACTTGAAACGGAAGAGAAACATCCGGTTGGCGCAACACCGGAGCAGAAGTAAATCGACGTTTAAGCTCCTGAAAGGCAGAGACAGCCGCAGATGACCAATTCGCCACTTTAGCGCCTTTCTTCGTCAAATCGGTCAAGGGTTTAACCACACAGGAAAAATTAGCAATGAAACGGCGATAAAAATTTGCAAAACCCAAAAATTTCTGAAGGCTCTTCACGGATGTGGGCTGAATCCAATCATGAATGGTCTGAACCTTAACCGGATCCATCTCTATTGACGAGGGAGAAAAAATAAAGCCCAAAAAAGAAACCTTCTGCACCCCAAAGAGACACTTATTTATTTATTTATTTATTTTTTTTTTTTTATCTTTTTGCAGCCCACATATATATATTGTTTCGCAGCCCATATGCCTTTTTTTCCCCTCCTCTTTGTGAGGGTGGGTTTTATTATGAGCCCACTTTTTGTATACTGGCACTTATATATACATCGTTGCCTCGGACGCATTAGTCCTTACGTCCCTATTCTAGTATATGGCATGTTGCCATATCTGCTATTCCTTTGTGGTCTTTGCGCATGTGCGGTCTATTCTGGGTCGCTACTCATCGGCGCAGGCGCCATGCGCCTTAGTTATTTTTCCTCTGTTATCCATTTGGGGCTCTTTGCGCACGCACGGCTCTCTCCGGCTCGCTAGTCATCGGCGCAGGCGCCTTTGCGCCTTGATTACCATCTCTTGGACGCTTGCTGACGTTATGCGCTGTGGCGCTCTATGTGAGTCATTTCTGCGGCTTGTTTCCTATGTGCTTATGTTTACCTGCTAATTGCACGCCTGCTGATGTTGGGTGTTGGCACTCTATCCTTACCTCTCCTGCAACTTGTTTCCCAGTTGTTTATGGTCCTCCTACCTCATGCCGCCGGCCCATACAGGAACTGGATTAGGTTAATCTGTTAATAGTATTTAAGGCTGATAGACAGCTCAACTGGCACCTTCCCTGACGAAGCCTGGTCTGCCAGGCGATACGCGTGGGGACATTGTACCACCAGGTTGTATTATTATGGGGGGTTTCCTCCTATTTATGCTTTAAATATCTAGTGATATTATTGTATATTGGTGGCTTCTCAGCCCTTTCTTTGGCTCATATCTTGCCTATTTTTATTGTTATAGATTAAATCTTTGTGCCTTATTTTCACTATTTTTTTAAATGGTTCTTTAGGGACCTATATGGCTCGATTTTTTGATTTTTTCTAGGCATTACTAGCGCATATACCCCATGAGCCAATTGGTCTGTGTTTAGTCGCCTTATTACATCTAGGTATGGTCTTTATCACCTGTGTTGTTGTGATGTTGTCTACTTGTTTTTAATTGTGTTTTTATCGTTTTGTAGAGTGTTTTTTTGATCTGTTAATAAAATCAGTCTATTTATCTTATTTATTTTGTTTGTATTCTTTGATGGAGTGCGTATTTTTGCAGTAATGCTTTTCTTTTTTGTTACATAGTTCATGTTTATTGCTGCTTCCGCACCCTCATAGTTTTGTATCTATTGGCATTTGTTATTAGCAGTGCGCTCGACTGTTTTGCTTATTGACCAAAGAGACACTTAGACCCTTTCACAAACAAAGCATTCTCACGAAGGATCTGAAATACCATCCTGACCTGTTGCACATGAGACTCCCAATCATCGGAAAAAATCAAAATATCATCCAAATATACAATCAAGAATTTATCAAGATAAGTCCAGAAGATATCATGCATGAAGGACTGAAAAACAGATGGAGCATTAGAGAGTCCGAATGGCATCACAAGGTATTCAAAATGGCCATCAGGCGTGTTAAACGCAGTATTCCATTCATCACCCTGCTTAATACGAACAAGATTATATGCCCCCCGAAGGTCAATCTTAGTAAACCAACTAGCTCCCTTAATCCTAGCAAACAAATCGGAAAGCAAAGGTAAAGGGTATTGAAACTTGACCGTGATCTTATTCAAGAGGCGATAATCAATACAATCAATACAGGGTCTCAAGGAACCATCTTTTTTAGCAACAAAAAAGAACCCCGCTCCCAACGGTGAAGAAGATGGTCGAATATGCCCTTTCTCCAAAGACTCCTTAATATAGCTCCGCATGGCGGTATGTTCAGGCACAGACAGGTTGAAAAGTCGACCCTTAGGAAACTTACAGCCTGGAATCAAGTCAATAGCACAATCGCAGTCCCTGTGCGGTGGAAGGAAACTGGACTTGGGCTCATCGAATACATCCTGAAAATCAGACAAAAACTCTGGAATTTCAGAAGAGGAAGAAGAGGAGATTGACATCAAAGGAACATCATTATGAACTCCCTGACAACCCCAACTAGTCACAGACATGGACTTCCAATCCAACACAGGATTATGTACCTGCAACCACGGAAAACCCAGCACGATAGCATCATGCAAATTATGCAACACCAGAAATCGACAATCTTCCTGATGGGCTGGCGCCATGCGCATGGTCACCTGTGTCCAAAACTGGAGCTTATTTTTAGCCAAGGGTGTAGCATCAATGCCCCTTAAAGGAATAGGGTTCTGCAAAGGCTGCAAGGGAAAACCACAACGCTTGGCAAACTCAAAGTCCATTAAGTTCAAGGCGGCGCCTGAATCCACAAACGCCATGACAGAAAATGATGACAATGAGCAGATCAAGGGCACAGATAATAAAAATTTAGGTTGTACAGTACTGATGGTAATTGAACTGGCGATCCTCTTTGTCCGCTTAGGGCAGACAGAAATGACATGAGAAGCGTCGCCACAATAATAACACAACCTATTCTGACGTCTGAAACCTTGTTGTTCCGTTCTAGACAGAATCCTATCACACTGCATAGGCTCAGGAATTTGCTCTGAGGATAACGCCACAGTGCGCACAGTTCTGCGCTCCCGCCGGTCAATCTGAATGGCCAGAGACATAGAATCACTCAGACCGGAAGGCATGGGAAACCCCACCATAACATCTTTAATGGATTCAGAAAGACCCTTTCTGAAAATTGCCGCCAAAGCATCATTATTCCTTTTAGTCAACACCCACCATTTTCTGAATTTCTGGCAATACAATTCTGCCGCCTTTTGACCCTGAGACAGGGCCAACAAGGTCTTCTCAGCTTGATCCACAGAATTAGGTTCATCATATAACAATCCCAAAGCCTGAACAAAGGAGTCTACATCAAGCATAGCCGGATTCCCAGATTCCAGGGAAAATACCCAATCCTGCGGGTCGCCACGCAGCAGGGAGATGACAATTTTTACCTGCTGAATGGAATCACCAGAGGATCGAGGTCTCAAAGCAAAAAACAGTTTACAGTTGTTTTTAAAACTCAAAAATTTGGACCTGTCACCAAAAAACAAATCAGGAGTAGGAATCTTCGGTTCTAAAACAGGAGTCTGAACAATATAATCAGAAATACCCTGTACCCTAGCAGCAAGCTGGTCTACATGAGAAGCCAATTCCTGAACATTCATGCTAGCACAAGGCTCTTCAGCCACCCAGAGATAAAGATGGAGGAGAAGACAAAGTAGACTGAAGAAAAAAAAATGGCTCAAGACCTTTCTTCCCTTCTTCTGAGATGCATTTAACTCATTATTGGCCAGTTGTACTGTTATGATCAGGTGACCTTGGAGCAGCATGAAAAATTTCACTGGAGTAGGTGGTAACTATACTGACCTCAAACCCTGATCTTATCACCGCAACTAGTAGTAGCCGTGAGGTGTGCCTAACAAAACCTAGACACCTCGACACAGCCGGAGGACTAAACACCCCTATAGATGGAAATAGGAAATCTACCTTGCCTCAGAGCAGAACCCCAAAGGATAGGCAGCCCCCCACAAATATTGACTGTGAGTAGTAGAGGAAAAGACACACACAGGCAGGAAACAGGATTTTGCAAATGAGGCACACACTAGCTAAATAGGAAAGGATAGGACAGGATACTAAGCGGTCAGTATTAAAAATCCTTCCAAAAATATCCACAGCAGAAAATACAAAAACTCCACCATCTAACTAAAGATGTGGAGCGTATATCTGCATCTCCAGAGAATCCAACAAGACAGAGAAAACACTGACACAGTCTAAGCTGGACAAGAGAAAAACAAATGAATAGCACAGAATATAAGTACACTGCATGTGTGCCACAGAAACAAAAACCAGACACTTATCTTTGCTGAATTGGCAGCTAAGTAGGAGAAGCCAGAAAGTGATCCAACACTTCAGAAGAAACATTGACAACTGGCAAGGATAATGAATCCTGCACACCTAAATATCCCAGTCAGAACTGCAATCAGCAGATACACCTGGCCAGGACTGCGACTCAGAGACAACTGCATTCCCACCTACAACCACTGGAGGGAACCCAAGAGCAGAATTCATAATCCGCCATGTGGGCCAAAGTTCCAGTTGTGAAATCTGCGGTTGTGCTGGGTTGAGGGGCAGTTTCAGGCAAATCTACGTCACTTGTCTCCCCCAAAAAACCTGAACCCGGCCTTGCAACGCCACCAGTTTCTATTGGCCCCGGAGAAGCTTCCTCATTCAAAAAATACTCATCCCCATCATCCTCCTCATCCTCCTCCTCTTCGCCTGCTATTTCATCCTGTAGACTGCCCTGACCAGACAATGGCTGACTGTCATCAAGGCTTTCCTCTTCCTCGGCTGCAGACGCCTGCTCCTTTATGTGCGTCAAACTTTGCATCAGCAGACGCATTAGGGGGATGCTCATGCTTATTATGGCGTTGTCTGCACTAACCAGCCGTGTGCATTCCTCAAAACACTGAAGGACTTGACACAGGTCTTGTACCTTCGACCACTGCACACCTGACAACTCCATGTCTGCCATCCAACTGCCTGCCCGTGTATGTGTATCCTCCCACAAATACATAACAGCATGCCTCTGTTCGCACAGCCTATGAAGCATGTGCAGTGTGGAGTTCCACCTTTTTGCAACGTCGATGATTAGGCGGTGCTGGGGAAGGTTCAAAGATCGCTGATGGTTCTGCATACGGCTGGAGTGTACGGGCGAACGGCGGATGTGCGAGCAAAGTCTGCACACCTTCAGGAGCAGGTCGGGTAACCCCGAAAAACTTTTCGGGAAGCACTGCACCACCAGGTTTAAGGTGTGAGCCAGGCAAGTAATGTGTTTCAGTTGTGAAAGGGCTATGGCAGCCATAAAATTCCTTCCGTTATCACTCACTACCTTGCCTATCTCAAGATGTACAGTGCCCAGCCATGAATGAGTTTCTTGCTGCAAGAACTCGGACAGAACTTCCTCGGTGTGTCTGCTGTCGCCCAAACACTTCATTGCCAATACAGCCTGCTGACGCTTGCCACTAGCTGTTCCATAATGGGACACCTCATGTGCAACAGTGGCAGCTGCGGATGGAGTGGTCGTGCAACTGCAGTCTGTGGACGAGCTCTCGCTTCTGCAGGAGGACGAGGAGGAGGAGGAGGGGGGGCGAACGCCTACAGCCAACTGTTTCCTAGACCGTGGGCTAGGCATAACTGTCCCAGTATTTCTGTCCCCTGTGGACCCTGCATCCACCACATTAACCCAGTGTGCCATGATGGACACGTAACGCCCCTGGCCATTCCTACTGGTCCATGCATCTGTTGTCAGGTGCACCTTTCTACTCACAGAGTGCCTGAGTGCATGGACAATGCGGTCTTTTACATGCTGGTGGAGGGCTGGGATGGCTTTTCTCAAAAAGAAGTGTCGACTGGGTAGCTCATAGCGTGGTACAGCGTAGTCCATCAGGGCTTTGAAAGCTTCACTTCCAACTAACCGGTAGGGCATCATCTCTAACGAGATTAGTCTAGCAATGTGGGCGTTCAAACCCTGTGTATGCGGATGAGAGGATGAGTACTTCCTTTTCCTAATGAGAGTGTCTTG
Source organism: Ranitomeya imitator (assembly GCF_032444005.1). Classification (NCBI taxonomy): domain Eukaryota; kingdom Metazoa; phylum Chordata; class Amphibia; order Anura; family Dendrobatidae; genus Ranitomeya; species Ranitomeya imitator. The sequence goes on from NC_091285.1 coordinate 465,675,279, forward strand.
TAGGGTAACTAAAGAAAAAAGGAATGTAGTCAGCTTACCGGTCTTAGACGAAATCCCCAGATCTGCCAACGCCCAGCACGGTTCGGGGTGAGCGCCCACAGCAAATGAAGACAAAAAGAGAAATGATCCAGCTGGAGGTGGAGGCAGTTCTGACTTTGTGAGACTTTATTAGACAACTGAAGCGATAAAAAGTTCTTCAACAAGAAAAATCTTTACATAGCAAACACCTGGCACACCAGTGAGGAGGATCAACGCGTTTCAACTATGAAGTCTTACTCATGATCATGAGTAAGACTTCATAGTTGAAACGCGTTGATCCTCCTCACTGGTGTGCCAGGTGTTTGCTATGTAAAGATTTTTCTTGTTGAAGAACTTTTTATCGCTTCAGTTGTCTAATAAAGTCTCACAAAGTCTGAACTGCCTCCACCTCCAGCTGGATCATTTCTCTTTTTGCCTTCTCTTGTAGGGTGAGCTGGACTGGAGAGATGCATATGGTGGAACTAGCGGGGGTGCCGGTGGACATGGCAGACTGAGAGAGGGTTGGTGATGATGGTATTCTTGCAGTTGGCCTACATACAGTGTTTCCTACCAAGAACCTGGTGATTCCCTGACTGCTTAGGCCTTGCGACAAAACCTCCACATTTGCTGCAGGTGGTGTGGTAAACGGTGGGCTTACAGTGAGGGAAGGGATGTAGCGTTGCTGACTAGCTTCATTGTGAGAGGGTGCAACAACGTTAAGGGACGTTTGGTAGTTAGTCCAGGCTTGCAAGTGCATGGTGTTTAAATGTCTACGCATGCAACTTGTATTTAGATTTTTAACATTCTGACCTCTGCTGAAGGTCCTTGAGCATTTCTTACAGATGACTTTGCACTGATCATTTGGATATTGGATAAAAAAATGCCAGACTGCACTCTTCCTACTATCGGATACCTTTTCAGGCATTGCACACTGAGCTACTTTAACCAGATGGCCACGCTGTCCTACAACTGGTTTTGGTTTTGCCACACGTTTTTGGCCAGATACGGGCCTGCCAGATGAAACCTGTTGTGATGTTGATGCCTGCTGCGGCTCCTCCTCCGCTTCAGAGCTACCGCCGGCTGCACCCTGTTCCCCCAATGGCTGCCAATCGGGGTCAACAACTGGGTCATCTATGACCTCCTCTTCTATGTCCTGTGCACCTTCCTCTGTGTCACCGTGTAAGACGGTGCTATAGTGTTCGTGACGGGGCTCCATAGTCTCATCAGGGTCAGATTCTGGATCAGTACACTGCGAGGGCAATGTTGTGATCTGAGTCAAAGGAACAGCATAATAATCTGGCCGTGGCTGTGCATCTGTGCACTCCATGTCCGATTCATGTTGTAATGGGCATGGCCTGTTAACAATTTCCCTTTCTAACCCAGGAACGGTATGTGTAAAGAGCTCCATGGAGTAACCCGTTGTGTCACCTGACGCATCCTTCTCTGTTGTTCTGGGTGAAGAATGCAAGGAAGCGACTTGTCCCTGACCGGGAACATCCACTGACGACGCGCTGCTTTCACTTTTTGCACTTTCCGAAGAGGAGGCAAAAGAGCTAGAGGCAGAGTCAGCAAGGAAAGCCAAAACTTGTTCTTCTGCTCCGGCTTTAAAAGTGGTTTTCCTACTCCCAGAAAAGGGAGCGTTCAAGGCCTTGTGTAGCCAGATGATGACGGTGGCTGAACAACTCGAGACTTAGGTGCTATATTGCTTTTCCCGCACCACCTGATGCTCCACCACCACTACCATCATTACCAGCTGGCAATAACCACCCACGGCCATGACCTCTTCCACCAGACTTCCCAATTCTTGGAAATATGTAACCAAACTATCAAATGGTATTTGGTACTGTAAAACCAGTTACAAGGTGGACGCAAAATTGTTGTGAATTTAAATCACCTTTAAAGGTGTGTAAGACTGCAGGGAAAATCAGGCCCACTGTATTACAGTACACAGTTTCAGTGGCAGACAGTGGCTGACAGATATGCTACTAACAGGACTGACGCAGATGCACACACTGGAAATAAAAATCTCCCCTTCTTTTTTTATATGGAAGACTAGTGAATAAATCTGGCTCTCTGTATTATAGCATATTTTCTGTGGCAGAAAATGACTGACAGATACCACACACTGGACTGGCACAGATGCACAGATTTGCCAATATTAATCTCCCCTTCTTTTTTTTTTGATGGGAGACTAGTGAATAAATCTGCCCCACTGTTTTACAGTATTGTTTCTGAGGCAGAGAATGATTGACAGACAGATACCACAGACTGGACTGGCACAGATGCACAGATTTGCCAAAATGAATCTCCCCTTCTTTTTTTTTTATGGGAGACTAGTGAATAAATCTGGCCCACTGTTTTACAGTATTGTTTCTGTGGCAGAAAATGACAGACAGATACCACAGACTGGACTGGCACAGATGCACAGATTTGCCAATATTAACCCCTTCATGACCCAGCCTATTTTGACCTTAAAGACCTTACCGTTTTTTGCAATTCTGACCAGTGTCCCTTTATGAGGTAATAACTCGGGAACGCTTCAACGGATCCTAGCGATTCTGAGATTGTTTTCTCGTGACATATTGGGCTTCATGTTAGTGGTAAATTTAGGTCAATAAATTCTGCGTTTATTTGTGATAAAAATGGAAATTTGGCGAAAATTTTGAAAATTTCGCAATTTTCACATTTTGAATATTTATTCTGTTAAACCAGAGAGTTATGTGACACAAAATAGTTAATAAATAACATTTCCCATATGTATACTTTATATCAGCACAATTTTGGAAACAAAATTTTTTTTTGCTAGGAAGTTATAAGGGTTAAAATTTGACCAGCGATTTCTCATTTTTACAACGAAATTTACAAAACCATTTTTTTTAGGGACCACCTCACATTTGAAGTCAGTTTGAGGGGTCTATATGGCTGAAAATACCCAAAAGTGACACCATTCTAAAAAATGCACCCTTCAAGGTACTCAAAACCACATTCCAGAAGTTTATTAACCCTTCAGGTGCTTCACAGCAGCAGAAGCAACATGGAAGGAAAAAATTAACATTTAACTTTTTAGTCACAAAAATTATCTTTTAGCAACAATTTTTTTATTTTCCCAATGGTAAAAAGAGAAACTGAACCACGAAAGTCGTTGTCCAATTTGTCCTGAGTACACTGATACCTCATATGTGGGGGTAAACCACTGTTTGGACGCACGGCAGGGCTTGGAAGGGAAGGAGCGCCATTTGACTTTTTGAATGAAAAATTGGCTGCACTCTTTAGCGGACACCATGTCACGTTTGGAGAGCCCCCGTGTGCCTAAAAATTGGAGCTCCCCCACAAGTGACCCCATTTTGGAAACTAGACGCCCCAAGGAACTTATCTAGATGCATAGTGAGCACTTTGAACCCCCAGGTGCTTCACAAATTGATCCGTAAAAATGAAAAAGTACTTTTTTTTCACAAAAAAATTCTTTTAGCCTCAATTTTTTCATTTTCACATGGGCAACAGGATAAAATGGATCCTAAAATTTGTTGGGCAATTTCTCCTGAGTACACCGATACCTCATATGTGGGGGTAAACCACTGTTTGGGCACATGGTAAGGCTCGGAAGGGAAGGAGCGCCATTTGACTTTTTGAATGAAAAATTATCTCCATCGTTAGCGGACACCATGTCGCGTTTGGTGAGCCCCTGTGTGCCTAAACATTGGAGCTCCCCCACAAGTGACCCCATTTTGGAAACTAGACCCCCCAAGGAACTTATCTAGATGCCTAGTGAGCACTTTAAACCCTCAAGTGCTTCACAAATTGATCTGTAAAATGAAAAAGTACTTTTTTTTCACCCAAAAAAAGTTTTTGCCTCAATTTTTTCATTTTCACATGGGCAATAGGATAAAATGGATCATAAAATTTGTTGGGCAATTTCTCCCGAGTACGCCGATACCTCATATGTGGGGGTAAACCACTGTTTGGGCACACGGCAGGGCTCGGAAGGGAAGGCGCGCCATTTGACTTTTTGAATGGAAAATTAGCTCCAATTGTTAGCGGACACCATGTTGCGTTTGGAGAGCCCCTGTGTGCCTAAACATTGGAGCTCCCCCACAAGTGACCCTATTTTGGAAACTAGACCCCCCAAGGAACTTATCTAGATGCATATTGAGCACTTTAAACCCCCAGGTGCTTCACAGAAGTTTATAACGCAGAGCCATGAAAATAAAAAATAATTTTTCTTTCCTCAAAAATGATTTTTTAGCCTGGAATTTCCTATTTTGCCAAGGGTAATAGGAGAAATTTGACCCCAAATGTTCTTGTCCAGTTTGTCCTGAGTACGCTGATACCCCATATGTGGGGGTAAACCACTGTTTGGGCGCACGGCAGGGCTTGGAAGGGAAGGCACGCCATTTGGCTTTTTAAATGGAAAATTAGCTCCAATCATTAGCGGACACCATGTCATGTTTGGAGAGCCCCTGTATGCCTAAACATTGGAGATCCCCCACAAGTGACCCCATTTTGGAAACTAGACCCCCCAAGGAACTTATCTAGATGCATATTGAGCACTTTAAACCCCCAAGTGCTTCACAGAAGTTTATAACGCAGAGCCATGAAAATAAAAAATAAAAATTATTTTCTCAAAAATGATCTTTTAGCTTGCAATTTTTTATTTTCCCAAGGGTAACAGGAGAAATTTGACCCCAAAAGTTGTTGTCCATTTTCTCCTGAGTACGCTGATACCCCATATGTGGGGGTAAACCACTGTTTGGGCACATGCCGGGGCTCGGAAGTGAAGTAGTGACGTTTTGAAATGCAGACTTTGATGGAATGCTCTGTGGGCGTCACGTTGCGTTTTCAGAGCCCCTGATGTGGCTAAACAGTAGAAACCCCCCACAAGTGACCCCATTTTGGAAACTAGACCCCGAAAGGAACTTATCTAGATGTGTGGTGAGGACTTTGAACCCCCAAGTGCTTCACAGAAGTTTATAACGCAGAGCCATGAAAAAAATATATATATATTTTCTCAAAAATGATATTTTAGCCTGCAATTTTTTATTTTTCCAAGGGTAACAGGAGAAATTTCACCACAAAAGTTGTTGTCCAGTTTCTCCTGAGTACGCTGATACCCCATATGTGGGGGTAAACCACTGTTTGGGCACATGCCGGGGCTCGGAAGTGAAGTAGTGACGTTTTGAAATGCAGACTTTGATGGAATGCTCTGTGGGCGTCACGTTGCGTTTGCAGAGCCCCTGATGTGGCTAAACAGTAGAAACCCCCCACAAGTGACCCCATTTTGGAAACTAGACCCCGAAAGGAACTTATCTAGATGTGTGGTAAGGACTTTGAACCCCTAAGTGCTTCACAGAAGTTTATAACGCAGAGCCATGAAAGTAAAAAAAAAAAGTTATTTTCTCAAAAATGATCTTTTAACCTGCAATTTTTTATTTTCCCAAGGGTAACAGGAGAAATTGGACCCCAAAAGTTGTTGTCCAGTTTCTCCTGAGTACGCTGATACCCCATGTGTGGGGGTAAACCACTGTTTGGGCACACGGCGGGGCTCAGAAGGGAAGTAGTGACTTTTGAAATGCAGACTTTGATGGAATGGTCTGCGGGCGTCACGTTGCGTTTGCAGAGCCCCTGGTGTGCCTAAACAGTAGAAACCCCCCACAAGTGACCCCATTTTAGAAATTAGACCCCCCACGGAACTTATCTAGATGTGTGGTGAGCACTTTGAACCCCCAAGTGCTTCACAGAAGTTTATAATACAGAGCCGTGAAAATAATAAATACGTTTTCTTTCCTCAAAAATAATTATTTAGCCCAGAATTTTTTATTTTCCCAAGGGTTACAGGAGAAATTGGACCCCAAAAGTTGTTGTCCAGTTTCTCCTGAGTATGCTGATACCCCATGTGTGGGGGAAAACCACTGTTTGGGCACTTGTCGGGGCTCAGAAGGGAAGTAGTGACTTTTGAAATGCAGACTTTGATGAAATGGTCTGCGGGCGTCACGTTGCGTTTGCAGAGCCCCTGGTGTGCCTAAACAGTAGAAACCCCCCACAAGTGACCCCATTTTAGAAACTAGACCCCCCAAGGAACTTATCTAGACATGTGGTGAGCACTTTGAACCCCCAAGTGCTTCACAGACGTTTACAACGCAGAGCCGTGAAAATAAAAAAATCATTTTTCTTTCCTCAAAAATGATGTTTTAGCAAGCATTTTTTTATTTTCACAAGGGTAACAAGAGAAATTGGACCCCAGTAATTGTTGTGCAGTTTGTCCTGAGTATGCTGGTACCCCATATGTGGGGGTAAACCACTGTTTGGGCACACGTCGGGGATCGGAAGTGAGGGAGCACCATTTGACTTTTTGAATACAAGATTGGCTGGAATCAATGGTGGCGCCATGTTGCGTTTGGAGACCCCTGATGTGCCTAAACAGTGGAAACCCCTCAATTCTACCTCCAACACTAACCCCCCCACACCCCTAACCCTAATCCCAACTGTAGCCATAACCCTAATCACAATCCTAACCCCAACACACCCCTAACCACAACCCTAACCCCAACACACCCCTAACCACAACCCTAGTTCCAACCCTAACCCTAAGGCTTTGTGCCCACGTTGCGGATTCGTGTGAGATTTTTCAGCATCATTTTTGAAAAATACGCGGGTAAAAGGCACTGCGTTTTACCTGCGGATTTTCCGCAGATGTCCAGTGTTTTTTGTGCGGATTTCACCTGCGGATTCCTATTGAGGAACAGGTGTAAAACACTGCGGAATCCGCACAAAGAATTGACATGCTGAGGAAAATACAACGCAGCGTTTCCGCGTGGTATTTTCCGCACCATGGGCACAGCGGATTTGGTTTTCCATAGGTTTACTTGGTACTGTAAACCTGATGGAAAACTGCTACGAATCCGCAGCGGCCAATCCGCTGCGGATCCACAGCCAAATCCGCACTGTGTGCACATAGCCTAATTCTAAAGGTATGTGCACACACTGCGGAAAACGCTGTGGATCCGCAGCAGTTTCCCATGAGTTTACAGTTCAATGTAAACCTATGGGAAACAAAAATCGCTGTAGACATGCTGCGGAAAAACTGCACGGAAACGCAGCGGTTTACATTCCGCAGCATGTCACTTCTTTGTGCGGATTCCGCAGCGGTTTTACAACTGCTCCAGTAGAAAATCGCAGTTGTAAAACCGCAGTGAAATGCGCAGAAAAAACACGGTAATTCCGCCATAAATCCACAGCGGTTTAGCACTGCGGATTTATGAAATCCGCAGAGGACCAGAATACGTGTGCACATACTGAAACCCTAACCCTAGCCCTAACCCTACCCCTAACCCTACCCCTAACCCTACCCCTACCCCTAACCCTACCCCTACCCCTAACCCTACCCCTACCCCTTACCCTACCCCTAACCCTAACCCTACCCCTACCCCTAACCCTAACCCTAACCCTACCCCTAACCCTAACCCTACCCCTAGCCCTAACCCTATTCTAACATTAGTGGAAAAAAAAAATTCTTTATTTTTTTATTGTCCCTACCTATGGGGGTGACAAAGGGGAGAGGGTCATTTATTATTTTTTTTATTTTGTTCACTGAGATAGATTATATCTCAGTGATCAAAATGCACTTTGAACGAATCTGCCGGCCGGCAGATTCGGCGGGCGCGCTGCGCATGCGCCCGCCATTTTGGAAGATGGCGGCGCCCGGGGAGAAGACAGACGGACCCCGGCAGGACCGGTAAGTATGATGGGGTGGGGGGGAGCACGGGGGGGGGGGGATCGGAGCACGGGGGTGGGTGGATCGGAACGCGGGAGGGGTGGAACGGAGCACCGGGGGGTGGAACGGAGCACGGGGGGTGGAACGGAGCACAGGGGGGGGTGGATCGGAGTGCAGGGGGGGTGATTGGAGCACGGGGGGTGATTGGAGCACGGGGGTGAGCGGACAAAAGCACGGGGGGAGCCGGAGCACAGGACGGAGGGGAGCCGGAGCAGTGTACCGGCCAGATCGGAGGGCTGGGGGGGCGATCGGTGGGGTGGGGTGGGGGCACATTAGTATTTCCAGCCATGGCCGATGATATTGCAGCATCGGCCATGGCTGGATTGTAATATTTCACCCGTTATAATAGGTGAAATATTACAAATCGCTCTGATTGGCAGTTTCACTTTCAACAGCCAATCAGAGCGATCGTAGCCACGGGGGGGTGAAGCCACCCCCCCTGGGCTAAACTACCACTCCCCCTGTCCCTGCAGATCGGGTGAAATGGGAGTTAACCCTTTCACCCGGCCTGCAGGGACGCGATCTTTCCATGACGCCACATAGGCGTCATGGGTCGGATTGGCACCGACTTTCATGACGCCTACGTGGCGTCATGGGTCGGGAAGGGGTTAATCTCCCCTTTTTGTTTTTATATGGAAGACTAGTGAATAAATCTGGCCCACAGTTTTACAGTATTGTTTCTGTGGCAGAAAATGACAGACAGATACCACAGACTGGACTGGCACAGATGCACAGATTTGCCAATATTAATCTCCCCTTTTTGTTTTTATATGGAAGACTAGTGAATAAATCTGGCCCGCTGTTTTACAGTATTGTTTCTGTGGCAGAAAATGACTGACAGATACCACAGACTGGACTGGCACAGATGCACAGATTTGCCAATATTAATCTCCCCTTCTTTTTTTTTTGATGGGAGACTAGTGAATAAATCTGGCCCACTGTTTTACAGTATTGTTTCTGTGGCAGAAAATGACTGACATATACCACAGACTGGACTGGCACAGATGCACTGATTGGCAATATAAATTTCTCTTTTTATGTGTGGGACAGTGCAGAAAAATACAGGCCCACTGTTTCACACTACACAGTTTCAGGGGCAGAAAGTGGCTTGAAGATATATGAAAAAAAAGGGACTGTACTACAATTACTATCTCCCTACAGTAATCTCAGAAAAGTATGGCAGGCAGCAATAAAAAGGACTGCTGCACACAAAAGTGTGTACAAACAAACAAGATAGCTGTGCAGAAAGGAAGGCGCAACAGGATTTGTGATTTGAAAAAAGCAAATGGTTTCCACAGCAGTGTACAAACAGCAATGCAGCTATCAGGGAGCCTTATAAGGCAGCCTAATAAGCTACAGAGCTGATGCACAGAAATCTAGCCTCCACTGTCCCTGGAAGGAAAATGTGGTGTTGGACAGTGGAAATTGCTACAGCACAAGTGGTTTGGGGGTTTATATTCCCTGCCTAATGCTATCCCTGCTTCTGATGAAGCGGCAGCAACCTCTCCCTATGCTCAGATCAGCAGCAGTAAGATGGCGGTCGGCATGCACGCCCCTTTATAACCCCTGTGACGCTGCAGAAAGCAAGCCAATCACTGCCATGCCCTTCTCTAAGATGGTGGGGACCGAGAACTATGTCATCACGCTGCCCACACTCTGCGTCCTCCTTCATTGGCTGAGAAATGGTGCTGAACGCGTCATATGAAACGCGACTTTGGCGCGAAGATCGCGTACCGCATGGCCGATCCTACGCTGGGATCGGATCGGGTTTCATGAAACCCGACTTTGCCAAAAGTCAGCGACTTATGAAAATGACCGATCCATTTCGCTCATCCCTACTGATCAGTATTGTAGTGTTCAGTCACTATGTGGTGGTAATATGTGGTCTGGAAATGGTGTTATGGTATTTGTCCCTTGTATGTGCTATTTGGTCACCAAGTGGTGGTAATATGTGGTCTTGACATGGTGCAGTGGTATTTGTTCCTTGTATGTGATATTATTCAATCGCTGTGGTTGTAATTTGTGGTCTGGTCATGGTGCGGTGGTATTTGTTCCTTGTATGTGATATTATAGGTCAAAATATACCTAAATTGTATTACAGATTTTAACAAATATTTAATAGGTTACAGTAGAGTAGGGCCGGCCATTTCTCTGGAATAATCTGGTTCGGGTATATCATTACCCCGTCACATGACCCCCGTCACATGACCCCCCATCACATGACCCCCGTCACATGACTGGGGGGGCCCACAGTGTCTGAACAGCCGGGGCCCTGGCTACCCTTAATCCACCCCTGGTCTGTACAAGTGGCCATATTGGGAAGGTTGATGGTATGATGGCATATTGTAATGTGCTGGACTTGGTGGGTTTTGGGTGGTAACGGGTAGAGGTGTAGGCACACATGGAGGGGTGCTTCAAATACTTGTTGAGCATACACCTGTTGAGATGTTGGAAGGCGCAGGACGTTACGTGCTGACAGCTGCCACCTCTCAATGAACTCAAACAAATCATACGGTTCATTTGGGGGGTACATGCATCAATAAGTATTTGAAAACACCCTCTCACACATAGCCTCAACTCACGGGGTATGTGACGGAGGTACCGGGCCAGGCTCCTCGCATAGGCCTCCTCACCATCATCCTGAGCAGCCCTGGCCAAATAATTAAGGACCCCAGTGTCCACATTCTTGCGACTTTCTTGCAGCTCTCTCCTTCTGCGTCCACGGCGGGAAATGACAGCAGGCTGTGGGGATGTCTCCAGTGGAACAGTAGGGCTGCTACTGTTTCCAGGATTATCCTGGCTTACTGGAACTGTTGCTGCTGTGTGTGGTGGTGCAGCTTCTTGGCCAGTTGTTGCTGGATCTTGTGGTGCAACTGAAGAAGGAGGGATGTCCCTGGAAGGATCCGAAGATTGGCCAGCCACCTCTTCTCCTTCCCCAACCGGATCTATCATGACCTCCGATTCTGAGCCAGTCTCCCTCAGTGAGGTTGGACTGTGTTCTGTTAGTAAAGTATGAGTATAAGTAATTAAAATTTAAAATTTGACTGTTAAAAAACATATGTGTAATGTGTTTTGAGGTTTTTACTTATGGTCTCAGATCCATACTGGGATCCAGAAAGAGGGTCTGTCATAGCAAATATATTTACGCTTTTTGGCCGGAGCTGCTGCCCCACTCCTGGCCCGCTGCTGCCTTTCTCTCATATACTGGTCGCGTATGCTGCGCCATCGTCTCATAACATCTTCCACTGCAATGAAAGAGAAGAAAATAATGTATAAGGCCATTGTGCACAGTGGAACCACAAGGTGTCAGTGATTTAACAGGTTTTAATGTGGCCTAGTAACCTGCATTTCTTAAAAAAGATCATCAATATAAATATTGTAAACACAAAGAGCACAATACGATTTAATGGAAAATACATAGAATGTAAGGCCACAAGGACAGGGTCCTCTCCCCTCTGTAGCAGTCTGTCATTGTAAATTTGGTTACTGTAAGCGACATCTAGAAAACTCTGTACGTAACCCCTTTTTCATGTCCAGCCCCATGTAATTAATGGTGTTGTATAAATAAATTATATTAATATTAATGGAAATAACAATATGCCCAAATTCATGTAGGTAATGCAGTTTGCAATATTAATAGAGAAATATGAGTGTACTTACTAATTTGCCTCTGGACCTCACGTGGCCGCTGCTTATATTCTGGGAAAAGGATCCCACAGATGCTCCTCCAAGCAGCCTCTTTCCTTGCCCGGTTCGCATAGTTTGCATCCCGTTGGTCCCAAATTTCGGGCCTTTTGTGGACCAGGATGAGAAGCATGTCCACATTTATTATTGAAGCCATGATGCAGGTGACTCCGTGGAGGCGTGCGGCAGACTTCCGGGATGTCTGTCTGTCTTTTTCAGCTAATTAGCATGTCTAAACTTCCTGATTGAGGGATTGGCACATTTTCTGTCACCTGCAAAACTCTTGCGCATTTTACGCAAGTCACACTGTTGGTCCGTGTGTAATCCGTATTTTTTGCGCACCCATAGACTTTCATTGGTGGATTTTTTGCACAATACGCTGACAAACATAGCCTGCTGCGATATTGTATGCCCGTAAAATACGGATGTGTAATATGCGCCAAATAGGAGCTGCCCCATAGACAATCATTGGTCCGTGTGTAATGCGTAGTTTTTGCGCATCTCATATGTCCGTAAAACTCTAGTGTGACGCCGGCCTAACAAGCTCCATCATTAAGACTGGCTGGAGTAACAATCTTGATTAATCTTGGCCTCAATATTTGACATGAACAATATTAACCCCTTCACCCCCAAAGCTTTTTTTCGGTTTTGCGTTTTCGTTTTTTGTTCCCCTTCTTCCCAGTTGCCATAACTTTTTTACTTTTCCGTCAATATGGCCATGCGAGGGCTTATTTTCTGTGGGCAAAGTTGTGCTTTTGAATGACACTATTGGTTTTACCATTTTGTGTACTAGAAAACGGAAAAACAATTCCAAGTGCTGTGAAATTGCAAAAAAGTGCAATTCAACACTCGTTTTTTGTTTGGCTTTTTTGCTAGGTTCACTAAATGTTAAAAGTGATCTGCCATTATGATTCTCCAGGTCATTATGAGTTCATAGACACCAAACATGTCTAGGTTGTGTTTTTATCTAAGTGGTGAAAAAAAATTCAAAACTGTGCTAAAAAACCCCAATAATAATTGCGCAATTTTACAATACCCGTAGCGTCTCTATTTTTCGAGATCTTGGGTTGTGTGAGGGCTTATTTTTTGCGCACCGAGCTGACATTTTTAATGACACCATTTTGGTGCAGATAAGTTGTTTTGATTGCCCATTATTGCATTTTAATGCAATGTCGCGGAGACCAAAAAATTTAATTCTGGCGTTTTGACTTTTTTTTATCACAACGTCATTTAGAGATCAGGTTAATCCATTTCTTTATTGATAGATCAGGCGATTCTGAACGTGGTGATATCAAATATGTGTATGTTTGATTTTTTTTATTGTTTTATTTTGAATGGGGCAAAAGGGGGGTAATTTGAACTTTTATTTTTTAAAATTTTTTTTATATTTTTAAAAACATTTTTCTTTAATTTTTGGCATGCTTCAATAGTCTCTATAGGAGACTAGAAGCTGCCATAGCACTATTGGCTCAGTTACAAAAGTTAATTGTAGCAGGCATACTCCATGTAAAGTAACCCAGAAGGTCAAATGACCATATAATCGAGAATTACGACATTATATTGGAATCTACGTGTAAGCATGGACCAGAATAGGGCCCAACTGCAAATATAATATGCACAACAACCACAGAAGAAACAGTCAAAAAGGACCCATAAAACCATGAACTTTATTCGACAACTATTAAAACATCACAAACATCAGGTAACTCACAGGGTGGATGATACAATGTACCCAAAACAAGGCACAAACAAGCACAACGGACTAAATCAGGACCCTACCCACGCAGCATCACTCACCCATCCAAAATGAGAGTGTATGGTCATAATAACCGTAGCGGTATGTATATGTCTTCACTAATAATAACGGCACATAGCCACAGAGAACATACCTCAGTGATGCAGGAGCAGGGAGCCGCAAGTCCTATCCCCGACGCGCGTTTGCCCCCTGAGGAAGGAGTTGTTTTACTCCAAAACGCGCGTCGGGGATAGGACTTGCGGCTCCCTGCTCCTGCATCACTGAGGTATGTTCTCTGTGGCTATGTGCCGTTATTATTAGTGAAGATATATACATACCGCTACGGTTATTATGACCATACACTCTCATTTTGGATGGGTGAGTGATGCTGCGGGGGTAGGGTCCTGATTTAGTCCGTTGTGCTTGTTTGTGCCTTGTTTTGGGTACATTGTATCATCCACCCTGTGACAGTTACCTGATGTTTGTGATGTTTTAATAGTTGTCGAATAAAGTTCATGGTTTTATGGGTCCTTTTTGACTGTTTCTTCTGTGGTTGTTGTGCTATTGGCTCAGTTGCATAGAGATGATTATCAGTTTGCCTCTATGTAGCTGAATTGCTGACGTGATATGAGCGAGGACCACTGGTTGGTGCTCATAGCAATCCGGCATTGACAACCATAGAGCTCTCAAGGAGACCTCTGGTTGTCATGCTGATGAACCAATGACCCCCCAATCACGTGATGGGGGTCACCGGTGTGCATATTCTGGCCCGATGGCCGGAAGCGAAATTTAAATGCCGCTGTCAGAGTTTGACAGCAGCATTTAACTAGTTAATAGCCGTGGGTGGATCGCAATTCCACTCACGGCTATTGCAGTCACATGTCAGCTGTTCAAAACAGCTAACATGTCCCAAAAAAATGTGGACTCACCACTGGAGCCCACATCAAAGTGGGGAATACCGACATCGGCGTACTATTATGCCTGATGTCGGTAAGGGGTTAAAGGCATCCTGACCATATCAAATTTTTGTTCTTATGATATTTTTAATGGTTAACAAAGCTTTCCACACAATTGAGGCCATTTCATCATGCATAGTATAATAATTTTATTTCTTTAGAATCAACATATTGCAATTTAGAGTGTGCATGTACAAATAATATCAGACTTTACAAAGAGTTACATAATTCATCTATTCAAAAAAGACAAGTGAGAAAACCATGAACAAACTTGCAACCTATCAGGAAATGGGAGTGGTACAAAAGGTAAAAAGTGACCATAGTGTATGGTCCATTCATCTTTATAATAAATATGGGCACTGAAGTAAAGATGACTGTGCCAATAACTAGCCAGCAAATGTATACGAAGAGAAAATAAGCCAAGAGAAGGTTGATTAATGTTTTAGGCCTGCCTCAAAAGTTTTTAGGGCACACGTAAAATTGTAGTATAATAATGCATCTGAAGAATCACATCTTTGTATATGTTACTGTAAAAGTCAGAAGGACGGTAAAACCTAGGATTTACCGGTCAATCTGGACATTCACCGAGGCCGTCAGTAAAAGCTCAAAATGAAAAGTAAAATTGGACTTTTACCGGTGAAGTCTTGGTAAATGTTAACATTTCTCAACAGCGTTGGTAAAAGTCAGATGTATTCCATATAAATGAACGATTTTGGACTTTTACCTGGGCAAATTGGTAAATCTTTCCATTTACCAGCATGTGTTGGTAAAAGTAACTTTGAGTCACAGAATTCTGACTCTGACCAGCAGATGATGGTGGTAAAAGTTAACTAAACGTAATTTCCGATATTTTCCCCATTTACTCTTATTACATTTATAAAAACTTTGAACACTGTGTCCTCCATTTCCTCGCCCGCGGTGGCTTACACTTTTTATTACACCCTTCTCAGCTACATTTACCAAGAAGCCGTGGTAAATGTGCACATTTACCAACAGCGCTTGGTTATTGGGACCCTGTCACCTGAATTTGGAGGGAACAATCTTCAGCCATGGAGGCGGGGTTTTTGGGTGTTTGATTCACCCTTTCCGTACCCGCTGGCTGCATGCTGGCTGCAATATTGGATTGAAGTTCATTCTCTGTCCTCCGTAGTACATGCCTGCACAAGGTAATCTTGCCTTGCGCAGGTGTGTACTATGAAGGACAGAGAATGAACTTCAATCCAATATTGCAGCCAGCGGGTAAGGAAAGGGTGAATCAAAAACCCCAAAACCCCGCCTCCACGGCTAAAGATTGTTCCCTCCAAATTCAGGTGACAGTGTCCCTTTAAAGTCAGATGTTCCATCTTCACACCAGATATTTCTGACTTTTACCAACGCTGTTGAGAAATGTTAACATTTACCAAGACTTCACCGGTAAAAGTCCAATTTTACTTTTCATTTTGAGCTTTTACCTCGGTGCATGTCCAGATTGACCGGTAAATCCTAGGTTTTACCGTCCTTCTGACTTTTACAGTAACATATATAAAATAAGCAGTAGCAGCAGCAGCAGAGAGTAATGGAGCCTTTATATATATGCCGTGAGATCTATGTACTCACATACACTGCCTGCAGGCCTTGCACTGATGTGGATATGTGCACATAGACTCCCCTGCCTACCTAGCACTGCAATCTATGTACCCCAGAATTAGCCCTAAAAAGGACTGTTGGTTTATCAGGTTTTGCGGACTGAACACTGGCAGAAAGAACAAATCTGTCCCTATAACAGCAGCAGCTCTCCCTACACTAGCTGAGTCCGGAGCAGAATGTGGCGAGCAGGGCAGTACCAGGTCTCTTATATACCTGATGACGCTGTGCTGCCAGCAAATCACTGTAATACTACAACAAAGATGGCTTCGTCATTACAGTGCATGGCAGACAATTCTTGCATGGTCATTGGCGCTTTAAAGAGTGCCAAAATGGCAGGGCGGAGACCCGAGCTCCTGACGAGTAATCCTGGAAATACTCGGTGCTTGGCGAGTACACCGAGCATAGTGATATTCGGGTTTAGTACCGAGTAGTGGTGAGCATGTTCGCTCATCACTAGTTATTATGCATGCTTAATAGTTCTTACCGTAGTCTCTGTAGGTACTCATGCTTTAACGGTTACAAACTCATATATTTCAACTTATTTATATTAGTATTACAGTGACATTTTAGTTCCTATACCGGGTTGGGATCTGACCTATGGTACTATGGGTAGATCTTCCCAGTACAGGTATTGATAGCATCCTAACCAGATTCACTGTGCTTGCTACCACTGGTGTAGTGTACTTGCTATTGGCTACGCTATGGGTGATTCTACGTAGCACAGGTATACATGATTTTCTACGATTACTCGCGCTCACCGTGGGCATGACAGATTCACCGTTAGAAGGGGATCGATTCTCTTGCTCCGCTGCTGGTGTGGCATCTGCTGCTTGAGCCCGCTGGTCTTCAGGTTGGTCTTGAGCCACATCTCTTTCTGGAACTACTAGTTGGGGAAAGGTCAAGACAGGTACTATGTTGGCTTGGTTTACCTGTGTCCATGACTGGGGAAAGTCTCCAACAATGGTATAGATTTTCCTTTCCTCCTCTTCTATGCGTTCAGGGGCATCTTGGTCTTCCTCCTTGTTTCTTAATTGTTCAGGGCATACCTTCAGATGATCCCTTGATAAGGCTTCTGAGGTTTCTCCTCCATCTTTTCTGAGGATGCATACCTTGATATTATCAAAGTTTGAAGGCATAACGGTGTAGGGTTCAGTTTCTCACTGGTCTAGTTTGTGCATTCTCCTCTTTCTTTTGATGTACAATAACAAATTGTATTGTGGTACCGTCTTAGCCAGAAAAATCGATGTGAATACTTTTCTGCCCAATAATGACAGAAGTATTCTGGGAGTGATAACTTTATTGGCTAACCAGAAAATAATATGTTGGCAAGCTTTCAGAGCACAGAGACTCCTTCTTCAGGCAAGATTACAGATAGATTAATAAGAAAAAAGCATAATATTTAAAGAACAGTACAGCAGGACATTTGTTAGGGGGTGGGAAGTGTGAGGAGTCCATACATAAGCCAAGATAATCAAATTAGGTATTTTCTTACAAATGGAGAGGTGATGGGAACATTGTTCTTAGTTATCTGGAGTACACCAGGTGGAGGTGTGAATTGTATCCATGTAGTGACTCATAAATCCAGGTGTTAAATTGAGTCCTAGTGTCAACGAATTAAACATATTCATTAGTTTGTATTCCCAATTTTTTCTTTCCCTGTGGTCCTTAAAATTACCTTTTAGTATTAAGACTTTTAAATCTGTCATACTGTGTCCAGGTCCAGAGAAATGTTTTCCCCCTGGTGTGTCCATTTCATTCCTGATTGTATGTCTGTGTAGGTTCATCCTAGTTTGTAGTCTTTGCATAGTTTCCCCTATAGAAATACTTCCAGGGCACCTTGTACATTGTATCATGTACACCACGTTGGATGATGTACAAGAAAAGGAGCCCATGACTCCCATGACTACAATCAGGAATGAAATGGACACACCAGTGGGAAAACATTTCTCTGGACCTGGACACAGTATGACAGATTTAAAAGTCTTAATACTAAAAGGTAATTTTAAGGACCACATGGAAAGAAAAATTTGGGAATACAAACTAATGAATATGTTTAATTCATTGACACTAGGACTCAATTTAACACCTGGATTTATGAGTCACTACATGGATACAATTCACACCTCCACCTGACATACTCCAGATAACTAAGAACATTGTTCCCATTACCTCTCCATTTGTAAGAAAATACCTAATTTGATTATCTTGGCTTATGTATGGACTCCTCACACTTCCCACCCCCTAAAAAATGTCCTGCTGTACTGTTCTTTAAATATTGTGCTTTTTTCTTATTAATCTATCTGTAAGCTTGCCTGAAGAAGGAGCCTCTGTGCTCTGAAAGCTTGCAAACATATTATTTTCTGGTTAGCCAATAAAGGTATCACTCCCAGAATACTTCTGTCATCATTGGGCAGAAAAGTATTCACACCTCTTTCTTTTGATAACCTGATCTCCTGGTACTAAAGGAGTAGCCGGAGCTTGTTGGTTGTAGCTCTTTTCCTGTCTCTGTCTTGCCTGAGACAAACTTCGCTCCACGCATTCTTGCACTTTGCAATATTGTTGCTGCCACTCTGTATCCCAGTCTTCATCTGGTGATGTTGTCTCAGGTGTTAGTACTCCCATGTCCAAGTCAATGGGTAACTTGCCAGGTCTCGCTCTCATCAAGTAGGCTGGAGTGCAGTTGGTGGAGTTCACTGGGATGTGATTGTATAGATCTACCAGATCCGGCAACTTCTCTGGCCACTGGTTTCTCTCTTCCAGGGGCAAAGTCTTCAAAAAGTCAATTATGACCTGGTTCATTTTCCCGAACATGCCATTTGTCTGCAGGTGGTACAGTGTTGTTCTGATTTTCTTGCATCCGTACGGGTTACAGAACTCCTGAAACACTTCTGCCTCAAAGGCTGAGCCTTGGTCATTGAGGACCTTTTCAGGGTAACCATGTGGTCAACAAAAGTGTTGTTGAAATGCCTTGGCTGCTGTCTTTGTTGTTTGGTCATTAAGATTCCTGGTAGTCATGCCTGTTGAGTAATGGTACACTATGGTGAGGGTGTAGACCTAGCCTGATCGGCTTGGGGTTAGCTTCACATGAACCAAAGCTGCCAGTTCAAGTGGTTGTTTGGTGACTATGGGCTATAGGGGAGCCTTTTGGCTGTTGCAGTCTTTCCTGCGCAAGTTGCATGGGCCACACTCTCAGCACCACCTCTCAATGGCTTTCCTCATGCCAATCCAGTAGAATCTTTCACGAAGTAGGACCTCCAACTTCTTCCATCTGAAGTGTCCTGCTCCATCATGGTACTCTTCCAAGATCATTGGTTCATCCCGCATTGGGACTACCACCTGCCAGACCAGTTCGTGTGTGCGCGACTTGATATTCCTGCAACACAATTTATCCTCATAGATGAACAGCTTGCCCTTTTCTTACCACAACTGTTGGGTCTCTTGTGGAGCATCTGAACCAGGGTGTGAATCAGCCTGTGCTAGCAATTCATTTACCAGGCAGACTGCCGGGTCGCTGTCCTGTGTCTCTGCCCATCCATGGTGGGGCAACGGGTTCAGTGTGGCTTCTTGCCTGCCATAGTGCTTGTTCCTCACGCAGTGGGAGCACTGGGCCATCTTGGGGAAGTGGAAGGCTGGTAACTCTAGTTCTTCTAGCTCTTCCAGGTCTTCTCCCACATCTGGTAAATTGGGTATCCTGGACAGCACATCTGCATTGTCATTCTTATGCCCTGCTTGGTGCTTGATGGTGAACTTGTAGTTGGACAACCGGGTCATCCATCGCTGTTCCAATGTGCCCAGCTTTGCGCTTTCCAGGTGAGTCAGTGGATTATTAACCGTATAGACAGTGAACTTTGCGGAAGTGATTCAAACACTACCTATGTTTGAATCACTTGATCACAGCCCAGACTATGGCGAGAAACTCCAATTTAAAGGAACTATAGTTGTCGGGGTTTCTTTCAGTGGGATGAAGCTTCCTGCTGGCGTAGGCAATCACTCTTTCTCTGTGTTTCTGCACTTGTGGCAGCACTGCTCCCAATCCCACTTTGCCGGCGTCAGTGTAAAGTATGAATGGTTGGTCATAGGCCAGTACGTCATCTTTCGTGAGAGCCAACTTCAACCGAGTGAAGGATTCTTCTAACCTGTCGTTCCACTTGAGCAGAGAATTCTTGTTCTTAGCCTTCTTAGACTGGCACACCAGAAGGTTTTGCAGGGGTGCGGCTATCTTGGTGAAACCTTTGATGAATCTCCGGTAGTAGCCTACCAACCTGAGGAACTGCTGTACTTCATTAATGGTGCTGGGTTTTGGCCAGCCCTTGATCTTTGTCAGGGTCTGGTGCCACACCTTCGGTGCTGACCACGTAACCTAGGTACTGCACCTTGGGCTTCAATAAATGGCACTTAGATGGCTTTACTTTCAGGCCAAAGTTGGACAGGGCTTCGAACACCTAGGCCAGGTGCTTCAAGTGGTCTTCATTAGGGTTGAGCGAAACAGATTGGTCAATTTCATAAGTCGCCGACTTTCGGCAAAGTCGGGTTTCATGAAACCCGACCCGATCCCAGTGTGGGATCGACCATGCGGTACGCGATCTTCACGCCAAAGTCACATTTCATATGACGCGTTCAGCACCGTTTCTCAGCCAATGAAGGAGGACGCAGAGTGTGGGCAGCGTGATGACATAGGTTTCAGTCCCCACCATCTTAGAGAAGGGCATTACAGTGATTGGCTTGCTTTCTGCAGCGTCACAGGGGCTATAAAGGAGCGTGCACACCGACCGCCATCTTTCTTCTGCCGATCTGAGCATAGGGAGAGGTTGCTGTAGCTTAACCCCCAAACCGCTTGTGCTGTAGCGATTTCCACTGTCCAACACCACCTTTTCTTTGCAGGGACAGTGGAGGCTAGATTTCTGTGCATCAGCTTTGTAGCTTATAAGGCTCCCTGATAGCTGCATTGCTGTTTGATCGCCTCTGTGCAAACCAACAACTTTTTTCAAAGCAAAAATTCTGTTGCTCCTTCTTTTCTGCACAGTTCTCTTGTTTCTTTGTCCACACTCTTGTGTGCAGCAGTCCTTTTTATTGCTGCCATACTTGTCCTTTGATCATTGTAGGGAGATTGAAATTCTAGTACAGCCCTTGTATTTTTTGATATATCTGCCAACCACTTTCTGCCACTCAAACTGTGTAGTGTAATACAGTGGGCCTGATTTTTTCCTGCATTCTCCCACATATAAAAAGGGAGATTTATATTGCCACTGAGTGCATCTGTGTCAGTCCTGTTTGTGGCATATCTGTCATCCACTTTCTGCCACTCAAACTGTGTAGTGTAATACAGTGGGCCTGATTTTTTCCTGCATTCTCCCACACATAAAAAAGGGAGATTTCAATTGCTGCGTCAGTCCTGTTTGTGGCATATCTGTCAGTCACTTTCTGCCACTCAAACTGTGTAGTGTAATACAGTGGGCCTGATTTTTTCCTGCATTCTCCCACACATAAAAAAGGGAGATTTATATTGCCACTGAGTGCATCTGCGTCAGTCCTGTTTGTGGCATATCTGCCATCCACTTTCTGCCACTCAAACTGTGTAGTGTAATACAGTGGGCCTGATTTTTTCCTGCAGTCTCACACACCTATAAAGGGAGATTTAAACTCACAACAAGTTTACGTACACCTTCTAACTGGTTTTAAAGTACCATATGACGTTTGTTAGTTTGGTTACATTTTTCCAAGAATGAGGAAGTCTGGTGGAAGAGGTCGTGGCCGTGGGCGGTCATAGCCAGCTGGTAATGATCGTAGTGGTGGTGGAGCATCAGGTGGTCGTGGGAAAAGCAATATAGCACCTAAGTCTCGAGTTGTTGAGGCAGCTTCGTCGTCTGGCTACACAAGGCCTCGAACGCTCCCTTTTTCTGGGAGTAGGAAAACCGCTTTTAAAGCTGGAGCAGCAAGAACAAGTTTTGGCTTTCCTTGCTGACTCTGCCTCTAGCTCTTTCGCCTCCTCTTCTGAAACTGCTAAATGTAAAAGCAGCGCGTCGTTAGTGGATGTTCACGGTCAGTGGCAAGTCGCTTCCTTGTCTTCTTCACCCGGAACAACAGAGAAGGATGCGTCAGGTGACACAACAGGTTACTCCATGGAGCTCTTTACACATACCGTGCCTGGGTTAGAAAGGGAAATTGTTAACAGGCCATGCCCATTACAACATGAATCGGACATGGAGTGCACAGATGCACAGCCACAGCTAGATTATTATGCTGTTCCATTGACTCAGATCACAACATTGCCCTCGCAGTGTACTGAGCCAGAATCTGACCCTGATGAGACTATGGTGCCCCGTCCCGAACGCTATAGCACCAGCTTACACGGTGACACAGAGGAAGGTGCACAGGACATAGAAGAGGAGGTGATAGATGACCCAGTTGTTGACCCCGATTGGCAGCCATTGGGAGAACAGGGTGCTGCTGGCAGTAGCTCTGAAGCGGAGGAGGAGGAGCCGCAGCAGGCATCAACATCGCAACAGCTTTCATCTGCCAGGCCCGTATATGGCCAAAAACGTGTATCAAAACCAAAAACAGTTGTAGGACAGCGTGGCCATCCGGTTACAGTAGCTCAGTGTGCAATGCCTGAAAAGGTATTCGATAGTAGGAAGAGTGAAGTCTAGCAATTTTTTAACCAAGATCCGTATGATCGGTGCAAAGTGATCTGTAAGAAATGCTCAGCGTCCTTTAGCAGAGGTCAGAATGTCAAAAATTTAAATACAAGTTGCATGCGTAGACATTTAACCACCATGCACTTGCAAGCCTGGACTAACTACCAAACGTCCCGTAAAGTTGTTGCACCCGCTCACAATGAAGCTAGTCAGCAACGCTACATTCCTTCCCTCACTGTAAGCCTACCGTTTACAACAACACCTGCAGCAAATGTGGAGGTATCGTCGCAAGGCCAAAACAGTCAGGGAATCACCAGGTTCTTGGTAGGAAACACTGTATGTAGGCCAACAGCAAGAATATCATCATCAACCCTCTCTCAGTCTGCCATGTCCACCACCACCCCCGCTAGTTCCACCATATGCAGCTCTCCAGTCCAGCTCACACTACAAGAGACTCTCCTTAGGAAAAGAATGCACTCATCCTCTCATCCGCGAACACAAGGTTTGAATGCCCACATTCCTAGACTAATCTCGTTAGAGATGATGCCCTACCAGTTGGTTGAATGCGAAGCTTTCAAAGCCCTGATGGCCTACATAGTACCACGTTATGACCTACCCAGTTGACACTTCTTTGCGAGAAAAGCCATCCCAGCCCTCCACGAGCATGTCAAAGACCGTATTGTCCATGCACTCAGGCAATCAGTGAGTAGAAAGGTGCACCTGACAACAGATGCATGGACCAGTAGGCATGGCCAGGGACGTTACTTGTCTATAACGGCGCACTGGGTTAATGCGGTGGATGCAGGATACACAGGGGACAGCCATAGTGGCACAGTTCTGCCTAGCCCACGGTTTAGGAAACAGTTGGCTGTAGGCATTTGCCCCTCCTCCTCCTCCTCCAGAAGTGAAATCTCATCCACAGACTGCAGTCGCATGACCACTCCATCCGCAGCTGCCAGTGTTGCAACCGTGGTGTCCCATTATGGCACAGCTTGTGGGAAGCGTCAGCGGGCTGTGTTGGAAATGAAGTGTTTGGGGTGACAACAGACACACCGCGGAAGTTTTGTCTGACTTCTTGCAGCAAGAAACTAAGTCATGGCTGGGCAGTGTACATCTTGAGGCAGGCAAGGTAGTCAGTGATAACGGAAGGAATTTTATGGCTGCCATAGCCCTTTCACAACTGAAACACATTCCTTGCCTGGCTCACACCTTGAACCTGGTGGTGCAGTGCTTCCTGAAAAGTTATCCGGGGTTACCCGCCCTGCTCCTGAAGGTGCGAAGACTTTGCTCGCACGTCCGCCGTTCGCCCGTACACTCCAGCCGTATGCAGAACCATCAGCGATCTTTGAAGCTTCCCCAGCACCGCCTAATAATTGACGTTGCAACAAGGTGGAACTTCACACTGCACATACTTCAGAGGCTGTGTGAACAGAGGCGTGCTGTTATGTATTTGTGGGAGGATACACATACACGGGCAGGCAGTTGGATGGCAGACATGGAGTTGTCAGGTGTGCAGTGGTCGAAGCTACAAGAACTGTGTCAAGTCCTTCAGTGCTTTGAGGAATGCACACGCCTGGTTAGTGCAGACGACGCCATCATAAGCATGAGCATATCCCTAATGCGTCTGCTGATGCAAAGTTTGACGCACATACAGGAGCAGGCGTCTGCAGCCGAGGACAAGGGTAGCCTTGATGACAGTCAGCCACTGTCTGCTCAGGGAAGTCTCCTGGACGAGGTGGCGGACGAAGAGGAAGAGGATGAGGAGGATGATGGGGATGAATATTTATGGGAGGAGGAAGCTTCTTAGGGGGCAATAGAAACTGGTGGCGTTGCAAGGTCAGGTACAGGGTTTTTGAGGGAGACAAGTGATGTTGATTTGCCAGAAAGTGTTCCTCAACCCAACACAAGCAGTGAATTGACACCTGGAACATTGGCCCACATGGCGGATTATGCCTTGCGTATCCTAAAAAAGGACCCTCGCATTATCAAAATGATGACCAACGACGATTACTGGTTGGCCTGCCTCCTGGATCCACGCTATAAAGGGAAATTGCAAAATATCATGCCACATGAGAACCTTGAGCAAATATTGGCTACCAAACAAGCAACTCTTGTAGACCGTTTGGTTCAGGCATTCCCAGCACACAGCGGCAGTGATAGTTCTCACACGAGGTGCAGGGGGCAACATGGCAGAGGTGTTAGAGGTGCACAAGTCAGAAGTGGCGTTGGACAGAGGGGTTTTGTGACAAGGTTGTGGAGTGATTTCACAATGACCACAGACACGACAGGTACTGCAGCATCAATACAAAGTGACAGGAGACAACATTTGTCCTGTATGGTTACTAACTATTTTTCCTCCCTTATCGATGTTCTCCCTCACAAGTCATTCCATTTGATTACTGGGCATCCAAAATAGACACCTAGCCTGAATTGGCAGAATATGCATTGCAGGAGCTTGCTTGCCCAGCAGCTAGTGTGCTATCAGAAAGAGTATTCAGTAGAGTTGAGCGACCTTGACCTTTTTAGAGTCGAGCCGGGTTTTGCGAAACCCGACTATGTCCAAAGTCGGGTCGAGTGAAATCGGCCGATTATGACGTAAAGTCGGGATCGACCGAAACACGAAACCCAATGCAAGTCAATGGGGCAGCATAGTCGGCAGTGAGTGGGGGCCAGGAAAACACCTAGAGTACACATTTTAATGTCAATACCATCCATTCTTCTTAATGAAGCTTGTCAAGCGTAATTTACCTTATAATAATTGGAAGGCATTTGAAATTGGGGGTCATTTGGCTAAAGTTGTGGGGGGTAGGGCTGGTTCAAGTAATTAGTGGGCCCAGGAAATCTGGACCACGTCACGGCAGTGGAGCAGGGAGAGGTAAGTATTTCAACTTTGCAAGTGCTGTGAACCTGAGCAAGCAGGGGGGGCCCACTCGTTGGCATTGGCACTGGCACAGGGCCCCTCAAAGTACAGCGGTGTGTTTGCACGGCGGGGGCGCCTCCCACCGGCAGCAACACTTTTGCGTACTATGAGAGGCCCTGTGCCAGTGACGTCGCCAACTAGTATTCCTCCCCCCACCTGATGAAGGAACCTGCACTTTCATCTGCACCTTCCTCTTTGTCCCCGTGTAAGGTAGTATGGTATGCGGGAAGAGCAACCTGACTTTCAGCAGGGTCACAATGTTGTTGTGTAGCGTGCACGGGGAATGTTGCGTTATGGGTCAATGTACCAGCAGACTCAGCTATCACTGGCTGGGCAATGGGCACGATGAAGTGGAAACACAGATATAGGCCCAAAGAAGAAAGTGGGCTAAATGCAGTTCAAAATTGGTAACACAGGAATAACCAGGGGGCATTGCAGTGGAGGACAACTGGAATGAGAGGCTGACACAGAGAGTAGGGCCAAATCAGTAAGTAGTCGAAATGCAGTTCAAAATTGGCAACCGTAGTAAACAGGCGGCACAGCTTTGTTCAGTGGAGGAGAACAGCAAGGAGTGGCAGACACCGATAGTAGGCCCCAACCCAACAAGTAGGCCAAATGCAGTCTAACATTAACAACTACTTAACGAGAGGCTGAAAATGGAATTTCAGGACAGGAAACCAGGAGAACAGCAAGGAGTGGCAGACACCGATAGTAGGCCCCAAACCAACTAGTACGCCAAATGCAGTTGTTCCATTTAACCACAATTTAATGAGAGCCTGAAGATAGAAGCTCAGGAAAGGCAACCTGGGGAACACCTTGGAGTGTAACACACCATCTCTCTCCACCCCATACCCATTTTTTAGGCCTAATGCAGTGTACTTTTCTACAACTACTAAACGAGAGTCGGAAGACCGAAGCAATGGCAAGGAAACCTGGGGAACACCTTGGAGTGTAACACACCATCTCTCTCCACCCCATTCCCCATTTTTTAGGCCTAATGCAGCCTACTTTCCGACACCTACTAAACGAGAGCATGAAGATCGAAGCTCAGGAAAGGCAACCTGGGGAACACCTTGGAGTGTAACACACCATCTCTCTCCACCCCATACCCATTTTGTAGGCCTAATGCAGCGTACTTTTCTACAACTACAAAACGAGAGCATGAAGATCGAAGCTCAGGAAAGGCAACCTGGTGAAAACCTTGGAGTGTAACACAACCTGTCTCTACACCCCATACCAAATTTGTAGGCCTAATGCAGCGTAGTTTCCACCAACTACTAAACGAGAGCCGGAAGATCGAAGCTCATGAAAGGCAACCCGGGGAACACCTTAGTGTAACACAACCTCTCTCTACACCACGAAAGGGCTGATTCTTAGGAAGGAAGGCTGTTGTAAATAAGCATTGCGCGTCCGAGGGTGATTATATTCTTATTCGGTATCTACTCACCCTTGGACGCGCCATGCTTCTTGATTTGTAATTAATGTTTATTTGCAATGTGCTTTTGACTTACTCAATTAATTTTTTAATTATTGATTTTATTAAATTAATAGTTTAACATCTTATTGGAAATAATTTAAAGGAGACGCGACAGGACAACACTCGGTGGATGCCATATCTGTGTTAACAACTCCAAAAAACTTTCAGTTAACTTCTTGCAGGAGAAAGAAATTGTAGCTGCTGGACCTTTGTAGTACAGTTCCAGATATTTGTTGTGTGTTTGTTTTGATTGTTAAAATGTCTGCATTTGAGATCTCAACACGATCTTATTTTTTATAATCAAATTAATTTTTAAAATATTTTATTAGGTTGGTTCAAGGGGTACACGGGCCGCAGTAGACAGGTCAGTGGAGGCCTAGTGGAAGGAGGGACCGCAGATGTGCCACTGTTTCACCCATACACAATTAGTAGGCCTAATGCAGCGTAGTTTCCAACAGCTACTAAACGAGAGCCGGAAGATCGAAGCTCAGGAAAGGCAACCTGGGGAACACCTTGGAGTGTAACACAACCTCTCTCTACACCACGGAAGGGCTGATTCTTAGGAAGGAAGGCTGTTTTAAATAAGCATTGCGCGTCCGAGGGTGATTATATTCTTATTCGGTATCTACTCACCCTCGGACGCGCCATGCTTCTTGATTTGTAATTAATGTTTATTTGCAATGTGCTTTTGACTTACTCAATTAATTTTTTAATTATTGATTTTATTAAATTAATAGTTTAACATCTTATTGGAAATAATTTAAAGGAGACGCGACAGGACAACACTCGGTGGATGCCATATCTGTGTTAACAACTCCAAAAAACTTTCAGTTAACTTCTTGCAGGAGAAAGAAATTGTAGCTGTTGGACCTTTGTAGTACAGTTCCAGATATTTGTTGTGTGTTTGTTTTGATTGTTAAAATGTCTGCATTTGAAATCTCAACACGATCTTATTTTTTATAATCAAATTAATTTTTAAAATATTTTATTAGGTTGGTTCAAGGGGTACACGGGCAGCAATAGACAGGTCAGTGGAGGCCTAGTGGAAGGAGTGACGGCAGACAGGCATCAAAGGCCTAACATTGGGCTGGCTGTAGGCAAGTTAAAATTGGTTCCAGGGGAACACGGCCATCAGTGGCCTGGTCAGTGTAGTTGTAGTTGAAAGAACGGGACGCAGACAGGCTTCGAAGGCCTAACATAATAACATAGGGCTGGCTGTAGGCAAGTTAAAATTGGATCCAGGGGAACACGGCCATCAGTGGCCTGGTCAGTGTAGTTGTAGTTGAAAGAACGGGACGCAGACAGGCTTCGAAGGCCTAACATAACAAACTTGGGCTGGCTGTAGGCACTTTTAAATTTGTTCCAGGGGTACATGGGCAGCAGTGTATGGTCAGTGGAAGTCTAGTGGAAGGAGTGACCGCAGACAGGCTTCCAAGGCCTAACATAACAAACTTGGGCTGGCTGTAGGCACTTTTAAATTGGTTCCAGGGGTACATGGGCAGCAGTGGTCTGGTCAGTGGAAGTCTAGGGGAAGGAGTGACCGCAGACAGGCTTCCAAGGCCTAACATAACAAACTTGTGCTGGCTGTAGGCACTTTTAAATTGGTTCCAGGGGTACATGGGCAGCAGTGGTCTGGTCAGTGGAAGTCTAGTGGAAGGAGTGACCGCAGACAGGCTTCCAAGGCCTAACATAACAAACTTGGGCTGGCTGTAGGCACTTTTAAATTGGTTCCAGGGGTACATGGGCAGCAGTGGTCTGGTCAGTGGAAGTCTAGTGGAAGGAGTGACCGCAGACAGGCTTCCAAGGCCTAACATAACAAACTTGGGCTGGCTGTAGGCACTTTTAAATTGGTTCCAGGGGTACATGGGCAGCAGTGGTCTGGTCAGTGGAAGTCTAGTGGAAGGAGTGACCGCAGACAGGCTTCCAAGGCCTAACATAACAAACTTGGGCTGGCTGTAGGCACTTTTAAATTGGTTCCAGGGGTACACGGGCAGCAGTGGTCTGGTCAGTGGAAGTCTAGTGGAAGGAGTGACCGCAGACAGGCTTCCAAGGCCTAACATAACAAAATTGGGCTGACTGTAGGCACTTTTAAATTGGTTCCAGGGTAACACGGCCAGCAGTGGCCTGGTCAGTGTAGTAGTTGTAGAAAGAAGGGACCGCAGACAGGCTTCGAAGGCCTAACATAACAAAAATGTCAAAACAATGGTATTGTCAGTGCCAGGCATTGAAGGATGTCAGCGCCTAGACTACACATTGGTGAAGCTGTGAGAGATAATTTTGCTAGTGGTAGAGCACTGTTTGAGCTGGGGGGGGGAACTGTCTTGTGGCCGGCGGTACAGGCACAGGGCCCCTCATATTACAACGGTGTGTCTGACGTTGGGTGCGCACCACCACCGCCAGAGACACTTTATTGTACTATGAGGGACCCAGTGGCAGTGCCGTCGACCAAAAGCGGCCACACCCACCTCTTCAGACAAACAGCGCTCTCAAGGGTCCAAGCGCAAAGTGTCGATAGCACGGCCCCGTGTGGGGAGTTTGGCCATTTCGTGAGGTGGAAACATGTCGTATGCTGGACAATCAGGTGAAGAAAATTACGAGATTGGAAAAGTCATTCAGAATAGTCCACAGGCAAGACCTTTTCATAGGAAAGCTAGGTGTCAGCCGGGCAGGGTGGGGCAAAAGATTTTGAAATCCAGTTGTGGTTCATTTTAATGAAGGTTAGATCATCTACATTTTGGGTAGCCAGACGAGTCCTTTTTTCGGTTAGTATTGAACCTGCAGCACTGAATACTCTTTCTGATAGGACACTAGCTGCCGGGCAAGCAAGCTCCTGCAATGCATATTCTGCCAATTCTGGCCAGGTGTCTAATTTGGATGCCCAGTAATCAAATGGGAATGACGGTTGAGGGAGAACGTCGATAAGGGATGAAAAATAGTTTGTAACCATACTGGACAAATGTTGTCTCCTGTCACTTTGAATTGATGCTGCAGTACCTGTCCTGTCTGCGGTCATAGAAAAATCACTCCACAACCTGGTCAGAAAACCCCTCTGGCCAACGCCACTTCTGATTTCTGCCCCTCTAACACCTCTGGTCTGCTGGCCCCTGGAGCTCGTGTGAGAACGATCACGGGCGCTGTGTGCAGGGAATGCCAGAAGCAAACGGTCAACAAGAGTTGATTGTTTTGTTGCTAATATTAGTTCCAAGTTCTCATGTGGCATAATATTTTGCAATTTGCCTTTATAGCGAGGATCAAGGAGGCAGGCCAACCAGTAATCGTCATCGTTCATCATTTTTGTAATGCGTGTGTCCCTTTTGAGGATACGCAAGGCATAATCCGCCATGTGGGCCAAAGTTCCCGTTGTCAAATCTGCGGTTGTGCTTGGTTGAGGGGCAGTTGCAGGCAAATCTACGTCACTTGTGTCCCTCAAAAAACCAGAACCCGGCCTTGCCACGCCACCAATTTCCCGTGCCCCCGGGAAAGCTTCCTCATTAAAAATATACTCATCCCCATCATCCTCCTCATCCTCCACCTCCTCTTCGCCCGGTACCTCGTCATGTACACTGCCCTGACCAGACAATCGCTGACTGTCATCAAGGCTTTCCTCTTCCTCTGGTGCAGACGCCTGATCCTTTATGTGCGTCAAACTTTGCATCAGCAGACGCATTAGGGGGATGCTCATGCTTATTATGGCGTTGTCTGCACTAACCAGCCGTGTGCATTCCTCAAAACACTGAAGGACTTGACACATGTCTTGAATCTTCGACCACTGCACACCTGACAACTCCATGTCTGCCATCCTACTGCCTGCCCGTGTATGTGTATCCTCCCACAAAAACATAACAGCCCGCCTCTGTTCGCACAGTCTCTGAAGCATGTGCAGTGTTGAGTTCCACCTTGTTGCAACGTCTATGATTAGGCGATGCTGGGGAAGGTTCAAAGAACGCTGATAGGTCTGCATACGGCTGGAGTGTACAGGCAAACGGCGGATATGTGCGCAAAGTCCACGCACTTTGAGGAGCAGGTCGGATAACCCCGGATAACTTTTCAGGAAGCACTGCACCACCAGGTTTAAGGTGTGAGCCAGGCAAGGAATGTGTTTCAGTTGGGAAAGGGAGATGGCAGCCATGAAATTCCTTCCGTTATCACTCACTACCTTGCCTGCCTCAAGATCTACAGTGCCCAGCCACGACTGCGTTTCTTGCTGCAAGAACTCGGACAGAACTTCCGCGGTGTGTCTATTGTCGCCCAAACACTTCATAGCCAATACAGCCTGCTGACGTATGCCAGTAGCTGCCCCATAATGGGAGACCTGGTGTGCAACTGTGGCAGGTGCGGATGGAGTGTTTGTGCGACTGCGGTCTGTGGACGAGCTCTTGCTTCTGCAGGAGGACGAGGAGGAGGAGGAGGAGGAGGGGGTGCGAACGGCTACAGACAACTGTTTACTAGACCGTGGGCTAGGCAGAACTGTCCCAAACTTGCTGTCCCCTGTGGACCCTGAATCCACCACATTTACCCAGTGTGCCGTGATGGACACGTAACGTCCCTGGCCATGCCTACTGGTCCATGCATCTGTTGTCAGGTGCACCTTTGTGCTCACAGATTGCCTGAGTGCATGGACGATGCGCTCTTTAACATGCTGGTGGAGGGCTGGGATGGCTTTTCTGGAAAAAAAGTGTCGACTGGGTAGCTCGTAGCGTGGTACAGCGTAGTCCATCAGGTCTTTGAAAGCTTCGCTTTCAACTAACCGGTAGGGCATCATCTCTAACGAGATTAGTCTAGCTATGTGGGCGTTCAAACCCTGTGTACGCGGATGCGAGGCTAAGTATTTCCTTTTTCTAACCATAGTCTCATGTAGGGTGAGCTGGACTGGAGAGCTGGAGATCGTGGAACTAGCGGGGGTGCCGGTGGACATGGCAGACTGAGAGATGGTGGGAGATGGTATTGTTGCCGCCGGTGCCCTAGATGCAGTGTTTCCTACTACGAAACTGGTGATTCCCTGACCCTGACTGCTTTGGCCTGGCAAAGATACCTGAACAGATACAGCAGGTGGTGCGCTAAATGGTGGTCCTACACTGCCGGAAGGGATGTTGCGTTGATGACTAGCTTCATTGGCCGAGGGTGCAACAACCTTAAGGGACGTTTGGTAGTTAGTCCAAGCTTTCAAATGCATGGTGGTTAAATGTCTATGCATGCAACTAGTATTGAGACTTTTCAGATTCTGACCTCTGCTTAAGGAAGTAGAACATTTTTGACAGATGACTTTGCGCTGATCAATTGGATGTTTTTTAAAAAAATGCCAGACTGCACGCTTTCTAGCATCGGATACCTTTTCAGGCATTGCAGACTGAGCTTTAACCGGATGGCCACGCTGTCCTCCACCAGGTTTTGGCTTTGCCACGCGTTTTGGGCAAGATACGGGCCCGGCAGATGGAACCTGTGGCGATGTTGATGCCTGCTGCGGCCCCTCCTCCTCCTCTGCTTCAGAACTGCTGCCGCCTGCACCCTGTTCCCCCAATGGCTGCCAATCGGGGTCAAGAACTGGGTCATCTAATAACTCTTCTTGTACCTCCTGCGCAACTTCGTCTGTGTCACCGTGTCGTTCGGTGGTATAGCGTTCGTGATGGGGCAACATAGTCTCATCAGGGTCTGATTCTTGATCACCATCCTGCGAGGGCAATGTTGTGGTCTGAGTCAAAGGACCAGCATAGTAGTCTGGCTGTGGCTGTGCGTCAGTGCACTCCATGTCAGATTCAATTTGTAATGGGCATGGACTGTTAACTGCTTCACTTTCTAAGCCAGGGACGGTATGTGTAAAGAGCTCCATGGAGTAACCCGTTGTGTCGCCTGCTGCATTCTTCTCTGTTGTTGTTTTTGCTGAAGAGGACAAGGAAGTGACTTGTCCCTGACCGTGAACATCCACTAACGACGCGCTGCTTTTACTTTTACCAGTTTCACGAGAGGAGGCAAAAGAGCTAGAGGCTGAGTCAGCAAGATAAGCCAAAACTTGCTCTTGCTGCTCCGGCTTTAAAAGCGGTTTTCCTAATCCCAGAAAAGGGAGCGTTCGAGGCCTTGTGTAGCCGGACGACGAACCTGGCTCCACAGCTCCAGACTTAGGTGCAATATTTTTTTCCCCACGACCACCTGATGCTCCACCACTACCACTACCCTCATTACCAGCTGACAATGAACGCCCCCGGCCACGACCTCTTCCACTAGACTTCCTCATTGTTTTAAAAACGTAACCAAACTAACGTTATTTGTTGCAGTCACACAACTTACACGGTGAGCTATAACTTCAGTATGATTTAGCTACCCCTTTACAGGTTGGTGAGACCACAGCGAAAATCAGGGCCAATGTTACACACTCTTTTTTTGGTGGCTGCAAATTAGAGAGATGCCCCACACGCAGGACTGTCACTGAAGCACAAATGTTAATATTAATGTCACACTATTATTTTTTTTTTATTTTTATTTTTTTCAGGAACACTTTAGAAACCGCAAAAAAAAATAAATAGATTTTTGCAGGGAGAATTTAGAAAACAAATGTAACAAACTATATGCTTTCTATGGGCCACTGAGTGAGAGATGACGCACACAGGAATCAGGAGTGGCACACAAGCCCAGAGGCCAATATTTTTCTACCAATGATTGATGGAGTTATTTTCTCTGGTAGATTTTTGAACCCAAATCAAGGGAAAAAAATATAGGCTTTCTATGGACCACAATTGGAGAGAGAGAGAGAGAGAGAGAGAGAGAGACAGATGGCACACCCTGGAGTTAAGACTGGCACACAAGCAGAAAGGCCAATATTAATCTCCCACTGTTTTTTTTGGTTGTTTTTTTTTTTTTTTTTTCAGGGAGACTTTAGAAAAAAAAATAATAAAAAAAATATGATTTTATCAGGAAGAATTTAGAAACCAAATAAAATAAAATGATTTTTTCAGGGAGAATTTATAAACAAATAAAAACAAAAATAGGCGTTCTATGGCCCACTGACTGAGAGATGACGCACACAGGAGTCAGGAGTGGCACACAAGCCCAGAGGCCAATATTTTTCTACCAATGATTGATGTAGTTATTTTCTCTGGTAGATTTTTGAACCCAAATCAAGGAAAAAAAATATAGGCTTTCTATGGACCACAATTGGAGAGAGAGAGAGAGAGAGAGAGAGAGACAGATGGCACACCCAGGAGTCAAGACTGGCACACAAGCAGAAAGGCCAATATTAATCTCCCACTGTTTTTTTTGGTTGTTTTTTTTTTTTTTTTTTCAGGGAGACTTTAGAAAAAAAAATAATAAAAAAAATATGATTTTATCAGGAAGAATTTAGAAACCAAATAAAATAAAATGATTTTTTCAGGGAGAATTTATAAAACAAATAAAAACAAAAATAGGCGTTCTATGGCCCACTGACTGAGAGATGACGCACACAGGAGTCAGGAGTGGCACACAAGCCCAGAGGCCAATATTTTTCTACCAATGATTGATGTAGTTATTTTCTCTGGTAGATTTTTGAACCCAAATCAAGGAAAAAAAATATAGGCTTTCTATGGACCACAATTGGAGAGAGAGAGAGAGAGAGAGAGAGAGACAGATGGCACACCCAGGAGTCAAGACTGGCACACAAGCAGAAAGGCCAATATTAATCTCCCACTGTTTTTTTTTGGTTGTTTTTTTTTTTTTTTTTTCAGGGAGACTTTAGAAAAAAAAATAATAAAAAAAATATGATTTTATCAGGAAGAATTTAGAAACCAAATAAAATAAAATGATTTTTTCAGGGAGAATTTATAAAACAAATAAAAACAAAAATAGGCGTTCTATGGCCCACTGACTGAGAGATGACGCACACAGGAGTCAGGAGTGGCACACAAGCCCAGAGGCCAATATTTTTCTACCAATGATTGATGTAGTTATTTTCTCTGGTAGATTTTTGAACCCAAATCAAGGAAAAAAAATATAGGCTTTCTATGGACCACAATTGGAGAGAGAGAGAGAGAGAGAGACAGATGGCACACCCAGGAGTCAAGACTGGCACACAAGCAGAAAGGCCAATATTAATCTCCCACTGTTTTTTTTGGTTGTTTTTTTTTTTTTTTTTTCAGGGAGACTTTAGAAAAAAAAATAAAAAAAAAAATACGATTTTATCAGGAAGAATTTAGAAACCAAATAAAATAAAATGATTTTTTCAGGGAGAATTTAGAAAACAAATAAAACCAAAAATAGGCGTTCTATGGCCCACTGACTGAGAGAGAGAGAGAGATGGAACGCTTAGTACTGGCACACAAGCCCAAAGGGCAATATTAATCTCCCTTTTTTTTTCAGGGAGAATTTCTAAAACCCCAAAAAAAAAAAAAATAGGCTTTCTATGGCCCACTATTTGTGAGAGAGATGGGACGCTCAGGACTGGCACAGATGGCACGCTCAGGACTGGCACAGAAGCCCAGAGGCCAATATTAATCTCCCTTTTTTTCTGGGAGAATTTATAAAACCAAAAAAATATTTAAATAGGCTTTCTATGGCCCACTATTTGTGAGAGAGATGGCACGCTCAGGACTGGCACAGATGGCACGCTCACAACTGGCACACAAGCCCAGAGGCCAATATTAATCTCCCTTTTTTCAGGGAAAATTTATAAAACCAAAAAAAAAATTAAATAGGCTTTCTATGGCCCACTATTTGTGAGAGAGATGGCACGCTCAGGACTGGCACAGATGGCACGCTCACAACTGGCACACAAGCCCAGAGGCCAATATTAATCTCCCTTTTTTCAGGGAAAATTTATGAAAACCAAAAAAAAAATTAAATAGGCTTTCTATGGCCCACTATTTGTGAGAGAGATGGCACGCTCAGGACTGGCACAGATGGCACGCTCACAACTGGCACACAACCCCAGAGGCCAATATTAATCTCCCTTTTTTTCAGGGAGAATTTATAAAACCAAAAAAAAAAATTAAATAGGCTTTCTATGGCCCACTATTTGTGAGAGAGATGGCACGCTCAGGGCTGGCACAGATGGCACGCTCACAACTGGCACACAAGCCCAGAGGCCAATATTAATCTCCCTTTTTTCAGGGAAAATTTATAAAACCAAAAAAAAAATTAAATAGGCTTTCTATGGCCCACTATTTGTGAGAGAGATGGCACGCTCACAACTGGCACACAAGCCCAGAGGCCAATATTAATCTCCCTTTTTTCAGGGAGAATTTATAAAACCCAAAAAAAAATAAAATAGGCTTTCTATGGCCCACTATTTGTGAGAGAGATGGCACACTCAGGACTGGCACACAAGCCCAAAGGCCAATATTAATCTCCCACTATATTTTTATCAGGGAGAATTTATACACCCCACAAAAAAAAATACAGAAAAATGAAAAGGCTTTCTATGGCCCACTATGTGAGAGAGATGGCACACACAGGGATGGCACTCTAGCAGAAATGCCAAATTGCCAATCTTAATCTCCCACCAAAAAAAAAAAAAAAAAAAAAAAACAGGGAATGTCCTACAATTACTATCTCCCTGCCTGCAGTAATCTCAGCCAGGTATGGCAGGCAGCTACTATCTCCCTGCCTGCAGTAATCTCAGCCAGGTATGGCAGGCAGCAATAAGGAGTGGACTGATGCACAAATGAAATAAAAAGTGTGGACAAACAAAAAAGATAGCTGTGCAGAAAGGAAGGAACAAGAGGATTTGTGCTTTGAAAAAAGCAGTTGGTTTGCACAGCGGCGTACACACAGCAATGCAGCTATCAGGGAGCCTTCTAGGGCAGCCCAATGAGCTACAGCGCTGAGGGGAAAAAAAAAATTCCACTGTCCCTGCACACCAAGGGTGGTGTTGGACAGTGCAAATCGCTGCAGCACAAGCGGTTTTGTGGTTAATGGACCCTGCCTAACGCTATCCCTGCTTCTGACAAAGCGGCAGCAACCTCTCCCTAAGCTCAGATCAGCAGCAGTAAGATGGCGGTCGGCGGGAACGCCTCTTTATAGCCCCTGTGACGTCGCAGACAGCAAGCCAATCACTGCAATGCCCTTCTCTAAGATGGTGGGGACCAGGACCTATGTCATCATGCTGCCCACACTCTGCGTTTACCTTCATTGGCTGAGAAATGGCGCTTTTCGCGTCATTGAAACGCGACTTTGGCGCGAAAGTCGCGTACCGCATGGCCGACCCCGCACAGGGGTCGGATCGGGTTTCATGAAACCCCGACTTAGCCAAAAGTCGGCGACTTTTGAAAATGTTCGACCCGTTTCGCTCAACCCTAGTATTCAGTGCTGCTGGGTCAATACTGACCGAAAAAAGGAGTCGTCTGGCTACGCAAAATGTTGATGATCTAACCTTCATTAAAATCAACCAATCATGGATTTCTAATTTTTTTGCCTCACCTTTCCCTGCTGACACCTAGCTTTCCTGTAAAAAGGTCTTGTTGTTGGACTGGTCTTACTGACTGCTCCAATTTCTCCATTTGCAGCTGCTGTATGTCCAGCATACGCCATTTTTACACCTCCCTAAATGGGCTGACTCCCCCCACGGGGCCATGGTCACCACTTTGCGAAAGCACCCGTGCGAGTGCCATTTGGCTAAAGAGGTGGGTGTGCCCACTTTTGGGCGACGGCACTAGCACAGGGTCCCTCATAGTACAATGAAGTGTCTCTGGCATTGGTGGTGCGCACCCAACGTCAGACACACCATCGTAACATGAGTGGCCCTGGGCCAGTACCGCCGCCCACGAGAGAGTGTCCCCCCCAGCTCAAACAGTGCTCTACCACTTGCAAAACTATCTCTCACCGCTCTACCACTGTTTAGTCTGTACGGTTAAATCCTTCAATGGCACTGCCAATACCAATTTGTTGACATGTATGATGCTAGTAAAAATATTCTGGGGCCCTGTCCTACATTTACACCAGTTAATACTTTGTGCCAAATACCGCTGTCTGCAAGTCAGCAGAGGAGCCCATCCCTCTACCTAGGTATGCCACCTGTTTATTTGTGAATTTTTTTTTGCCAGACATTAACCTCACTTTATTTTTTTGGCCTACTAACTAACTCAGATACTCCTTCCAATTGTCCTCCGCCGACCACACCAATGCTGCCTGTGTACCCCTGTAACCTATTAAATCCTGCATCGTGCCTACTTTTTTATTTTAGGCCTACTAAGTCTGTCTGCGGTCCCTCCTTGTAGTCGTCCTTCGCTGACAACACCAATGCTGCCTGTGTACCCCTGTAACCTATTTAAACCTGCATCGTGCCTACTTTTTTTTATTTTAGGCCTACTAAGTCTGTCTGCGGTCCCTCCTTGCAATTGTCCTCCGCTGACCACACCAATGCTGCCTGTGTACCCCTGTAACCTATTTAAACCTGCATCGAGCCAACTTTTTATTTTAGGCCTACTAAGTCTGTCTGCGGTCCCTCCTTACAATCGTCCTCCGCTGACCACACCAATGCTGCCCGTGTACCCCTGTAACCTTTTTTAAACTGCATTGAGCCAACTTTTTAGTTTAAGACCTACTACCTGTGTCTGTCTGCGCCACTCAATACAGCTGATATTTTTAATCTGAGACTGCATTTGGGCTACTAGTTTGGATGGGGCCTACTAACGGTGTCTGACGCTCCTTGGTGTTGTCCTCCAAGGAAAAAAGCTGAGCCTCAATCTTCAGGCTTTCGGCCTACATCAGATATTTAACTGCATTTGGCCTACTAGTTTGGTTGGGGCCTACTAACGGTGTCTGCCGCTCCTAGGTGTTCTCCTGGTTTAATTTCCTGAGCTTCTATCTTCAGGCTTTCGGCCTATATTTTTAATATTAAACTGCATTTGGCCTACTAGTTTGGTTGGGGCCTACTAACAGTGTCTGCCGCTCCTTGGTGTTCTCCTGTTTTTTTTTTTCTGAGCTTCAATCTTCAGGCTTTCGG
Organism: Ranitomeya imitator; assembly: GCF_032444005.1. Taxonomy (NCBI): domain Eukaryota; kingdom Metazoa; phylum Chordata; class Amphibia; order Anura; family Dendrobatidae; genus Ranitomeya; species Ranitomeya imitator. The sequence continues at coordinate 465,714,006 of NC_091285.1, forward strand.
CCTATATTTTTAATATGAACCTGCATTTGGGCTACTAGTTTGGTTGGGCCTACTAACGGTGTCTGCCGCTCCTTGCTTTTCTCCTCCACTGAACAAAGCTGACCTTCAATCTTCAGGCTTTGGGCCTATATTTACAAATTTTAAACTGCATTTGGCCTACTAGTTTGTTTGGGGCCTACTAACGGTGTCTGCCACTCCTTGCTGTTCTCCTCCAATGAACAAAGCAGTGCCGCCTGTTTAATACTGTTACTACATGTTACTTTCCACTCACATCCTGGTCTGTTTTTGCCTGTCTTTTGGCGTACTCTATCCCCATTTATCTTAGTGGATTTCCATTAGGTTGCTCTGTCCTCCATACATGCCATGTGATATGACATTCTGCCTTTATATTTATTGTGCATTTTTTGGTATGTAGACTTATCATATATTTGTGAGCGCCTCTGTTCTATTGGATTGCCGGCCCCTGCCAGTTTGTATCATCATTCTGTAGACCTGTCCAGTTTTGTTTGTTTTCTTTGTTTTTATGTTTTGTACTTGTGTGTTTGGCTTTAATATTTGTACTATAATAAAGTTATACATTTTTATACACCCCTTTCTTGCCTTACACTAGTTTATTTATTTTTTTGTAGCATTTTTGGTTATGTTTGGAATTTAAAAGCTCTGGTTTTTTCATGTTTTCCTGTTACCAATTTTTGAACTGCATTTAGCCTACTTACTTATTTGGGCCTACTCACTGTGTCAGCCTCTCATTACAGTTGTCCTCCACTGAACAAAGCAATGCCCCCTGGTTAGTTCTGTTAACAATTTTGAACTGCATTTAGCCCACTTTATTATTTGGGCCTATATCTGTGTTTCCTCCTCATCTGCCCATTGCCCAGCCAGTGCTAGATGAGTCTGCTGGTACATTGACCCAGACCACTACATTCCCCTTGCACGCTACACAGCCAGAATTTGACCCTGCTGAAAGTCAGGTTCCCCTTCCCGCATTCTATACCACCTTATACGGGGACAAAGAGGAAGGTGCAGATGAAAGTGCAGGTTCCTTCATCAGGTGGGTGGGGCATACTCGTTGGCGACGTCACTGGCACAGGGACCCTCATAGTACGCAAAAGTGCTGCTGCCGGTGGGAGGCACCCCCGCCGTGCAAACACACCGCTGTACTTTGAGGGGCCCTGTGCCAGTGCCAATGAGAACGAGTGCGCCCCCTCCCCCCCCGCTTGCTCAGGATCACAGCACTTGCAAAGTTGAAATACTTACCTCTCTCTGCTCCACCGCTGTGACGTAGTCCACGTTTCCTGGGCCCACTAAAAACTTGAACCAGCCCTACCCCCCACAACTTTATCCAAATGACCCCCAATTTCAAATGCCTAACTATTATTATGAGGTAAATTAAGATTGACAAGCTTCAGTAACAAGAATGGATGTTTTTGCCATTAAAATGAGCACTGTAGGTGTTTTCCTGGCCTCCACTCCCTGCCGACTATGCTTCCCCATTGACTTGCATTGGGTTTCATGTTTCGGTCGATCATCGACTTTTCGCTATAATCGGCCGATTTCACTCGACCCGACTTTTGAGAAAGTCAGGTTCCGTGAAACCCGACTCGAACCTAAAAAAGTAAAAGTCGCTCAACCCTAGTCTTCATAGGTTTTGAAGAAGACGATGACATCATCCAGGTACAGCAGAACGGTTTCAAAGTTCTTGTGCCCGAGGCAACACTCCTTCATCCTCTGGAACTTCCCTGGTGCATTGCAAAGTCTGAATGGCATGTAGTTGAACACGGAGAGGCAAATTCTCTTTTTAATCATAAGCCTGAAACAGGGACAAGGGGGCATCCTATACGTTTGGAGGAAAAAAGGTTTAAGCATAATAACAGACACAGATTCTTTACTGTAAGAGCAGTGAGACTATTGAACTCTCTGCCATATGATGTTGTAATGAGTGATTCATTACTTAAGTTTAAGAGGGGACTGGATACATTTCTGGAAAAGACGGAGAACGGTGACTGGCGGCAGACAGTGCCAGTGCATGGTCACAACATATATAGATAAATCAGTCCTAATATATTTAAAGTAACGAGGACCAAGCCTGCCATGGATATATAGTCGACCAGTTGTTGATTATTTAAATACACAAAGAGGGGGGGGGGGGGGAAGAAAAACTTCCACTCAACAATCGGGTCTAGAAAGTGCCCCCTGACGAAGGTGTTCCGAAACGCGCATTGGGGCGGGCGCCGGGACCCTCACTGGCCAGCACTCGCTCATACCATACGGTGATGTATTCTGTCTGTTTTTTTGCCATCTCTACTTCTTTATATGTGTAGCTCCACTGCGAGCCGGGAAAAGTACTAAGTGGATATACTTTCCCCCTTTTTCTTGTACCTATGTATGTGGAGTAGTATGTGGTCAGGACATCCCTTTTTCTCTTTTTACATACATATGTATATCTGTGAATTTATTATTGTGGCCAATGTGGGTACCTAGCGCCTGGTGTTTGTTATATTGGTGGTTCTCCGCTGCTGCCACCACTTCTATGTGTTTCCAAATAAAGTATTTTTTTCGCACTTTCTAGACCCGATTGTTGAGTGGAAGTTTTTCTTCCCCCCCCCCCCCCTCTTTGTACATTTCTGGAAAAGTATAATGTTACAGGGTATATACACTAGATTCCTTGTTAGGGCGTTGATCCAGGGAACTAGTCTGATTGCCGTATGTGGAGTCGGGAAGGAATTTTTTTCCCCAAGGTGGAGCTTATTCTTTGCCACATGTGTTTTTTTTTGCCTTCCTCTGGATCAACATGTTAGGGCATGTTAGGTTAGGCTATGGGTTGAACTAGATGGACTTATAGTCTTCCTTCAACCTTAATAACTGTGTAACTATGTAACTAAATTGGTGTCATGAAGTTGGTTTTCTCTTTATCCGCCTCTGCCACAGGAACCTGTCAATACCCACTGGTGAGATCTAAGGTGGAGAAATAGTTAGCGGTCTTCAGTGCAACTAGTGATTCCTCTATCCTGGGTAACGGGTAGGCATCCTTATGTGTAATGCGGTTAATCTGCCTGTAGTTAATACACATCCTCATTGTACCATCTTTCTTTATAGCAAGGACTAATGGAGCTGCCCAGGGGCTACAACTGTCTCTGATCACCCCAGCCTCCTTCATCTCCCGTAAGATACCCTTGGCACATTGTTAGTGAGCTGGAGGTACAGGCCGGTACCTCTCTTTAATGGGCAGATGATCTCCAGTGGGGATATGATGTTGGACCCCTTTTACCTGCCCAAAGTCTAATGGGTGTTTGCTGAATACCTGCGCATATTCTTGGACCACCCGGTAAGCCCCATGCTTTTGGTGCAAAGAAGTGGTGTCAGTGCCTACGTGTAGCTGTTGACACCAATCCTCCAGCTATCCTGCAGAGCCATTGTCCTCCGCCTGGTCGGCCGAGACGAGGGGTTCTGTTGCTTGTATTTCATTGTTAGTGACAGTGAACAGTTTAGCAAGGGTGGCACATCTGGGTAAATGGACCTCTTTTTCCCCACAATTCAGGATGCCTATGGGTACCCTCCCCTTGCAGACATCAACTACCCCTCTGGCTGTCAGGATGGTGGGCCTACTATCAGAATACACGGGTTCTACCAGTGCCTGGTAGTCTTGACCCCTGAGGCCAATTGCTGCTCAACACCAGATTAACATATCACTCCTGGGGGGTATTGCAATGGGGATTGGATCACTCACCCTGACGCTGCCGACTTCTCCACCAGACAGTTCTACCTGTTGTCTCTGCATCAGAGCTTTGATCTCTTTTTGCAGGACACGCTGCTCACTGGAACCAGCAGTTTTATCTACCTGTTGTAACAAAAAAATAACCTCGCCAAGACAGTTTTCTCTCACATTAGTACCTAAAGTCACCATTGGGTTATATTCTCGCTGATCAATATCTACAATTACCAGACCTTGGGCTTTCAACTCTAACTGCCGCACCTTAATGGTCACCTCCTTGTACCCCACTTGTGGCAAAGGCTGACCATTGCTGGCGACTATTGTCAGATCATTATCTGGGCCACGGGTAAAGGTACCGTCACATTAAGCGACGCTGCAGTGATATAGACAACGAGCCGATCGCTGCAGCGTCGCTGTTTAGGTCGCTATAGAGACGTCAAACACGGCAACACCAGAACGATGCAGGAACGATCCAGTGATGTACTTATCGTTCTCGCTGGTTGTTAGCTCCATGTAAAAACATTGCTGGCATCATTACTTTTGCTGTCAAACACGACGAATCATGCTGACCTGATGACCAAATAAAGTTCTGGACTTCTGGCTACGACCAGCGATGTCACAGCGGGATCCTGATCGCTGCTGCATGTCAAACACAACGAGATTGCTATCCAGGACGCTGCAACGTCACGGATCGTTGTCGTTCTCGTTGTAAAGTTGCTCAGTGTGAAGGTACCTTAATATCAAAGTCAGCCCAGTGCCGTTTGTAAAGAATATATGACATAGTCTTCACCTGGGAGTCGGTGTCCAGTAAAGCGTTAATTGGGAAGCCATCAATCACAATTGGGAGGACCGGTCATCCTCCGACATACTTGGCTCACCAGCTTTGTGGGCCTGGGCGTCCTACTCATGGAAGTTGGCCTTCTGCCCCAGGGGTTGCTCATTTAAATTGCAAAATCTTGCGGTGTGCCCCACCTTGCGGCAACAAATGGGTCGTCTGTCCTGGTCGTAGCGGTCATTGTCTCTCCCTCTGGTCATTGGGATCCTCTTGTGATGTCGCCACGGGACGTCATCTGGACTGAAAGCCAGCTGGATCTTCTCCTTTGGGGACACTTGCATGGACTGAACAGTTTTGGCTAGTGCAGCCACACTTTTGGTCAGTTCCTTGACCTGGAGGCTCAGTCCTGCAGCAGGGTCATTATCTAGGGTCTGCGCATCGGCATCAGCGGGGGCCTGAGGAAAGGATGCCACTTCCTGATGATATGTAATTGCTGGGCACCAAGGGGCGCTGTGCGGCTGCAATTTGATTCATGCAGCACCTGGATGACCTTATCTTTAAAATGTGCAAAGTCCAGGTCAGGGTTCTGTAGGGCCAAGATGTGCAGCTGTGTCCTGTAGGTGTTGGACAGGAGTACCTCAATAAATTTTTCCTTTAACAATCTGTTTCCATCCTGCATGCTGTCAGGATCAACCTGCTTAATGGCCTGCAGTGCCTCCTGGAGATTAAGGGCATAGTCCAGTAAAATGTCCCGCACCCTTTGTTTGCACCCAAAGAATCTCATCTTTATCTCTGTTGCAGTGCAGGTGTCAAAGGTGTCTTTCAGCCTGGCCAAGATTTGTTTATCAGTTCTTTTATCAGTGTCCAAAAAGGACTTTACCTCCCTCTGAGCTGTTAACTGGTCAGTGAGGATGCTGACTGTTATGATCTGGTGGCCTAGGAGCAGCATGAGACGTACTCTGGAGAAGGTGGTACCTGTACTGACCGCAAACCCTGAACTTAGCAGCGCAACTAGAAGTAGCCGTGGAGGGTACCTAACACTCCCTAGACCCCTGGACACAGCCTGAGAACTGACTTCCCCTAATGACAGAAACGGGAAAACTATCTTGCCTCAGAGAAAATCCCCAAAGGATAGACAGCCCCCCACAAATATTGACTGTGAGAGGAGAGGGAAATAACATACACAGACATGAAATCAGGATTTAGTATAGGAGGCCATACTAGATAAAAAGAAAGAATAGGACAGAGTACTATGCGGTGAGTATTAAAACACTAGAAAATATCCACCACAGAAAATACAAATCACCACATCTGACTAAAGACATGGAGGGTATATCTGCATCTCCAGAGACACAGCTTGGCTGCAAAAAATCCTTCACAGACAAAGCTGGACAAGACAAAACATGAAAATGCACTGAACTATAAGGCCCACAGCATGTGGACAGCAAAAACAAAGCCAGGACTTATCTTTGTTGAAAAGCTCAGCAAACAGGAGAGACCAGTAAGAGATGTGAATCCTCCAAAAACAATGGACAACTGGCACTGACTAAAGGATCAAGCAGGACTAAATAGCTGAGTCCAAATTGCAAAAAGTGAACACACCTGATAATTGCTGCGATCCGAAAACAGCAAAACTACCACTCATAACCACCGGAGGGAGCCCAAGAGCAGAATTCACAACAGCTGACCTTTTAATTTTCAGACATTTTCAGGGTACACTTCAAACAAACTGCAGAGTCTCTCCTTAAAATCACTCAGGGTGTGTGACTCCCCAGAGTACTGTGGTAACCAGGCTGCTCCCAGAATGTACGGCATCGATAGCGGCATTATGGAGGCATTAACTGCGGCTGCCGCTGGATGCAGCTCGTTTATGGAGGCTGCAGCCGCTGCAGGATCTGGCTGCATCATGGGGGCTGCGGCTTTGTCCACCGCTGAATCTCCACCCAGATTGGACATGGTCCTCCTCCCTTAGTTAACTTCAGCCAGGCCTTGCGTTACGTTACCGGAGTGAGTGGCTGATCCACCGGCGATCTGGACGATGCTCCTTCTGGTTCTCAAATCGGGGGCCTCCTGCTTTTTCATCCGCGCACAGCAGAGCACGGAATGCAGCTTCCTTTCTTGCTCTTACCTTTGGCTACACCCACGAAGACACACCTCCTCTTATCCTCGCGCGGCAATGGCGGTTATCACATAGTGTTAGGGCTGGCGGAACGTACCGAGTAAATATGGAGATAGTATTGGTGCGTTCCCAGCCCGGGTCCACCGTGCAGGAGTGGAACCTGCTGCTAGTTAATGGCGGCACTATATGGTGGTATTACGCCTGAACAGACATGGGTTCCGTCACCCGAGTTTGTATAAGAGCGAACTCTGTTGCTTCACAGAGTCGTCGGGATTAAAGATAACGCTGTGCCCTGTTAACCTCATAGAGGATCACAGCTCTCTAACGGAGCAGGTAGCATATAGTGGTCATACAGTCAGCATCAGCACTCAACAACTCCTCTCCGAGGGTGCTGGAATTCTAGTGGCTATACGCCAGCCATGAATTCATACACAAAAACTCCTCTCCGGAGGTGCTGGAATTCTTACAGCCGACCCTAAGCAACTGCTGACACAGACCACAAAGTAGCTAAGCTCATATACATATAAACATAAGATGATACTAGCGCATGGCCATGCGGCCATGCAAACCTTTTATAGATAAAGCTCTCCAGGACCTTTCTAATGGTGCAATAGGAACTGCTTCAGGACCTGAGCATGAGATCCCCGACCTCCAATGAGAGGTCGTCCCCTGGGCATGCTCAGTAGAGGAAAAGCAGGACTTAGTCCCAGGAGCCTCTGCTCACCGCAGAACAGTGCTAGTTACAATGGCTGAGCCTGGAAGATCAGCAGTAACCAAGCGCACAGCATCTGCCTGAGCCAGACGATGGGACCGACGTCTCCGCTGAGCAGGCTCCGCTGCAGCTGAAGAAGAATGGGAGACCGCAGTGGAGGTGGTTCGAGATCCCTGCAGCGATGGAAACTCGTCACCTAACACACAGCTCAATAAATTTAGGGCACACAGGACCTGGTAGTACCAGGCTACGATATCCTGTTTGTGACGCCAAGATTGGAGCAACCTATGGGACTGTGGGGTACTCGGGCCGAGTCCAGCGGTACTTAAAGGGGTGGTCATGGAAGCGGGGACCCGGTCCGTGACCCTGGCCATCCAATTAAAGGGGATGAAGTGTAGTGGCAAATAAAGTCTGTGGACAAATGTTTGTGATGCCACCTGTGGTACTCGGCCAGGGATGGCCAATGCTGCTTAAGGGGGACCACTGGAGCTGATGATGTTGCACCAGAGATGGTATAGCTCCCCACAGGAAGAGCTTAGTCTCCAATGCTACCGGTGCAGTTGGTAAGGGATGATAGATGGTTGGGTGCAGGACTGCGGGGTGCAGGAAATGGGAGGACACAGGGTTTGCAGTTTCCTTTACCTTTTACTGGTGAATTTCAGGTGCAGTCCGGGGCACAGGTTACAGGTGTGGATGGGGTCCGGGTGACCTAAGAGTAACTTAGGATTCACTTAGGATTCACCAGGTGGGTTCAGAGGCCTTCCTTCTGCGCTGAATTATGTCCCTTGCTGCCTGAAGCTTTAAACAAGTTCCTCTCAGTGTCTGTTATGCCTAACCTTTATGTTTAAAAGCATGAGCCTTTTATGGGCACTGTCTTCTCACTGGCAGCCCCAGGCTCCTGATTTGCTGAGGTGCCTCCAGGTATTAGTTGGGCCAGGAGACCTGCAATCTCCTGCCCTCCTGTTCTAGCTGCTGAGCCATTAGTGTCTCACACCAAACTGCCTAACCCCGCCTCCAGACCAGAATTTATAGGGAAGTTCCCCACAAACTGGATTTTGATCCCCCCCTTCTGGCCTGGAGTCAGGAAGGGGTTGTATGTTTGTGTTACCTGCTAGGGGGATCCTTCCTTACCTCCAGGCATGACATCACCCCGCGAGGAAGGCAATGCCAATGTGGCAACCAGACTCCTGGGGTGCCACAGATGCTGGTATATAAGTTATCTGCATAAAGGTGATAAACCTGATCCAGTAGTGGGTGCACCAAATCCCACATAATTTTCTCACTCACTCTCAGGACAAGGGGACATTCAGGGTGGTCAATCCGGGTTTCCGTCTCTTAATAAACTTTAAATCTGTATGGGTACCCTGAGATTTAATTCTGTATTTGGCCCTCTTACTGAGCAGGTATTGCCAGAATTTGAGCTTCCCCTTAAAATGTATTAGGGACTCATCCATGAAGATGTCCCTTTCTGGATTTTACATCTCAGCAAATTTGTTGCTGAAGTGATCAATGACCAGCTGACCTATGAAAAGTTTGTCAAAGTTGGGTCATCTCAGGCAAGACATTGTGCATTATCGTGGTAATGCAAAATAACTTGATGTCCTCAAAGCGTTTACGGGTCATAGTCATGCGGGACAGTGGAGTGTTGTATAAAATCTTAGTTAGAAAATGATTAAGTGGGGTTTTAGCCCAAAACTGTTGGGTGGACAAAAATGTCTCTGCCAACATGAGTTTTACAATGTCCTCAGAGAAAAAGGGTTTTGAAAAAGTTGCTTTCTTTGAGGCAGGTAGTGTTAACTTTGATTCCTGATTGCTCCACATAATCAGAAATCTGTGTCCTAGGGCGTCTGCGTGGTCATTCAGCATCACTAGATGAAGAGAAGGAGGTGGAAAAATAAAGATGGTGGCATCCTCTCCCTCACTATTAGTGTTGTAGCCAAGGAAGGCGTATGCCTCCTCAGCTGAATAATAAAATTGGGATGAGGGACATTTTCTCTTTCCCCCCAGACGGCACCATGGAGAGGGGATGCGCCCCACAGGGACAGGAAACCTACAGATAAAATGGCGGTACCTCTCTCCCACATCAGTTGGTTTCCTGTCATGATGGGGAACCTATAGTCGATGTGGAACATACCTGTAGATTGTCTTAGCTCTAGCATGGTGGGTGGATTCAAACAACTTAGCCAAGGGTGTTCCCTGGGTATGGCCAATATCCCCAACCCTAACCATGGATGAAAGCCCCAGGGGGTGGGGTGCGCACCTAGGAGATCAGATAACCCAAGGTCCTTGGTCAGAGGATCACAAGTTAGCTTCTTCAAACATGAAGGAACTGTTAGAGGTAAAACTTGCTCCCATTCACTTTCTAGGCTCCCTTCAATCCTACCATGTAAGGGTGTTCTCAAACAACTGAGTGGTGGTAGGGTAGCATATCTGAACCACCAGGGGGGCACCAGGTCTCAGTCCTTGATGGACGTAATAAAATTCATCCTTCATCTAGCGGAGGCCTGCTTAGGCTCGTTGTCTGTTATGAACAGGTGATTCAGAACCACAATGGACCTAGTGGTTAAGAGCACACAAAGTGACCTGATAGTTACTAGCATAGGACGAGCTCTGAGACGTGGGAACTCTGCTGACCGCAATCCCTAATCCTATCATACCACACTAGAGGTAGCCGTGGATTGCGCCTAACGCTCCCTATGCAACTCGGCACAGCCTGAGAAACTAGCTAGCCCTGAAGATAGAAAAATAAGCCTACCTTGCCTCAGAGAAATTCCCCAAAGGAAAAGGCAGCCCCCCACATATAATGACTGTGAGTTAAGATGAAAATACAAACACAGAGATGAAATAGATTTTACCAAAGTGAGGCCCGACTTACTGAATAGACCGAGGATAGGAAAGATAGCTTTGCGGTCAGCACAAAAACCTACAAACAACCACGCAGAGGGGGCAAAAAGACCCTCCGCACCGACTAACGGTACGGAGGTGCTCCCTCTGCGTCTCAGAGCTTCCAGCAAGCAAGAAAAACCAATATAGCAAGCTGGACAGAAAATATAGCAAACAAAACTAACACAAGCAAAACTTAGCTTATGCAGGGCAGACAGGCCACAAGAACGATCCAGGAGAGAGCAAGACCAATACTGGAACATTGCCTGGAGGCCAGGAACAAAGAACTAGGTGGAGTTAAATAGAGCAGCACCTAACGACTTAACCTCATCACCTGAGGAAGGAAACTCAGAAGCCGCAGCCCCACTCACATCCACCAGAGGAAACTCATAGACAGAACCAGCCGAAGTACCACTCATGATCACAGGAGGGAGCTTGACCACAGAATTCACAACAGTTGTCAGCACGCCACATAAAAGGCACAGAAAATCAGACCGCAGATTTCCTAATTCGAACTCGACTGAGACAAGGGGAGTGGGAACTGTATCAGACATTATTCAATCAGATCGTAGAACTTTGGGGCTGGCCAGAAATAGACTTGTTCGCAAACAGCCGAAACCGGAAAATAGAGGCTTTCCGCTCAATCGATCCCTGGGGAAGCCCAATTACTCTAGACGCCTTTATGATACCCTGGAATTACCATCTAGCTTATTCCTTCCTGCCAATAGCCCTGATTCCCTTACTGTTCAGGAAAATTTTGGAGGACAACGCAAGGGTGATCATAATAGCCCCTTTTTGGCTGAGGAGGACATGGTTTTCGTGGCTGAGGATGATGTCCATCTCAGACCCTTGGGTTCTTCCAGACATCCCGGATCTGTTGACCCAGGGGCCGGTGGCTCATCCACAGGTAGAAAACGTGCATATGACTGCTTTGAATTTGAAAGGGAACTTCTGAGCAACAGGGGGTTCTCTTCAAATTTAGTCACCACTCTACTACAAAGTTGGAAACCCGTAACTACCAAGGCATATGGGAGGGTTTGGAAAAAATTTATTTCAGTCCAACCTAGACAGGGAAGTTCCAATAAACAAAATCCTAGAATTCCTACAGAAGGGTTTGGAGCAGGGTCTGTTCACAAGCACCTTAAAAGTTCAGGTTGCAGCGCTAGGGGCCCTGTACAACTGCGACCTGGCCAGGAACCGTTGGGTAGCAAGGTTTATTAAGGTTTCAAGTAGATCCAGACCTATTTGCCTTCATACTAATCCAACCTGGGACCTGTATTTAGTGCTCACTGCGTTAACTATGGCTCCCTTTGAACCTCTGTCGGATCCCTGCTGAAAATTGTATCCCTTAAAACCTAGCTGCTCGTACCTTTAACATCAGCACGTAGAGTTATCGATATCCAGGCTTTATCAGCATACCCGCCTTTCACACAGATACTGGAGGATAGAGATGTCCTTAAGACCGACCCAGCCTACCTTCTGAAAGTGGCATTGCGGTTTCACAGGTCGCAAGAAATTTCACTGCCCTCCTTCTGCCCTAATCCCAAAAGTAAGGGGGAAGAAGTTCTACATACGTTAGACGTGATGAGATGCCTAATCCAGTATCTGGTAGCTACGAGGGAGTGTAGGAAGGATAGATCTCTTTTTGTATACTTCCAGGTTCCATGGAAAGAACAAAAAGCATCGAAGGCCACACTGGCAAGGTGGATAAGAGAGGCTATCACCCTATCATATTCCTCATGTGGGGCAGCCGTTCCAGAGGAGATAAGAGCCCATTCAACCAGAGCAGTGACGACTTCCTGGGCAGAGAGCCGGCGCCTCGATAGAGCAGATATGTAGAGCCGCTTCTTGGTCTTCTCCCTCTATGTTCTTTAATCACTATCGGCTAGACCTGGCCTCTTCTTCAGATCTTACCTTTGGAAGAAGGGTTCTGGAGGCAGTGGCCCCCCTAATGTCCAATCTATGTAATTCTCTCCGTTGTGCAGTCATGGGGAAAGAGAAAATTGTAGTTACTTACTGATAATGGTATTTCGCTGATCCCATGATGGCAACCGTACATTCCCTCCCTTCACGTGTGGGTGTGCACACTGAAATTAGTTAGTTTGGAAAATAACCATGCGGTGCCTCTATTAAGTTTATTTTAATGTTAAATATTTTTGTATAGCCGTTCAGGTTACAGTCTGAAGTTCTGTTAATGCTCTGTAAACCAACTGATGTGGGAGAGAGGTACTGCCTTTTTATCTGTATGTTTCCTGTCCCTGTTGGGTGGATCCCCTCTCCATGGTGCCGTCATGGGATCAGAGAAATACCGTTATCGGTAAGTAGCTATGATTTTTTTCACATGTGTCTTGTATGTGTGTATACCACATTTTATTCAGGCGTGTCTGTGTGCGAGTGTTTGGTGTAAACCTTTTTATTTAGAAGAAAGAGAAAAAAAAGAAATGAAAAGAATATAGAAAGAAAAGGATACAAATAAAATAAATAAAAAGCAAACTTACTAAACAGACATCAGTAAAAAAAATGACTGAGCACTAGCAACTGTCTGACAGACACTAACCCTGATTATATTCAGTATTCAGTCATTGATTAGACCTTGATGGCTTTAGGACTCATGCAAAGATGTGGTATAAAGGTGAGGAAGAAGAAAAATGGACAGGGAAAAAAAGTCTTGGCCAAAAGTTAGCACGGGTGGCGATCAGAGATGTGCGTCACTTATCAGCTCTTGGCAGCTGCAGGACACATGAAAAGGCTGACAAAAACACGCAATCAAGTACTGATCGGTGATCAAGTACTGATCAGTATTCGGTGGTGTGTGTAGGGATTAGGGAGAGAGGATGAAAGGGTTGGGGAGGATTAGAAAAAAGCTGGGGACAGGAACAGGTCAGGAAAATATCAGAAACATCTTCCTTTTTACAGGTACAGCAGCAGCAGCGATGGCACAAGCTAAAATATTCTGCAGCACCACAAGTCCAAGTAGATCTGGAAGCATAACAGCACCGTGACTGCCCTGCAACTTCTCCAAGCTGGAATGAACAAGAGCAGACATGATCTGTATGTCCAAGGTTAGGAAGTCCTTCCCTTCCATGATGTGTGAATACATCCAAGGTTGTGAAGGTGTTACTATACGTGGGTTATGAAGGAGAGCATGAACAAATCTGTTCTAAATGGTGTATAAAAGAACCAAGAGATTTCTGTTGTAACAAACTGGAATTGCAAATAAAATGTTATCTATTTATCACAAAATCTCCCCAGTGTATGAATGTTTCCCCAAGTTTGATATGTGGCCTTCCATATACCATCATGTAAGGTATAAGTAAAAGAAAGAAAAAGAGGTATAATAGAATGTTCACTGAGACTGTTGCTTAATCATATTAGTAGAGGAGAGTGATCGCCTGCCGTCTGAACCCCAACGCGCATTTGACTACTGCTTTAACCCCTCTACAACGTAACCAGACCACATATTAAATAAAGGGAAAAGTTGGGCTGTTAGCACTAAATAGTGAAAGAGAGCCCAAAGCCTAGAAAAAAGGCAACCCACTCCATACTAGAGATTAAACAACAAGGAGAAAAAGGAGTATAACGGGTATATAATATTTATTACGGTATCAAAAGAGATTCATACATAGTAGATGAGGATATTATTGACAAAAAGGTGTGGGAGGGTCTGACGGTCAGGCACCCCAGGACACCCACCTTCTATCTCTTACCAAAGGTCCACAAGGACCCCGTCGACCCCCCGGGATGTCCGATTGTGTCAGGCATCGATGGCCTCTGTGACCCTATCTGTAGATTTATAGATTTTTCCTTAAACCTTTGGTCGAGGCGTTACCGTCGTATGTCAAAGACACAACGGATGTCCTTACTCGGGTGGATGGGATCCTTGTGGATCCGGATGTGCTCTTGGTCACTGCAGACATCCAAACATTATACACTTGCATAGACCATGAGCAAGGTTTGGAGGTGGTGCGCTTCTTCCTGGGAGCCTCCGACCTGGGCGGCCCTCTGTGCACTTTCATCCTCGAGCTGCTGCGCTTTATCCTCACCCACAATTTTTTTGTATTAAAAGATTCTTATTATCTACAGAGGCGCGGCACGGCCATGGGTGCGGCCTGCGCGCCCTCATATGCTAATCTCTTCCTAGGTTACTGGGAGAGATTCCTTTTTGGCGACGAGGGGGCGCGGGCCGCTGACCATGTGCTGTGCTTGCTCCGATATATAGATGATATTCTATTTTTGTGGGGAGGGAACGGCACAGCAGCTCGAGGACTTCATGAGTCAGCTGAATGATAATCCATATAACATCCGTTTAACTTATAAATTCGATAAAAGCCATATTGAATTCCTGGACATCTTTCTGGAGATTGGCAATACACGTCGGGTCCAGACGGATGTTTTCAGGAAACCAACGGCTGTAAATTATCTTCTTCATGCTGACTCAGCACATAATCCAGCTACAGTGAGGGCCATCCTGGTCGGACAGTTCCTTAGGATGAGGCGCATCTGCTCTACTGAAGACAGATTTCAGGCTCAATCTTTGGCCCTCAAGACACGCTTTGAGGAGCGCGGCTATAGCCGCAGGTGTATTAGACGTGGCTACGATAGGGCCAGAAGGACACCGCGTAGGGATCTCCTTTATACAACAGGGGATAAACCCAGAGCCGGGTGCAAGGATGAGACGATCATATTTATAACAACCTATAACCACGAGTGGTCTCATATGCGAGAAATTCTCTCCAGACATTGGTCAATCTTGTCAACTGAGTCATTCTTGTGCCCTGCTCTGGGTGATTTTCCTTCTATGACGGCCCGTAGATCTCCTAATTTGAGCAATATGCTCGTATGTAGCCATTATGTTCCTCCTGCTACCAACCCCTTCGGCTCCAGAGGTCCCGTGCTTGGATGTTTCCAGTGTGGTCACTGTGTGGCCTGTGCCAATATCTTACGGACTACCTCATTCTCCTCCTCTGACGTATCCAGGAATTTTTCCATCAGACAACATATATCATGTGGCACCAAAAATGTTATTTACTATGCCACATGCGGGCGCTCACTGATCTATGTTGGTCTCACTTCCAGAGATCTTCGTATCCACACAAGGGTGCATGTGCGGGACATCTGGGTGGCTAGGACCGCAGTCGATGCCTCTGAGCTAAAAATGTTACCCTGTCACTTTAAGTTACATCATGATTGTGACGTGGGGTCACTGCAGGTCAGGGGCATCGACTGCGTTCACCTGGGTGCCCGGGGGGGGGGGTGATTATAAGAAGATACGTGCACAACGTGAGGCGAGTTGGATTGTTCGACTTAACACTGTTACGCCTCACGGCTTGAACAAATCGCTTAGTTTCTCCTCATTTTTGTAGGTTACAGCTTTTGGTTTGTTGTATAGCAATTATTTTGCTATTTGTTTACTTCCTTTTTGGTCCTTTCCCATCCCCCAAACCAGTCCCCTCCTATGGGAACAGGTACCACGTGCTGTTTCCAATTTTTAACTTGTTTTTAATTACTCTAACACAATCTTTGTGTCTCATTTTTGACTTTTTATTTTTATTGATTTTTTGTGTTGTCTGGGAGGACGTATATCTTCACACTTTCCACCAGAAAACTGCACATGAGCCTAGTGAGGATTTGAAGATAGATCTCATCAGCAATCCAACGAACTCGCCATATCGGCTGAAAAGATGGACCATATTGCGGCATTATGCTAATTTGTGTATATATGTTGGATTTTATGCTCTGTTCCTTTGGGGCATTCGTGTCCCTGTATTTTCATCCGGCTTTTTCTGTACTTAGGTGGTTTCTCTGTGTTTATACTCTTACCCACTTTGTTCTTTTTCACACGGGGTTAACTGTTCCTGTACTTGCGGCTGTGGGTATCCGTGGGTCTGGTCCGCGGTTTCCTGCTCCGGAGCGGCGTCTCCTGGCCTTCCACATGTGACCGGGGCTTTTTTTCCCCGCCCACATGCTGGGATGCCTGATGCCGGTCTCTGGCGTAGGACCTGTGGATCGACTGATGCATGCGCCGCCACCGCCGCATTCTATTGGCTGCTATGTAGTGTGTGATTAGTCACATGCTCTAATTTAAGGTCCTTCTCGGCACAATCATACCATTCCCCTTGAGAAAGCAGCATATTTCCAAGCGAAACGCGCGTCGGGGGCTTTAATTCCGTCCTGGTTCCAGCTCGGTGTGTTTTATTACCCTGCATCTCAGTGGTAAGTCCTGCGCAAACCATATATGGAGACACTTTACTTATCATTTTGGCGGGGACTTGCCGCTCTGCTACTGCGAGCATTCTGACTGTGTCAGATGGGTTACATTATTAGGGGCATATCACACACCGGTGGATACCTGTTTTCTCTTATATCATCCTTGTGCACTTTATTGGTATTTATATGTGTAATGTTTTTCCTTGTTACTATGTATGACTCTCTTTTCTCTTTTAATACCGTAATAAATATTATATACCCGTTATACTCCTTTTTCTCCTTGTTGTTTATGCTTTAACCCCTCATCTGACCTCTCAGCTCCTGACCCCGACTTCGTATTCTGAACCTGTTCTGCTCGCCCCAACCTCAGATTGTCTGGCCAGGTCTCTGTCTTTGCCCTCTGTACTTCGTATTTGTGCTTCTGACCCATTGGTCAACTGGTGTAGGTCTGGCCATTGCCTATCCTGACATCAGAGGCCCTAGTTAAGACCAGATAGTTTCTTAGTCATGCCTCTCCAGGGTAAGCCAAGTCCACACCCACCGCAATCACAGTGAGACAACACAGCAACATTGCCATTGATTTGATGTTGCTTTTTATGGAAAACAATGTGTGATATTAATGACATAATGACTTTATTTTGTGAATTTAATTGCATGCTAATAAAATAATACTGTTCCCATAGAGAACATTATTCTCACAACGTACTATCATGACACAGAGCAAAAAATGATTACATATGTTAGAAAACAGCCAGTATCTCAGATATAGCTCACCTTTGCCATGGAAGCAAATGCATAAAATCCAGATGCAAGAATAAAAGTTTTCCACTAGTAGCATACAGTATTTGCCTAAGAAGAAAATGCCTGCCCTTTCCCAGCTTTGGGGAATATATTGGATGTGATGAGCTGCAGTTAAAACAACTACTGGAAAGGCCACAGACTTATTTTCATTGCTTGAATTCCTTTTTATTCCAGAGAAGTCTGTGAATGGAACCTTTTCATGACTCAGTAATTCATGCATGAGATTGGTCGTTGAACAAGTGATGTAAGCTTTAAATATTTTAGATGGTTTACGGATGATTTACAATCTTATTTTATACTCATATGTACAAGAGGTAGAGCAAGTATTTTGACCTTTTGGGTAAAACACCAGCAAGTGACTTACGGGCAGCATCCAATATTCTTATCGAGCAGTAAAGACTTTTATTATAGCAAATACAGAGTCTGTTTAAGAAAAGTACTGATGTTTCCTAGAAATATTGAATCATGCATTATTTTATTGCTTTAGCCTTCCTCTAGTGTTAGCTTTCTGTTACTCTTTCTTATGTTAACGGGTCGGTTTTGACCCGTGTCTTAAATCCCCCCTAGGATACCCTAAAAACAGTTATTTATGATCCAATTTGTTTCTTACCTCTTAGTTACCTTGTTAGGGTTTCTCATCCATGGAAGGATTGATTTTAATATTTTTGTTGTGGCACCCTGGGCCTTTCATTTGAGAGTATACCCTTCATTTTCAATATAAAAATATTGTCAAATGAACCGACGGAGAATAATATAAACTATACTCTGCAAAGTGCCAACTAAGCTGATTTGGCCATACATGCCTGGACATGTCCCTAACTCAAGTTGTTGGAGGTAGAGCTGGCTGTGGGCTGTTGGTTTATATTGTGTTTATGAGTTCAGTTTTGGGACTTATTATTGTTTTTTTACTTTTATACATTAGACCTGGGTCGAAATTGACCACAACAACACAAATGTTATAATTTTAATAAGAGCATTTTACAATTTAGTAAAATAGTTTTATTTTATTGTATTTTGTTTAACCCCTTTCTGCCATTAGACGTACTATTCCATCCCATGGACGGAATAGTACGTCATATGCGATCGGCAGCGCTCACGGGGGGAGCACCACCGATCGCGGCCGGGTGTCAGCTGCTTATCGCAGCTGACATCCGGCACTATGTGCCAGGAGCGGTCACGGACCGCCCCCGGCACATTAACCCCCGGCACACCGCGATCAAACATGATCCCGATGTGCCGGCGGTACAGGGAAGCATCGCGCAGGGAGGGGGCTCCCTGCGGGCTTCCCTGAGCCCCCCGCAGCAACGCGATGTGATCGCGTTGCTGCGAGGGTCTTACCTCCCTCCCTGCCTGCTCCAGGCATGGATCCAAGATGGCCACGGATCCGGGTCCTGCAGGGAGGGAGGTGGCTTCACAGAGCCTGCTCAGAGCAGGCACTGTGAAGCCTGCAGCACTGTAAGTCAGATCAGTGATCTGACAGAGTGCTGTGCAAACTGTCAGATCATTGATCTGTGATGTCCCCACCTGGGACAAAATAAAAAAGTAAAAAAAAAAAATTTCCAAATGTGTAAAAAAAAATAAAAAATTCCTAAATAATGAAAAAAAAATAATATTATTCACATAAATACATTTCTTCATCTAAATAATAAAAAAAAATAATAAAAGTGCACATATTTAGTATCGCCGCGTCCGTACCGACCCGACCTATAAAACTGGCCCACTAGTTAACCCCTTCAGTAAACACCATAAGAAAAAAAAAAAAGAGGCAAAAAACAACGCTTTATTATCATACCGCCGAACAAAAAGTGGAATAACACGCGATCAAAAAGACAGATATAAATAAACATGATACCGCTGAAAACAACATCTTGTCCCACAAAAAACGAGCTGCCATACAGCATCATCAGCAAAAAAATAAAAAAGCTATAGTCCTGAGAATAAAGCGATGCAAAAACAATTATTTTTTCTGTATAATAGTTTTTATCGTATAAAAGTGCCAAAACATAAAAAAATGATATAAATGAGGTGTCGCTGTAATCGTACTGACCCGAAGAATAAAACTGCTTTATCAATTTTACCAAACGCGGAACGGTATAAACGCCTCCCCCAACAGAAATTCATGAATAGCTGGTTCTTGGTCATTCTGCATCACAAAAATCGGAATAAAAAGCGATCAAAAAATGTCACGTGCCCGAAAATGTTACCAATAAAAATGTCAACTCGTCCCGCAAAAAACAAGACCTCACACGACTCTGAGGACCCAAATATGGAAAAATTATAGCTCTCAAAATGTGGTAACGCAAAAAATATTTTTTGCAATAAAAAGCGTCTTTCAGTGTGTGACGGCTGCCAATCATAAAAATCCGCTAAAAAACTCGCTATAAAAGTAAATCAAACCCCCCTTCATCACCCCCTAAGTTAGGGAAAAATTAAAAAAATGTATTTCTTTCCATTTTCCCATCAGGGCTAGGGTTAGGGCTAGGGTTAGGGCTAGGGTTAGGGCTAGGGTTAGGGTTAGGGTTAGGGCTAGGGTTAGGGTTAGGGTTAGGGCTAGGGTTAGGGCTAGGGTTAGGGTTAGGGTTGGGGCTACAGTTAGGGTTGGGGCTAAAGTTAGGGTTAGGGTTTAGATTACATTTACAGTTGGGAATAGGGTTGGGATTAAGGTTAGGGGTGTGTCAGGGTTAGAGGTGTGGTTAGGGTTACCGTTGGAATTAGGGTTAGGGGTATGTTTGGATTAGGGTTTCTGTTATAATTGGGGGGTTTCCACTGTTTAGGCACATCAGGGGCTCTCCAAACACGACATGGCGTCCGATCTCAATTCCAGCCAATTCTGCGTTGAAAAAGTAAAACAGTGCTCCTTCCCTTCCGAGCTCTCCCATGTGCCCAAACAGGGGTTTACCCCAACATATGGGGTTTCAGCGTACTCAGGATAAATAGGACAACAACTTTTGTGTCCAATTTCTCCTGTTACCCTTGGGAAAATACAAAACTGGGGGCTAAAAAATAATTTTGTGGGGAAAAAAAAAGATTTTTTATTTTCACGGCTCTGCGTTATAAACTGTAGTGAAACACTTGGTGGTTCAAAGTTCTCACAACACATCTAGATGAGTTCCCTGGGGGGTCTAGTTTCCAATATGGGGTCACTTGTGGGGGGTTTCTACTGTTTAGGTACATTAGGGGCTCTGCAAATGCAATGTGACACCTGCAGACCATTCCATCTAAGTCTGCATTCCAAATGGAGCTCCTTCCATTCCGAGCCCTCCCATGCGCCCAAACAGTGGTCCCCCCACTTATGGGGTATCAGCGTGTTCAGGACAAATTGGACAACAAATTTTGGGGTACAATTTCTCCTGTTACCCTCGGGAAAATACAAAACTGGGGGCTAAAAAATAATTTTTGTGGGAAAAAATTTTTGTTTTATTTTTACGGCTCTGCATTATAAACTTCTGTGAAGCCCTTGGTGGGTCAAAGCGCTTAAAACACATCTAGATAAGTTCCTTAGGGGGTCTACTTTCCAAAATGGTGTCACTTGTGGGGGGTTTCAATGTTTAGGCACATTAGTGGCTCTCTAAACGCAACATGGCGTCCCATCTCAATTCCTGTCAATTTTGCATTGAAAAGTCAAACGGCGCTCCTTCCCTTCCGAGCTCTCCCATGCGCCCAAACAGTGGTTTACCCCCACATATAGGGTATCAGCGTACTCAGGACAAATTGTACAACAACTTTTGTGGTCCAATTTCTTCTCTTACCCTTGGGAAAATAAAAAATTGTGGGGGAAAAGATAATATTTGTGAAAAAATATGATTTTTTATTTTTACGGTTCTGCATTATAAACTTCTGTGAAGCACTTGGTGGGTCAAAGTGCTCACCACACCTCTAGATAAGTTTCTTAGGGGGTCTACTTTCCAAAATGGTGTCACTTGTGGGGGGTTTCAATGTTTAGGCACATCAGTGGCTCTCCAAACGCAACATGGCGTCCCATCTCAATTCCTGTCAATTTTGCATTGAAAAGTCAAACGGCGCTCCTTCCCTTCCGAGCTCTCCCATGTGCCCAAACAGTGGTTTACCCCCACATATGGGGTATCAGCGTACTCAGGACAAATTGTACAACAACTTTTGCGGTCTATTTTCTCCTGTTACCCTTGGTAAAATAAAACAAATTGGAGCTGAAGTAAATTTTTTGTGAAAAAAAGTTAAATGTTCATTTTTATTTAAACATTCCAAAAATTCCTGTGAAGCACCAGAAGGGTTAATAAACTTCTTGATTATGGTTTTGAGCACCATGAGGGGTGCAGTTTTTAGAATGGTGTCACACTTGAGTATTTTCTATCATATAGACCCCTCAAAATGACTTCAAATGAAATGCGGTCCCTAAAAAAACATGGTGTTGTAAAAATGAGAAATTGCTGGTCAACTTTTAACCCTTAGAACTCCCTAACAAAAAAAAATTTTGGTTCCAAAATTGTGCTGATGTAAAGTAGACATGTGGGAAATGTTACTCATTAAGTATTATGTGTGACATATCTCTGTGATTTAATTGCATAAAAATTCAAAGTTGGAAAATTGCGAAATTTTCATAATTTTCGCCAAATTTCTGTTTTTTTCACAAATAATCGCAGGTACTATCAAAGAATTTTTACCACTATCATGAAGTACAATTTTTCGAGAAAACAATGTCAGAATCACTGGGATCCGTTGAAGCGTTCCAGAGTTATAACCTCATAAAGGGACAGTGGTCAGAATTGTAAAAATTGGCCCGCTCCATAACGAGCAAACCACCCTTGGGGATCGATCACTTGTTTTTAATCAGTGGAAAACGTTTATTCTTTTACCAGGATTTTCTGTATTTGCTTCCATGACAAAGGTGAACAATATGTGAAATGCTGGCTGATTTCAAACCATATTTAACTATTTAATTATTTCTTGCCCTGTGCCAAAATAGTACACTGTCGGAAATATGTGTTCAATGGGAAAAGGGTTACCCCGAAGCCTGTTTTCACCTTCCTGACCAGACCAATTTTTTCAATTCTGACCACTGTCTCTTTATGAGGTCATAAGTCTGGAACACTTCAATGGATCCTACTGAGTTTGAGAAACTTTTTTTTTGTGTGACTTACTGTACTTCATGAGAGTGGTAAAACTTATTTGATATGACTTAAGTTTATTTGTAAAAACAAATGAGAAATTTGGCAAAAATGTGAAATATTTTGCAATTTTAAAAATGTAATTTTTATAGCCCTTAAAACAGAGAGTCATGTCACAGAAAATCATTAATAAATAACATTTCCCACATGTCTACTTTACATCAGCACAATTTTTGAAATTTTTTTTGGGTTAAGACGTTATAAGGGTTAAAAGTTGACCAGTGATATCTCATTTTTACAATGGAAATTAAAAATCCATTTTTTTAGGAACCACCTCACATTGGAAGTGACTTTGACAAGCCTATATGACAGAAAATACCCAAAAGTGACACCATTGTAAAAACTGCACTCCTCAAGGTGCTCAAAACCACATTCAATAAGTTTATTAACCCTTCAGATGCTTCACAGGAATTAATGAAATGTGAAAGCAAAAAATAAACATTTTACTTTTTTCACAAACATTTTCATTTAGACCTAATTTTTAAAATTGCATTAAGGGTAACAGGAGAAAATGGACCATACAATTTGTTGTACAATTTCTCCTAAGCATTCCAATACCCCATATGTGGGGAAAAACCGCTGTTTGGGCACACAGCAAAGCTCGGGAGGGAATGTTTTAAATGTAAAATTTGCTGACATAATTAGCGGACTCTATGTCGTGTTTGGAGAGCCCCTGATGGGTCTAAACAGTGGAACCCCCAAGTGACACCATTTTGGAAACTAGACCCTTCAGGCAACCTATCTAGACGTGTATTGAGTTACTTGAAACCCCAAGTGCTTCACAGAAGATTGACATTGAGCAGTGAAAATAAAAAAAAATCTAATTTTTCCCACAATAATGTTGTTTTAGCTCCAAATTTTGCATTTTCATAAGGGTAATATGAGAAATTGCACCATACAATTTGTTATGCAATTTCACCTGAGTACGCAGATATTCAATATGTGGAGTAAAACAACTGTTTGGGCACACTGCAGAGCTCATGAGGGAAAGAGAGCCATTTGACTTTTTGAATGTAACATTTGCCAGAATAATTAGCGGACCCCATGTCACGTTTGGAGAGCCACTGATTTGCCTAAACAGTGGAAACTCCCCACAATTGACACTATTTTTTGAAGCTAGACCCCTCAGAGAACTTATCTAGATGTGTATTGAGCACTTTGAATGCCCAAATGCTTCATAGAAGTTTATAATGCTGAGCCATGAAAATGAAAAAAGACAATTATTTTTCACAAAAATGCTTATTAGCCCCCAAAGAAATGCCACCCACACCATTACTGACCCACTGCCAAACCAGTCATGCTGAAGGATATTGCAGGCAACAGATTGCTCTCCATGGCATCTCCAGACTCTGTCACGTCTGTCACATTTGCTCAGTGTGAACCTGCTTTCATCTTTGAAGAGCACAGGGCGCCAGTGGTGAATTTGCCAATCCTGGCGTTGTTTGGCAAATACCAAGCGTCCTGCACAGTGTTGGGCTGTGAGCACAACTCCCATCTGTGGACTTCGGGCACTCAGACCATCCTCATGGAGTCAGGTTCTAACCATTTGTGGAGACACATGCACATTTGTGGCCTGCTGGAGGTCATTTTGCAGGGCTCTGGCAGTGCTTCTACTGTTCCTTCTTGCACAAAGGCTGAGGTAGCGGTCCTGCTGCTGGGTTGTTGCCCTCCTACGGCTCCCTCCACATCTCCTGTATACTGTCCTGTCTCCTGGTAGCGCCTTCAGCCTCTGGACACTACGCTGACAGTTACAGCAAACCTTCTTGCCACAGCTCGAATTGATGTGCCATCCTGGATGAGCTGCACAACCTGAGCCACTTGTGTGGGTTTACTAAGCCAAAGAAAAAACATGACAAAAGGATCCCGGATATAATTGAAATAGTAAATATCAATTTTTTAAGTGATTAGGTAAAGATGACAAAAAGGGAAAACAAGGGAGGGGTTAAAACCACTAACACATGTCTAAAAGTTAGGATGCTCACTGGACAAAAAGCATATCAAAATATAAATATAGGCAAACAGGAATCTATATGTTACTGTCTAATAACATTATATATGTATTGCACATTTCCCAAAAAGCCTAATCAGTATAAAACCTGGCCACAAGGTATAGATCATATGTAACAAGGGCAAAGTAAAAACAGCACGAATAGCTGATATAATTACCCGTAGTGTGCCAGGGATAAGGACAGGTGCGACCACCCCGACACGCGTTTCGGCAGTGTAGCCTTCTCAAGGTGTATGGAAGGAAGGGGAAGTGCTGGTATAAAAAGCCCTGGAAGCCAATCAAATGACCGTATACTAATGAGAAGATAATCACGGACGTAAAGTGACTAAGTGCTACAGGTGCCGCGTCATAAAGAGTCAGACAATAAATACCATTAGAGGGTTATCGTCACATCCTGTGAGGCATGCATTGTCATGGTAATAGAACACGCGGCGGCAGAGTCATGTGTTGCGTGACATCATCCCACATGGCCGTCGTTGCAGTGACTAGATGTTGCAGGTTCCGTGTCATATGAAGTCAATCGATATGTACCATTAAAAAGTTACTGCCACATCCTGTGACGCCTGCGATGTCATGGTGATAGGACGCCCGACGGCGGCAGAGTCATGTGATGTGCGACGTCATCAAAGATGACCATCGCTGCAGCACAGTGAGACGCTGCAAGCCAACTGGCAAGCCGGGACCATGGCATGCATGCGTACTGTGGCTAGTAAGTACACTAGTCATAAACTAGAATTCTGGCTAAAGATAAATAGAGCGGCGCCGCAGTTATGTATATAATAATGCACTACAGGACATCTGAATAACAAGTGATGGAAAAAATAATAAATGCTGGGCATAAGGTGTAAGGATTAGATCACATAAATAAGAAAAATACACAGAATAAGCAATATGCAATATATAGAACCCAAAACTTATATAAATGCCATCACTGACAAGTAGTGTTGAGCATTCCGATACCGCAAGTATCGGGTATCGGCCGATACTTGCGGTATCGGAATTCCGATACCGAGATCCGATACTTTTGTGGTATCGGGTATCAGTATCGGATACATAGAGATGTGTAAAATAAAGAATTAAAATAAAAAATATTGATATATTTACCTCTCCGGCGGCCCCTGGTGAGTCCGCGGGTAACCGGCAGGCTTCGTTGTTCAAAATCAGCGCTTTTAGGACCTGAGAATCACGTCCCGGCTTCTGATTGGTCGCGGGCCGCCCATGTGACCGCCACGCGACCAATCAAAAGCCGCGACGTCACCGCAAGCTATTAGCGCGCTCATTTTTGAAAAATGAGCGCGTTAATGACTTTCAAAGACGTAGCGGCTTGTGATTGGTCGCGGCAACGCGACCAATCACAAGCCGCGACGTCACCGCAAGCTATTAACGCGCTCATTTTTAAAAATGAGCGCGTTAATGGCTTTCAAAGATGTAGCGGGTTGTGATTGGTCACGGCCGCGACCAATCACAAGCCGCGACGTCACCGCAAGCTATTAACGCGCTCATTTTTAAAAATGAGCGCGTTAATGGCTTTCAAAGACGTAGCGGCTTGTGATTGGTCGCGTGGCCGCGACCAATCACAAGCCGCGACGTCACCGCAAGCTATTAACGCGCTCATTTTTGAAAATGAGCGCGTTAATAGCTTGCGGTGACGTCGCGGCTTGTGATTGGTCGCGTGGCCGCGACCAATCACAAGCCGCTACGTCTTTGAAAGTCATTAACGCGCTCATTTTTCAAAAATGAGCGCGCTAATAGCTTGCGGTGACGTCGCAGCTTGTGATTGGTCGCGTGGCGGTCACATGGGCGGCCCGCGACCAATCAGAAGCCAGGACGTGATTCTCAGGTCCTAAAAGCGCTGATTTTGAACAAAGAAGCCTGCCGGTTACCCGCGCTGAGTTCAGG
The DNA here is from genome assembly GCF_032444005.1 of Ranitomeya imitator. Classification (NCBI taxonomy): domain Eukaryota; kingdom Metazoa; phylum Chordata; class Amphibia; order Anura; family Dendrobatidae; genus Ranitomeya; species Ranitomeya imitator. Next base: position 465,740,266 of record NC_091285.1, read on the forward strand.
GGCCGCCGGAGAGGTAAATATATCAATATTTTTTATTTTAATTCTTTATTTTACACATCCCTATGGATCCCAGGGCCTGAAGGAGAGTTTCCTCTCCTTCAGACCCTGGGAACCATGAGAATACCTTCCGATACTTGATGTCCCATTGACTTGTATTGGTATCGGATATCGGTATCGGCGATATCCGATATTTTTTTATACTTTCAAGTATCGGACGGTATCGCTCAACACTACTGACAAGACATACTACAAAGATACATCAAAACTTGTATGAAGTTAGATATCCTGAGGCATAGGTGTTGGAACATCACGATAATTCCATAGATATAAAGTCTTCTACGTAGGGTTGAGCGAAACGGGTCGTTCATTTTCAAAAGTCGCCGACTTTTGGCAAAGTCGGGTTTCATGAAACCCGATCCGACCCCTGTGCGGGGTCGGCCATGCGGTACGTGACTTTCGCGCCAAAGTCGCGTTTCAATGACGCGAAAAGCGCCATTTCTCAGCCAATGAAGGTAAACGCAGAGTGTGGGCAGCGTGATGACATAGGTCCTGGTCCCCACCATCTTAGAGAAGGGCATTGCAGTGATTGGCTTGCTGTCTGCGGCGTCACAGGGGCTATAAAGGGGCGTTCCCGCCGACCGCCATGTTACTGCTGCTGATCTGAGCTTAGGGAGAGGTTGCTGCCGCTTCGTCAGAAGCAGGGATAGCGTTAGGCAGGGTCCATTAACCACCAAACCGCTTGTGCTGTAGCGATTTGCACTGTCCAACACCACCTTCGGTGTGCAGGGACAGTGGAAGCTACATTTTTTTTTTTTCCTCAGCGCTGTAGCTCATTGGGCTGCCCTAGAAGGCTCCCTGATAGCTGCATTGCTGTGTGTACGCCGCTGTGCAAACCAACTGATTTTTTCAAAGCACAAATCCTCTTGTTCCTTCCTTTCTGCACAGCTATCTTGTTTGTTTGTCCACACTTTTTATTTAATTTGTGCATCAGTCCACTCCTTATTGCTGCCTGCCATACCTGGCTGAGATTACTGCAGGGAGATAGTAATTGAAGGACAGTTCCTTTTTTTTTTTTTTTTTTTTGTGGGAGATTAAGATTGGCATTTCTGCTAGAGTGCCATCCCTGTCTGTGCCATCTCTCACTCAGTGGGCCATAGAAAGCCTATTTATTTTTTTGCTTGATTTGGGTTCTAAAATCTACCTGAAAAAATTACTACATCAATCAGTAGGAGAAAAATATTGGCCTCAGGGCTTGTGTGCCACTCCTGACTCCTGTGTGTGCCATCTCTCAGTCAGTGGGCCATAGAAAGCCTATTTATTTTTTTGCTTGATTTGGGTTCCAAAATCTACCTGAAAAAATCACTACCTCAATCATTGGGAGAACAATATTGGCCTCTGGGCTTGTGTGCCACTCCTGACTCCTGTGTGCATCATCTCTCACTCAGTGGGCCATAGAAAGCCTATTTTTTGTTTTATTTGTTTTCTAAATTCTCCCTGAAAAAATAATTTTATTTTATTTGGTTTCTAAATTCTTCCTGAAAAAATCATTTTATTCTATTATTTTTTTTTTCTAAAGTCTCCCTGAAAAAAAAAAAAAATCAGTGGGAGATTAATATTGCCCTTTCTGCTTGTGTGCCAGTCTTGACTCCCGGGTGTGCCATCTCTCTCTCTCTCTCTCCAATTGTGGGCCATAGAAAGCCTATTATTTTTTTTGCTTGATTTGGGTTCCAAAATCTACCTGAAAAAATCACTACATCAATCATTGGGAGAAAAATATTGGCCTCTGGGCTTGTGTGCCACTCCTGACTCCTGTGTGTGGCATCTCTCACTCAGTGGGGCATAGAAAGCCTTTTTTTTTTTTTTTTAATTTGGTTTCTAAATTGTCATTGGAAAAATCATTTCATGTTATTTGGTTTCTAAATTCTTCCTGAAAAAATCATTTTATTTTATTTTGTTTCTAAAGTCTCCCTGAAAAAAAAAAAAAAAATAAAAAAAAACAGTGGGAGATTAATATTAACATTTGTGCTTCAGTGACAGTCCTGCGTGTGTGGCATCTCTCTCATTTGGTGCCACCAAAAACAGAGTGTGTAACATTGTGCCTGATTTTCGTTGTGGTCTCACCCACCTGTAAAGGGGTAGCTAAATCATACTGAAGCTATAGCTCACCGTGTAAGTTGTGTGACAGCAACAAATACCGTTAGTTTGGTTACGTTTTTAAAACAATTAGGAAGTCTGGTGGAAGAGGTCGTGGCCGGGGGCGTTCATTGTCAGCTGGTAATGAGGGTAGTGGTAGTGGTGGAGCATCAGGTGGTCGTGGGAAAAAAAATATTGCACCTAAGTCTGGAGCTGTGGAGCCAGGTTCGTCGTCTGGCTACACAAGGCCTCGAACGCTCCCTTTTCTGGGAGTAGGAAAACCGCTTTTAAAGCCGGAGCAGCAAGAGCAAGTTTTGGCTTATCTTGCTGACTCAGCCTCTAGCTCTTTTGCCTCCTCTCGTGAAACTGGTAAATGTAAAAGCAGCGCGTCGTTAGTGGATGTTCACGGTCAGGGACAAGTCGCTTCCTTGTCTTCTTCAGCAAAAACAACAACAGAGAAGAATGCAGCAGGCGACACAACGAGTTACTCCATGGAGCTCTTTACACATACCATCCCTGGCTTAGAAAGTGAAGCAGTTAACAGTCCATGCCCATTACAAGTTGAATCTGACATGGAGTGCACTGATGCACAGCCACAGCCAGACTACTATGCTGGTCCTTTGACTCAGACCACAACATTGCCCTCGCAGGGTAATGATCAAGAATCAGACCCTGATGAGACTATGTTGCCCCATCACGAACGCTATACCACCGACCGACACGGTGACACAGACGAAGTTGCACACGAGCTACAAGAAGAGGTAATAGATGACCCAGTTCTTGACCCCGATTGGCAGCCATTGGGGGAACAGGGTGCAGGCGGCAGCAGTTCTGAAGCGGAGGAGGAGGGGCCGCAGCAGGCATCAACATCGCAACAGGTTCCATCTGCCAGGCCCGTATCTTGCCCAAAACGCGTGGCAAAGCCAAAACCTGTTGGAGGACAGCGTGGCCATCCGGTTAAAGCTCAGTCTGCAATGCCTGAAAAGGTATCCGATGCTAGAAAGAGTGCAGTCTGGCATTTTTTTAAACAACATCCAATTGATCAGCGCAAAGTCATCTGTCAAAAATGTTCAACTACCTTAAGCAGAGGGCAGAATCTGAAAAGTCTCAATACAAGTTGCATGCATAGACATTTAACCACCATGCATTTGCAAGCTTGGACTAACTACCAAACGTCCCTTAAGGTTGTAGCACCCTCGGCCAATGAAGCTAGTCATCAACGCAACATCCCTTCCGGCAGTGTAGGGCCACCATTTTCCGCACCACCTGCAGTGTCTGTGCAGGTTTCTTTGCCAGGCCAAAGCAGTCAGGGTCAGGGAATCACCAGTTTCGTAGTAGGAAACACTGCATCTAGGGCACCGGCGGCAACAATACCATCTCCCACCGTCTCTCAGTCTGCCATGTCCACCGGCACCCCCGCTAGTTCCACGATCTCCAGCTCTCCAGTCCAGCTCACCCTACATGAGACTATGGTTAGAAAAAGGAAGTACTTAGCCTCGCATCCGCGTACACAGGGTTTGAACGCCCACATAGCTAGACTAATCTCGTTAGAGATGATGCCCTACCGGTTAGTTGAAAGCGAAGCTTTCAAAGCCCTGATGGACTACGCTGTACCACGCTACGAGCTACCCAGTCGACACTTTTTTTCCAGAAAAGCCATCCCAGCCCTCCACCAGCATGTCAAAGAGCGCATCGTCCATGCACTCAGGCAATCTGTAAGCACAAAGGTGCACCTGACAACAGATGCATGGACCAGTAGGCATGGCCAGGGACGTTACGTGTCCATCACGGCACACTGGGTGAATGTTGTGGATGCAGGGTCCACAGGGGACAGCAAGTTTGGGACAGTTCTGCCTACCCCACGGTCTAGGAAACAGTTGGCTGTAGCCGTTCGCACCCCCTCCTCCTCCTCCTTGTCCTCCTGCAGAAGCGAGACCTCGTCCACAGACCGCAGTCGCACAACCACTCCATCCGCAGCTGCCACTGTTGCACACCAGGTCTCCCATTATGGGGCAGCTACTGGCAAACGTCAGCAGGCTGTATTGGCTATGAAGTGTTTGGGCCACAACAGACACACCGCGGAAGTTCTGTCCGAGTTCTTGCAGAAAGAAACGCAGTCGTGGCTGTGCACTGTAGATCTTGAGGCAGGCAAGGTAGTGAGTGATAACGGAAGGAATTTCATGGCTGCCATCTCCCTTTCCCAACTGAAACACATTCCTTGCCTGGCTCACACCTTAAACCTGGTGGTGCAGTGCTTCCTGAAAAGTTATCCGGGGTTATCCGACCTGCTCCTCAAAGTGCGTGGACTTTGCTCACATATCCGACGTTCGCCCGTACACTACAGCCGTATGCAGACCTATCAGCGTTCTTTGAACCTTCCCCAGCATCGCCTAATCATAGACGTTGCAACAAGGTGGAACTCAACACTGCACATGCTTCAGAGACTGTGCGAACAGAGGCGGGCTGTTATGTTTTTGTGGGAGGATACACATACACGGGCAGGCAGTAGGATGGCAGACATGGAGTTGTCAGGTGTGCAGTGGTCGAAGATTCAAGACATGTGTCAAGTCCTTCAGTGTTTTGAGGAATGCACACGGCTGGTTAGTGCAGACAACGCCATAATAAGCATGAGCATCCCCCTAATGCGTCTGCTGATGCAAAGTTTGACGCACATAAAGGATCAGGCGTCTGCAGCTGAGGAAGAGGAAAGCCTTGATGACAGTCAGCCATTGTCTGGTCAGGGCAGTGTACAGGACGAGGTAGCGGGCGAAGAGGAGGAGGAGGACGAGGAGGATGATGGGGATGATTATATTTTTAATGAGGAAGCTTTTCCGGGGCCACTGGAAATTGTTGGCGCGGCAAGGCCGGGTTCTGGTTTTTGGAGGGTCACAAGTGACGTGGATTTGCCTGAAACTGCCCCTCAACCAAGCACAACCGCAGATTTGAGAACTGGAACTTTGGCCCACATGGCGGATTATGCCTTACGTATCCTCAAAAGGGACACACGCATTACTAAAATGATGAACGATGACGATTACTGGTTGGCCTGCCTCCTTGATCCTCACTATAAAGGCAAATTGCAAAATATAATGCCACATGACAACTTGGAAATAATATTAGCAACCAAACAATCAACTCTTGTTGACCGTTTGCTTCTGGCATTCCCTGCACACAGCGCCCGTGATCGTTCTCACATGAGCTGCAGGGGCCAGCAGACCAGAGGTGTTAGAGGGGTAGAAATCAGAAGTGGCGTTGACCAGAGGGGTTTTCTGACCAGGTTGTGGAGTGATTTTGCTATGACCACAGACAGGACAGGAACTGCAGCATCAATTCAAAGTGACAGGAGACAACATTTGTCCAGTATGGTTACAAACTATTTTTCATCCCTTATCGACGTTCTCCCTCAACCGTCATTCCCATTTGATTACTGGGCATCAAAATTAGACACCTGGCCAGAATTGGCAGAATATGCATTGCAGGAGCTTGCTTGCCCGGCAGCTAGTGTCCTATCAGAAAGAGTATTCAGTGCTGCAGGTTCAATACTAACAGAAAAAAGGACTCGTCTGGCTACCCAAAATGTAGATGATCTAACCTTCATTAAAATGAACCACAACTGGATTTCGAATTCTTTTGCCTCACCTTGCCCGGCTGACACCTAGCTTTCCTATGAAAAGGTCTTGCCTGTGGACTATTCTGAATGACTTTTCCAATCTCGTAATTTTCTGCACCTGATTGTCCAGCATACGACATGTTTACACCTCACTAAATGGCCAAACTCCCCACACGGGGCCGTGGTATCGCCACTTGGCGCCAGCACCCGTGAGAGTGCTGTTTGTCTGAAGAGGTGGGTGTGCCCGCTTTTGGTCGACGGCACTGCCACTGGGTCCCTCATAGTACAATAAAGTGTCTCTGGCGGTGGTGGTGCGCACCCAACGTCAGACACACCGTTGTAATATGAGGGGCCCTGGGCCTGTACCGCCGGCCACAAGACAGTTCCCCCCCAGCTCAAACAGTGCTCTACCACTTGCAAAATTATCTCTCACAGCTCCACCAATGTTTAGTCTATGCGCTGACATCCTTCAATGCCTGGCACTGACAATACCATTGTATTGACATTTTTGTTATGTTAGGCCTTCGAAGCCTGTCTGCGGTCCCTCCTTCCACTAGGCCTCCACTGACCATTGTACTGCTGCCCGTGTACCCCTGGAACCAATTTTAAATTGCCAACAGCCCTATTTTTTTATGTTAGGCCTTCGAAGCCTGTCTGCGGTCCCTCCTTCCACTAGGCCTCCACTGACCATTGTACTGCTGCCCTTGTACCACTGGAACCAATTTTAAATTGCCAACAGCCCTATTTTTTTATGTTAGGCCTTCGAAGCCTGTCTGCGGTCCCTCCTTCCACTAGGCCTCCACTGACCATTGTACTGCTGCCCTTGTACCACTGGAACCAATTTTAAATTGCCAACAGCCCTATTTTTTTATGTTAGGCCTTCGAAGCCTGTCTGCAGTCCCTCCTTCCACTAGGCCTCCACTGACCATTGTACTGCTGGCCGTGTACCCCTGGAACCAATTTTAAATTGCCAACAGCCCTATTTTTTTATGTTAGGCCTTCAAAGCCTGTCTGCGGTCCCTCCTTCCACTAGGCCTCCACTGACCATTGTACTGCTGCCCTTGTACCACTGGAACCAATTTTAAATTGCCAACAGCCCTATTTTTTTATGTTAGGCCTTCGAAGCCTGTCTGCGGTCCCTCCTTCCACTAGGCCTCCACTGACCACACCACTGCTGCCCGTGTACCCCTGGAACCAATTTAAAATTGCCGACAGCCAGCCCAATTTTATTATGTTAGGCCTTCGAAGCCTGTCTGCGGTCCGTTCTTTCTACTACTACACTGACCAGGCCACTGCTGCCTGTGTTCCCCTGGAACCAATTTAAAATTGCCTACAGCCATCTGTTATTATGTTAGGCCTTCGATGCCTGTTTGCGGTCACTCCTTCCACTAGGCCTCCACTGACCACACCACTGCTGCCCGTGTACCCCTGGAACCAATTTAAAATTGCCTACAGCCAGCCCAATTTTTTTATTTTAGGCCTTCGATGCCTGTCTGCGGTCCGTTCTTTCTACTACTACTACACTGACCAGGCCACTGCTGCCCGTGTTCCCCTGGAACCAATTTAAAATTGCCTACAGCCATGTGTTATTATGTTAGGCCTTCGATGCCTGTCTGCGGTCACTCCTTCCACTAGGCCTCCACTGACCACACCACTGCTGCCCGTGTACCCCTGGAACCAATTTAAAATTGCCTACAGCCATCTGTTATTATGTTAGGCCTTCGATGCCTGTCTGCGGTCACTCCTTCCACTAGGCCTCCACTGACCACACCACTGCTGCCCGTGTACCCTTGGAACCAATTTAAAATTGCCTACAGCCAGCCCAATTTTATTATGTTAGGCCTTCGAAGCCTGTCTGCGGTCCGTTCTTTCTACTACTACTACACTGACCAGGCCACTGCTGCCCGTGTTCCCCTGGAACCAATTTAAAATTGCCTACAGCCATCTGTTATTATGTTAGGCCTTCGATGCCTGTTTGCGGTCACTCCTTCCACTAGGCCTCCACTGACCACACCACTGCTGCCCGTGTACCCATGGAACCAATTTAAAATTGCCTACAGCCATCTGGTATTATGTTAGGCCTTCGATGCCTGTCTGCGGTCACTCCTTCCACTAGGCCTCCACTGACCACACCACTGCTGCCCGTGTACCCCTGGAACCAATTTAAAATTGCCTACAGCCATCTGTTATTATGTTAGGCCTTTGATGCCTGTCTGCGGTCACTCCTTCCACTAGGCCTCCACTGACCACACCACTGCTGCCCGTGTACCCCTGGAACCAATTTAAAATTGCCTACAGCCATCTGTTATTATGTTAGGCCTTCGAAGCCTGTCTGCGGTCCTTCCTTCCAATAGTTCTCCACTGACCAGACCAATGCTGGTCGTGTACCCCTGGAACCCAGCTGAAAGTGCATGTAGCCTCCTTTTTTTCTTTGTTTTATATTTAAAAAGCCCAGATGAACTACGCTGTGCAACGGTTCAAGCTACCCAGTCGACATTTCTTTTGCGAGAAAAGCCATCCCAGCCCTCCAGCGGCATGAAAAAGTCTGCATTGTCATAGCACTCAGGCAATCAAACAGTAGAAAGGTGCACCTGACAAGAGACGCATGGACCAGTAGGCATGTCCACAATAAGTTACGTGTCCATTACGGCGCACTGGGTTAATGTGTTGGATGCATGGTCCACAGGGGACAGCCTACAAAGTCTGTCTGCAGTCCCTAATTCCAATTTTCCTCCGCTGACCACACCACTGCTGCCCGTGTACCCCTGGAACCAATTTTACAGTGTCTACAGCCTAATTTTGTTATGTTAGGCCTACTACGCCTGTCTGCGGTCCCTCCTTCCAATACTCGTCCACTGACCACACCACTGCTGCCCGTGGACCCCTGGAACCTATTTTTAATTGCATAGAGCATCCTTTTTTTAATAGTAGGCGTACAAAGTCTGTCTGCGGTCCACTATTGAAATTGTCCTCCACTGCCCAGAGCACTGCTGCTTGTGTACCCCTGTAACTTTTTTAAGCTGCAGTGAGCCACATTTTTGGTTTAAGTCCTACTACCTGTGTCTGTCTGCGCCACTCAATTCAGCTGTGTTCCTTTGAAAAAAGCTGAGCGTCAATAGTCTTGTTTTCAGCCTCTAGGAATTTTAAAACTGCATTGGGGGTACAACTTTGGTAGGGCCTACTAACGGTGTCTGCCTCCCCAAGGTGTTCCCCAGGTTTCCTCGCCATTGCTTCGATCTTAATGCTCTCGTTTAGTAGTTGTTGGAAACTACACTGCATTAGGCCTACAAATTGGGTATGGGGTGTAGAGAGATGGTGTGTTCCACTCCATGGTGTTCCCCAGGTTTCCTCTCCATTGCTTCGATCTTCATGCTCTCGTTTAGTAGTTGTTGGAAACTACACTGCATTAGGCCTACAAATTGGGTATGGGGTGTAGAGAGATGGTGTGTTCCACTCCAAGGTGTTCCCCAGGTTTCCTCTCCATTGCTTCGATCTTCATGCTCTCGTTTAGTAGTTGTTGGAAACTACACTGCATTAGGCCTACAAATTGGGTATGGGGTGTAGAGAGATGGTGTGTTCCACTCCGAGGTGTTCCCCAGGTTTCCTCGCCAATGCTTCGATCTTCATGCTCTCGTTTAGTAGTTGTTGGAAACTACACTGCATTAGGACTACAAATTGGGTATGGGGTGTAGAGAGATGGTGTGTTCCACTCCAAGGTGTTCCCCAGGTTTCCTCTCCATTGCTTCGATCTTCATGCTCTCGTTTAGTAGTTGTTGGAAACTACACTGCATTAGGCCTACAAATTGGGTATGGGGTGTATAGAGATGGTGTGTTACACTCCAAGGTGTTCCCAAGGTTTCCTCTCCATTGCTTCGATCTTCATGCTCTCGTTTAGTAGTTGTTGGAAACTACACTGCATTAGGCCTCTTCATGCTCTCGTTTAGTAGTTGTTGGAAACTACACTGCATTAGGCCTACAAATTGGGTATGGGGTGTAGAGAGATGGTGTGCTACACTCCAAGGTGTTCCCCAGGTTTCCTCTCCATTGCTTCGATCTTCATGCTCTCGTTTAGTAGTTGTTGGAAACTACGCTGCATTAGGCCTACAAATTGGGTATGGGGTGTAGAGAGATGGTGTGTTCCACTCCAAGGTGTTCTCCAGGTTGCCTTTCCTGAGCTTCGATCTTCCGGCTCTCGTTTAGTAGTTGTTGGAAACTACACTGCATTAGGCCTACAAATTGGGTATGGGGTGTAGAGAGATGGTGTGTTACACTCCAAGGTGTTCCCCAGGTTTCCTCTCCATTGCTTCGATCTTCATGCTCTCGTTTAGTAGTTGTTGGAAACTACGCTGCATTAGGCCTACAAATTGGGTATGGGGTGTAGAGAGATGTTGTGTTCCACTCCAAGGTGTTCTCCAGGTTGCCTTTCCTGAGCTTCGATCTTCCAGCTCTCGTTTAGTAGTTGTTGGAAACTACACTGCATTAAGCCTACAAATTGGGTATGGGGTGTAGAGAGATGGTGTGTTCCACTCCAAGGTGTTCCCCAGGTTTCCTCTCCATTGCTTCGATCTTCATGCTCTCGTTTAGTAGTTGTTGGAAACTACACTGCATTAGGCCTACAAATTGGGTATGGGGTGTAGAGAGATGGTGTGTTACACTCCAAGGTGTTCCCCAGGTTTCCTCTCCATTGCTTCGATCTTCATGCTCTCGTTTAGTAGTTGTTGGAAACTACGCTGCATTAGGCCTACAAATTGGGTATGGGGTGTAGAGAGATGGTGTGTTCCACTCCAAGGTGTTCTCCAGGTTGCCTTTCCTGAGCTTCGATCTTCCGGCTCTCGTTTAGTAGTTGTTGCAAACTACACTGCATTAGGCCTACAAATTGGGTATGGGGTGTAGAGAGATGGTCTGTTACACTCCATGGTGTTCCCCAGGTTTCCTCTCCATTGCTTCGATCTTCATGCTCTCGTTTAGTAGTTGTTGGAAACTACGCTGCATTAGGCCTACAAATTGGGTATGGGGTGTAGAGAGATGTTGTGTTCCACTCCAAGGTGTTCTCCAGGTTGCCTTTCCTGAGCTTCGATCTTCCAGCTCTCGTTTAGTAGTTGTTGGAAACTACACTGCATTAAGCCTACAAATTGGGTATGGGGTGTAGAGAGATGGTGTGTTCCACTCCAAGGTGTTCCCCAGGTTTCCTCTCCATTGCTTCGATCTTCCAGCTCTCGTTTAGTAGTTGTTGGAAACTACACTGCATTAGGCCTACAAATTGGGTATGGGGTGTAGAGAGATGGTGTGTTCCACTCCGAGGTGTTCCCCAGGTTTCCTCGCCAATGCTTCGATCTTCATGCTCTCGTTTAGTAGTTGTTGGAAACTACACTGCATTAGGACTACAAATTGGGTATGGGGTGTAGAGAGATGGTGTGTTCCACTCCAAGGTGTTCCCCAGGTTTCCTCTCCATTGCTTCGATCTTCATGCTCTCGTTTAGTAGTTGTTGGAAACTACACTGCATTAGGCCTACAAATTGGGTATGGGGTGTATAGAGATGGTGTGTTACACTCCAAGGTGTTCCCAAGGTTTCCTCTCCATTGCTTCGATCTTCATGCTCTCGTTTAGTAGTTGTTGGAAACTACACTGCATTAGGCCTCTTCATGCTCTCGTTTAGTAGTTGTTGGAAACTACACTGCATTAGGCCTACAAATTGGGTATGGGGTGTAGAGAGATGGTGTGCTACACTCCAAGGTGTTCCCCAGGTTTCCTCTCCATTGCTTCGATCTTCATGCTCTCGTTTAGTAGTTGTTGGAAACTACGCTGCATTAGGCCTACAAATTGGGTATGGGGTGTAGAGAGATGGTGTGTTCCACTCCAAGGTGTTCTCCAGGTTGCCTTTCCTGAGCTTCGATCTTCCGGCTCTCGTTTAGTAGTTGTTGGAAACTACACTGCATTAGGCCTACAAATTGGGTATGGGGTGTAGAGAGATGGTGTGTTACACTCCAAGGTGTTCCCCAGGTTTCCTCTCCATTGCTTCGATCTTCATGCTCTCGTTTAGTAGTTGTTGGAAACTACGCTGCATTAGGCCTACAAATTGGGTATGGGGTGTAGAGAGATGTTGTGTTCCACTCCAAGGTGTTCTCCAGGTTGCCTTTCCTGAGCTTCGATCTTCCAGCTCTCGTTTAGTAGTTGTTGGAAACTACACTGCATTAAGCCTACAAATTGGGTATGGGGTGTAGAGAGATGGTGTGTTCCACTCCAAGGTGTTGCCCAGGTTTCCTCTCCATTGCTTCGATCTTCATGCTCTCGTTTAGTAGTTGTTGGAAACTACACTGCATTAGGCCTACAAATTGGGTATGGGGTGTAGAGAGATGGTGTGTTACACTCCAAGGTGTTCCCCAGGTTTCCTCTCCATTGCTTCGATCTTCATGCTCTCGTTTAGTAGTTGTTGGAAACTACGCTGCATTAGGCCTACAAATTGGGTATGGGGTGTAGAGAGATGGTGTGTTCCACTCCAAGGTGTTCTCCAGGTTGCCTTTCCTGAGCTTCGATCTTCCGGCTCTCGTTTAGTAGTTGTTGGAAACTACACTGCATTAGGCCTACAAATTGGGTATGGGGTGTAGAGAGATGGTGTGTTACACTCCAAGGTGTTCCCCAGGTTTCCTCTCCATTGCTTCGATCTTCATGCTCTCGTTTAGTAGTTGTTGGAAACTACGCTGCATTAGGCCTACAAATTGGGTATGGGGTGTAGAGAGATGTTGTGTTCCACTCCAAGGTGTTCTCCAGGTTGCCTTTCCTGAGCTTCGATCTTCCAGCTCTCGTTTAGTAGTTGTTGGAAACTACACTGCATTAAGCCTACAAATTGGGTATGGGGTGTAGAGAGATGGTGTGTTCCACTCCAAGGTGTTCCCCAGGTTTCCTCTCCATTGCTTCGATCTTCCAGCTCTCGTTTAGTAGTTGTTGGAAACTACACTGCATTAGGCCTACAAATTGGGTATGGGGTGTAGAGAGATGGTGTGTTCCACTCCAAGGTGTTCCCCAGGTTTCCTCGCCAATGCTTCGATCTTCATGCTCTCGTTTAGTAGTTGTTGGAAACTACACTGCATTAGGCCTACAAATTGGGTATGGGGTGTAGAGAGATGGTGTGTTCCACTCCAAGGTGTTCCCCAGGTTTCCTCTCCATTGCTTCGATCTTCATGCTCTCGTTTAGTAGTTGTTGGAAACTACACTGCATTAGGCCTACAAATTGGGTATGGGGTGTAGAGAGATGGTGTGTTACACTCCAAGGTGTTCCCCAGGTTTCCTCTCCATTGCTTCGATCTTCATGCTCTCGTTTACTAGTTGTTGGAAACTACACTGCATTAGGCCTACAAATTGGGTATGGGGTGTAGAGAGATGGTGTGTTCCACTCCAAGGTGTTCCCCAGGTTTCCTCGCCAATGCTTCGATCTTCATGCTCTCGTTTAGTAGTTGTTGGAAACTACACTGCATTAGGCCTACAAATTGGGTATGGGGTGTAGAGAGATGGTGTGTTACACTCCAAGGTGTTCCCCAGGTTTCCTCTCCATTGCTTCGATCTTCATGCTCTCGTTTAGTAGTTGTTGGAAACTACGCTGCATTAGGCATACAAATTGGGTATGGGGTGTAGAGAGATGGTGTGTTCCACTCCAAGGTGTTCTCCAGGTTGCCTTTCCTGAGCTTCGATCTTCCTGCTCTCGTTTAGTAGTTGTTGGAAACTACACTGCATTAGGCCTACAAATTGGGTATGGGGTGTAGAGAGATGGTGTGTTACACTCCAAGGTGTTCCCCAGGTTTCCTCTCCATTGCTTCGATCTTCATGCTCTCGTTTAGTAGTTGTTGGAAACTACGCTGCATTAGGCCTACAAATTGGGTATGGGGTGTAGAGAGATGGTGTGTTCCACTCCAAGGTGTTCTCCAGGTTGCCTTTCCTGAGCTTCGATCTTCTGGCTCTCGTTTAGTAGTTGTTGGAAACTACGCTGCATTAGGCCTACAAATTGGGTATGGGGTGTAGAGAGATGGTGTGTTCCACTCCAAGGTGTTCTCCAGGTTGCCTTTCCTGAGCTTCGATCTTCTGGCTCTCGTTTAGTAGTTGTTGGAAACTACGCTGCATTAGGCCTACAAATTGGGTATGGGGTGTAGAGAGATGGTGTGTTCCACTCCAAGGTGTTCCCCAGGTTTCCTCTCCATTGCTTCAATCTTCCAGCTCTCGTTTAGTAGTTGTTGGAAACTGCACTGCATTAGGCCTACAAATTGGGTATGGGGTGTAGAGAGATGGTGTGTTCCACTCCAAGGTGTTCCCCAGGTTTCCTCTCCATTGCTTCGATCTTCATGCTCTCGTTTAGTAGTTGTTGGAAACTACACTGCATTAGGCCTACAAATTGGGTATGGGGTGTAGAGAGATGTTGTGTTCCACTCCAAGGTGTTCCCCAGGTTTCGTCCACATTGCTTTGGTCTTCCGACTCTCGTTTAGTAGTTGTAGAAAACTACACTGCATTAGGCCTACAAATTGGGTATGGGGTGTAGAGAGACGGTGTGTTACACTCCAAGGTGTTCCCCAGGTTTCGTCCACATTGCTTCGATCTTCCGACTCTCGTTTAGTAGAGTTGAGCGACCTTGACCTTTTTAGAGTCGAGCCGGGTTTCGCGAAACCCGACTATCTCAAAAGTCGGGTCGAGTGAAATCGGCCGATTATGACTTAAAGTCGGGATCGACCGAAACACGAAACCCAATGCAAGTCAATGGGGCAGCATAGTCGGCAGTGAGTGGGGGCCAGGAAAACACCTAGAGTGCCCATTTTAATGTCAAAACCATCCATTCTTCTTAATGAAGCTTGTCAAGCGTAATTTACCTTATAATAATTGGAAGGCATTTGAAATTGGGGGTCATTTGGCTAAAGTTGTGGTGGGTAGGGCTGGTTCAAGTAATTAGTGGGCCCAGGAAATCTGGACCACGTCACGGCAGTGGAGCAGGGAGAGGTAAGTATTTCAACTTTGCAAGTGCTGTGAACCTGAGCAAGCAGGGGGGGCCCACTCGTTGGCATTGGCACTGGCACAGGGCCCCTCAAAGTACAGCGGTGTGTTTGCACGGCGGGGGCGCCTCCCACCGGCAGCAACACTTTTGCGTACCATGAGAGGCCCTGTGCCAGTGACGTCGCCAACTAGTATTCCTCCCCCCACCTGATGAAGGAACCTGCACTTTCATCTGCACCTTCCTGTTTGTCCCCGTGTAAGGTGGTATGGTATGCGGGAAGGGGGACCTGACTTTCAGCAGGGTCACAATCTTGCAGTGTAGCGTGCACGGGAAATGTTGCGTTATGGGTCAATGTACCAGCAGACTCATCTATCACTGGCTGGGCAATGGGCAGGATGAGGAGGAAACACAGATATAGGCCCAAAGAATAAAGTGGGCTAAATGCAGTTCAAAATTGGTAACACAGGACTAATCAGGGGGCATTGCAGTGGAGGACAACTGGAATGAGAGGCTGACACAGAGAGTAGGCCCAAATCAGTAAGTAGTTGAAATGCAGTTCAAAATTGGCAACAGTAGTAAACAGGCGGCACAGCTTTGTTCAGTGGAGGAGAACAGCAAGGAGTGGCAGACACCGATAGTAGGCCCCAACCCAACTAGTAGGCCAAATGCAGTCTAACATTAACAACTACTTAACGAGCACCTGAAAACGGAATTTCAGGACAGGAAACCAGGAGAACAGCAAGGAGCGGCAGACACCGATAGTAGGCCCCAAACCAACTAGTACGCCAAATGCAGTTGTTCCGTTTAACCACAATTTAATGAGAGCCTGAAGATAGAAGTTCAGGAAAGGCAACCTGGAGAACACCTTGGAGTGGAACACACCATCTCTCTACACCCCATACCCAATTTGTAGGCCTAATGCAGCGTAGTTTCCAACAACTACTAAACGAGAGCATGATGATCGAAGCATTGGCGAGGAAACCTGGGGAACACCTTGGAGTGGAACACACCATCTCTCTACAGTGGAACACACCATCTCTCTACACCCCATACCCAATTTGTAGGCCTAATGCAGCGTAGTTTCCAACAACTACTAAACGAGAGCCGGAAGATCGAAGCAATGGAGAGGAAACCTGGGGAACACCTTGGAGTGTAACACACCATCTCTCTACACCCCATACCCAATTTGTAGGCCTAATGCAGCGTAGTTTCCAACAACTACTAAACGAGAGCCGGAAGATCGAAGCTCAGGAAAGGCAACCTGGAGAACACCTTGGAGTGGAACACACCATCTCTCTACACCCCATACCCAATTTGTAGGCCCAATGCAGCGTAGTTTCCAACAACTACTAAACGAGAGCCGGAAGATCGAAGCAATGGAGAGGAAACCTGGGGAACACCTTGGAGTGTAACACACCATCTCTCTACACCCCATACCCAATTTGTAGGCCTAATGCAGCGTAGTTTCCAACAACTACTAAACGAGAGCCGGAAGATCGAAGCAATGGAGAGGAAACCTGGGGAACACCTTGGAGTGGAACACACCATCTCTCTACACCCCATACCCAATTTGTAGGCCTAATGCAGCGTAGTTTCCAACAACTACTAAACGAGAGCCGGAAGATCGAAGCAATGGAGAGGAAACCTGGGGAACACCTTGGAGTGGAACACACCATCTCTCTACAGTGGAACACACCATCTCTCTACACCCCATACCCAATTTGTAGGCCTAATGCAGCGTAGTTTCCAACAACTACTAAACGAGAGCCGGAAGATCGAAGCTCAGGAAAGGCAACCTGGGGAACACCTTGGAGTGGAACACACCATCTCTCTACACCCCATACCCAATTTGTAGGCCCAATGCAGCGTAGTTTCCAACAACTACTAAACGAGAGCCGGAAGATCGAAGCTCAGGAAAGGCAACCTGGGGAACACCTTGGAGTGTAACAAACCATCTCTCTTCACCACGGAAGGGCTGATTCTTAGGAAGGAAGGCTGTCGGAAAGAAGCAGGGCGCGTCCGAGGGTGATTATATTCTTATTAGGTATATACTCACCCTCGGACGCGCCCTGCTTCTTTATTTGTAATGAATGTTTATTTGCAATGTGGTTTTGACTTACTCTATTTTATTGGTAAATAATGATTTTATTATTTTCATTGTTTTGCATCTTCTTGGCAATAATATAAAGAAGACGCGACAGGACAACACTCGGTGGATGCCATATCTGTGTTTAAAATTGAAAAAACCTTTCAGTTAACTACTTGCAGGAGAAAGTTATTGTAGCTGGTGGCCATTTTTAGTACTGTACCAGATTTTTGTTGTATGTGTTTGTTTTTAATGTTAAAATGTCTGCATTTGATATCTCTCCAGTATTTTCTTTTTTATAAGCAAAATACTTATTTTTATATTTTCTGATGTTGGTTCCAGGGGTACACGGGCAGCAGTGGTGTGGTCAGTGGAGGCCTAGTGGAAGGAGTGACCGCAGACAGGCATCGAAGGCCTAAAATAATAACACATGGCTGTAGGCAATTTTAAATTGGTTACAGGGGTACACGGGCAGCAGTGGTGTGGTCAGTGGAGGCCTAGTGGAAGGAGTGACCGCAGACAGGGATCGAAGGCCTAAAATAATAACACATGGCTGTAGGCAATTTTAAATTGGTTACAGGGGTACACGGGCAGCAGTGGTGTGGTCAGTGGAGGCCTAGTGGAAGGAGTAACTGCAGACAGGCATCGAAGGCCTAAAATAATAACACATGGCTGTAGGCAATTTTAAATTGGTTCCAGGGGTACACGGGCAGCAGTGGTGTGGTCAGTGGAGGTCTAGTGGAAGGAGTGACCGCAGACAGGCATCGAAGGCCTAAAATAATAACACATGGCTGTAGGCAATTTTAAATTGGTTCCAGGGGTACACGGGCAGCAGTGGTGTGGTCAGTGGAGGCCTAGTGGAAGGAGTCACCGCAGACAGGCATCGAAGGCCTAAAATAATAACACATGGCTGTAGGCAATTTTAAATTGGTTACAGGGGTACACGGGCAGCAGTGGTGTGGTCAGTGGAGGCCTAGTGGAAGGAGTAACCGCAGACAGGCATCGAAGGCCTAAAATAATAACACATGGCTGTAGGCAATTTTAAATTGGTTCCAGGGGTACACGGGCAGCAGTGGTGTGGTCAGTGGAGGCCTAGTGGAAGGAGTGACCGCAGACAGGCATCGAAGGCCTAAAATAATAACACATGGCTGTAGGCAATTTTAAATTGGTTCCAGGGGTACACGGGCAGCAGTGGTGTGGTCAGTGGAGGCCTAGTGGAAGGAGTGACCGCAGACAGGCATCGAAGGCCTAAAATAATAACACATGGCTGTAGGCAATTTTAAATTGGTTCCAGGGATACACGGGCAGCAGTGGTGTGGTCAGTGGAGGCCTAGTGGAAGGAGTGACCGCAGACAGGCATCGAAGGCCTAAAATAATAACACATGGCTGTAGGCAATTTTAAATTGGTTCCAGGGGTACACGGGCAGCAGTGGTGTGGTCAGTGGAGGCCTAGTGGAAGGAGTCACCGCAGACAGGCATCGAAGGCCTAAAATAATAACACATGGCTGTAGGCAATTTTAAATTGGTTACAGGGGTACACGGGCAGCAGTGGTGTGGTCAGTGGAGGCCTAGTGGAAGGAGTAACCGCAGACAGGCATCGAAGGCCTAAAATAATAACACATGGCTGTAGGCAATTTTAAATTGGTTCCAGGGGTACAAGGGCAGCAGTGGTGTGGTCAGTGGAGGCCTAGTGGAAGGAGTGACCGCAGACAGGCATCGAAGGCCTAAAATAATAACACATGGCTGTAGGCAATTTTAAATTGGTTCCAGGGGTACACGGGCAGCAGTGGTGTGGTCAGTGGAGGCCTAGTGGATGGAGTGACCACAGACAGGCATCGAAGGCCTAAAATAATAACACATGGCTGTAGGCAATTTTAAATTGGTTACAGGGGTACACGGGCAGCAGTGGTGTGGTCAGTGGAGGCCTAGTGGAAGGAGTGACCGCAGACAGGCATCGAAGGCCTAAAATAATAACACATGGCTGTAGGCAATTTTAAATTGGTTCCAGGGGTACACGGGCAGCAGTGGTGTGGTCAGTGGAGGCCTAGTGGAAGGAGTCACCGCAGACAGGCATCGAAGGCCTAAAATAATAACACATGGCTGTAGGCAATTTTAAATTGGTTCCAGGGGTACACGGGCAGCAGTGGTGTGGTCAGTGGAGGCCTAGTGGAAGGAGTGACCGCAGACAGGCATCGAAGGCCTAAAATAATAACACATGGCTGTAGGCAATTTTAAATTGGTTCCAGGGGTACACGGGCAGCAGTGGTGTGGTCAGTGGAGGCCTAGTGGAAGGAGTGACCACAGACAGGCATCGAAGGCCTAAAATAATAACACATGGCTGTAGGCAATTTTAAATTGGTTACAGGGGTACACGGGCAGCAGTGGTGTGGTCAGTGGAGGCCTAGTGGAAGGAGTGACCGCAGACAGGCATCGAAGGCCTAAAATAATAACACATGGCTGTAGGCAATTTTAAATTGGTTCCAGGGGTACACGGGCAGCAGTGGTGTGGTCAGTGGAGGCCTAGTGGAAGGAGTGACTGCAGACAGGCATCGAAGGCCTAAAATAATAACACATGGCTGTAGGCAATTTTAAATTGGTTCCAGGGGTACACGGGCAGCAGTGGTGTGGTCAGTGGAGGCCTAGTGGAAGGAGTGACCACAGACAGGCATCGAAGGCCTAACATAACAAAAATGTCAATACAATGGTATTGTCAGTGGCAGGCATTGAAGGATGTCAGCGCATAGACTAAACATTGGTGGAGCTGTGAGATAATTTTGCAAGTGGTAGAGCACTGTTTGAGCTGGGGTGGGGGGAAACTGTCTTGTGGCCGGCGGTACAGGCCCAGGGCCCCTCATATTACAACGGTGTGTCTGACGTTGGGTGCGCACCACCACCGCCAGAGACACTTTATTGTACTAGGAGGGACCCAGTGGCAGTGCCGTCGACCAAAAGCGGGCTCACCCACCTCTTCAGACAAACTGCACTCTCACGGGTGCTGTCGCCAAGTGTCGATACCACGGCCCCGTGTGGGGAGTTTGGCCATTTAGTGAGGTGTAAACATGTCGTATGCTGGACAATCAGGTGCAGAAAATTACGAGATTGGAAAAGGCATTCAGAATAGTCCACAGGCAAGACCTTTTCATAGGAAAGCTAGGTGTCAGCCGGGCAAGGTGGGGCAAAAGATTTCGAAATCCAGTTGTGGTTCATTTTAATGAAGGTTAGATCATCTACATTTTGGGTAGCCAGACGAGTCATTTTTTCTGTTAGTATTGAACCTGCAGCACTGAATACTCTTTCTGATAGGACACTAGCTGCCGGGCAAGCAAGCTCCTGCAATGCATATTCTGCCAATTCTGGCCAGGTGTCTAATTTTGATGCCCAGTAATCAAATGGGAATGACGGTTGAGGGAGAACATCGATAAGGGATGAAAAATAGTTTGTAACCATACTGGACAAATGTTGTCTCCTGTCACTTTGAATTGATGCTGCAGTACCTGTCCTGTCTGCGGTCATAGCAAAATCACTCCACAACCTGGTCAGAAAACCCCTCTGGCCAACGCCACTTCTGATTTCTGCCCCTCTAACTCCTCTGGTCTGCTGGCCCCTGCAGCTCGTGTGAGAACGATCACGGGCGCTGTGTGCAGGGAATGCCAGAAGCAAACGGTCAACAAGAGTTGATTGTTTGGTTGCTAATATTAGTTCCAAGTTCTCATGTGGCATTATATTTTGCAATTTGCCTTTATAGCGAGGATCAAGGAGGCACGCCAACCAGTAATCGTCATCATTCATCATTTTAGTTATGCGTGTGTCCCTTTTGAGGATACGTAAGGCATAATCCGCCATGTGGGCCAAAGTTCCAGTTCTCAAATCTGCGGTTGTGCTTGGTTGAGGGGCAGTTTCAGGCAAATCCACGTCACTTGTGTCCCTCAAAAAACCAGAACCCGGCCTTGCCGCGCCACCAATTTCCAGTGGCCCCGGAAAAGCTTCCTCATTAAAAATATAATCATCCCCATCATCCTCCTCGTCCTCCTCCTCCTCTTCGCCCGCTACCTCGTCCTGTACACTGCCCTGGCCAGACAATGGCTGACTGTCATCAAGGCTTTCCTCTTCCTCAGCTGCAGACGCCTGATCCTTTATGTGCGTCAAACTTTGCATCAGCAGACGCATTAGGGGGATGCTCATGCTTATTATGGCGTTGTCTGCACTAACCAGCCGTGTGCATTCCTCAAAACACTGAAGGACTTGACACATGTCTTGAATCTTTGACCACTGCACACCTGACAACTCCATGTCTGCCATCCTACTGCCTGCCCGTGTATGTGTATCCTCCCACAAAAACATAACAGCACGCCTCTGTTCACACAGTCTCTGAAGCATGTGCAGTGTTGAGTTCCACCTTGTTGCAACGTCTATGATTAGGCGATGCTGGGGAAGGTTCAAAGAACGCTGATAGGTCTGCATACGGCTGGAGTGTACGGGCGAACGGCGGATATGTGAGCAAAGTCCACGCACTTTGAGGAGCAGGTAGGATAACCCCGGATAACTTTTCAGGAAGCACTGCACCACCAGGTTTAAGGTGTGAGCCAGGCAAGGAATGTGTTTCAGTTGGGAAAGGGAGATGGCAGCCATGAAATTCCTTCCGTTATCACTCACTACCTTGCCTGCCTCAAGATCTACAGTGCCCAGCCACGACTGCGTTTCTTTCTGCAAGAACTCGGACAGAACTTCCGCGGTGTGTCTGTTGTCGCCCAAACACTTCATAGCCAATACAGCCTGCTGACGTTTGCCAGTAGCTGCCCCATAATGGGAGACCTGGTGTGCAACAGTGGCAGCTGCGGATGGAGTGGTTGTGCGACTGCGGTCTGTGGACGAGCTCTCGCTTCTGCAGGAGGACGAAGAGGAGGAGGAGGGGGTGCGAACGGCTACAGCCAATTGTTTCCTAGACCGTGGGCTAGGCAGAACTGTCCCAAACTTGCTGTCCCCTGTGGACCCTGCATCCACCACATTTACCCAGTGTGCCGTGATGGACACGTAACGTCCCTGGCCATGCCTACTGGTCCATGCATCTGTTGTCAGGTGCACCTTTGTGCTCACAGATTGCCTGAGTGCATGGACGATGCGCTCTTTAACATGCTGGTGGAAGGCTGGGATGGCTTTTCTGGAAAAAAAGTGTCGACTGGGTAGCTCGTAGCGTGGTACAGCCTAGTCCATCAGGGCTTTGAAAGCTTCGCTTTCAACTAACCGGTAGGGCATCATCTCTAACGAGATTAGTCTAGCTATGTGTGCGTTCAAACCCTGTGTACGCGGATGCGAGGCTAAGTACTTCCTTTTTCTAACCATAGTCTCATGTAGGGTGAGCTGGACTGGAGAGCTGGAGATCGTGGAACTAGCGGGGGTGCCGGTGGACATGGCAGACTGAGAGACGGTGGGAGATGGTATTGTTGCCACCGGTGCCCTAGATGCAGTGTTTCCTACTACGAAACTGGTGATTCCCTGACCCTGACGGCTTTGGCCTGGCAAAGAAACCTGCACAGATACTGCAGGTGGTGCGGAAAATGGTGGCCCTACACTGCCGGAAGGGATGTTGCGTTGCTGACTAGCTTCATTGGCCGAGGGTGCTACAACCTTAAGGGACGTTTGGTAATTAGTCCAGGCTTGCAAATGCATGGTGGTTAAATGTCTATGCATGCAACTTGTATTGAGACTTTTCAGATTCTGTCCTCTGCTTAAGGTAGTTGAACATTTTTGACAGATGACTTTGCGCTGATCAATTGGATGTTGTTTAAAAAAATGCCAGACTGCACTCTTTCTAGCATCGGATACCTTTTCAGGCATTGCAGACTGAGCTTTAACCGGATGGCCACGCTGTCCTCCAACAGGTTTTAGCTTTGCCACGCGTTTTGGGCAAGATACGGGCCCGGCAGATGGAACCTGTTGCGATGTTGATGCCTGCTGCGGCCCCTCCTCCTCCGCTTCAGAACTGCTGCCGCCTGCACCCTGTTCCCCCAATGGCTGCCAATCGGGGTCAAGAACTGGGTCATCTATTACCTCTTCTTGTAGCTCGTGTGCAACTTCGTCTGTGTCACCGTGTCGGTCGGTGGTATAGCGTTCGTGATGGGGCAACATAGTCTCATCAGGGTCTGATTCTTGATCAGCACCCTGCGAGGGCAATGTTGTGGTCTGAGTCATAGGACCAGCATAGTAGTCTGGCTGTGGCTGTGCATCAGTGCACTCCATGTCAGATTCAACTTGTAATGGGCATGGACTGTTAACTGCTTCACTTTCTAAGCCAGGGACGGTATGTGTAAAGAGCTCCATGGAGTAACCCGTTGTGTCGCCTGCTGCATTCTTCTCTGTTGTTGTTTTTGCTGAAGAGGACAAGGAAGCGACTTGTCCCTGACCGTGAACATCCACTAACGACGCGCTGCTTTGACATTTACCAGTTTCACGAGAGGAGGCAAAAGAGCTAGAGGCTGAGTCAGCAAGATAAGCCAAAACTTGCTCTTGCTGCTCCGGCTTTAAAAGCGGTTTTCCTACTCCCAGAAAAGGGAGCGTTCGAGGCCTTGTGTAGCCAGACGACGAACCTGGCTCCACAGCTCCAGACTTAGGTGCAATATTTTTTTTCCCATGACCAGCTGATGCTCCACCACTACCACTACCCTCATTACCAGCTGACAATGAACGCCCCCGGCCACGACCTCTTCCACCATACTTCCTCATTGTTTTAAAAACGTAAACAAACTAACGGTATTTGTTGCTGTCACACAAATTACACGGTGAGCTATAACTTCAGTATGATTTAGCTACCTCTTTACAGGTGAGTGAGACCACAACGAAAATCAGGCACAATGTTACACACTCTGTTGTTGGTGGCAACAAATGAGAGAGATGCCACACACGCAGGACTGTCACTGAAGCACAAATGTAAATATTAATCTCCCACTGATTTGATTTTTTTTTTTTTTCAGGGAGACTTTAGGAAAAAAAAAATAGAATAAAATGATTTTTTTAGGAAGAATTTAGAAACCAAAGAAAATAAAATGTTTTTTTCAGGGAGAATTTACAAAACAAATAAAACAAAAAAAAGGCTTTCTATGGCCCACTGAGTGAGAGATGACGCACACAGGAGTCAGGAGTGGCACACAAGCCCAGAGGCCAATATTTATCTCCCACTGATTGATGTAGTGATTTTTTAAGGTAGATTTTGGAACCCAAATCAAGCTAAAAAAAATAATAGGCTTTCTATGGCCCACAATTGGAGAGAGAGAGAGATGGCACACCCAGGAGTCAAGACTGGCACACAAGCAGAAAGGGCAATATTAATCTCCCACTGATTTGTTTTTTTTTTTTTTTTTTTCAGGGAGACTTTAGGAAAAAAAAATAGAATAAAATGATTTTTTCAGGAAGAATTTAGAAACCAAATAAAATAAAATGATTTTTTCAGGGAGAATTTAGAAAACAAATAAAACAAAAAAAGGCTTTCTATGGCCCACTGAGTGAGAGATGACACACACAGGAGTCAGGAGTGGCACACAAGCCCAGAGGCCAATATTTATCTCCCACTGATTGATGTAGTGATTTTTTCAGGTAGATTTTGGAACCCAAATCAAGCTAAAAAAAATAATAGGCTTTCTATGGCCCACAATTGGAGAGAGAGAGAGAGATGGCACACCCAGGAGTCAAGACTGGCACACAAGCAGAAAGGGCAATATTAATCTCCCACTGATTTGTTTTTTTTGTTTTTTTTCAGGGAGACTTTAGGAAAAAAAAATAGAATAAAATGATTTTTTCAGGAAGAATTTAGAAACCAAATAAAATAAAATGATTTTTTCAGGGAGAATTTAGAAAACAAATAAAACAAAAAAAGGCTTTCTATGGCCCACTGAGTGAGAGATGACGCACAC
The DNA here is from genome assembly GCF_032444005.1 of Ranitomeya imitator. Taxonomy (NCBI): domain Eukaryota; kingdom Metazoa; phylum Chordata; class Amphibia; order Anura; family Dendrobatidae; genus Ranitomeya; species Ranitomeya imitator. The sequence continues at coordinate 465,764,972 of NC_091285.1, forward strand.
AGGAGTCAGGAGTGGCACACAAGCCCAGAGGCCAATATTTATCTCCCACTGATTGATGTAGTGATTTTTTCAGGTAGATTTTGGAACCCAAATCAAGCTAAAAAAATAATAGGCTTTCTATGGCCCACAATTGGAGAGAGAGAGAGAGAGATGGCACACCCAGGAGTCAAGACTGGCACACAAGCAGAAAGGGCAATATTAATCTCCCACTGATTTGTTTTTTTTTTTTTTTTTTCAGGGAGACTTTAGGAAAAAAAAAAATAGAATAAAATGATTTTTTCAGGAAGAATTTAGAAACCAATTAAAATAAAATGATTTTTTCAGGGAGAATTTAGAAAACAAATAAAACAAAAAAAGGCTTTCTATGGCCCACTGAGTGAGAGATGACGCACACAGGAGTCAGGAGTGGCACACAAGCCCAGAGGCCAATATTTATCTCCCACTTTTTTTTTTTTGTTCCAGGGAAAATTTATAAACCCAATAAAAAAAATAATAAATAGGCTTTCTATGGCCCACTATCTGAGAGACAGAGAGAGATGGCACGCTTAGGACTGGCACACAAGCCCAAAGGCCAATATTAATCTCCCTTTTTTTTTAAGGGAGAATTTATAAAACCAAAAAAAAATAAATAAATAGGCTTTCTATGGCCCACTATTTGTGAGAGAGATGGCACGCTCAGGACTGGCACACAAGCCCAGAGGCCAATATTAATCTCCCACTTTTTTTTTTTTTCCGGGGAAAATTTATAAACCCAATAAAAAAATAAAAAAATAAATAGGCTTTCTATGGCCCACTATCTGAGAGAGAGAGATGGCACGCTTAGGACTGGCACACAAGCCCAAAGGCCAATATTAATCTCCCACTGATTGATTTATTGATTTTTTTCAGGTAGAATTTAGAACCCAAATAAAGCAAAAAAAAAAAATGGGCTTTCTATGGCCCACTGAGTGAGTGATGATGCACACAGGAGTCAGGAGTGGCACACAAGCCCTGAGGCCAATATTTTTCTCCCACTGATTGATGTAGTGATTTTTTCAGGTAGATTTTAGAACCAAAATCAAGCAAAAAAATAAATAGGCTTTCTATGGCCCACTGAGTGAGTGATGATGCACACAGGAGTCAAGAGTGGCACACAAGCCCTGAGGCCAATATTTTTCTCCCACTGATTGATGTAGTGATTTTTTCAGGTAGATTTTGGAACCCAAATCAAGCTAAAAAAATAATAGGCTTTCTATGGCCCACAATTGGAGAGAGAGAGAGAGATGGCACACCCAGGAGTCAAGACTGGCACACAAGCAGAAAGGGCAATATTAATCTCCCACTGATTTGTTTTTTTTGTTTTTTTTTCAGGGAGACTTTAGGAAAAAAAAAATAGAATAAAATGATTATTTCAGGAAGAATTTAGAAACCAAATAAAATAAAATGATTTTTTCAGGGAGAATTTAGAAAACAAATAAAACAAAAAAAGGTTTTCTATTGCCCACTGAGTGAGAGATGACGCCCACAGGAGTCAGGAGTGGCACACAAGCCCAGAGGCCAATATTTATCTCCCACTGATTGATGTACTGATTTTTTCAGGTAGATTTTGGAACCCAAATCAAGCTAAAAAAAATAATAGGCTTTCTATGGCCCACAATTGGAGAGAGAGAGAGAGATGGCACACCCAGGAGTCAAGACTGGCACACAAGCAGAAAGGGCAATATTAATCTCCCACTGATTTGTTTTTTTGTTTTTTTTTTTTCATGGAGACTTTAGGAAAAAAAAAATAGAATAAAATGATTTTTTCAGGAAGAATTTAGAAACCAAATAAAATAAAATGATTTTTTCAGGGAGAATTTAGAAAACAAATAAAACAATAAAAGGCTTTCTATGGCCCACTGAGTGAGAGATGACGCACACAGGAGTCAGGAGTGGCACACAAGCCCAGAGGCCAATATTTATCTCCCACTTTTTTTTTTTTGTTCCAGGGAAAATTTATAAACCCAATAAAAAAAATAATAAATAGGCTTTCTATGGCCCACTATCTGAGAGACAGAGAGAGATGGCACGCTTAGGACTGGCACACAAGCCCAAAGGCCAATATTAATCTCCCTTTTTTTTTTAAGGGAGAATTTATAAAACCAAAAAAAAATAAATAAATAGGCTTTCTATGGCCCACTATTTGTGAGAGAGATGGCACGCTCAGGACTGGCACACAAGCCCAGAGGCCAATATTAATCTCCCACTTTTTTTTTTTTTTCCAGGGAAAATTTATAAACCCAAGAAAAAAATAAAAAAATAAATAGGCTTTCTATGGCCCACTATCTGAGAGAGAGAGATGGCACGCTTAGGACTGGCACACAAGCCCAAAGGCCAATATTAATCTCCCACTGATTGATTTATTGATTTTTTTCAGGTAGAATTTAGAACCCAAATAAAGCAAAAAAAAAAAAAAAATTGGCTTTCTATGGCCCACTGAGTGAGTGATGATGCACACAGGAGTCAGGAGTGGCACACAAGCCCTGAGGCCAATATTTTTCTCCCACTGATTGATGTAGTGATTTTTTCAGGTAGATTTTAGAACCAAAATCAAGCAAAAAAATAAATAGGCTTTCTATGGCCCACTGAGTGAGTGATGATGCACACAGGAGTCAAGAGTGGCACACAAGCCCTGAGGCCAATATTTTTCTCCCACTGATTGATGTAGTGATTTTTTCAGGTAGATTTTGGAACCCAAATCAAGCTAAAAAAATAATAGGCTTTCTATGGCCCACAATTGGAGAGAGAGAGAGAGATGGCACACCCAGGAGTCAAGACTGGCACACAAGCAGAAAGGGCAATATTAATCTCCCACTGATTTGTTTTTTTTTTTTTTTTTTCAGGGAGACTTTAGGAAAAAAAAAATAGAATAAAATGATTATTTCAGGAAGAATTTAGAAACCAAATAAAATAAAATGATTTTTTCAGGGAGAATTTAGAAAACAAATAAAACAAAAAAAGGCTTTCTATGGCCCACTGAGTGAGAGATGACGCACACAGGAGTCAGGAGTGGCACACAAGCCCAGAGGCCAATATTTATCTCCCACTGATTGATGTAGTGATTTTTTCAGGTAGATTTTGGAACCCAAATCAAGCTAAAAAAAATAATAGGCTTTCTATGGCCCACAATTGGAGAGAGAGAGAGAGATGGCACACCCAGGAGTCAAGACTGGCACACAAGCAGAAAGGGCAATATTAATCTCCCACTGATTTGTTTTTTTTTTTTTTTTTTTTTCATGGAGACTTTAGGAAAAAAAAAATAGAATAAAATGATTTTTTCAGGAAGAATTTAGAAACCAAATAAAATAAAATGATTTTTTCAGGGAGAATTTCGAAAACAAATAAAACAAAAAAAGGCTTTCTATGGCCCACTGAGTGAGAGATGACGCACACAGGAGTCAGGAGTGGCACACAAGCCCAGAGGCCAATATTTATCTCCCACTGATTGATGTAGTGATTTTTTCAGGTAGATTTTGGAACCCAAATCAAGCTAAAAAAATAATAGGCTTTCTATGGCCCACAATTGGAGAGAGAGAGAGAGATGGCACACCCAGGAGTCAAGACTGGCACACAAGCAGAAAGGGCAATATTAATCTCCCACTGATTTGTTTTTTTTTTTTTTTTTTTCAGGGAGACTTTAGGAAAAAAAAAATAGAATAAAATGATTTTTTCAGGAAGAATTTAGAAACCAAATAAAATAAAATGGTTTTTTCAGGGAGAATTTAGAAAACAAATAAAACAAAAAAAGGCTTTCTATGGCCCACTGAGTGAGAGATGACGCACACAGGAGTCAGGAGTGGCACACAACCCCAGAGGCCAATATTTATCTCCCACTTTTTTTTTTTTGTTCCAGGGAAAATTTATAAACCCAATAAAAAAAATAATAAATAGGCTTTCTATGGCCCACTATCTGAGAGACAGAGAGAGATGGCACGCTTAGGACTGGCACACAAGCCCAAAGGCCAATATTAATCTCCCTTTTTTTTTTAAGGGAGAATTTATAAAACCAAAAAAAAATAAATAAATAGGCTTTCTATGGCCCACTATTTGTGAGAGAGATGGCACGCTCAGGACTGGCACACAAGCCCAGAGGCCAATATTAATCTCCCACTTTTTTTTTTTTTTCCAGGGAAAATTTATAAACCCAATAAAAAAAAAAATAAATAAATAGGCTTTCTATGGCCCACTATCTGAGAGAGAGAGATGGCACGCATAGGACTGGCACACAAGCCCAAAGGCCAATATTAATCTCCCACTGATTGATTTATTGATTTTTTCAGGTAGAATTTAGAACCCAAATAAAGCAACAAAAAAAAAAATGGGCTTTCTATGGCCCACTGAGTGAGTGATGATGCACACAGGAGTCAGGAGTGGCACACAAGCCCTGAGGCCAATATTTTTCTCCCACTGATTGATGTAGTGATTTTTTCAGGTAGATTTTAGAACCAAAATCAAGCAAAAAAATAAATAGGCTTTCTATGGCCCACTGAGTGAGTGATGATGCACACAGGAGTCAAGAGTGGCACACAAGCCCTGAGGCCAATATTTTTCTCCCACTGATTGATGTAGTGATTTTTTCAGGTAGATTTTATAACCCAAATCAAGCAAAAAAATAAATAGGCTTTCTATGGCCCACTGAGTGAGAGATGACACAGACAGGGATGGCACTCTAGCAGAAATGTCAATCTTAATCTCCCACAAAAAAAAAAAAAAAAACAGGGAGTGTCCTTCAATTACTATCTCCCTGCAGTAATCTCAGCCAGGTATGGCAGGCAGCAATAAGGAGTGGACTGATGCACAAATTAAATAAAAAGTGTGTACAAACCAAAAAGATAGCTGTGCAGAAAGGAAGGAACAAGAGGATTTGTGCTTTGAATAAAGCAGTTGGTTTGCACAGCGGCGTACACACAGCAATGCAGCTATCAGGGAGCCTTCTAGGGCAGCCCAATGAGCTACAGCGCTGAGGGGGAAAAAAAAAAAAATGTAGCTTCCACTGTCCCTGCACACCGAAGGTGGTGTTGGGCAGTGGAAATCGCTACAGCACAAGCGGTTTGGTGGTTAATGGACCCTGCCTAACGCTATCCCTGCTTCTGAAGAAGCGGCAGCAACCTCTCCCTAAGCTCAGATCAGCAGCAGTAACATGGCGGTCGGCGGGAACTCCCCTTTATAGCCCCTGTGACGCCGCAGACAGCAAGCCAATCACTGCAATGCCCTTCTCTAAGATGGTGGGGACCAGGACCTATGTCATCACGCTGCCCACACTCTGCGTTTACCTTCATTGGCTGAGAAATGGCGCTTTTCGCGTCATTGAAACGCGACTTTGGCGCGAAAGTCGCGTACCGCATGGCCGACCCCGCACAGGGGTCGGATCGGGTTTCATGAAACCCGACTTTGCCAAAAGTCGGCGACTTTTGAAAATGAACGACCCGTTTCACTCAACCCTATCGTTTAGTAGTAGTGTTGAGCGATACCTTCCGATATCGGAAAGTATCGGTATCGGTTTGGATCGGCCGATATTCAAAAAATATCGGATATCGCCGATACCGATACCCGATCCCAATGCAAGTCAATGGGACCAAAATATCGGAATTAAAATAAACCCTTTCTTTCCTTGTAGGTTCATTCTACATGAAGGAAAACAACTAAGAATAATGCCGGATGTATTTGGGGAGGTGGCGGAGACATTAAAGTCATAGAGGTTTATCCCAATCAAATAGAATAGCATGTTTTTTGTTTTTTTTTAAGACGTTCGGAGTGACAAAGATATTGACTATGTAAATTTTTTTTTTATTTTGTCAGATATTGATGTTTCACTATTCCACGCCCTTCCCCTTCTTTTTTTTCTTTTTTTTTTTCTTTTCCCACACTTTCATCTTCATCATCATCAGCATCTTTGACATCAACTTCTTCACCTTATTCATCTTCTTCTTCATCTTCTACCTATTTTTTTTTTTTTATTACATTCTTCATATTCATTTTATTCAACTATTATTATTCTTCTTATTCTACATATTCTTTTTATTCCACTGTTATTATTCTTCCTATTCTACTTCTTCATCATATTCTCATTTGTGACAGGCATTCCCGTAGTTGTTATCTATAAAAGTTTGAAGATTACACCTTCCGTTCTGCCAGTCACAAAAGTTACATTTGTCCGCGTTCAGTTTGGCCTGCAGCATCAGGCTTTATCCAGGGGCACCACGAGGAGGAACGGACTCACCCCCATACACTGCTTAGTCTTCTTCTGCATATAATTTAGATAATATCTTTTGCTCTGATATTAAGTCTTATGCTTAATGTTCTTCTGCTCTTTGTTCTGCAGCCTCTTGTTCTTCTGCTTCTCGGTCTTCCATGTTGTCGTCTCCAGGGTCGTCGTCTCCAGTGTCGTCATCTCCGCCGTCGTCGTCGTCGTCATCGGGGTGGTCTTCCGTGTCGTCGTCATCGTGGTGGTCTTCCGGGTCGTCGACGTTAGGGTCTTCAACTTGGAAATGTAGCAGAAGGTACAAGAAGGCTGAGAAAATGCCAAGAACCAGCTGATGGAACTGGAACTCGGATGGCTACCCGAAGGTTCAAGAGCCTATGGAACTACCGAGGACCAGCTGACGTTACTGGAACCCGGTTACTAAGCAGGAGGTACCCGTGCTAAAAAGCACTACCAAGGACCGCCTGACGTTGACGGAACTCGGATACCCAGAAGGAGGCACCTAAGCCAAAGGCTCTGCCCGGAACCAGCTGACGTTACTGGAACCAGGATGGGGAGCAGAAGGTACAAGAGCAAAAGACACTGCCGAGAACCAGCTGACGGTACTGGAACCCGGATGGGTAGCCGAAGGTCCAAGAGCCAATGGAACTACCGAGGACCAGCTGACGTTACTGGAACCCGGTTACTAAGCAGGAGGTACCCGTGCCTGAAAGCACTACCAAGGACCACCTGACGTTGGTGGAACTTGGATACCCAGAAGGAGGCACCTAAGCCAAAGGCTCTGCCCGGAACCAGCTGACGGTACTGGAACCAGGATGGGGAGCAGAAGGTACAAGAGCAAAAGACACTGCCGAGAACCAGCTGACGGTGCTGGAACCAGGTGGTGGACCCGAAGGCCCACAGGAGAGGAGAGAACAGCTAGGCCGCGAGGCAGCCGCAGTTACCGAACCCCAACAGTCCTACAGGGGGAGCTGGGCCTACTGGCACTACAGAACCAGCCTTGACTACCAGTTCACGCAGCCCACATAGGAAGCTCCTAAACTGGAGGCACCCTGGAGTTGGCTAACCCGACCGCACCACGACGAGGCAAGCATAGGTGTCTCAGTGAGCTTGACACAACCCGGAAACAGCTGACGGTGCTGAAACCAGGCTTGGCACGAGGGAGTACCTGTGACAAAAACACTGCCGAGAACCAGCTGGCGGTGCTGGAACCCGGATGCGTTGCCCCAGTATGCAAGAGCCAATGGCACGACCGAGGACCAGCTGACGGTGCTGGAACCCGGTTACTAAGCTGTAGGTGCCCGCGCTTAAAAGCACTACCAAGGACCGCCTGGCGTTGGCGGAACTCGGATACCCAGGAGGAGGCACCTAAGCCAAAGGCTCGGCCCGGAACCAGCTGACGGTGCTGGAACCAGGTGGTGGACCCGAAGGTCCACAGGAGAGGAGAGAACAGCTAGGCCGCGAGGCAGCCGCAGTTACCGAACCCCAACAGTCCTACAGGGGGAGCTGGGCCTACTGGCACTACAGAACCAGCCTTGACTACCAGTTCACGCAGCCCACATAGGAAGCTCCTAAACTGGAGGCACCCTGGAGTTGGCTAACCCGACCGCACCACGACGAGGCAAGCATAGGTGTCTCAGTGAAGTTGACACAACCCGGAAACAGCTGACGGTGCTGAAACCAGGCTTGGCACGAGGGAGTACCTGTGACAAGAACACTGCCGAGAACCAGCTGGCGGTGCTGGAACCCGGATGCGTTGCCCCAGTGTGCAAGAGCCAATGGCACGACCGAGGACCAGCTGACGGTGCTGGAACCCGGTTACTAAGCTGTAGGTGCCCGCGCTTAAAAGCACTACCAAGGACCGCCTGGCGTTGGCGGAACTCGGATACCCAGGAGGAGGCACCTAAGCCAAAGGCTCGGCCCGGAACCAGCTGACGGTGCTGGAACCAGGTGGTGGACCCGAAGGTCCACAGGAGAGGAGAGAACAGCTAGGCCGCGAGGCAGCCGCAGTTACCGAACCCCAACAGTCCTACAGGGGGAGCTGGGCCTACTGGCACTACAGAACCAGCCTTGACTACCAGTTCACGCAGCCCACATAGGAAGCTCCTAAACTGGAGGCACCCTGGAGTTGGCTAACCCGACCGCACCACGACGAGGCAAGCATAGGTGTCTCAGTGAGCTTGACACAACCCGGAAACAGCTGACGGTGCTGAAACCAGGCTTGGCACGAGGGAGTACCTGTGACAAAAACACTGCCGAGAACCAGCTGGCGGTGCTGGAACCCGGATGCGTTGCCCCAGTGTGCAAGAGCCAATGGCACGACCGAGGACCAGCTGACGGTGCTGGAACCCGGTTACTAAGCTGTAGGTGCCCGCGCTTAAAAGCACTACCAAGGACCGCCTGGCGTTGGCGGAACTCGGATACCCAGGAGGAGGCACCTAAGCCAAAGGCTCGGCCCGGAACCAGCTGACGGTGCTGGAACCAGGTGGTGGACCCGAAGGTCCACAGGAGAGGAGAGAACAGCTAGGCCGCGAGGCAGCCGCAGTTACCGAACCCCAACAGTCCTACAGGGGGAGCTGGGCCTACTGGCACTACAGAACCAGCCTTGACTACCAGTTCACGCAGCCCACATAGGAAGCTCCTAAACTGGAGGCACCCTGGAGTTGGCTAACCCGACCGCACCACGACGAGGCAAGCATAGGTGTCTCAGTGAAGTTGACACAACCCGGAAACAGCTGACGGTGCTGAAACCAGGCTTGGCACGAGGGAGTACCTGTGACAAGAACACTGCCGAGAACCAGCTGGCGGTGCTGGAACCCGGATGCGTTGCCCCAGTGTGCAAGAGCCAATGGCACGACCGAGGACCAGCTGACGGTGCTGGAACCCGGTTACTAAGCTGTAGGTGCCCGCGCTTAAAAGCACTACCAAGGACCGCCTGGCGTTGGCGGAACTCGGATACCCAGGAGGAGGCACCTAAGCCAAAGGCTCGGCCCGGAACCAGCTGACGGTGCTGGAACCAGGTGGTGGACCCGAAGGTCCACAGGAGAGGAGAGAACAGCTAGGCCGCGAGGCAGCCGCAGTTACCGAACCCCAACAGTCCTACAGGGGGAGCTGGGCCTACTGGCACTACAGAACCAGCCTTGACTACCAGTTCACGCAGCCCACATAGGAAGCTCCTAAACTGGAGGCACCCTGGAGTTGGCTAACCCGACCGCACCACGACGAGGCAAGCATAGGTGTCTCAGTGAGCTTGACACAACCCGGAAACAGCTGACGGTGCTGAAACCAGGCTTGGCACGAGGGAGTACCTGTGACAAAAACACTGCCGAGAACCAGCTGGCGGTGCTGGAACCCGGATGCGTTGCCCCAGTGTGCAAGAGCCAATGGCACGACCGAGGACCAGCTGACGGTGCTGGAACCCGGTTACTAAGCTGTAGGTGCCCGCGCTTAAAAGCACTACCAAGGACCGCCTGGCGTTGGCGGAACTCGGATACCCAGGAGGAGGCACCTAAGCCAAAGGCTCGGCCCGGAACCAGCTGACGGTGCTGGAACCAGGTGGTGGACCCGAAGGTCCACAGGAGAGGAGAGAACAGCTAGGCCGCGAGGCAGCCGCAGTTACCGAACCCCAACAGTCCTACAGGGGGAGCTGGGCCTACTGGCACTACAGAACCAGCCTTGACTACCAGTTCACGCAGCCCACATAGGAAGCTCCTAAACTGGAGGCACCCTGGAGTTGGCTAACCCGACCGCACCACGACGAGGCAAGCATAGGTGTCTCAGTGAAGTTGACACAACCCGGAAACAGCTGACGGTGCTGAAACCAGGCTTGGCACGAGGGAGTACCTGTGACAAGAACACTGCCGAGAACCAGCTGGCGGTGCTGGAACCCGGATGCGTTGCCCCAGTGTGCAAGAGCCAATGGCACGACCGAGGACCAGCTGACGGTGCTGGAACCCGGTTACTAAGCTGTAGGTGCCCGCGCTTAAAAGCACTACCAAGGACCGCCTGGCGTTGGCGGAACTCGGATACCCAGGAGGAGGCACCTAAGCCAAAGGCTCGGCCCGGAACCAGCTGACGGTGCTGGAACCAGGTGGTGGACCCGAAGGTCCACAGGAGAGGAGAGAACAGCTAGGCCGCGAGGCAGCCGCAGTTACCGAACCCCAACAGTCCTACAGGGGGAGCTGGGCCTACTGGCACTACAGAACCAGCCTTGACTACCAGTTCACGCAGCCCACATAGGAAGCTCCTAAACTGGAGGCACCCTGGAGTTGACTAACCCGACCGCACCACGACGAGGCAAGCATAGGTGTCTCAGTGAGCTTGACACAACCCGGAAACAGCTGACGGTGCTGAAACCAGGCTTGGCACGAGGGAGTACCTGTGACAAAAACACTGCCGAGAACCAGCTGGCGGTGCTGGAACCCGGATGCGTTGCCCCAGTGTGCAAGAGCCAATGGCACGACCGAGGACCAGCTGACGGTGCTGGAACCCGGTTACTAAGCTGTAGGTGCCCGCGCTTAAAAGCACTACCAAGGACCGCCTGGCGTTGGCGGAACTCGGATACCCAGGAGGAGGCACCTAAGCCAAAGGCTCGGCCCGGAACCAGCTGACGGTGCTGGAACCAGGTGGTGGACCCGAAGGTCCACAGGAGAGGAGAGAACAGCTAGGCCGCGAGGCAGCCGCAGTTACCGAACCCCAACAGTCCTACAGGGGGAGCTGGGCCTACTGGCACTACAGAACCAGCCTTGACTACCAGTTCACGCAGCCCACATAGGAAGCTCCTAAACTGGAGGCACCCTGGAGTTGGCTAACCCGACCGCACCACGACGAGGCAAGCATAGGTGTCTCAGTGAAGTTGACACAACCCGGAAACAGCTGACGGTGCTGAAACCAGGCTTGGCACGAGGGAGTACCTGTGACAAGAACACTGCCGAGAACCAGCTGGCGGTGCTGGAACCCGGATGCGTTGCCCCAGTGTGCAAGAGCCAATGGCACGACCGAGGACCAGCTGACGGTGCTGGAACCCGGTTACTAAGCTGTAGGTGCCCGCGCTTAAAAGCACTACCAAGGACCGCCTGGCGTTGGCGGAACTCGGATACCCAGGAGGAGGCACCTAAGCCAAAGGCTCAGCCCGGAACCAGCTGACGGTGCTGGAACCAGGTGGTGGACCCGAAGGTCCACAGGAGAGGAGAGAACAGCTAGGCCGCGAGGCAGCCGCAGTTACCGAACCCCAACAGTCCTACAGGGGGAGCTGGGCCTACTGGCACTACAGAACCAGCCTTGACTACCAGTTCACGCAGCCCACATAGGAAGCTCCTAAACTGGAGGCACCCTGGAGTTGGCTAACCCGACCGCACCACGACGAGGCAAGCATAGGTGTCTCAGTGAGCTTGACACAACCCGGAAACAGCTGACGGTGCTGAAACCAGGCTTGGCACGAGGGAGTACCTGTGACAAAAACACTGCCGAGAACCAGCTGGCGGTGCTGGAACCCGGATGCGTTGCCTTGCCTATTAAAGATTGTCTTCCTAGAGCCCCAACTAGCGGTGTTGGAGCAAAGGGTAAGCAGGGGGAGATGAGTGTAGGCCGAAGCCTGCACTGGAGGCAGCTTTGTGTCTGCGTTGCGTTTGCAGGACACTTTGCCGGCTACACACTGGGGGAACAGCTGGCGTTGCTGAACCCCACTAACACAATGGCGTGTGTTTTTCTCTGTGCAGCTAGCACTTGCGGGCAAAAACTAGCGATGTTAGAGCCCGTGTTGAAGCAGGAGGAGGAGGAGAGGAGCAGAGTGTAGGCCGAAGCTTAGTTGAACCAATTTCAAAGGAAACCTTTAACCCCCCCCTCAGGTGTTACAAAGTACAAGAGACACACCTTGTGCAGTATTAATGCTGCACAAGTGAAAGGTTGCTCTATTAATTTGTCTACTTGCACACGCTGAATGAAAGACATACACAATTTACCCCATTCTACAGTCAAACTGTAGTGGATGCGTGACTTGGTTTTTTGATGAGACGCAGCACAGGTGTCCAAAATAACGCCTTGGTGCTTGGAGCAGCTTCCTGAGCGTTGTTATTTGCTGTACAGGAGTCTGCGCTCTTGTGTTATCCCTTGGCAATGCCCTGTTAGCGCTGCCCATCTTATGACATCATTTCATGTTGGCCGGTGCGGTTAACGATGGCCATAAATCCCAGACCCACAGTGTCTTTTCATAAAGCCACACTGCGGTGCTGGGATTCGTGGCCTTGAGCAGTAAATATTTTGGCCGCTCACACACGTCCTTACACCTGCTTCAGACTGGGCGGCCTCTGCTGATCCCTTCTTGCATGCCGCGGCCATGAGGCTGCACAGTCTGAAGAAGGCTGAAGGAGATGAGTTAAGACAGGCGAAGATATGCACTGCTCGTGCCCATCAATCACACCCTCGCAGTCAAAATAATTAAGACAACGAGGAGCATTTTATTCAGGCAGGGCGGACGAACAGGCGCAAGTAGCCAACCAATGATGTCAGAAGACGGGAAGCGCTACCAAGGGGGGTGCTGCGTATCATTAGAAAGGAAAGTCACACCTCAGGGACAGTGGAATGGTCTCAAAGAGACACATTTTGTACGTGTTGAGTTCCACGTGGGCAAGGAGAAAACATCAGCCACCTTGTACAAATGCAGCAGTACTGCTGTACAAGGTGGCTGTTATACATAGAAACACCTGGGGGTGGGGGCCAGGCTCCCTTCAATTTCAGTTCATGTGCCTGCGTGGCGTTTGCAGGTCACGTTGCAAGCTGCACAGCAGGGGAACAGCTGGCGGTGCTGAACCCCACTAACACATTGGCTGGTGTTTTTCTCTGTGCAGCTAGCATTTCCGGGCAAAAACTAGCGGTGTTTGAGCCCAGGGTCAGCAGGAGGAGGAGGAGAGGAGCAAAGTGTAGGCCGAAGCCTGCACTGGTGGCAGCTTTTGGTCGGTTGTGCCAGCGTGGCTTGTGCTGGACACGATGCCGGCTACACAGCGGGGGAACAGCTGGCGTTGCTGAACCCCACTAACACATTGGCTGGTGTTTTTCTCTGTGCAGCTAGCATTTCCGGGCAAAAACTAGCGGTGTTTGAGCCCAGGGTCAGCAGGAGGAGGAGGAGAGGAGCAAAGTGTAGGCCGAAGCCTGCACTGGTGGCAGCTTTTGGTCGGTTGTGCCAGCGTGGCTTGTGCTGGACACGATGCCGGCTACACAGCGGGGGAACAGCTGGCGTTGCTCAACCCCACTAACACATTGGCTGGTGTTTTTCTCTGTGCAGCTAGCATTTCCGGGCAAAAACTAGCGTTGTTAGAGCCCAGGGTCAGCAGGAGGAGGAGGAGAGGAGCAAAGTGTAGGCCGAAGCCTAGTTGAACCAATTTCAAAGGTTACCTTTAACCCCCCCTCAGGTGTTACAAAGAACAAGAGCCACTCCTTCTGCAGCATTAATGCTGCACAAGTAAAAGGTTGCTCTATTAATTTGTCTACTTGCACAAGCTGAATGCAACACGTAGACTATTTAGCCCATTATACTGTTTAACAGTAGTGGAGGCGTGACTTGTCTTTTTAAAGAAAAGCAGCACAGGTGTCGAAAACACCTTTTTGCATGGGCGCAGCTTCCTGAGCGTTGTTAGTTGCTGTACAGGAGTCTGCGCTCTTGTGATCCTTTGGCCATGCGCTGTGAGCGCTTCCTGTCTTATGACCTCATTTCATGTTGGCCGTTGCGGTTAGCGATGGACATGAATCCCAGACCCACAGTGTGTTTTTAAAAAATCACACTGCGGTGCTGGGATTCGTGCCCTGGTGCAGTAAATATGTTTGCCGCTCACACATGTCCTTACACCTGCTTCAGACTGGACGGCCTCATCTGATCCCTTATCGCCTGCCGAGGCCATGAGGACACCCAGTCTGAAGAAGGCGGAAGGAGATGAGTGAACACAGGCAAACATATGCACTGCACATGCCCATCAATCACACCCTCGCTGTCCAAAAAAATAAGACACCGAGGGGCGTTGTTTCGAGCAGGGGAGATGCACAGGCGCAGCCAGCTAACCAATGATGTCAAAAGACGGGCAGCGCTAACAAGGGTGGTGCTGCGTGTCATTACAAAGGAAAGTCACACCTCAGGGACATTGTAATGGTCTCTAATGAGACACATTTTGTACGTGTTGAGTTCCACGTGGGCAAGGAGAAAAAGTCAGCCACCTCGTACAAATGCAGCAGTACTGCTGTACAAGGTGGCTGTTATACATAGAAACACCTGTGGGTGGGGGGCAGGCTCCCTTCAATTTCAGTTCATGTGCCTGCGTGGCGTTTGCAGGTCACGTTGCAAGCTACACAGCAGGGGAACAGCTGGCGTTGCTGAACCCCACTGACACATTGACTGGTGTTTTTCTCTGTGCAGATTGCATGTCCGGGCAAAAACTAGCGGTGTTAGAGCCCAGGGTCAGCAGGAGGAGGAGGAGAGGAGCAAAGTGTAGGCCGAAGCCTGCACTGGTGGCAGCTTTTGGTCGGTTGTGCCAGCGTGGCTTGTGCTGGACACGATGCCGGCTACACAGCGGGGGAACAGCTGGCGGTGCTGAACCCCACTAACACATTGGCTGGTGTTTTTCTCTGTGCAGCTAGCATTTCCGGGCAAAAACTAGCGGTGTTTGAGCCCAGGGTCAGCAGGAGGAGTAGAGGAGCAGAGTGTAGGCCGAAGCCTAGTTGAACCAATTTCCAAGGTTACCTTTAACCCCCCCCCTCAGGTGTTGCAAGGTACAAGAGCCACACCTTGAACAGCATTAATGATGCACAAGTCAAAGGTTGCTCTATTTAATTTTGCTCCTTGCACACGCTGAATTAAACACGTACACTATTTAGCCCATTATACTGTCAAACAGTAGTGGAGGCGTGACTACTAGTCTTTTTAAGGAGACGCAGCACAGGTGTACAAATTTACACCTAGGTGCTGTGCGCAGATTCCTTACCGTTGTTATTTGCAGTACAGGAAACTGCGCTCTTGTGTTATCCCTTGGCAATACCCTGTTAGTGCAGGCCGTCTCATGACCTCATTTCATGTTGGCCGGTGCGGTTAACGATGGCCATAAATCCCAGACCCACAGTGGCTTTTCCTAAAGTCACACTGCGGTGCTGGGATTCGTGGCCTTGTGCAGTAAATATGTTCGCCGCTCACACATGTCCTTACACCTGCTTCAGACTGGGCGGCCTCAGCTGATCCCTTATCGCATGCCGCGGCCATGAGGCCGCACAGTCAGAAGAAGGCGGAAGGAGGGGAGTGAAAACAGGGGAACATATGCACTGCTCGTGCCCATCAATCACACCCTCGCAGTCAAAATATATGAGACAACGGGGGGCGTTGTGTCGGGCAGGGGGGACGCACAGGCACAGCCAGCCAACCAATGATGTCAGGAGACGGGCAGCGCTAACAATGGGGGTGCTGCGTGTCATTAAAAAGGAAAGTCACACCTCAGGGACATTGTAATGGTCTGTAATGAGACACATTTTGTACTTGTTGAGTTCCACGTGTGCAAGGAGAAAAAGTCAGCCACCTTGTACAAATGCAGCAGTACTGCTGTACAAGGTGGCTGTTATACATAGAAACACCTGGGGGGGTGGGGGGCAGGCTCCCTTCAATTTCAGTTCATGTGCCTGCGTGGCGTTTGCAGGTCACGTTGCAAGCTACACAGCAGGGGAACAGCTGGCGTTGCTGAACCCCACTGACACATTGACTGGTGTTTTTCTCTGTGCAGATTGCATGTCCGGGCAAAAACTAGCGGTGTTAGAGCCCAGGGTCAGCAGGAGGAGGAGGAGAGGAGCAAAGTGTAGGCCGAAGCCTGCACTGGTGGCAGCTTTTGTTCTGTTGTGCCAGCGTGGCTTGTGCTGGACACGTTGCCGACTACACAGCAGGGGAACAGCTGGCGGTGCTGAACCCCACTAACACATTGGCTGGTGTTTTTCTCTGTGCAGCTAGCATTTCCGGGCAAAAACTAGCGGTGTTTGAGCCCAGGGTCAGCAGGAGGAGTAGAGGAGCAGAGTGTAGGCCGAAGCCTAGTTGAACCAATTTCAAAGGTTACCTTTAACCCCCCCCTCAGGTGTTGCAAGGTACAAGAGCCACACCTTGAACAGCATTAATGATGCACAAGTCAAAGGTTGCTCTATTTAATTTTGCTCCTTGCACACGCTGAATTAAACACGTACACTATTTAGCCCATTATACTGTCAAACAGTTGTGGAGGCGTGACTTGTCTTTTTAACGAGACGCAGCACAGGTGTCAAAATTTGCACCTAGGTACTGGGCGCAGATTCCTGAGCGTTGTTATTTGCTGTACAGGAGTCTGCGCTCTTGTGTTATCCCTTGGCAATACCCTGTTAGTGCAGGCCGTCTCATGACCTCATTTCATGTTGGCCGGTGCGGTTAACGATGGCCATAAATCCCAGACCCACAGTGGCTTTTCCTAAAGTCACACTGCGGTGCTGGGATTCGTGGCCTTGTGCAGTAAATATGTTCGCCGCTCACACATGTCCTTACACCTGCTTCAGACTGGGCGGCCTCAGCTGATCCCTTATCGCATGCCGCGGCCATGAGGCCGCACAGTCAGAAGAAGGCGGAAGGAGGGGAGTGAAAACAGGGGAACATATGCACTGCTCGTGCCCATCAATCACACCCTCGCAGTCAAAATATATGAGACAACGGGGGGCGTTGTGTCGGGCAGGGGGGACGCACAGGCACAGCCAGCCAACCAATGATGTCAGGAGACGGGCAGCGCTAACAATGGGGGTGCTGCGTGTCATTACAAAGGAAAGTCACACCTCAGGGACATTGTAATGGTCTCTAATGAGACACATTTTGTACGTGTTGAGTTCCACGTGGGCAAGGAGAAAAAGTCAGCCACCTCGTACAAATGCAGCAGTACTGCTGTACAAGGTGGCTGATATACATAGAAACACCTGTGGGTGGGGGGCAGGCTCCCTTCAATTTCAGTTCATGTGCCTGCGTGGCGTTTGCAGGTCACGTTGCAAGCTACACAGCAGGGGAACAGCTGGCGTTGCTGAACCCCACTAACACATTGGCTGGTGTTTTTCTCTGTGCAGCTAGCATGTCCGGGCAGAAACTGGCGTTGTTTGAGCCCAGGGTCAGCAGGAGGAGGAGAGGAGCAAAGTGTAGGCCGAAGCCTGCACTGGTGGCAGCTTTTGGTCGGTTGTGCCAGCGTGGCTTGTGCTGGACACGATGCCGGCTACACAGCGGGGGAACAGCAGGCGGTGCTGAACCCCACTAACACATTGGCTGGTGTTTTTCTCTGTGCAGCTAGCATGTCCGGGCAGAAACTGGCGTTGTTTGAGCCCAGGGTCAGCAGGAGGAGGAGAGGAGCAAAGTGTAGGCCGAAGCCTGCACTGGTGGCAGCTTTTGGTCGGTTGTGCCAGCGTGGCTTGTGCTGGACACGTTGCCGACTACACAGCAGGGGAACAGCTGGCGGTGCTGAACCCCACTAACACATTGGCTGGTGTTTTTCTCTGTGCAGCTAGCATTTCCGGGCAAAAACTAGCGGTGTTTGAGCCCAGGGTCAGCAGGAGGAGTAGAGGAGCAGAGTGTAGGCCGAAGCCTAGTTGAACCAATTTCAAAGGTTACCTTTAACCCCCCCCTCAGGTGTTGCAAGGTACAAGAGCCACACCTTGTGCAGCATTAATGCTGCACAAGTAAAAGGTTGCTCTATTTGTTTTGCTCCTTGCACACGCTGACTAAAACACGTACACTATTTAGCCCATTATACTGTCAAACAGTTGTGGAGGCGTGACTTGTCTTTTTAACGAGACGCAGCACAGGTGTCAAAATTTGCACCTAGGTACTGGGCGCAGATTCCTGAGCGTTGTTATTTGCTGTACAGGAGTCTGCGCTATTGTGATCCCTTGGCCATGCGCTGTGAGCGCTTCCTGTCTTCTGACCTCATTTCATGTCGGCCGTTGCGGTTAGCGATGGACATGAATCCCAGACCCACAGTGTGTTTTCAAACAATCACACTACGTGGCTGGGATTCGTGGCCTTGTGCAGTAAATAGGTTTGCCGCTTACACATGTCCTTACACCGGCTCCAGACTGGGCGGCCTCAGCTGATCCCTTATCGCCTACCACGGCCAGGAGGCCGCACAGTCTGAAGAAGGCGGAAGGAGATGAGTTAAGACAGGCGAACATATGCACTGCTCGTGCCCATAAACCACACCCTCGCTGACAAAATAAATATGACAACGAGGGGCGTTGTTTCTAGCAGGGCGGATGCACAGGCGCAGCCAGCTAACCATGATGACAAAAGACGGGAAACGCTACCAAGGGGGGTGCTGCGTATCATTACAAAGGAAAGTCACACCTCAGGGACAGTGGAATGGTCTCAATGAGACACATTTTGTACGTGTTGAGTTCCACGTGGGCAAGGAGAAAAAGTCAGCCACCTTGTACAAATGCAGCAGTACTGCTGTACTAGGTGGCTGTTATACATAGAAACACCTGGGGGGGTGGGGCCAGGTTCCCTTTTAATTTCAGTTCCTGTGCCTGCATGGCGTTTGCAGGTCACGTTGCCGGCTACACAGCAGGGGAACAGCTGGCGTTGCTGAACCCCACTAACACATTGGCTGGTGTTTTTCTCTGTGCAGCTAGCACTTCCGGGCAAAAACTAGCGGTGTTTGAGCCCAGGGTCAGCAGGAGGAGGAGAGGAGCAGAGTGTAGGCCGAAGCCTGCACTGGTGGCAGCTTTTGTTCTGTTGTGCCAGCGTGGCTTGTGCTGGACACGTTGCCGACTACACAGCAGGGGAACAGCTGGCGGTGCTGAACCCCACTGACACATCACCTAGTGTTTTTTTCTGTGTAGACAACACTTCCAGGTGGCAACTGACAGTGTTGAAACCCAGGGAATCAAAGAGGAGCAGAGTGTAGGCCGAAGCCTGCAGTGGAGCAAGTTGAAAGGGAACCTTTAACCCCCCCCCCAGGCATTTGTTGCTGAAAGAGCCATCTTGTACAGCAGTAATACTGCACATGGAAAATGGTGGCTCCGAAAATTATGCTCCTTGCAAACGCTGAAGTACACACTCATATAATGTGTCCCCTCACACCGTCAAACCATCCCGGAAGTGGGACTTTCCTTTGTAATGTGACACAGCACAGCCGTCATTCCAACCCCCTTGGTGCCGGGCACCACCTCCTCAACGTTGTTTGGTTCTGTCACGGAGCCCGCACTGTAATGTTATCCCTTGGCCATGCACAGTTAGCGGTGCCCGTCTTCTGACATCATGTAGGTGTCAGGCTGGCAGTGCCTGTGCGTCCAAGCTGCCCGAGATCCAACCTTGCAGTGTCATCTAATGTAGTCCCACTGCGGGCCAGGGATCCATGGGCATGCGCAGTGCATATCATCGCCTCTCACTCACCTCCTTCCTGCTTCTTCAGACTGTGCGGCGTCACGGCCGTGGCATGCTATTAGGGATCAGCTGACGCCGCCTAGTCTGAAGAAGCGTGAAGAAGGGGAGTGAGAGGCTAGTATATGCACTGCGCATGGCCATGGATACCAGGCCCACTGTGGGATCACATTAGACGACACTGCGAGGTGTGATTTCGGGCAGCGTGGACGCACAGGCGCAGCCAGGACGACAACAAATGATGTCAGAGGACGGGCAGCGCAAACTGTGCATGGCCAAGGGATAACATAACAGCGCAGGGTCCATGACGGAATCAAACAACGCTAAGGAGGCAGCGCACGGTGCCAAGGGGGTAGCAATGACGGCTGTGCTGTGTCACATTACAAAGGAAAGTCCCACCTCCGGGACGGTTGGACGGTGTGAGGGGACACATTACATGAGTGTGTAGTTCAGCGTTTGCAAGGAGCATAATTTCAAGAGCGACCTTTCCCTTGTGCAGTATTAGTGCTGCACATGGTGGCTCTTTCAGTAACAAACGCCTAGGGGGGGGGGGGGACAGGTCCCCTTACATTTTAGTTGTGCCAGCGTGGCGGTCGCATGACACGTTGCCGGATACACAGCTGGGGATCAGCTGACGTTACTGAACCCCAATAACAGAGGAGCGACTGTTGACTGTGCACACAGCACTTCCAGGCACCAACTGGCGGTGTTAGAGCCCAGGGACAGCAGGAGGAGCAGATTGGAGGTATTGCCGCACACACAGCTGGGGATCAGCTGACGTTACTGAACCCCAATAACAGAGGAGCGACTGTTGACTGTGCACACAGCACTTCCAGGCACCAACTGGCGGTGTTAGAGCCCAGGGACAGCAGGAGGAGCAGATTGGAGGTATTGCCGCACACACAGCTGGGGATCAGCTGACGTTACTGAACCCCAATAACAGAGGAGCGACTGTTGACTGTGCACACAGCACTTCCAGGCACCAACTGGCGGTGTTAGAGCCCAGGGACAGCAGGAGGAGCAGAGGAACAGAGTGTAGGCCGAAGCCTGATTGGAGCAAGTTGAAAGGAAACCTTTAACCCCCCCCCCCAAGACGTTTGTAGCTGAAAGAGCCATGTTGTGCAGCACTAAGGATGCAAAAGGAAAAGGTTGCTCTTTTAATTATGCTCCTTGCAAACACCGAAGTAAACACTAAAAATGTGTCCCTTTATACCGTTAAACCGTTCCGGAGGTGCGAATTTCCTTCGTAATGGGACACAGCACAGCTGTCATTCCTATCCCCTTGATGCCGTGCGCTGCCTCCTCAGCGTTGTTTTAAGCTGCCACGGAGCCTGCGCTGTTCTGTTAGCCCTTGGCCATGCCCAATTAGCGCTGCCTGTCTTCTGACATAATTTGGTGTCAGGCTGTCAGTGCCTGTGCGTCCACGCTGCTCCAGATCCCACCTCGCAGTCTCATCTAACGTAATCCCACTGCGGGCCTTGGAACCATGGGCATGCACAGTGCATAACCTCGACTCTCACTCCCCTCCTTCCCTCTTCTTCAGACTGTGCGGTGTCACGGCCGTGGCATGCTAGGGATCAGCTGACGGCGCACAGTCTAAAGAAGGCGGAGGGAAATGAGCGAGAGCCCGAGGGGAAGATATGCACTGCGCATGCCCATGGATCCCAGGCCCGCAGTGTGACTCAATCAGAAGACACTGCGAGGCGGGATCTCGGGCACCGCGGCCGCACAGGCGCAGCCAGCCTGACACCAAATTATGTCAGAAGACAGGCAGCGCAAATAGGGCATGCCCAAGGGATAACAGAACAGCGCAGGCTCCGTGACAGCTTAAAACAACGCTGAGGAGGCAGCGCATGGCACCAAGGGGGTAGGAATGACGGCTGTGCTGCGTCACATTACGAAGGAAAGTCCCAGCTCCGGGACGGTATAACGGTATCAGTGAACACATTTTATAAGTGTTAAGTTCTGCGTGTGCAAAGAGCTAAAAAAAAAGAGCTACCTTTTCCTTGTGCAGCATTACTGCTGCACAAGATGGCTCTTTCAGTAACAAACGACGGGGGGGGGGGGGGGGACAGGTTCCCTTACATTTAGGTTGTTGTGCCAGCGTGGCGGTCGCAGGACACATTGCCGGCTACACAGCTGGGGATCAGCTGACGTTACTGAAACCCAATAACACTGGGTCGTATGTTTTTACTGTGCAGCCTGCACTTCTGAGCCGCAACTGGCGGTGTTGGAGCCCAGGAATAGCAGTTCAGGTGGTAGAAAGATGAACACAGCAGGAGACCTGGATGACACCCAATTACTTAATCAGGCAGAGGAGTGGCAAATTCCTGCGAGATCCAGGCCTGGTTCATTTTCAGGAAAGTAAGCCGGTCAACGTTATCGGAGGATAGTCGCATGCGACGGTCTGTTAGTACACCACCTGCGGCACTAAAGACACGTTCCGATAAGACACTAGCCGCAGGGCAAGCCAGCACCTCCAATGCATACTGGCTTAGCTCTGGCCATGTATCCAGCTTAGAGACCCAAAACTTGAACGGGGAAGAGCCGTCTGGGAGTACAGTAAGAGGGCAAGCCATGTAGTCTGTCACCATCTGACGGAACCGTTGCCTCCTGCTGACTGGAGCCGCCGGTGATGGTGTAGACATTTGGGGCGGGCACACAAAAGTGTGCCAGAGTTGTGCCATACTGGGCTTGCCTTGGGCAGAGGCACTGCTTCTGCTCCCTCTTTGGGCAGAGCCTCCCCCACTGCCTCGACGCACTGAGCTGCTTTGTAAAGCACTAGCAGCACTCCTCTCAGTTGGACAGGAGAAGATGATGGAATTCACCAGTGTGTCGTGGTACTCCCGCAATTTACGCTCCCGGGTCAACGCAGGGATGAGGTTTTGGACGTTGTCCCGGTAGCGAGGATCGAGGAGGGTGAACACCCAATAATCAGGCATGTTGAGAATGTGGTCGATGCGGCGGTCGTTTCTCAGGCACTGCAGCATGAAATCCACCATGTGCTGCAGAGTGCCAACCGGCCCAGAAACGCTGTCCCCTGCTTGAGACATGATCTCTGCCCGCTCGTCATCACCCCACCCTCGCTGTACACACTGACCACTGGACAATTGTGTCGCTCCCTCCTCTGGACGGAGCTCTTCCTCCTCCATTGACTCCTCCTCATCCTCCTCACAAATTGGCCCCTGCGTACCCCTTTGTGAGGAACCACGTGGCGCTGACTCTCCAGAAGCTGATGGAAAAGGTGACTCCTCATCCTCCACCTCTTCCACCACATCATCCCTTAACCCTTGCAAAGTTTGCTGAAGCAGGCAGATAAGGGGGACAGTCATGCTGACTAGTGCATCATCTGCACTTGCCATCCGCGTGGAATAATCAAAAGGACGCAAAACCTGGCAGACGTCCTTCATAGTGGCCCACTCTGTGGTTGTGAAGTCTGATCGGCGCTGACTGCGACTTCTTTGCGCCTGATGCAGCTGGTACTCCATAACTGCTTGCTGCTGCTCACACAACCGCTCCAACATATGTAACGTGGAATTCCACCGGGTAGGTAGGTCACATATGATGCGGTGTTCCGGAAGGCGGAATCGGCGCTGCAGAGCAGCAATGCGGGATCTGGCCAAGCTGGAACGCCGCAAGTGAGCACACTCTAGGCGGACCTTGTGCAGCAGGGCATCAAGATCCGGATAGTCCCTCAGAAAACTCTGCACAACCAAATTGAGCACATGTGCCAGACATGGGATGTGAGTGAGGTTGCCAAGGGCCAAAGCTGCCACCAGATTTCGGCCATTGTCACACACTACCATGCCTGGCTGGAGATTCGCTGGCAGTAACCACACATCGCTCTCCTGCTTGATGGCATTCCAGAGCTCCTGCGCTGTGTGGCTTCGATGCCCCAATGAAACTAGTTTCAAGACGGCCTGCTGACGTTTGGCCACGGCTGTGCTCATGTCGGTCATAGGTAAACGTTCACGGGTCCATGTGGAGGTGGACTGTGACGGATCCTGCAGAGAGGAATCAGAGGAACTGGTGTAAGAGGAGGAGTCGATGCGTACAGACTGGATTCCTGCAATCCTTGGAGTGGGCAGGACACGTCCTGCGCCACTCGCACGATCTGTACCTGGCTCAACAACATTAACCCAATGGGCAGTGAGGGAAACATATCGCCCCTGTCCATGCTGACTGGTCCACGCATCGGTGGTGAGGTGGACCTTGCTACTGACGGCGTTCAGTAGCGCATGTTTTATGTTTGCCTCAACATGCCTGTGCAGGGCAGGGACAGCCTGCCTGCTGAAGTAAAAGCGGCTGGGCACCTTGTACTGTGGGACTGCCAATGCCATCAAGTCACGGAAGCTGTCAGTCTCCACCAGCCTGAACGAGAGCATTTCCAGGGACAACAGTTTGGCAATGCCTGCATTCAGAGCCTGTGCTCGGGGGTGGTTGGCCGAGAATGCCCGCCTTTTCTCCCATGCCTGTACTACCGATGGCTGTAGAGTAGACTGGGAGTGTGAGGATGACTGGGAAGGTGGTGCTGTGGGTGGAATTACACAAGGTCTCTGGGAGGAAGCCAAACCAGCTGTGCGTGAGCTGGAGGAAGAGGCAACACGAGCTGAAGAGGTGGTAGCTGCCGCTGTTGGTTGGCCTACATCTTCAGTCTGTTTCTGTAACTCCACCGCGTGCCTGGTCCGCACATGTTTCCACATATTTGTGGTATTGAGGTTGCTGACATTTTTCCCTCTTTTTACTTTATGATGACACAGCTTGCATTTGACAAAACAAATGTCATCTGCAACTGTGTCAAAAAAGGACCAGGCACTGCAAGTCTTGGGAGCGCCCTTTTTGGCTTTGGAAAGAGACAGGCTCCTAACGGGTGCCAAAGTGGAGGCTACAGGCTCCGCAGTCTTCCCCCTCCCTCTCCCTCTTTGGCCCGTAAGAGGAAGCTCTTCCTCTGAGCTGCTCCCACCACCTTCCTGTTCCTCACGCCACGATGGGTCAAGGACCTCATCATCTCCACTACCCTCTGCCACCAACTGCTCCTCCTGGGTAGTCTCAGCAGCACAGTACGCACGAGAAAGCGGCACCTGAGTTTCATCATCAGATGCGTACTGCGCTGTGGTCACCGGAGGCACTGGCCCACCTGCCTCTTCAGAGTCAGAGAGAAAAAGGTGTTGGGCATCACTGCACACTGCCTCTTCTTCCATTTCTCCAATGCTGCTTGGCTGGCCCCCTGTTTCCAAGCCAAGAGATTCAGAGAACAGAAGTAGAGACGGCTCCTGTCCTGGGCTCTCTGACTGCCTGGCCAATTTGGCAGGTGGTGAAGAGACAGATGGCTGCTCTCCAGTGCTCTGTGCCTGAGAGGATGTGGCACTAACTGAAGTCGATGCCGAGGCGTTAGCTGCCATCCACCCGACAACGGCTTCAATTTGGTCTTCACGCAGCAGCGGTGCACGGCGCTCTCCGACAAAGCTGCGCATGAAGGACTGTTCCCTGCTGAAACTGAGTGACGACGAGTCACCGGCGCCCGCAGCAGGCACAGAATCACCACGTCCTCTCCCTGCTCCTCTCCCTGCTCCGCGCCCACGCCCACGTGCCTTACTCCCTGCCCTCTTCATCTTGGTTGACAGATAAAGATAAGCAGAAAAGTACTAAGGCCTTAGTGTGCTTATTCCTGTAATGCTCCTCCTAACAGGTGTAAGAAACACTAATGTTGTAAATTGTGGACTAAACTTTATTATTTTTCAAATGTGGCCTACACAAGTGTAAGTTGTGTTTGGTGAACTTAACCTTTTTTTTGGTGCAGATCGGGCTACAGAGCTAGTTTAAATCACACGGAGACCGTGCAGACAGCCGTAAACGGCGCTGCAAGGCCAAGAAACCCTCCTCTAGGTTATCCTATATAGTGTTTTTCCACTATTTAGCTGGATACAAGTGGAAAGACACTAATAGGAATTTTTTTTTTCAAATTTTAAACTGGCTGCACTATTTGAAAAAAAGGAAATTGTTTTTCAAGGTATGAGGCAGTAACGCACCCTGAGCTGAATCCAACCGGCTATGGCTGCACACAGACTACAGGGCGAGCTGGGCTCACACGGAGACCGTGCAGACAGCCGTAAACGGCGCTGCAAGGCCAAAAAACCCTCCTCTAGGTTATCCTATATAGTGTTTTTCCACTATTTAGCTGGATACGAGTGGAAAGACACTAATAGGAATTTTTTTTTTCAAATTTTAAACAGGCTGCACTATTTGAAAAAAAGGAAAATTTTTCTCAAGGTATGAGCCAGTAACGAACCCTGAGCTGAATCCAACCGGCTATGGCTGCACACAGACTACAGGGCGAGCTGGGCTCACACGGAGACCGTGCAGACAGCCGTAAACGGCGCTGCAAGGCCAAAAAACCCTCCTCTAGGTTATCCTATATAGTGTTTTTCCACTATTTAGCTGGATACGAGTGGAAAGACACTAATAGGAATTTTTTTTTTCAAATTTTAAACAGGCTGCACTATTTGAAAAAAAGGAAAATTTTTCTCAAGGTATGAGCCAGTAACGAACCCTGAGCTGAATCCAACCGGCTATGGCTGCACACAGACTACAGGGCGAGCTGGGCTCACACGGAGACCGTGCAGACAGCCGTAAACGGCGCTGCAAGGCCAAAAAACCCTCCTCTAGGTTATCCTATATAGTGTTTTTCCACTATTTAGCTGGATACGAGTGGAAAGACACTAATAGGAATTTTTTTTTTCAAATTTTAAACAGGCTGCACTATTTGAAAAAAAGGAAAATTTTTCTCAAGGTATGAGCCAGTAACGAACCCTGAGCTGAATCCAACCGGCTATGGCTGCACACAGACTACAGGGCGAGCTGGGCTCACACGGAGACCGTGCAGACAGCCGTAAACGGCGCTGCAAGGCCCAAAAACCCCCCTCTAGGTTATCCTATGTAGTGTTTTTCCACAATAGAGCTGGAGACTGGTGGAAAAACACTAATAGGAAATTTGAGAAAAAATGTGCAGCAGGCTGCACTAAGAGCAAAAAAGAACAACTGTGTGAGGCAGTGTGAACCCCCCCTGAGCTGAATACAACCGGGTATATGGCTGCACACAGACTACAGAGTGAGCTGCACACACACACACACAGAGACCTTGCAGAACGCTGTTAAAACAGCGCTGCAAGGCAAGAGCAAGGTGAACAGTGAAGAACACACAGCGTTTTGCTAAATTAGCCTTTGGAAAGGAAAATAAAGCAATTAGCTAGCTCAACTGGCCCTCAGTTAGAACACAGCGTCCTGTCCCTAACTGAAATCACAGCAGAGTGAGCGCAAAATGGCGGCAGCGCTTTTTTATAGTGCAGAGTGACATCATTTCAGCAGCCAATCCAAGCCTTGCCAGTACTTACATGCCCACCATGCTAAACAGGATGTGCCCACACTTTCATTCATTCCTCATTGGCTGCTGCGTTCAATTTGAATTCTGGGAACTTCCGATTCCGGTATCCGATACGCGGGAAGTATCGGAATTCAGTATCGGAATTCCGATACCGCAAATATCGGCCGATACCCGATACTTGCGGTATCGGAATGCTCAACACTATTTAGTAGTTGTTGAAAACTACACTGCATTAGGCCTACAAATTGGGTATGGGGTGTAGAGAGATGGTGTGTTACACTCCAAGGTGTTCTCCAGGTTGCCTTTCCTGAACTTCTATCTTCAGGCTCTCATTAAATTGTGGTTAAATGGAACTACTGCATTTGGCGTACTAGTTGGTTTGGGGCCTACTATCGGTGTCTGCCACTCCTTGCTGTTCTCCTGGTTTCCTGTCCTGAAATTCCATTTTCAGGCTCTCGTTAAGTAGTTGTTAATGTTAGACTGCATTTGGCCTACTAGTTGGGTTGGGGCCTACTATCGGTGTCTGCCACTCCTTGCTGTTCTCCTCCACTGAACAAAGCTGTGCCGCCTGTTTACTACGGTTGCCAATTTTGAACTGCATTTCGACTACTTACTGATTTGGGCCTACTCTCTGTGTCAGACTTTCATTCCAGTTGTCCTCCACTGCAATGCCCCCTGGTTAGTCCTGTGTTACCAATTTTGAACTGCATTTAGCCAACTTTATTCTTTGGGCCTATATCTGTGTTTCCTCCTCATCCTGCCCATTGCCCAGCCAGTGATAGATGAGTCTGCTGGTACATTGACCCATAACGCAAAATTCCCCGTGCACGCTACACAGCAAGATTGTGACCCTGCTGAAAGTCAGGTTCCTCTTCCCGCATACCATACCACCTTACACGGGGACAAAAAGGAAGGTGCAGATGAAAGTGCAGGTTCCTTCATCAGGTGGGGGGAGGAATACTAGTTGGCGACGTCACTGGCACAGGGCCTCTCATAGTACGCAAAAGTGTTGCTGCCGGTGGGAGGCGCCCCCATCATGCAAACACACCGCTGTACTTTGAGGGGCCCTGTGCCAGTGCCAATGCCAACGAGTGGGCCCCCCCTGCTTGCTCAGGATCACAGCACTTGCAAAGTTGAAATACTTACCTCTCCCTGCTCCACTGCCGTGACGTGGTCCAGATTTACTGGGCCCACTAATTACTTGAACCAGCCCTACCCCCCACAACTTTAGCCAAATGACCCCCAATTTCAAATGCCTTCCAATTATTATAAGCTAAATTACGATTGACAAGCTTCTGTAACAAGAATGGATGTTTTTGCCATTAAAATGGGCAGTGTAGGTGTTTTCCTGGCCTCCACTCACTGCCGACTATGCTCCCCCATTGACTTGCATTGGGTTTCGTGTTTCGGGCGATACCCGACTTTTCGCCATAATCGGCCGATTCCACTCGACTCGACTTCTAAGATAGTCGGGTTTCGCGAAACACGACTCGACTCTAAAAAGGTCAAGGTCGCTCAACCCTACTTCTACCTAGTAAGGATACATTAAGCTTCTCAAATGTGATAACGTCCAAGGGTATCCATGATAAGTAGAGGATTTCATCCCAGGAAAATAGAAAGTAGTGGGGCTAAATAAAAAACAACCACAGTTAAAATGATAAAACCAAAAACATGTGAAAGTGACAACCAACAGTACTTATTACAGGAATGGTGCAAAGCTGATATTCCCGTTAAGCCCTTTGGGGTGGACGGTATCCAGTGTCCATATCCACCTAGATTCTCGTTGAGCCAGTTTGGAACTGATTTTCCCACCACGAATCCCCGGGTCAATCAAATCTATCCCCCTTACCCTCAGTGCAGAGCTATCACAATTGTGATATATTATTATTATTATTTATTGTTATAGCACCAATTATTTCATGGTGCTTTACATGTAAGGAGGGGTATACATGATAAAAACACGTACAATAATCTTAAACAATACAAGTCATAACTGGTACAGGAGGAGAGAGGACCCTGCCCATGAAGGCTCACAATCTACAAGGGATGGGTGAAAATACAGTAGGTGAGTATATCTTAAAGTGTCGAGGAAGCATCCGAAGTGTGGATGCGTCATCATGGCCGGCGGCCACCTCTATCCCAAGGACATGTTCACGTACCCGCACTTTGAGTTGGCGTGTAGTGAGGCCAATATATATAAGACCACACGGGCACATAGCAAAATAAATCACATTTCTGGTGGTACAGGTGATGTGCTTCCTAATTTCATATGTCCTCTATCCAGAGGAATTAGTAAATGTGTCAGTGCGGTCAACATTGGGACAGGCGACACACCGGCCACAAGGAACACATCCACACCTCGGACCCACACCATCAATAAATCGTGCCCCAAGGCCACCTTGATAATGGCTCTTGACAAGACAGTCCTTAAGATTTTTTGAACGTGGAATAGTTACACTTGGTCTTTCAGGGAGGAGCTGTTTAAGGATAGGGTCCGCTTGTAGAATAGGCCATGCTTTGTAAAGGCATTCTTTCATGCGGGAAAATTGAGCATGATAATTGATTAAAAAACGTATTTTATTGAGAGAATCTCTCCGATTATCTTGAGCATAGAACATAGCGTGTCATGTGGAATATTTAGCCCTATGATAGGCATGTTTAACAGTACGTCTCACATACCCACGCTCATAAAACCTCTCCCGCAAGTCTCTAGCTTTTAATTCAAAGTCCTCATTATTGGAACAGATCCTTCGCAGGCAAAGGAACTGTCCAATGGGGACAGAGTCAATCATATATATTTGGGCTAATGAGGCATGGAGCAAGCTGTTGGTGGATGCTTCTTTTCTATATATAGTGGTTTGTAATACATCGTTACAATCTCTCTAAACAGTCACATCCAGAAAGTCTATCCTATCCCTGTTACTTTGGTGCATGACAAAGATATTCAAATCATTTGTGTTTAGAGATTTCATAAACTCCTGTAGTAATCCAGAATCCCCCTGCCAGATCAGGAATATGTCGTCGATGTACCGCATCCAAATAGGGATGCGGTCCATCGACGACTGATCCAACAGGGAGAGGTCCTTCTCCCACAGCCCCAGGAACAGATTTGCATATGCCGATGCAAAGGAGGCACCCATGGCGGTGCCCTGGAGCTGCAGGTAGAAGGACCGCTTAAACGTGAAAAAATTGTGGGTAGGAGAGAATTCCAGGAGTTCAAGAATGAGGTGCATGATCCCCACTGGTAAATTGGACATTTCCAAATAGTATTTGGTTGCAAGTAGACCATCTTTATGTTCAATACTGGTATACAGGGATTCAATATCACCTGTAACCATCAACATGTCGCTATCCATGTGGAAACCATCCACCCTCCTCAAGAACTCACCGGTGTCAAGAAAAAAAGAAGGAAGGCTCTCTACTAAGGGTTTCAATTTGGAGTCAATCCTGTGATTGATATTTTCCAGGAAGTTTCCTGACCCAGATATGATTGGACGTCCTGGGAGAGTCTCCAGATTTTTTATGTATTTTAGGTAACAGGTACATAGTCGACACCATAGGTTCCTGTAGCTGTAGTGCCAAAGCCAGCTCCTTCGTAATAATACCATCGTTCACTACCACATTCAGAATTTTTAACAGTTGTCCAGTGAAAGATGATAAGGGGTTGAAAGTGAGGCGCTTATAGCATGCTTTGTTATTCAATTGTCGAAAAGCCTCCTTTTCATATAAGGCCGTCGGCCAAATAACAATATTTCCCCCTTTATTGGCGAGCTTTAGCACTACTTCAGGGAGAGTCAGAAGGACGTCCAATCTGGCACGCTCATCTCTGCTCAGGTTGTCACGGACAACCCCCCGAGGAATGTGGAGGAAGTCCTCGGAGACAACCCAAACAAAGAGATCTATGCTGGGGCAGCTGGTAAACTGAGGAAACTTCCTGGATTTAGTTCTAATAGAAGGAGGAATCTTACCTCCTTCGCCTGAATGATGTTCAATATATAGATCCTCCAAATCCTGGAGAGCTAGTTGTTTTTTCTCTGTAGGAAACAAAGTGTGTAGATGAGGGTCAAAGAAATATCTCTTAAATAAAAGTGATCTTGCAAAGAGATGAAGATCCTTCATTGCAGAAAAGGTGTCAAAGTTAGATTTTGGTGAGAAAGTGAGGCCCTTATTAAGCAATGAAAGATCACTATCAGTAAGAATATGCAATCTTAAGTTAATTACCTTTTTATTTGAATTCTTCCGATCTGGTGACCTATGTTGGGTTCGTCTATAAGGGTGAAAATTCACGTCTCTCACTCGATGAGGCCGAGAACCAGATCTAGTCGTTATAGAAGAAGTTGGCCACTCTGAAGAATCACTCATATTAGACAAAGAATTAACAGACAGAGCACAAGATTTCGGTAAATTCTGTATACTAGGTTTCCTCCAATGGTACACATTTTTAGTAGAAAAGTCTTTAACATCCCTTTGCAATTTGACACCCTGCGTATCATAGATCTTCTTAACACATAAATCAAGATTCTTCTCAATTTGCAATTCAAAGTCTGCCAATTTGTCAGGCGGGCAACCACTCCTTAGATTTTTCTGAGCCTCATCTATAGACAAATCGAATTTGTTAATTTTCTTAGTGTCCAGATCCACCAACAACTGCATA
This sequence comes from Ranitomeya imitator, assembly GCF_032444005.1. NCBI lineage: Eukaryota > Metazoa > Chordata > Amphibia > Anura > Dendrobatidae > Ranitomeya > Ranitomeya imitator. The sequence continues at coordinate 465,796,623 of NC_091285.1, forward strand.
AGAATGAATGAACAATTGTTGCACGCCTCTTCACACCGTATAATGAAATCCTCATCTTCCACAGGAAATGCCGGAATGGCACGAACTCGTAGACCACGGGGAATAAGTTTGCGGGAAATATACTTTTCCAAAAAAGCACTGTTCCACCATAATTTTGTACGCTGTATCAACATTTTTTCAATCTCGAGGGCTTGATTATCCCAAATATGATCAACCAATGGTTGGAATTCATCTCCTCCAGTTCCAAATACCTGATCAATAGTGCTAAGCCAAGCTCTATCCTTGGCACGGAAGTCCAAGATAGAACCTGTGCATAACACAGTGAATATGAAGTAAACACACCTCATGAGAACAACAAATCACAGTAACTATGTTATTTGATTTAAGATATAAATATACTGTGAAATTAGATTTATATGGATATCATAGAGGGAAAAAGTCGCAAGGACTATACTAAACCAAAGAAAAAACACGACAAAAGGATCCTGGGTATAATTGAAATAGTAAATATCAATTTATTAAGTGATAAGGTAAAGATGACAAAAAGGAAAAAACAAGGGAGGGGTTACAACCACTAACACATGTCTAAAAGTTAGGATGCTCACTGGACAAAAAGCATATCAAAAGATAAACATAGGCAAACAGGAATCAATATGGTACTGTCTAATAACTAGCGTTGAGCATTCTGATACTGCAAGCATCGGGTATCGGCCGATATTTGCTGTATCGGAATTCCGATACCGAGTTCCGATATTTTTGTGATATCGGAAATCGGTATCGGAGTGTGCGGTGCGTATGGTTCCAAGGGTCTGGAGGAGAGGAAACTCTCCTTCAGGCCCTGGGATCCATATTAATGTAAAAAATAAAGAATAAAAAAAAAAAAATATGGCTATACTCACCCCTCCGAAGAACCCTGGCTGTAACAGCTGCGAGTGTCCACCTCCGTTCCTGAGAATGTAGTGAGTGAAGGACCTTCGATGACGTCACGGTCAGGTGAGCAGTCACGTGAGCGGTCAGGTGACCGGTCACCTGATCGCGACGTCATCGAAGGTCCTTCACTCACAGCATTCTTAAGGATGGAGGTGGACGCTCGCAGTGGTGACAGCCAGGGTCCTTCGGAGGGGTGAGTATAGCCATATTTTTTATTTTTATTCTTTATTTTTTACATTAATATGGGTCCCAGGGCCTGAAGGAGAGTTTCCTCTCCTTCAGACCCTGGGAACCATCAAGGATACATTCCGATATTTGAGTCCAATTGACTTGTATTGGTATCGAAACTCGGTATCGGCAAGATCCAATATTTTGCCGGTATCGGCCGATACCATCCGATACCGATACTTGCAAATATCGGAAGGTATCGCTCAACACTACTAATAACATTATATATATGTATTGCACATTTCCCAATCAGTACAAAACCTGGCCACAAGGTATAGATCATATGTAACAAGGGCAAAGTAAAAACAGCATGAATAGCTGATATAATTACCCATAGTGTGCCAGGGATAAGTCCAGGAGCGTCCACCGTGAAGCGTGTTTTGGCGGTGTAGCCTTTCTCAAGGGGTATGGAAGGGGAAGTGCTGGTATGAAAAGCCCCGGAAGCCAATCAATACACCGTATACTAATGAGAAGATAATCACGGACGTAAAGTGACTAAGTGCTACAGGTGCCGCATCATATAGAGTCAGCCAATGAATACTATAAGAGGGTTATCGTCACATCCTGTGACGCATGCATTGTCATGGTAATAGAACGATAGAACGCTTGGCGATGGTGGAGTCATGTGGTGCGTGACGTCATCCCACATGTGTGGGTTTGTAGAATCCGTCTCATGCTACCACGAATGTGAAAGCACAACCAACATTCAAAAGTGACCAAAACATCAGCCAGAAAGCATTGTTACTGAGATGTGGTCTGTGGTCCCCACCAGCAGAACCACTCCTTTATTGAGGGTATCTTGATAATTGCCAATAATTTCCATCTGTTGTCTATTGCATTTGCACAACAGCATGTGAAATTGATTGTCAAACAGTGTTGCTTCCTAAGTGAACAGTTTGATTTCACAGAATTTTGATTTACTTGGAGTTATATACTGTTGTTTAAGTGTTTCCTTTAGTTTTTTGAGCAGTGTATTTCTATATGTTGCTTTAGGTGTGCATCATTCCAGACTATTAAATATATTAGGTACTCACTGTCATTTGATGTGAAATATTGCTTTATATTTTTGTGAATCAACAATGCGTGTGATGTAATTTTTGCACTATTTAATGTTGACTATTTAATATAAGTTGTGTTGATAACTTATTGATATAACAAAGGCCATTTTAGTCCGAAACGTGTAGGTAAAACCTCTCACAATTATTGTTTGTCATATCTATTTTTCAATGCATTGAAATAAAGAATCACATTTTCAGCATATTTTTGTGAACATTCTTCTGGAAATTCATTTTTTTTCAAAAATATTATTAGTTGGTATTAAATTCACCTCTGCTTTTTTTTGTACTGCAATTTTCATCTTGCCGTGGCATCAATGTATAAACAATAGCTAATAAATATTAAATAGGAGCCTATTTTAAAGGGTGAATCATCGTTAATGCATTGCACTTTTCCAGAGATTGGTCTGCTCGGCACATTTTTACTGTTTTATATGGAACTGTTTACTGCCACAGTACATGAAATAATGAGACAACAGGATAACATGGCATTCAACTACACTGTAGAGCAATTTGCTCTATGCCTCAGAGCCAAAGATACATTCTGCAAAAGATGGTAAAGATAGTAATTCAAGTTCCCAAAAGGCAGTGAATTCCACAGATCAATACTGATGTGAAATACTGTAGGAGTTTTAATTTAGTAGTTGAGGCATAATCTGGTCTCTTGAGATTAAAACTGACAGTTTTCTCCATAGCGGTGTCAATAACCTTTTGGCATTTTTCTAAGGGTTTTGCAAAAAATTATTAATTAAATATAATAAATGTTACTTATACTGTTGACCTACAAACATGTTAAAATCCTTAATATACGAGTTACGGTATTTTCCGGATTATAAGACGCATTCCCCCCCCCTAAATTTGTGGGGAAAATGAGGATGCGTCTTATAATGCGAATGTACCTTACCGGTATCGTTGCTGCATGCAACAGGCTGGGATGAAGGAGTGTCCTGCAGTGCTGCGGGGGTGTCCGGCTCTGCTGCCCAGTGCTCTGCTGGTGTCTCCGGTGCTGCGGGTGCACGGCTGGTGCTGCCCGATGCTGCTGCGGCGGTCTCCGATGCTGCTGGGGTCCACCCCGGCAGTCCCATGGTTTCCTGTGTGGTGGACTCTGGCAAAATGGCCGCCGGCAGGGCGGCGCATGACCAGATGGCGATCTCAGCACCGAGATCTCGGGAGATGAGATTTCAGTGCTGAAATCTCATCTCCTGAGATATCGGTGCTGAAAAATCCATCTGCACATGCGCTGCTCGCGGCCATTTTGCTGGACTCCACCACACAGGAAATCATGTGACTGCCGGGGCTCTGGCCTTTCACAAAATGTTGGCAGAGTCCCGACAGCACCGGACAGCACAGGCCGGGCACCCGCAGCATTGGAGACACCAGCAGAGCACCGTGCAGCAGGACCGCCTGACACCCCTGCAGCACCACCAGGCACCGGAGACACCCGCAGAGCACCACACAGCAGCGCCTGACACCAGCAACCCTGGAAGACACCCCTTCATCCCAGCATGTGGCCTGCAGCATCACCCCACTCCTGCCTCCTCCAGCAGCGACCCTGGGTCCCTGCTTCACTGGAGTCACCACCACCGGTAAGCAATAAGACACATGGATTATAAGAAGCACCACCATTTTATAAAAAAAAAAATTTCCTATGTTTCTCTTCAAAATTTGGGGTGCGTCTTATAATCTGGAGCGTCTTATGAAGCGAAAAATACGGCATATACAGCCATAAAAACGTATGGGAGTGGTATAGTCAGATTTTAGGATATTGCTATTAAGGAATCATTCATAAATTTGGCACGTCTATCAGTTTACAAACATTTATGGGTTGTAGTGTCTAGATTGCATTTGATATGATCTCCCAAATTGCGCAAGTCATTTTCTTGTATGACAGTAAGATTTCTGACCTATGAATTGATGTAATTGATGAAAGCAGATCAAATGCACAAACTTAAAAGAATCTCATTCAATTGCAAGAGCCAGACTACCTATTATTAGTCTTTTAGTGAATTTCTTCAAATCGTAGGGGTAAAATAAAGTCTTTAAGAAGTATCTTATGGATATTTATGCCCAGGAAGAGGTACCAAATTCAAGGAGAGAAATGTAAAAGAAATGTATTTTCAAGTGCAGTGGAATGTAAATATAATAATCTACCTTGAAAAGTAACTTTTGACTAGAGTAGAACAATTTCACACTAATTCAAATACTTAAATTTGTGTTTTTGGTTTTTTTAAATTGCCTGCACCATTTCCCACACTACTGAAGAACCAAAGAGCAGGCTAATGTTTTTTTTTCCGTTGCCACTTATGCTTTCCCATAATGGTGTGCAGCTTTGACACTGGTGGCCAATACGAGGCCATCACAGAAAGAGAATCCCAATTCAGCACAGTTTGTACGGCAGAGTAATTTTCCATCTCTTATGATCATCAGGGTTCTCTCTATCCTCTCCCCATGTGTTTTTTTTTCTGAAAAATTTGCGTGAATTTACGCCCCTCAAATCAAAGTTTTGGGGAACATTTGGCAGAGTCATCAAATTAAAATTTAAAAATATCTATTCTACTATGGACAAAAATATTGTGACTCCTGCACACTACACCTACTGGAACTGTTATTACATCCCATTCTAAATCTATAGGCATTAATATGGAGTAGGACTCACCTTTCCTCTTTGCAGATTCAACAACTTACACTCTTCTTGGAACTCTTACGAGAACATTTTTGAGATTATCTGAAAATTTTTGAGGTCAGACATTGATGTTAGTCATGAGAACCTGGTTTGTGATCTCCATTGTAGTTCTTCACAATGGTGTTTAATGGGATTAAGGAAGGGCTATGTGCAAGTGAGTTAAAGGGAAGGTGCCATGATTTTAAATTTCTGTATTAATAATTTTTTATTATATAATCAGTTCTTTTTAATACAAAATTATATTAACTAATTTAATAGTTTTTTTTTATTTTGTAACTTTTAATTTTTGCCACTGGGGGCTGCCATTTTTATTAGTGTGAGCGTAAGAGTCTGGGCATGACACTTGCACACCTCACTTGTGGCAGCCATGGGCATAAGAGACTGCAGTTGGACACCGACCGCATCTCTGGCTACTCCTCCTGTCTCTTAGCTGTGACCTGGGCACGCCCCATGGGCTGTCCAGTCACAGCTGTGGGAGGAGATAGTGGCCATTTTGATGTAGCCCTCAGGGTATGCTGTGGGCTCTATTTTCCCCTGTCATTGCATGAGATGACATGAGCAGGGAGCGTTGATCATAGCCTGTAATTAGTATTACAGTTCAGGCTGCGATCACCGCTCAGTGCCGACCTGTTCAGAGCACAGCAGCGAGATCGTCATACTGCTGTGCCCTGAACAGGATGTAGCGCTTCCTGGGAGAGGAGGAAAGGTAAGTACAAGCTTTTGCCTTTTTTTTCTTTTGCATTGTATAAATGTAGGGCCATGTATGCCTGGCTGTCTAGGGGGGCCATTATGCCAGGCTGGCTGGGGGGGCCATGTATTGCTGGTTGGCTTGCTTGGGGGGCCATGTATGCCAGGATGGCTGGCAGGCTGGGAGGCCATGTATGCCAGGATGGCTGGCAGGCTGGGGGCCATGTATGCCAGGCTGGCTGGCAGGCTGGGGCCATGACCATCTACTTGTCAGTATAACTTTGCAGTCACCAACAAAATGGCTACACACTGTGATCCCTTAGCAAACACCCAGAAGGGGAGGAGAGGAGTGACATCACACACGTGAGCAGATTCTGCCCATTTTCACTGCAGTTGTAATGAGCTAGTTGTAGACTAGGTTTTTGTGTCACATTTCAGTAGCTGCTCCCCCCCTAGTGTTTAAAAGTGGAAATACCAAACTTTATTTTTCATATTTTACTAAATTATAATCTAATGATAATACCTTTTAACAAAATGTAAACATTAATTCTTTACATTTTTTTTAATTGCTGAAAATATTTTTTTTATGGCATCTTTCCTTTAAGTTCTTCCACACCAAACTCACCCAAACATACCAGTAGGGACCTTGCTTTGTTTACTGTAGCACAGTCATACTGGAACAAAAAAGTGCCTTCTCAAAACTGTCCCCGAAACTTGGAAGCATACGATTGTCCATGATGTCTTGGTATGCTGAAGTATTAAGATTTCCCTTCCTTTGAACTAATGGGGCTAGGCTAATCCCTGAAGTACAACACCATAAGATTTTCCCTACTCCACAAAACTTGTTGGCACAATACACTCAGTCCAGTCACGAATTACTAGCATTTGCCAAACCCAAACTCATACATCCACCTGCCATAAAATAAATCATGACTCATTACTAAACAAAACATACATCCACAGTTCCAGAGGCCAATGATAGTTCTTTTTACATCCCTACATAGCAACATAGTTAGTAAGGCCGAAAAAATTCATTTGTCCATCCAGTTCAGCCCATATTTCGTCAGAATAAATCCCAAGATCTACGTTCTTCTAAAGAGCCTAATCACTGTAAGATACAATATTGTTATGCTCCAGGAAGACATCGAGGCCTTTCTTGAACCCCTCGACAGAGTTGGCCATCACGACCTCCTCAGGCAAGGAATTTCAGATTCTCAGTGCCCTAACAGTAAAGAATCCCCTTCTATGTTGGTGGAAAAACCTTCTCTCTTCCAGACGCAGAGAATGCCCCCTTGTGACCGTCACCTAACTTGGTATAAAAAGATCGTCGGAGAGATATTTTTATTGTCCCCTTATACTGTATATACTTATACATGGTTATTAGATCACCATTCAGTTGTCTTTTTTCTAGACTAAATAATCCTACTTTTGCTAATCTCTCTGGGTATTGTAGTTTCCCCATCCCGTTTATTAATTTTGTTGCCCTCCTTTGTACTGTAGTTCTATTGTATCCTTCCTGAGCACCGGTGCCCAAAACTGTACACAGTACTCCATGTGTGGTCTAACCAGGGATTTGTACAGAGGCAGTATAATGCTTTCATCATGTGTATCCAGACCTCTTTTAATGTACCCCACACGTCACAGCGACCCAGTTAGAGAATATACCATTTATAACCACCCTCTGCTTTCTATAATTAGAAAAGTACGTACTGACATTATTCAAGAAGCCAAAAGAAGAGATCCGGACAATAAAATCCAAATATTTATTAATAATATTAAAAAAACAGAACATGTATTTTATATAAGATAAAAATAAGAAACAGGAATGCCCTAACTAGGAGGTACACTAGGTCAGAATCAGTCCTGCGCAAAAAATAATGTGGGGCTGCTGCTATGGTAGAAAGTCTTTACAGCCGATCAGGCAGCAAACATCTACTATATAATTGTCTAAGGGTCACTTCCGTCTGTGTCTGTCTTTCTGTCTGTCTTTCTGTCACGGATATTCATTGGTCGCGGCCTCTGTCTGTTGTGGAAATCTAAGTCGCTGATTGGTCGTGGCAAAATGCCCATGACCATTGCCACGACTAATCAGCGATGGGCACAGTCCGACGGCAACATGGCCCCTCCTTATGCCGCGGTGTAACGCACTCCATTAACGCTGCTATTAACCCTGTGTGACCAACTTTTTACTATTGATGCGGCCTATGCAGCATCAATAGTAAAAAGATCTAATGTTAAAAATAATAAATAAAATAATAAATTGTTATATACTCACCGTCCGTCGGCCCCCGGATCAGGAACAGGCCTTTCCCGCTCCTCACGACGCCCCGGTGACCGCTCCATGCATTGCGATCTCACGAGATGATAATGTAGCGTGTTATGATAAGATAATTCAGTACCACAATGGACATAGAGGTCAGAGCACATACAGTGACCTGACAATAACCCAAAAACATAGAACGAGCTCTGAGACGTGGGAACTCTGCTGACCGCAATCCCTAATCCTCTCCAACCACACTAGAGGCAGCCGTGGATTGCGCCTAACGCTCCCTATGCAACTCGGCACAGCCTGAGAAACTAGCTAGCCTGAAGATAGAAAATAAGCCTACCTTGCCTCAGAGAAATACCCCAAAGGAAAAGGCAGCCCCCACATATAATGACTGTGAGTTAAGATGAAAAGACAAACGTAGAGATGAAATAGATTTAGCAAAGTGAGGCCCGACTTTCTGAACAGAGCGAGGATAGGAAAGGTAACTTTGCGGTCAACACAAAACCCTACAAAAACCACGCAAAGGGGGCAAAAAGACCCTCCGTACCGAACTAACGGCACGGAGGTACACCCTCTGCGTCCCAGAGCTTCCAGCAAGCAGGAAAAAACAAATAGAAAAGCTGGACAGAAAAACAGCAAACAAAATAGCAAAGCAGAACTTAGCTATGCAGAGCAGCAGGCCACAGGAACGATCCAGGAGGAAACAGGTCCAATACTAGAACATAGACTGGAGGCCAGGATCAAAGCACTAGGTGGAGTTAAATAGAGCAGCACCTAATGACTTCACCACATCACCTGAGGAAGGAAACTCAGAAGCCGCAGTACCACTTTCCTCCACCAACGGAAGCTCACAGAGAGAATCAGCCGAAGTACCACTTGTGACCACAGGACCACTTGTGACCACAGAATTCACAACAATAGCGGTCTCGTGAGACCGCTACGTCATCTGTTATGATGCGGTGGTCTAGGAGCAACATGGAACGAGCTCTGAGGGAAGTGGTAACTGTACTGACCGCAGACCCTAAGCTCCACACAACACTAGAAGCAGCCGTGAAATGCTCCTAACTCTCCCTAGGCATCTCGTCACAGCCTAAGAGCTAACTACCCCTGAAGACAGTAGCAGGAAAACTATCTTGCCTCAGAGAAAATCCCCAAAGGATAGATAAGCCCCCCACAAATAATGACTGTGGGTGGAGAGGAAAAAGACATACACAGAATGAAACCAGGATTAGCACAGGTGGCCAGTCTAGCTTGATAGATAGGACAGGATGGAACACTGTGCGGTCAGTATAAAACACTACAAAAATCCACGCAGAGTAAACAAAAAATCTCCACACCTAACTATGGGTGTGGAGGGTCACTCTGCTTCCCAGAGCTTCCAGCAAGACAGAAAATACTTCAAACTGATAATGCTGGACAAACAAAGAAAGCACAGAATGGATAAGTCCACAAACTATGGACAGAAAAAGTAAGCAAAAACTTAGCTTTGCTGAACTGGTCAGGATAACAGGGAACTCCAAAGAGATGTGAATCCAACCAGGAACCATTTACAAGTGGCACTAGCTGAAGGAACAGCCAGGCTTAAATAGGCGAGAGAGGAGAAGATAAGTGGAGGCAGCTTACAACAGCTAACTCCAAGGAGCAGCCATACCACTTGAAACCACAAGAGGGAGCCCAAGAGCAGAACTCACAAAAGTGCCACTTACAACCACCGGAGGGAGCCCAGGAGCAGAATTCACAACAGTACCCCCCCTTGAGGAGGGGTCACCGAACCCTCACCAGAGCCCCCAGGCCGATCAGGACGAGCCAAATGAAAAGCACGAATCAAATCGGTGGCATGGACATCGGAGTCAACAACCCAAGAATTATCCTCCTGGCCATACCCCTTCCACTTGACAAGATACTGAAGCCTCCGCCTCGAAAAACGAGAATCCAAAATCTTCTCAACCTCATATTCCAACTCCCCCTCAACCAACAACGGGGCAGGAGGGTCAACCGAGGGAACAACGGGCACCACATATCTCCGTAACAAAGATCTATGGAAAACATTATGAATGGCAAAAGAGGCTGTAAGAGCCAAACGAAAAGACACTGGATTGATAATTTCAGAAATTTTATAAGGACCAATAAACCGAGGCTTAAACTTAGGGGAGGAAACCTTCATAGGAACATGACGAGAAGACAACCAAACCAAATCCCCCACACGAAGCCGGGGACCAACACACCGACTGCGGTTAGCAAAACGTTGAGCCCTTTCCTGAGACAACGTCAAATTGTCCACCACATGAGTCCAAATCTGCTGCAGCCTGTCCACCACAGAATCAACACCAGGACAATCAGAAGGCTCAACCTGCCCAGAAGAAAAACGAGGATGAAAACCAAAATTACAAAAGAAAGGTGAAACCAAATTAGCCGAACTAGCCCGATTATTAAGGGCAAACTCGGCCAACGGCAAGAATGCCACCCAGTCATCCTGATCAGCAGACACAAAGCATCTCAAATAGGTCTCCAAGGTCTGATTAGTTTGCTCAGTTTGGCCATTAGTCTGAGGATGAAACGCTGAAGAAAAAGACAAATCGATGCCCATCCTAGCACAAAAGGCCCGCCAAAACCTAGAGACAAACTGAGAACCTCTGTCAGAGACAATATTCTCCGGAATGCCATGCAAACGAACCACATGCTGAAAAAATAATGGAACCAGATCCGAGGAGGAAGGCAACTTAGGCAAAGGTACCAGATGGACCATTTTAGAGAACCGGTCATAAACAACCCAGATAACAGACATCTTCTGGGAAACAGGAAGATCCGACGTAAAATCCATGGAAATATGCGTCCAGGGCCTCTCAGGGACTGGCAAAGGCAAAAGCAACCCACTAGCGCGGGAACAGCAAGGCTTGGCCCGGGCGCAAGTCCCACAGGACTACACAAAAGCACGCACATCGCGCGACAAGGAAGGCCACCAAAAGGACCTAGCAACCAAATCTCTGGTACCAAAAATCCCAGGATGACCAGCCAACACTTAACAATGAACCTCAGAAATAACCTTACTTGTCCATCTGTCAGGAACGAACAGCTTCCCCACTGGACAGCGGTCAGGCCTATCCGCCTGAAATTCCTGAAGCTCCCGCTGCAAATCAAGGGAGATAGCAGAAAGAATCACCCCCTCCTTAAGAATGCCAACCGGCTCAAGGACTCCAGGAGAATCAGGCGAAAAACTCCTAGAGAGGGCATCAGCCTTAACATTCTTAGATCCCGGAAGATACGACACCACAAAATCAAAACGGGAGAAAAACAGGGACCATCGAGCCTGTCTAGGATTCAGCCGCTTGGCCGACTCGAGGTAAATCAGATTCTTATGATCGGTCAGGACCACAACACGGTGTTTAGCACCCTCAAGCCAATGTCGCCACTCCTCAAACGCCCACTTCATAGCCAACAACTCCCGATTGCCGACATCATAATTGCGTTCTGCAGGCGAAAACTTTCTGGAAAAAAAAGCACACGGTTTCATCAAAGAACCATCAGATTCCCTCTGAGACAAAACAGCCCCTGCCCCAATCTCAGAAGCGTCGACCTCAACCTGAAAAGGAAATGAAACATCCGGCTGACGCAACACAGGGGCAGAAGTAAATCGGCGTTTAAGCTCCTGAAAGGCCTCAACAGCCTCTGAGGACCAATTCGTTACATCAGCGCCTTTCTTCGTCAAATCAGTAAGGGGCTTAACCACACTGGAAAAATTGGCAATGAAACGGCGATAGAAATTAGCAAAGCCCAAAAATTTTTGAAGGCCCTTCACAGATGTGGGTTTGATCCAGTCATGAATAGCTTGGACCTTAACAGGATCCATTTCTATAGACGAGGGAGAAAAAATAAAACCCAAAAAAGAGACCTTCTGAACTCTGAATAGGCACTTAGACCCCTTCACAAATAAAGCATTATCACGAAGGATCTGGAACACCATCCTGACCTGCTTCACATGAGACTCCCAATCATCGGAAAAAATCAAAATATCATCCAAATATACGACCATGAATTTATCAAGATAATTGCGGCAAATATCATGCATGAAAGACTGGAACACAGATTATTCTGACGTCTGAATTCCTGCCGTTCTATTCTAGTCAAAATCCTATCACATTGCATAGGTTCAGGACTTTGCTCAGAGGATACTGCCATATGGTGCACAGCTTTGCGCTCGCGCAGACGCCGATCGATCTGAATGGCTAGAGACATAGATTCGCTCAAACCGGCAGGCGTAGGAAAGCCCACCATAACATCTTTGAGGGCTTCAGAAAGACCCTTTCTGAAAATAGCAGCCAGAGCCTCTTCATTCCATTTAGTGAGCACAGACCATTTTCTAAATTTCTGGCAGTATAACTCTGCCGCTTCCTGACCTTGACACAGGGCCAACAGGGTTTTTTCTGCATGATCCACAGAATTAGGTTCGTCATACAATAATCCGAGCGCTTGAAAAAATGCATCAACATTCAATAATGCCGGATCCCCTGCTTCAAGAGAGAAAGCCCAGTCCTGAGGATCACCCTGCAGCAAGGATATGATGATTTTTACCTGTTGAATGGGATCACCAGAAGAACGGGGTTTCAAAGCAAAAAACAATCTGCAGTTATTTTTAAAGTTCAAAAACTTGGATCTGTCCCCAAAAAACAAATCAGGAGTAGGAATTCTAGGCTCTAAAGCCGGAGTCTGGACAACATAGTCCTGGATGCTCTGTACTCTTGCAGCAAGTTGATCCACACGAGAAAACAAACCTTGAACATCCATGCCAAAGCATATATCCTGAACCACCCATATATCAACTGGAAAAAAAAACGACAAACTAGAGCACAGAAAAAAAAATGGTTCAGACCTTTCTTTTCCTTCTTTTGAGATGCAATTAATTCATTTTTGGCCACTTGTACTGTTATGATGCAGTGGTCTAGGAGCAACATGGAACGAACTCTGAGGGAAGTGGTAACTGTACTGACCGCAGACCCTAAGCTCAACACAACACTAGAAGCAGCCGTGGAATGCTCCTAACTCTCCCTAGGCATCTCGTCACAGCCTAAGAGCTAACTACCCCTGAAGACAGTAGCAGGAAAACTATCTTGCCTCAGAGAATATCCCCAAAGGATAGATAAGCCCCCCACAAATAATGACTGTGAGTGGAGAGGAAAAAGACATACACAGAATGAAACCAGGATTAGCACAGATGGCCAGTCTAGCTTGATAGATAGGACAGGATGGAACACTGTGCGGTCAGTATAAAACACTACAAAAATCCACGCAAAGTAAACAAAAAATCTCCACACCTAAATATAGGTGTGGAGGGTCACTCTGCTTCCCAGAGCTTCCAGCAAGACAGAAAATACTTCAAACTGATAATGCTGAACAAACAAAGAAAGCACAGAATGGATAAGTGTTATGATAAGATAATTCAGTACCACAATGGACATAGAGATCAGAGCACATACAGTGACCTGACAATAACCCAAAAACATAGAACGAGCTCTGAGACGTGGGAACTCTGCTGACCGCAATCCCTAATCCTCTCCAACAACACTAGAGGCAGCCGTGGATTGCGCCTAACGCTCCCTATGCAACTCGGCACAGCCTGAGAAACTAGCTAGCCTGAAGATAGAAAATAAGCCTACCTTGCCTCAGAGAAATACCCCAAAGGAAAAGGCAGCCCCCACATATAATGACTGTGAGTTAAGATGAAAAGACAAACGTAGAGATGAAATAGATTTAGCAAAGTGAGGCCCGACTTTCTGAACAGAGCGAGGATAGGAAAGGTAACTTTGCAGTCAACACAAAACCCTACAAAAACCACGCAAAGGGGGCAAAAAGACCCTCCGTACCGAACTAACGGCTCGGAGGTACACCCTCTGCGTCCCAGAGCTTCCAGCAAGCAGGAAAAAACAAAGATGCAAGCTGGACAGAAAAAACAGCAAACAAAATAGCAAAGCAGAACTTAGCTATGCAGAGCAGCAGGCCACAGGAACGATCCAGGAGGAAACCGGTCCAATACTAGAACATTGACTGGAGGCCAGGATAAAAGCACTAGGTGGAGTTACATAGAGCAGCACCTAACGACTTCACCACATCACCTGAGGAAGGAAACTCAGAAGCCGCAGTACCACTTTCCTCCACCAACGGAAGCTCACAGAGAGAATCAGCCGAAGTACCACTTGTGACCACAGGAGGGAGCCCTGCCTCAGAATTCACAACTGTACCCCCCCCTTGAGGAGGGGTCACCGAACCCTCACCAGAGCCCCCAGGACGACCAGGATGAGCCATATGAAAGGCACGAACAAGATCGGGAGCATGGACATCAGAGGCAAAGACCCAGGAATTATCTTCCTGAGCATAACCCTTCCACTTAACCAGATACTGGAGTTTCCGTCTTGAAACACGAGAATCCAAAATCTTCTCCACAATATACTCCAACTCCCCCCTCCACCAAAACCGGGGCAGGAGGATCAACAGATGGAACCATAGGTGCCACGTATCTCCGCAACAATGACCTATGGAATATGTTATGTATGGAAAAAGAATCTGGAAGGGTCAGACGAAAAGACACAGGATTAAGAACCTCAGAAATCCTATACGGACCAATGAAATGAGGTTTAAACTTAGGAGAGGAAACCTTCATAGGAATATGACGAGAAGATAACCAAACCAAATCCCCAACACGAAGTCGGGGACCCACACAGCATCTGCGATTAGCGAAACGTTGAGCCTTCTCCTGGGACAAGGTCAAATTGTCCACTACATAAGTCCAAATCTGCTGCAACCTGTCCACCACAGTATCCACACCAGGACAGTCCGAAGACTCAACCTGCCCTGAAGAGAAACGAGGATGGAACCCAGAGTTGCAGAAAAACGGCGAAACCAAGGTAGCCGAGCTGGCCCGATTATTAAGGGCGAACTCAGCCAAAGGCAAAAAGGACACCCAGTCATCCTGATCAGCAGAAACAAAGCATCTCAGATATGTTTCCAAGGTCTGATTGGTTCGTTCGGTCTGGCCATTAGTCTGAGGATGGAAAGCCGAGGAAAAAGACAAGTCAATGCCCATCCTACCACAAAAGGTTCGCCAAAACCTAGAGACAAACTGGGAACCTCTGTCAGACACGATATTCTCTGGAATGCCATGTAAACGAACCACATGCTGGAAGAACAATGGCACCAAATCAGAGGAGGAAGGTAATTTAGACAAGGGTACCAAATGGACCATCTTAGAGAAGCGATCACAGACCACCCAAATGACTGACATCTTTTGAGAGACAGGAAGATCTGAAATAAAATCCATAGAGATATGTGTCCAAGGCCTCTTCGGGACCGGCAAGGGCAAAAGCAACCCACTGGCACGAGAACAGCAGGGCTTAGCCCGAGCACAAATCCCACAGGACTGCACAAAAGTACGCACATCCCGCGAGAGAGATGGCCACCGAAAGGATCTAGCCACTAACTCTCTGGTACCAAAGATTCCAGGATGACCAGCCAACACCGAACAATGAACCTCAGAGATAACTTTATTCGTCCACCTATCAGGGACAAACAGTTTCTCCGCTGGGCAACGATTAGGTTTATTAGCCTGAAATTTTTGCAGCACCCGCCGCAAATCAGGGGAGATGGCAGACACAATTACTCCCTCTTTGAGGATACCCGCCGGCTCAGATAAACCCGGAGAGTCGGGCACAAAACTCCTAGACAGAGCATCCGCCTTCACATTTTTAGAGCCCGGGAAGGTACGAAATCACAAAAACAAAACGGGCAAAAAACAGCGACCAACGAGTCTGTCTAGGATTCAACCGCTTGGCAGACTCGAGATAAGTCAAGTTCTTATGATCAGTCAAGACCACCACGCGATGCTTAGCTCCTTCAAGCCAATGACGCCACTCCTCGAATGCCCACTTCATGGCCAGCAACTCTCGATTGCCCACATCACAATTTCGCTCAGCAGGCGAAAACTTCCTGGAAAAGAAGGCGCATGGTTTCATCACCGAGCAATCAGAACTTCTCTGCGACAAAACAGCCCATGCTCCAATCTTAGAAGCATCAACCTCGACCTGGAACGGAAGCGAAACATCTGGTTGACACAACACAGGGGCAGAAGAAAAACGACGCTTCAACTCTTGAAAAGCTTCCACAGCAGCAGAAGACCAATTGACCAAATCAGCACCCTTCTTGGTCAAATCGGTCAATGGTTTAGCAATACTAGAAAAATTGCAGATGAAGCGATGATAAAAATTAGCAAAGCCCAGGAACTTTTGCAGACTTTTCAGAGATGTCTGCTGAGTCCAATCATGGATGGCTTGGACCTTAACAGGGTCCATCTCGATAGTAGAAGGGGAAAAGATGAACCCCAAAAATGAAACCTTCTGAACACCAAAGAGACACTTTGATCCCTTCACAAACAAAGAATTAGCACGCAGGACCTGAAACACCGTTCTGACCTGCTTTACATGAGACTCCCAATCATCCGAGAAGATCAAAATGTCATCCAAGTACACAATCAGGAATTTATCCAGGTACTCTCGGAAGATGTCATGCATGAAGGACTGAAACACTGATGGAGCATTGGCAAGTCCGAATGGCATTACTAGATACTCAAAATGGCCCTCGGGCGTATTAAATGCAGTTTTCCATTCATCGCCTCGCTTAATACGCACAAGATTATACGCACCACGAAGATCTATCTTGGTGAACCAACTAGCCCCCTTAATCCGAGCAAACAAATCAGATAACAACGTCAAGGGGTACTGAAATTTAACCGTGATCTTATTTAGAAGGCGGTAATCTATACAAGGTCTCAGTGAACCATCCTTCTTGGCTACAAAAAAGAACCCTGCTCCTAATGGCGACGATGACGGGCGAATATGCCCCTTCTCCAAGGACTCCTTCACATAACTCCGCATAGCGGCGTGCTCAGGCACAGATAAATCAAACAGTCGACCTTTTGGGAATTTACTACCAGGAATCAAATCGATAGCACAATCACAATCCCTATGCGGAGGTAGGGTATCGGACTTGGGCTCATCAAATACATCCCGGTAATCAGACAAGAACTCTGGAACCTCAGAAGGGGTGGATGACGAAATAGTCAGAAATGGGACATCACCATGTACCCCCTGACAACCCCAGCTGGACACAGACATGGATTTCCAATCTAATACTGGATTATGGACTTGTAGCCATGGCAACCCCAACACGACCACATCATGCAGATTATGCAACACCAGAAAGCGAATAACCTCCTGATGTGCAGGAGCCATGCACATGGTCAGCTGGGTCCAGTACTGAGGCTTATTCTTGGCCAAAGGCGTAGCATCAATTCCTCTCAATGGAATAGGACACTGCAAGGGCTCCAAGAAAAACCCACAACACCTAGCATACTCCAAGTCCATCAAATTCAGGGCAGCGCCTGAATCCACAAATGCCATGACAGAATATGATGACAAAGAGCAGATCAAGGTAACGGACAGAAGAAATTTTGACTGTACCGTACCAATGGTGGCAGACCTAGCGAACCGCTTAGTGCGCTTAGGACAATCAGAGATAGCATGAATGGAATCACGACAGTAGAAACACAGCCCATTCAGACGTCTGTGTTCTTGCCGTTCAACTCTGGTCAAAGTCCTATCGCACTGCATAGGCTCAGGTTTAAGCTCAGGTAATACCGCCAAATGGTGCACAGATTTACGCTCACGCAAGCGTCAACCGATCTGAATGGCCAAAGACATAGACTCATTCAGACCAGCAGGCATAGGAAATCCCACCATGACATCCTTAAGGGTACTTCAGAGAGACCTTTTCTGAAAATAGCTGCAAGCGCACCTTCATTCCATTGAGTGAGTACGGACCACTTTCTAAATTTCTGACAATATACCTCTATCTCATCCTGACCCTGACACAGAGCCAGCAAATTTTTCTCTGCCTGATCCACTGAATTAGGTTCATCGTACAGCAATCCGAGCGGCAGGAAAAACGCATCGATATTACTTAATGCAGGATCTCCTGACGCAAGAGAAAATGCCCAGTCCTGAGGGTCGCCACGTAAAAAAAAAATAATGATCCTAACTTGTTGAACTGGGTCACCAGAGGAGCGAGGTTTCAAAGCCAGAAATAGTTTACAATTATTTTTGAAACTCAGAAATTTAGTTCTATCTCCAAAAAACAAATCAGGAATAGGAATTCTCGATTCAAACATAGAATTCTGAACCACAAAGTCTTGAATATTTTGTACTCTTGCCGTGAGCTGATCCACACATGAAGACAGACCTTTAATGTCCATCGCTACACCTATGTCCTGAACCACCCAAATGTCTAGGGGAAAAAAAAGGCAAAACACAGTGCAGAGAAAAAAAAATGGTCTCAGAACTTCTTTTTTCCCTCTATTGAGAATCATTAGTACTTTCGGCCTCCAGTACTGTTATGATAAGATAATTCAGTACCACAATGGACATAGAGATCAGAGCACATACAGTGACCTGACAATAACCCAAAAACATAGAACGAGCTCTGAGACGTGGGAACTCTGCTGACCGCAATCCCTAATCCTCTCCAACAACACTAGAGGCAGCCGTGGATTGCGCCTAACGCTCCCTATGCAACTCGGCACAGCCTGAGAAACTAGCTAGCCTGAAGATAGAAAATAAGCCTACCTTGCCTCAGAGAAATACCCCAAAGGAAAAGGCAGCCCCCACATATAATGACTGTGAGTTAAGATGAAAAGACAAACGTAGAGATGAAATAGATTTAGCAAAGTGAGGCCCGACTTTCTGAACAGAGTGAGGATAGGAAAGGTAACTTTGCAGTCAACACAAAACCCTACAAAAACCACGCAAAGGGGGCAAAAAGACCCTCCGTACCGAACTAACGGCTCGGAGGTACACCCTCTGCGTCCCAGAGCTTCCAGCAAGCAGGAAAAAACAAATAGACAAGCTGGACAGAAAAAACAGCAAACAAAATTGCAAAGCAGAACTTAGCTATGCAGAGCAGCAGGCCACAGGAACGATCCAGGAGGAAACCGGTCCAATACTAGAACATTGACTGGAGGCCAGGATAAAAGCACTAGGTGGAGTTAAATAGAGCAGCACCTAATGACTTCACCACATCACCTGAGGAAGGAAACTCAGAAGCCGCAGTACCACCTTCCTCCACCAACGGAAGCTCACAGAGAGAATCAGCCGAAGTATCACTTGTGACCACAGGAGGGAGCCCTGCCACAGAATTCACAACAGATAAGTCCACAAACTATGGACAGAAAAAGTAAGCAAAAACTTAGCTTTTCTGAACTGGTCAGGATAACAGAGAACTCCAAAGAGATGTGAATCCAACCAGGAACCATTTACAAGTGGCACTAGCTGAAGAACAGCCAGGCTTAAATAGGCGAGAGAGGCTGAAGATAAGTGGAGGCAGCTGACAACAGCTAACTCCAAGGAGCAGCCATACCACTTGAAACCACAAGAGGGAGCCCAAGAGCAGAACTCACAAAAGTGCCACTTACAACCACCGGAGGGAGCCCAGGAGCAGAATTCACAACAGTCATCATCTCGTGAGACCGCAATGCACTCTGGAGACTGGAGCACGCGAGGAGCGTCGGTAAACGCTTCCTGGATCTGGGGTCCAACGGAAGATGAGTATATAACTATTTTTTATTTTAATTCTTTAATTCTTTTTTTTAGCAGGGATATGATGCCCACATTGCTATATACTACGTGGGCTGTGCAATATACTACGTGGGCTGTGCAATATACTACGTGGGCTGTGCAATATACTATGTGGGCTGTTATGACCTGGTGGTTAGGAGCACCCGGAATGACCTGATAGTTAAACCTCATACATGACGAGCTCTGGAATGTGGGAGCTCTGCTGACCGCAAGCCCTAATCCTATCACACACACTAGAAATAGCCGTGGAGCGCTCCTGACCAGACCTAGGCGCCTCGTCACAGCCTAAGAACTATCTAGCCCTAGAGATAGAAAATAAAGCCTACCTTGCCTCAGAGAAATTCCCCAAAGGTAAAGGAAGCCCCCCACATATATTGACTGTGAGTAAAAATGAAAGTCACAAACGCAGAAATGAAACAGGTTTCAGCACAGGGAGGCCAGACTTACTAAATAGACAGAGGATAGGAAAGGTAACTGTGATGTGCTGCTGCAGTGCAGTATAGAGCAATCTCCACCAGGGGGTGCTGGCTAAGGAAAGGAGGTTGCACACACAGCACAGCAACACTGAACAACAACACAGGTGTCGCAGGTAATGAAAGGGACATGAAACAAGCCAAGGTCATACACGGAGATAGCGGCGCGGTACAGAAGGGCGAGCAGAGAATCGTCGGGGACAAGCAAGACGTCAGAACCTACCGGGAACGTGGTAAAAAAAACGTGAGACGGAGACGGAGTCGGGGTACAGGCCAAAGGTCAGAACAAGTCATAAACGGGTGTAGGCAGTCAGAGGCAAACAGGAACACAATAACAGGGATCAGGTCAGGAGCTCAAACCTTGCAGCATGAACTATAGCTGACACTGGCCCAATGGCTACAGAGGACTTAAATAGTTCAGCCAGCTCCAGGGTGAGACAGAGAGGATTAACTCCCACATGACCAGTCCAGAGACAAGAGAGCTGAACATAATCTCAGAACTGGATCATGACAGTAACTTTGCGATCAGCACAAAAACCTACAAAAGACCACGCAGAGTGTGCAAAAACAGACCTCCGCACCGACTCACGGTGCGGAGGGACCACTCTGCATCCCAGAGCTTCCAGCTAGCAAGACAAAATCATGAAAACCAGCTGGACAAGAAAACAGAGAACAAAATAAGACAATAAGGAACTTAGCTTCTGCAGGAGAAGGCAGGTCACCAGAGAGATCCAGGAGCGAACTGAACGAATGCAAAAACATTGACAGCTGGCATGGAGTAACGATCTGAGAGGAGTTAAATAGAACAGCCAACCAAAGGATAAACTACGTCACCTGTGTAAGGAACCTCAGAAGCAGCAGCTTCACTCATAGCCACCAGAGGGAGCCCATAGACAGAACTCGCCGAAGTACCATTCACTACCACAGGAGGGAGTTCGACAACAGAATTCACAACAGTGGGCTGTGCAATATACTACGTGGGCTGGGAAATATACTACGCGGGCTGTGCAATGTACTACGCGGGCTGTGCAATGTACTATGCGGGCTGTGCAATGTACTACGTGGGCTGTGCAATGTACTACGTGGGCTGGGCAATATACTACGCGGGCTGGGCAATATACTATGCATGCTGAGCAATATACTACGCACGCTGGGCAATATACTTTGCGAGCTGTGCAAAATACTGCGCGGGCTGGGCAATATACTGCGCGGGCTGTGCAATATATTGCGCGGGCTGTGCAATAGACTGTGCGGGCTGTGCAATACAATGCGCGGGCTGTGCAATACACTGCGCGGGCTGTGCAATACACTGTGTGGGCTGTGCAATATGCTGCGTGGGCTGTGCAATGTTCTACGTGGGCTGTGCTATACACTTCGTGGGCTGTGCTATAAACTACATAGTCTGTGTTATACATTACGTGGCTTGTGTTATACACTACGTGGCCTGTGTTATACACTACGTGGGCTGTGTTATATACTGCGTGCGTCGGCTGTTATATACTACGTGAGCTGTGTTATATGCTATGTGGGCTGTTATACACTCCGTGGGCTGTGCTCTATACTACATGGCTGTGCTATATACTCTGTGGGCTGTGTTATATACTACATGGCTGTGCTATATACTACATGGCTCTGCTATATACTCTGTGGGCTGTGCTCTATACTACGTGGATGTGCTATATACTCCATGGGCTGTGTTATATACTACGTGGCTGTGCTATATACTACCTGGCTCTGCTATATACTCTGTGGGCTGTGCTGTATACTACATGGCTGTGCTATATACTACGTGGCTCTGCTATATACTACGTGACTGTGCTATTTACTACGTGGGCTGTAATATACTATGTGGCTGTGCTATATACTACGTGGCCGGTCGCGAACAATCAGCGACAGGCCAAATCCTGTGTATTCAATGTATTATTCTAAAATCTTCATAAATAAACTACATACATATTCTAGAATACCCGATGCGTTAGAATCGGGCCACCATCTAGTGAAAAACATATAAGGCTTAAAAGTATGAGGCAGAAGTACAGCAATATTATATCCAGTCTAGTGACATTATATAGAGGCCAACATACCTAGTCAGTGCTAGAGATACCTACAATGCAGAGACTGTAATAACATACTATTAAGAGGGATAAAGACAATACTTATAACTCGATTAGTAAAGTAAACTGCAGACCCAGGAAAGAGATCAGCATTAGTGATGAGCGAGTGTACTCGTTGTTCAGGTTTTCCCGAGCACGCTCGGGAGATCTCCGAGTATTTGTTAGTGTTCGGAGATTAAGTTTTCATCGCGACAGCTGAATGATTTACAGCTATTAGCCAGCTTGATTACATGTGGGGATTCCCTAGCAACCAGGCAACCCCCACATGTACTCAGCCTGGCTAATAGCTGTAAATGACTCAGCTGCTGCTTAATCTCCAAACACTAACAAATACTCGGAGATCACCCAAGCATGCTCGGGAAAACCCAAGCAACGAGTATACTCGCTCATCACTAGTCAGCATCCCTCCTCACCCCGATGCACGTTTCGCATCTGCTTCTTCCAGTGGCATGTTTAAGGGGGGAGAGAAGAAGATATATATATAGTGTGCCAAAACAAATAAAATAATCCGGAGGTGTGTCTGTAGATGCGGGTGCAATTAAAGCACCGGATGTTGTCAGTGCATGGGCACTTCCTCCTGTTCCCTTATAGTAACATCACTTCCGGATATGCGCTCCCCGGAATGCAAGCTGGAACGCAAGCGGTCAGGTGAAGGAGTGTATCCGGAAGTGTATCAGGAGGGGGAAACACTCATGGACACCATCCAGTGAAACGCTGTGGATAGTCGAGAAGGAGCCATGCCAGGTAGACAAACCAAAGTGTATGAAATTAAGACTCTGCTTTCTATCACTAAGCCAGTTACTTACCCATTTACATACACTTTCCCCCAGAACCAGCATTCTCATTTTGTGTACCAACCTCTTGTGTGGCATGGTATCAAACACTTTGGAAAAATCAAGATATACCACGTCCAATGACTCACCTTGGTCCAGTCTATATAGCTTACCTCTTCATAAAACCTGATTAGATTAGTTTGACAGGAGTGATTTCTCATAAACCCATGCTGATATGGAGTTAAACAGTTATTCTCATTGAGATAATCCAGAATAACCTCCATCAGAAACCCTTCAAATATTTTACCAACAATAGAGGTTAGACTTACTGGCCTATAATTTCCAGGTTCACTTTTAGAGCCCTTTTTGAATATTGGCACCACATTTGCTATGCCCCTGTCCTGTGGAACAGACCCAATCGCTATAGAGTCCCTAAATATAAGAAATAATGGTTTGTCTATTACATTACTTAGTTCTCTTTGTACTCATGGGTAATGTGATGCTTGGCATTGTTCTTGGTGATATAAGGCTTGCATGCAGCTGCTTGACTTTGGAATTCTATGCCATGAAGCTCACAGTTTTTGTGCTGATGTTAATACTACCGAAGGTTGGTAGTTATTGAATCAGGAAACCTTTGTTGACTTTTACACACTATGCTCCTCAGCCCCTGGAAACCTCGCTCTGTAAAGGTACCTTCACACTGACTAACTTCACAACGATATCGCTAGCGATCCGTGACGTTGCAGCGTCCTGGATAGCGATATCGTTGTGTTTGACAGGCAGCAGCGATCTGGATCCTGCTGTGACATCGTTGGTCGGAGCAGAAAGTCCAGAACTTTATTTCGTCGCTGGATCTCCCGCAGACATTGCTGAATCGGCGTGTGTGACGCCGATTCAGCGATGTCTTCACTGGTAACCAGGGTAAACATCGGGTTACTAAGCGCAGGGCCGTGCTTAGTAAC
The DNA here is from genome assembly GCF_032444005.1 of Ranitomeya imitator. Classification (NCBI taxonomy): domain Eukaryota; kingdom Metazoa; phylum Chordata; class Amphibia; order Anura; family Dendrobatidae; genus Ranitomeya; species Ranitomeya imitator. The sequence continues at coordinate 465,820,469 of NC_091285.1, forward strand.
CCGATGTTTACCCTGGTTACGAGTGTAAATGTAAAAAAAAACAAACACTACATACTTACATTCCAGTGTCTGTCGCGTCCCTCGGCGTTCTGCTTCCCTGCACTGTCAGCGCCGGCCAGCCGTAAAGCAGATTACAGCGGTGACGTCACCGCTGTGCTTTACGGCCAGCCGGCGCTCACAGTCAGTGCAGGAAAGCACAGCGCTGGGGGACAGACACCGGAATGTAAGTATGTAGTGTTTGTTTATTTTTACATTAGCACTGGTAACCAGGGTAAACATCGGGTTACTAAGCGCGGCCCTGCGCTTAGTAACCCGATGTTTACCCTGGTTACCAGGGGACTTCGCATAGTTGGTCGCTGGAGAGCTGTCTGTGTGACAGCTCTCCAGCGACCACACAGCGACGCTGCAGCGATCGGCATCGTTGTCTAGATCGCTGCAGCGTCGCTAAATGTGACGGTACCTTAACTTTACATGGTCTTCCATTTTGTGACTGAGTTGCTGTGGTTCCTAAATATTTCTACTTTTTAATAATATCACACGCAGTTAATCTCAGAATATTTAAGAAGGAAGAAATTTCACAAAGAGACTTGTTGCAATGATGACATCTTATTAAAGGACCTCACTCTTTTTAGAACGATCCATTCTTTAACAAATATTAGTAGAAGCAGACTGGATGGCTAGGGCCTGGATTTTATACAACTGCGGCAATAGGATTAAATGGAAAACCTAAATTCATTGATTAAGAGGTGAGTCCCGATACTTTTGTCCATATAGCGTAGCATCAGTTAGGAAAATTGAAGCACAATTTTATACTTACTTTCTTGTCTATATTTTCTACTGAGGTAAGATATTTTCATTGGAAATGTAATTTTTTGTGTTCATCTTTATCTTTAGAGAATAGAACAAATTAGGCAATCATCATTCATGGGCAAAGATGCAATGTCACGTGTAAGACTTTATTCCTGAACTGAAAAATGTAATACACAAGCCACAGCTGTTCCTGTAGATATGTAGTACTTCAAATGTTTTACAAGCTAGTTGACAAAATGTCATACATTAGAAAACATAAATGTCAAGAAACTAGAAGTGTCAAGCTGACCCTCACTCTGTATGTGTTCTTCATGAGTTTTTCGAGAGAAAGAGAGCTGAGGGGCCATCTTTATTTTAGATAACTGCCAGTATCAAGCGTCCTTCTTTCTGGGTCATTGTGTGCAAGCTATTCAGTCAATATCAATTGTATTCAGGGTCTTTCATATGAAGTTAAAAGAAAAAAGGGAAGGATTTATGTAAGATAATAGTATATTCTCGGCCATCTACTATATAATTGTCTAAGGGTCACTTCCGTCTTTCTGTCTGTCATGGATATTCATTGGTCGTGGCCTCTGTCTGTCATGGAAATCCAAGTCGCTGATTGGTCGTGGCAAAACGCCCACGACCATTGCCATGACCAATCAGCGACGGGCACAGTCCGGCGGCAAAATGGCTGCTCCTTCCTCCTCGCCGTCAGTGCCCGCTCCATACTCCCCTCCAGTCATCCAGTCAGCCCTCACACAGGGTTAATGCCAGAGTTAACGGACCGCGGTGTAATGCACTCCGTTAACGCTGCTATTAACCCTGTGTGACCAACTTTTTACTATTGATGCTGCGTATGCAGCATCAATAGTAAAACGATCTAATGTTACAAATAATAATAATTAAAAAAAAAGGTTATTTTCACCCTCCGACGTCGCCTGCTGTCCTCGGCAGTGCAAGCGGCAGGTTCCGGTGCCAAGGATGCTATGCGAGAAGGACCTGCCATGACGTCACAGTCATGTGACCATGACGTCATCACAGGTCCTGCGCTCATACCGACCCTGGGACTGGAAGCTGCCGCGTGCACCGCACACAGGCGCCAGGACTTCAAGCGCTCTTCGGAAGGTGAGTATATGTTTATTTTTTATTTTAAGTCTTTTTTAACCATGCATATAGTGCCCACATTGCTATATACTACGTGGGCTGTGTTACATACTGCGTGGGCTCTGTTATATACTACATCTCTGTGCTATATACGATGTAGCTGGGCAATATACAACGTGACTGTCCAATATACTACGTGGCTGTGCACGTGGCTGTGCACGTAGCTGTGCAATATACTATGTGGCTGTGTCGGTTCTGTTATATACTACGTTGACTGTGCAATATACTACGTGGCTCTGTTATATACTATGTGGCAGTGCAATATACTACGACATACAACGTGGCTATGTTATATACTACGTGGCTCTGCTATATACTACGTGGCTGACCAATATACTACGTGCCTGTGCAATACACTACGTAGCTGTGCAATACACTACGTGGCTATGTTATGTACTACGTGGCTGTGTTATATACTACGTAGCTCTGCTATATACTATGTACGCTGTGTTACATACTACGTAGCTCTGTTATATACTACGTCGGTTGTGTTATATACTACGTCACTGTGCAACATAGCACGTAGCCTGTGCTATATACTACCTACGTATTGTAGAATACCCGATACGTTAGAATCGGGCCACCTTCTAGTTATAAATAACAACACTAGAATCATTTGATGATGAAAGATGTCAGTCAAGTCCATAATACCATTTTTGATAAACATTCTTTGAACATTTCCTATAGGTATAGAAGCAACAGCTGCTTAAGGCTAGGTTCACATTATCATCATCTGCATGTGCAAACGCAGGAAAAAACGCATGCAAACTCATGTTTACACAGTGTTTTTTATCTGCATCATCTTACGCATGACACCAAAAAAACCTGCGTGTGCATGCGTTTTTTGCATGCGTTTGCGTTGTTTATGCGCATGCGTTTAATATTTCCAATGCTTTTCCAGTAGAATTTCCTTGACACCAGACACCCAATGGGCATGTCTCATGTGATTTCTATATAAAGACACACTGCACTGATGAAATCATCGTCTTTTTCAGCTGTATCCAGCTGCAAGATGGATCTTTGTTATGATCAGGTGACCTTGGAGCAGCATGAAAACTTTCACTGGAGTAGGTGGTAACTATACTGACCACAAATCCTGATCTTAACACCGCAACTAGAAGTAGCTGTGGGGTGTGCCTAACAAATCCTAGACACCTCGACACAGCCAGAGGACTAAATACCCCTATAGATGGAAATAGGAATTCTACCTTGCCTCAGAGCAGAACCCCAAAGGATAGGCAGCCCACCACAAATATTGACTGTGAGTAGTAGAGGAAAAGACACACGCAGGCAGGAAACAGGATTTAGCAAAAGAGGCCACTCTAGCTAAAATAGGAAAGGATAGGACAGGATACTAAGCGGTCAGTATTAAAATCCTTCCAAAAATATCCACAGCAGAAAATACAAAAACTCCACCATCTAACTAAAGATGTGGAGCGTATATCTGCAACTCAAGAGAATCCAACAAGACTGAGAAAACACTGACACAGTCTAAGCTGGACAAGAGAAAACAAATGAATAGCACAGAATATAAGCACACAGCTTGTGTGCCATAGAAAAAGAAACAGACACTTATCTTTGCTGAATTGGCAGCTAAGCAGGAGAAGCCAGACAAAGATCCAACACTTCCCAAGAAACATTGACAACTGGAAAGGACCAATGAGTCCTGCAAACCTAAATACCCCAGTCAGAATTGCAATCAGTAGATACACCTGTCAAAGACTGCAGCCCAGGGACAACTGCATTACCACCTACAACCACTGGAGGGAGCCCAAAAGCAGAATTCACAACAGATCTTAGCATGGAGAGCTTCATTCTTACTCTTGATTTGTCATTAAGATTGGCTGTTGCCTTTGCTGTGGCTTGTGAAGAAGAGAAAAGAAGAGAAAGACAGAGAAGACATCGTCGCTATTGGCAACACCCCATCGTTGAAGTCCGAGAGAGCGGTGGAGCCTTCCACTCGTTGTAGACAGAGCTGCGTGAAAACCATGAGAAGTACACGGGAATGTCAGAACAGAGCTTCCATGACTTGCTGCTACGTGTCCGAAGATCCATCACCAGGCAGGACGCAGAGCCATGTCAAGCAATTCCTGCTGAGGAACGTCTGTTGGTGACCCAACACTTAGAACTTGAGGAGCCTGTTACTACCATATTGCAGGATTACCAAGATCATCCTCTGAGGACTACAGTGGAAGTTGCCCAATTGAGGGATAAATTTGCTGCCTACTTTGTTTCGGATATTGGACATGTGGCATGGCAAGACAAAATGGTTTAAGCCGCTAATAGGTAAAATGTACCTGAAAGGTTTGCTGACTTTAATTACTAAAGACCTTGACTGTAGCACCCATTAGTACTTCACTCAATAATACACAATGTTTAAATAATGAGATAAAGAAAACACAGGGAGACAGGGATTGTGAAAAAAAAGAATTAACAAAAATAAAAAAAAGGTTAATTTAACATAAATAAATAAATAACAATCAGTGTCATGTCCACTCTGGGAAGCTTCACATGCGCATGATTGCGCAATATTTGTCCCTTCAAAAAATGCAACATGTTTAGTTCGCCGGAAACACCGCAAAACGACGCATGCGTATGCATCCACATGCGAATTCATGCAAACGCATATCCCTGCATACACCATGTTAAAGATATGTACGCATATCATATGCAGATCGATGCGGATCATACGCTGTGCACAGGTACGCTAATGTGAAACCAGACTAAGGGTACTGTCACATAGTGGCACTTTGATCGCTGGGACGGCACGATCCGTGATGTTCCAGCGATATCGTTACGATCTCGCTGTGTCTGACACGCTACTGCGATCAGGGACCCCGCTGAGAATCGTACGTCGTAGCAGATCGTTTGAAACTTTATTTCGTCTCTGGATCTCCCGCTGATATCGCTGAATCGGCGTGTGTGATGCCGATTCAGCGATGTCTTCACTGGTAACCAGGGTGAACATCGGGTTACTAAGCGCAGGGCCACGCTTAGTAACCCGATGTTTACCCTGGCTACCAGCGTAAACGTAAAAAAACAAACACTACATACTTACCTTCCGTGTCTGTCCTCTGGCGCTGTGCTTCTCTGCACTGGCTGTGAGCGCCGGCCAGCCGGAAAGCACAGTGGTGACGTCACTGCTCTGCTTTACGGCTGACCGGCGCTGACAGTGCAGAGGAAAGCACAGCGCCAGAGGACAGACACGTAATGTAAGTATGTAGTGTTTGTTTTTTTTACGTTTACGCTGGTAACCAGGGTAAACATTGGGTTACTAAGCGCGGCCCTGCGCTTAGTAACCCGATGTTTACCCTGGTTACCAGGGGACTTCGGGATCGTTGGTCGCTGGAGAGCTGTCTGTGTGACAGCTCTCCAGCAACCACACAGCGACGAAACAGCGACGCTGCAGCGATTGGCATCATTGTCGTATCGCTGCAGCGTCGTTTCAGTGTGACGGTACCCTAAGACAATGTAATCACTTCAGATAAATTTTGTCTACCAAAGGTTGGCTATATACAAAGATGATTCTGTATTTAACAGCATCTGATGGTTTGTTAGCGCTTGTATGAGCTAAGGTCTTAGGAATCAGTAACTTTGTGTCCGTAGGATAGTATCTGATGAAGACAGGATTGACCATAGATTGGATGAAATGTGTAATAAATTCATTATGAGAGGGTATCCGAAAAGAGAGGTTTTTAGATACAAGGAAAAGGCAAAGAATTTGACAAGAGACGAAATGCATAAAAAATATGCAGGACCTGTTTCTAAACGTGTACCGTTTGTTTCCACTTATGGTCCAGCCAGTAGACAGATTGGTAGTATCCTGAGGAAACACTGGAACCTACTTCAGAGGGGTTTACCGTTAATACCTGATTTTGCTTCTTTTCCCATTCTCTCTTATAGAAGGGGACAGAATTTGAAGGATAGACTTGTTAAATCGGACATGGGGTCAATTAAAAACTCTATACAGACTACTTTATGTCCTCCGAAGCAGGGCAATTTTTCCTGCCTTAATTGTGCATGTTGCAGTAATATGCTTAAAGTAGACTGTTTCTATCATCCCCATGCTGGCAGAAAGTTTATTAAGAATAGATATAAATGTACTTCTAATTTTGTGATATATCTATTGGTGTGCTCATGTGGGCTGATGTATGTGGGGGAGATAACGATGGAAATAAAATCTCGGATAAGTAAACACAAGAGCACAATTAGGACAAAATTAATAGATTTACCTGTACCAAAGCACTTTTGTGAGTTTAGACACTTTGTTAATCAGCTGAGATTTAGGTTGATAGTGTCCCTTTGCAAAGGAGGGGAGGTGATAGATTGAGGATTTTAAAGAAGAAAGAAATTAAATGGATTTCCACCCTTGGTACCTTATATCCAAGGGGGCTCAATCTTTATTACAAGCTACAAATTTGTGTATCTTGAATCCTTTGTAGAAGGGGCATTTTCTGGGGTGTATTTGAAAATTTCCTTTTTTCTCCTTTTTTTTCATTTTTTTTATTTTTATGTTTTATTAATTTTTTGTATTTGTTTTCAGATGTTGTCACTGACGACGGGGAGTGAGAAGCTTACATGGGAAATTGGAGCCTGAAAATTGGACCTTAATGTTATTTGATATGTTTGTATATTTTCCCATGCCTTTTTTTTCTCCTGGTGGTCATCTGACAATAAAGATGGAAGGTGTTTAAAAGGACTCCCCGTGCCTGTTATTGGGCTGCATATGCTGTGAAAGACAATTCTTATGTTAGGGCTGGAGCCACAGATACATATTTTCACTGACATGGATATGTCTGAAGTGTTAGTGCAATATGAACATATATTATGATGTATAGGGTGGCCCTTTAAAAGGGGTGGCTTCCTTTGTATCTTGTCAGGTGATTATGTCACCATGGGGATGGCAGGACACTTTTTGCTGAGGATGTGCCCACGCATGGACCATGGTGCCGGTGAGTGGCCATGTGATTTGATCATGTGGGCGCTTCCTAGCTCCAGCGCTCTATTGCGCATCCGCGAGCAGCACGTACACACAGATCGGGTGACGACCAATGGAGTCCCGGGTTAGAAATGCTAGAACAGTGTGAGTAGCTAAGATTAGCCGGTTTGACCGCCATGAGTTGTGTGAGCAACTATTGGTTAGAGGTGCAAACAAACAATGGGGTGAGTCCTGATTGGGATTTGGTTTCCATAACAATGAGAGTGGAATAAGGGTCTCTAGGCACAGACACACCACAATGAGAGTGGAATAAGGGTCTCTAGGCACAGACACACCACAATGAGAGTGGAATAAGGGTCTCTAGGCCCAGACACACCACAATGAGAGTGGAATTATTTTTAGCACAGTGGAATGGCAACTCCTAAGAACAGAACCTGTACTCTGGGACTAGGGATGAGTGAACCAAACCTATAGAACCTGGAGAAGTAAACTGGGCCCAGAGACCTTTGCTGAAATCCATTCTGCATTTTCTTTGCTGCCTGTGTTGTGCTGTATTATATTTCAATGGAGCCCATGGAAGTCAAGGACTATCAACAGGGGGCTCTTTATTTGCAGGTGTGCAATGATTGTTTAATAAACTGAATTATTGTTGTTATTATACCTCCTTAATAAACTCATATATAAATAAACATCAGTTGTCAGTAACTACAATGAAAAAGGCGACTCAACCAAACATCAAAAACTAGGAGAACCAAGAGTCAAAACGTAGCCAGCAAATAATACAAAATTGCAAACTTTATTTGAAAGCATATATACATAAAATTACCATGTACAGTAGAAGTGACAAATAGTGACTAAATCCATAGGTACAAAGATGACCATGAACCACAGACCGAGACAACTTGTCTAAAAGTATACATATGTATTCTCAACATATACACATGAGAGTGTATCCTGATATTCAGTCAGCCAGGCTTAGTAGTATGCGCATATAGATAAGTGCTGTAACAATAGCCATAGCCCCATGTGCATATGAAAGGTAAAATATAAAGGGGTTAATTACCCATGTGAAGTAAGATGACGGTCCCGTCTGGATCCCGGTCAACGACCCCAACGCGCGTTTCACGTTCAATAGTAACCGCTTCCTCAGGGGGCGTGGTCTAATCAAGATCCCTGTCCCATTAAGTAGCAATCACATCCGATCATGTGATAAAGTGCAAATAGCACGTGCGCATAGATGAACCGCACGCCGAGACTAATGCATGCATCCCAAGCCTCGCATCCACGCAGAAGACACCGGTCACGTGAGCGGGCCGGCGCCACACCCCCAACACGTGACACGGACTCACTGCAGAGGACGGGACAAGGGACGCACGCATGCTCCGCATGCAAGATATAATAGACGTGGTAACAGGTGATTGTATTGAGTGACAGTGCTATTAGATACGATTATAGGCTGGCCTAATAATGACAGCCAACTGGTTCAAAATAGTGCACATACATAAATGATGTGAATAATATATAGATCCCCACTAAATTGCCCCCACTACCCCGCGATGGATCGAGGTGAAAATTACACCCTATATTAAAGACCCATAAGGGGAGGAGGGATATACTGGGAAAAACTAACTAAAATAGCGTGCATATAGAGATGAGTGCCTAAAATACATGGCAAAAGGTATAAAACACATAGCAAGAACTAAGATACTTATAACAATGGGTTAAAAAACATCCTAGTGTTACCCATGAGATATCTCCGAATTAGAGACACATATCAGGGTACCATTCCAAACATAAGATTATAGAAGTAAGCATTAAAGTTACAACAATTACATATCTCCATGATAAAATATCTGTATAGTAATAATAAACTATGTCTGGGCGTCCAAAGTCAGTCATGGTAATCATATTCGTTGTCCGTTCTTGTTAGTACTCCATTATACCATAATATCGAACGATCTTCAATCTCACTCGACTTGGACATAGATATGCTCAGTATCAGGTACCACATGGGCACAGCAGGATGTTATGCACACTACAAATAATCTGAGACAAAGAAACAAAATTAAATCTGATCGGAAATGGCAAAGACAACAGGAAAAATATTTAAAATGCATATCCTTCAGAGAAAGGAGGAGAAGCCATGCGCTTCATTAAGACCCATGGGCGTCATTGTACCAAGTGTGGCAATCCAGCGGCATTCCCTCTGTGCCAGAACACGTTTGACATTGCCACCTCTGATGCCACACTGAACGAGATCAATACCACGTACAGAAAAGGATTTAGGATTGCATCCATGGAACTGTCGGAAATGACGCGGTATTGTTTTCAGCTGCGTCGGGTCCGTCTCATTTTTAGCAGACATAATGTCGCGCACATGTTCTCTAGTGCGTGTACCCAGACGACGGGATGTCAATCCGATATAGATCTTAGGGCAGCTACATACCGCGTAATACACAACCTGGGTTGTGTTACACGTTATGTGATGGTTGATAGAAAAAGTTTTTTTACCATCAGCTGAATCAAATGTGGCAATACGACAAACGTTCTGACATGAAACACAACCGCCACATGGATAACAGCCACGGGGCGGCCCACAAGATCCAAAGTTGTATGTATTGACCTTGGGGACGTAATGACTGGACACCAACAGGTCTTTGAGATTTCTACTACGTCTTGCAGTCATTAGGGGGCAATTTGTGAGACACTTGGCCAGCAATGGATCACTCTGGAGAATGCCCCAATGTCTTTGGAGACACTCTCTCATAGTTGACCATTCACCATTGTAGGTGGAAATAAATCTCACCACATCCTGTTGTTCACTTGCTTTTTTATTAGTATTAGCTGAGCTCAATAATTGATCACGAGGGGCATACTTAGCTCTTAGATATCCCTTTCTAATACTTCTATTACTGTATCCCCTTTCTTTAAATCTGGCCTTAAGGTCCGCTGCCTGGGCCTCAAATTTGGGGGTGGAGGAACAGATCCGCTTCATCCTTAGATGCTGACCAACTGGGATGGCTTTAATTGTACTGTACGGATGACTAGATTGGGCATGGAGTAACGAGTTGACCGAGGTGGACTTCCTGAAGACATCAGTTTGTAAATAGTGATCATCGTCAACTTCAATTTTAATGTCCAGAAAGTCCACCGCGGCCTTACTCATTTGATATGTCAATTTAATGTTATACGTATTGTTATTAAGTTGGTGCATAAAATCATGCAACATTTCCTCAGGTCCTTGCCAAATAATGAACAGGTCATCGATATAACGCAGCCAGCACTGCACATGATCCGCGGCCTGCGGCCCCCCCCGCCAAAGATCTCCCTCTCCCAGTACCCCAGGAAGAGGTTGGCGAAGGAGGGCGCACAGGCCGCGCCCATGGCAGTGCCGCGCTGCTGCAAATAAAAACTGTCCTTAAAGACAAAAAATTTTTTTGTCAAGATGAATGTCAAAAGTTCAACGACCAGTTCACACAGGGCGCCATCCCAGTTGCTGGCATCCAGGAAGAAGCGGACCGCCTCCAACCCATCCTTATGGCCAATGCAAGTGTACAAAGATTGTACATCGGCTGTAACAAGGTACATGTCATCCTCCAACTGAATCCCGTTGATCCGACGGAGGACATCCGACGTATCCCTGGCATAGGAGGGGAGCGACTCGACTAATGGTTTCAAGTAATAATCCACAAATTTACATATGGGGTCGCTCAAACCCCCCATGCCAGAGACTATCGGACGCCCTGGTGGGTCAACGGGATTTTTGTGAGTCATTAGGGGGCAAGTGTCTCACAAATTGCCCCCTAATGACTGCAAGACGTAGTAGAAATCTCAAAGACCTGTTGGTGTCCAGTCATTACGTCCCCAAGGTCAATACATACAACTTTGGATCCAGTGGGCCGCCCCGTGGCTGTTATCCATGTGGCGGTTGTGTTTCATGTCAGAACGTTTGTCGTGTTGCCACATTTGATTCAGCTGATGGTAAAAAAACTTTTTCTATCAACCATCACATAACGTGTAACACTACCCAGGTTGTGTATTACGCGGTATGTAGCTGCCCTAAGATCTATATCGGATTGACATCCCGTCGTCTGGGTACACGCACTAGAGAACATGTGCGCGACATTATCTCTGCTAAAAATGAGACGGACCCGACGCAGCTGAAAACAATACCGCGTCATTTCCGACAGTTCCATGGATGCAATCCTAAATCCTTTTCTGTACGTGGTATTGATCTCGTTCAGTGTGGCATCAGAGGTGGCAATGTCAGACGTGTTCTGGCACAGAGGGAATGCCGCTGGATTGCCACACTTGGTACAATGACGCCCATGGGTCTTAATGAAGCGCATGGCTTCTCCTCCTTTCTCTGAAGGATATGCATTTTGAATATTTTTCCTGTTGTCTTTGCCATTTCCGATCAGTTTTTAATTTTGTTTCTTTGTCTCAGATTATTTGTAGTGTGCATAACATCCTGCTGTGCCCATGTGGTACCTGATACTGAGCATATCTATGTCCAAGTCGAGTGAGATTGAAGATCGTTCGATATTATGGTATAATGGAGTACTAACAAGAACGGACAACGAATATGATTACCATGACTGACTTTGGACGCCCAGACATAGTTTATTATTACTATACAGATATTTTATCATGGAGATATGTAATTGTTGTAACTTTAATGCTTACTTCTATAATCTTATGTTTGGAATGGTACCCTGATATGTGTCTCTAATTCGGAGATATCTCATGGGTAACACTAGGATGTTTTTTAACCCATTGTTATAAGTATCTTAGTTCTTGCTATGTGTTTTATACCTTTTGCCATGTATTTTAGGCACTCATCTCTATATGCACGCTATTTTAGTTAGTTTTTCCCAGTATATCCCTCCTCCCCTTATGGGTCTTTAATATAGGGTGTAATTTTCACCTCGATCCATCGCGGGGTAGTGGGGGCAATTTAGTGGGGATCTATATATTATTCACATCATTTATGTATGTGCACTATTTTGAACCAGTTGGCTGTCATTATTAGGCCAGCCTATAATCGTATCTAATAGCACTGTCACTCAATACAATCACCTGTTACCACGTCTATTATATCTTGCATGCGGAGCATGCGTGCGTACCTTGTCCCGTCCTCTGCAGTGAGTCCGTGTCACGTGTTGGGGGTGTGGCGCCGGCCCGCTCACGTGACCGGTGTCTTCTGCGTGGATGCGAGGCTTGGGATGCATGCATTAGTCTCGGCGTGCGGTTCATCTATGCGCACGTGCTATTTGCACTTTATCACATCATCGGATGTGATTGCTACTTAATGGGACAGGGATCTTGATTAGACCACGCCCCCTGAGGAAGCGGTTACTATTGAACGCAAAACGCGCGTTGGGGTCGCTGACCGGGATCCAGACGGGACCGTCATCTTACTTCACATGGGTAATTAACCCCTTTATATTTTACCTTTCATATGCACATGGGGCTATGGCTATTGTTACAGCACTTATCTATATGCGCATACTACTAAGCCTGGCTGACTGAATATCAGGATACACTCTCATGTGTATATGTTGAGAATACATATGTATACTTTTAGACAAGTTGTCTCGGTCTGTGGTTCATGGTCATCTTTGTACCTATGGATTTAGTCACTATTTGTCACTTCTACTGTACATGGTAATTTTATGTATATATGCTTTCAAATAAAGTTTGCAATTTTGTATTATTTGCTGGCTACGTTTTGACTCTTGGTTCTCCTAGTTTTTGATGTTTGGTTGAGTCGCCTTTTTCATTGTAGTTACTGACAACTGATGTTTATTTATATATGTGCTTATTTCTGTATCTTTACAGCATCTAAAATCAGTTCCAACATGGATTTTAAAGCCCGTGAACAGACGTGGCTGACACAGCTTAATGATGTATTTTGTGACGATCCTGGTACATCTGTGATTGGTAATGGTAGAGACAAACAGGAAATCTTCAGACAATTGAAGGATCATTTAAACAAGCGGTTGAGAACCTGGTGGAACCGGGCTTTCCTAAATAAATACTTAGAGAGGGGACTTATACCACGGGGTCTAAGGGTGCAGGTGTTCCCCTCATTTGATGTGGAAGACACTGTGTTTCGACATAGATGGGAGGAATTGGCCACGACATGTTCCAGAGGATTTATGGAGCTCCTGGCCCAACATAATCAAACTAATTTAGAAGTGCTGGATACAAAAATTGAGGAGCTCCAAGGCAAGCTCAAACAAGATTTGTCTGGTGATGCCCTAACTTAATTTAATGCCGAATTGGATGCTGAATTTGGTAAATGGGAGAAGGGCATATGTGAGAATAAAGCTAGAAAATTTCAACGAGATCTAAATGACCAGCAGTCTAATATGGTCTATCGATGGAATAGAAGAGCATATAGGTCGAGGGGATCCTCCCGTGCCAGATCTGCCTCCACAGTGTCTCTCGCATCTAGTGAAGATTCAAGTAAAATGCAACCTAAGTTTTATGACTTACGGAATTCTGGATTTAATCGTGAGAAGATTGGAGTGAAACGTAAAAATATTCAAACTAATCAGCCTAACAAAAAAGGCAATAAGGGCCTTGAGGTAATTAACCTTTCTGATCACATTCTTTCAAGTGATCAATTAGATGTGTTGCAAAGGGGTTTGACCTTCTCCCCCACTAATAAATTTAATCTCTTCACAGCCACCAAGGACTTATATTTGTTCTCAAGGAAATTGATCTTTAAAAAATTATTTGCAAAAGATGGCCAAACACTATCTGCCGATGATGTTGAGAGTGAGGCGTTGATGGCACTGGAGGATCTCCTGGACGAACAAACATCTGGTGTGGCAGGTACTTTCCCACGTGACTGTCGACCTGGGTCAACCAGGTTTCCCCCCTTGTCTGTCTGTCCGGCTGTTGAAATTTTTACAAATATGGTCCTCCGGGAGTTTCAAAACATTCCAACTAAACGCAGGAATGACAATTTAACATTCAAACAAAGATTGGCTCTTGACCAATTACAAACATATGATGATATAGTCATCAAGCCGGCAGACAAGGGGGGAAATGTGGTGCTGTGGCCCAGTGTGCTTTATGAGAGGGAAGCATTTAAGCACCTCAGGGACAGAGAGACCTATAAGAAGCTTGATTATGACCCCACTGAGGTTTTTTCTCGTGAACTGGAGGGGATTTTGGTTGATGCTCATGAGAGGGGCATCATCCCCAAACAGGTGCTGGATGGCTTGCTCACTAGATATCCTAGGGTCCCACCACTTTACTTTATCCCTAAGATTCACAAAAATCCCATTGACCCACCAGGGCGTCCGATAGTCTCTGGCATGGGGGGTTTGAGCGACCCCATATGTAAATTTGTGGATTATTACTTGAAACCATTAGTCGAGTCGCTCCCCTCCTATGCCAGGGATACGTCGGATGTCCTCCGTCAGATCAACGGGATTCAGTTGGAGGATGACATGTACCTTGTTACAGCCGATGTACAATCTTTGTACACTTGCATTGGCCATAAGGATGGGTTGGAGGCGGTCCGCTTCTTCCTGGATGCCAGCAACTGGGATGGCGCCCTGTGTGAACTGGTCGTTGAACTTTTGACATTCATCTTGACAAAAAACTTTTGTCTTTAAGGACAGTTTTTATTTGCAGCAGCGCGGCACTGCCATGGGCGCGGCCTGTGCGCCCTCCTTCGCCAACCTCTTCCTGGGGTACTGGGAGAGGGAGATCTTTGGCGGGCGGGGGCCGCAGGCCGCGGATCATGTGCAGTGCTGGCTGCGTTATATCAATGACCTGTTCATTATTTGGCAAGGACCTGAGGAAATGTTGCATGATTTTATGCACCAACTTAATAACAATACGTATAACATTAAATTGACATATCAAATGAGTAAGGCCTCGGTGGACTTTCTGGACATTAAAATTGAAGTTGACGATGATCACTATTTACAAACTGATGTCTTCAGGAAGTCCACCTCGGTCAACTTGTTACTCCATGCCCAATCTAGTCATCCGTACAGTACAATTAAAGCCATCCCAGTTGGTCAGCATCTAAGGATGAAGCGGATCTGTTCCTCCACCCCCAAATTTGAGGCCCAGGCAGCGGACCTTAAGGCCAGATTTAAAGAAAGGGGATACAGTAATAGAAGTATTAGAAAGGGATATCTAAGAGCTAAGTATGCCCCTCGTGATCAATTATTGAGCTCAGCTAATACTAATAAAAAAGCAAGTGAACAACAGGATGTGGTGAGATTTATTTCCACCTACAATGGTGAATGGTCAACTATGAGAGAGTGTCTCCAAAGACATTGGGGCATTCTCCAGAGTGATCCATTGCTGGCCAAGTGTCTCACAAATTGCCCCCTAATGACTGCAAGACGTAGTAGAAATCTCAAAGACCTGTTGGTGTCCAGTCATTACGTCCCCAAGGTCAATACATACCACTTTGGATTTTGTGGGCCGCCCCGTGGCTGTTATCCATGTGGCGGTTGTGTTTCATGTCAGAACGTTTGTCGTATTGCCACATTTGATTCAGCTGATGGTAAAAAAACTTTTTCTATCAACCATCACATAACGTGTAACACAACCCAGGTTGTGTATTACGCGGTATGTAGCTGCCCTAAGATCTATATCGGATTGACATCCCGTCGTCTGGGTACACGCACTAGAGAACATGTGCGCGACATTATGTCTGCTAAAAATGAGACGGACCCGACGCAGCTGAAAACAATACCGCGTCATTTCCGACAGTTCCATGGATGCAATCCTAAATCCTTTTCTGTACATGGTATTGATCTCGTTCAGTGTGGCATCAGAGGTGGCAATGTCAGACGTGTTCTGGCACAGAGGGAATGCCGCTGGATTGCCACACTTGGTACAATGACGCCCATGGGTCTTAATGAAGCGCATGGCTTCTCCTCCATTCTCTGAAGGATATGCATTTTGAATATTTTTCCTGTTGTCTTTGCCATTTCCGATCAGTTTTTAATTTTGTTTCTTTGTCTCAGATTATTTGTAGTGTGCATAACATCCTGCTGTGCCCATGTGGTACCTGATACTGAGCATATCTATGTCCAAGTCGAGTGAGATTGAAGATCGTTCGATATTATGGTATAATGGAGTACTAACAAGAACGGACAACGAATATGATTACCATGACTGACTTTGGACGCCCAGACATAGTTTATTATTACTATACAGATATTTTATCATGGAGATATGTAATTGTTGTAACTTTAATGCTTACTTCTATAATCTTATGTTTGGAATGGTACCCTGATATGTGTCTCTAATTCGGAGATATCTCATGGGTAACACTAGGATGTTTTTTAACCCATTGTTATAAGTATCTTAGTTCTTGCTATGTGTTTTATACCTTTTGCCATGTATTTTAGGCACTCATCTCTATATGCACGCTATTTTAGTTAGTTTTTCCCAGTATATCCCTCCTCCCCTTATGGGTCTTTAATATAGGGTGTAATTTTCACCTCGATCCATCGCGGGGTAGTGGGGGCAATTTAGTGGGGATCTATATATTATTCACATCATTTATGTATGTGCACTATTTTGAACCAGTTGGCTGTCATTATTAGGCCAGCCTATAATCGTATGTAATAGCACTGTCACTCAATACAATCACCTGTTACCACGTCTATTATATCTTGCATGCGGAGCATGCGTGCGTACCTTGTCCCGTCCTCTGCAGTGAGTCCGTGTCACGTGTTGGGGGTGTGGCGCCGGCCCGCTCACGTGACCGGTGTCTTCTGCGTGGATGCGAGGCTTGGGATGCATGCATTAGTCTCGGCGTGCGGTTCATCTATGCGCACGTGCTATTTGCACTTTATCACATGATCGGATGTGATTGCTACTTAATGGGACAGGGATCTTGATTAGACCACGCCCCCTGAGGAAGCGGTTACTATTGAACGCAAAACGCGCGTTGGGGTCGCTGACCGGGATCCAGACGGGACCGTCATCTTACTTCACATGGGTAATTAACCCCTTTATATTTTACCTTTCATATGCACATGGGGCTATGGCTATTGTTACAGCACTTATCTATATGCGCATACTACTAAGCCTGGCTGACTGAATATCAGGATACACTCTCATGTGTATATGTTGAGAATACATATGTATACTTTTAGACAAGTTGTCTCAGTCTGTGGTTCATGGTCATCTTTGTACCTATGGATTTAGTCACTATTTGTCACTTCTACTGTACATGGTAATTTTATGTATATATGCTTTCAAATAAAGTTTGCAATTTTGTATTATTTGCTGGCTACGTTTTGACTCTTGGTTCTCCTAGTTTTTGCTCCTTAATAAACTGTTCTTAATAAACTTGTGGATAGTTTTCTGTGTGTGCAATTCTTGCCGACATTCTTCTGTGCTGCAGAGCATCTCACCTATAATTCTATACTATTCTCTGTTCTGCAGAGCATCTCACCTATACCTGTATACTATCCCCCTGTGCTGCAGAGTATCTCACCTATAACTTTACTACTCTCCTGCCCTGCAGAGCATCTCATGTATACATGCATACTATCGCCCTGTCTTTCAGAGCATTTAACCTATAGATCTATGCTATTCTCTGTTCTGCAGAGCATCTCACCTACATTTCTATATTATTCTTCTGCCCTGCAGAACATCTCACGTATACATGCATACTATCCCCCTGTCCTGCAGAGCATTTCATCTAGAATTATATATTATTCTTCTGCTCTGCAGGGCATCTCGCTTATACCTGCATACTATCTTCCTGTCCTGCAGAGCATTTAACCTATAGATCTTTGCTATTCTCTTTCCTACAGAGCATCTTATCTATAATTCTATATTATTCTTCTGCCCTGCAGAGCATCACACCTATACATGCTTAGTATCCCCCTGTTCTGCAGAGAATTTAACCTATAATTCAGTCTGTGGGAAATTTTCTGTGGGCATTTTTCAAATATCATGGGAACATCCTCACCTTGCACCTCAAATATCATAGATCTAAAACTGTGATGCTGCAATTGGCAATTTTCTGTGTGGGCAATTTTCCGTGTGAACAATTTTCCGTGTGGGCAATTTTCCGTGTGGGCAATTTTCCTGTGGGCATTTTTCCTGTGGGCATTTTTCTGGTCACCCACCTGCATTTATCAATATGTAGTACTCTTTCCCTAGTGGTGGTGTCTAATCATTTAACTCTGTAGCCGTATGGGGCCTTGGAAGCTCTGTAACAAAATAACAGAGGCTCAACCTGTATATAGTTTTATCCAGCAAATCATGAGCATTTTGGACCAAGTTAATTGGTAATGTTTTTCTTTGACCACTTCTCAGCCTGGCTGCCGCACTTCATGTGCTCAGAACTGCCAACCCTTATCCTGGGAGATTTCAACATCCCCATTAACAGCCCCACTTCCACATCTGCATCCCAGATTCTATCACTAACCACTTTGCTCGGCCTCTCACAGCTCTCAACCTCTGAGACACACAAAGACGGTAACACCCTTGACCTGGTCTTTCTCTGGATCTGTTAAATTTCCTACCTAAATAACTCACCGCTTCCCCTTTCTGACCACAACATTCTCTCCTTCACGCTCACAAATCCTAACTATTCCCAGCATACTACTACCTACCACACATTCAGAAATCAACAAGCCATTAACCCTCATAAACTTTTAGACTCCCTACACTCTTCACTGTCCCCAATCTCCTCTTTTTCCTGTCCTGATGCGGCTGTACATCACTACAATGACACTCTCAGAAGCACCCTTGACCAAGTAGCGCTCCTCACCCTCAGAACCTCCAAACACAGAGTAAAACAGCCCTGGCTCACATCGCAAACTCAACTTCTCCAGCGATGCTCTAGGAGTGCTGAACGCATATGGAGGAAAATCCGCACACTAGAAGACTTCAAATTTATGTTAAGAACCTATATCTCTGCCCTTCTCCTCGCCAAACAGACCTACTTCACCACCCTGATCTCCTCACTATCGCACCAACCTAAGAAACATTTTGACACCTTTCACTCCTCCTCAGGCCAAAAGCACAAGCCCCTATCACATTTGTGACCTGGCCTCCCACTTTATATCCATCCCATGTATCCATCCTGGTCTCTTGTCCTGCCCTTTCATATGTATCCATCTGGCCCCTTGTCCTGCCCCCATATGTATCCATCCTGACTCCCCATATGTAAAGAATAAAAATAAAAAATAGGGATATACTTACCTTCCGACGGCCCCCGGAGTACTCCCAGCTCTCAGCGGTGCATGCAGCGGCTTCGGTTCCCAGGTATGCATTGCTCGAAAGACCTGAGATGACGTCACAAAGGTCCTTTGTGCAATGCATCCCTGGGAACGGAAGTCGCCGCATGCACCGTTGAGAGTCAGGAGAACTCTGGGGGCCGTCAGAAGGTAAGTATAAACCTATTTTTTATTTTTATTCTTTTTTTTACATGAATATGGATCCCAGTCTCCTCTCCTCCAGACCCTGGGAACCATCCCGGACAGCTCCCTGCACCATATGCGGCGAACTCAGAGCTCTGCACACGTCGTATAAGATGACACCCGGTGTATAAGATGACCCCCGACTTATACGGTGAGTATATCCCAAACTCTATATTTTAAATGGAAAAGTTGGGGGGGGGGTGTCTTATACTCCGAAAAATATGGTAGATAATTAATTTCTTTCACTAGACCAGCTTATTACATTTATTGAAACTTACATTAAATTGAGACAGTTGTGACAGGCATATGCAGAGCATCCTGTGTTCAGTGTTGTGGTTTTCAAGAATTAATTCATGGTAGTTTAACCCCTTAGTGACAGAGCCAATTTGGTACTTAATGACCGAGCCAATTTTTGCAATTCTGACCACTGTCACTTTATGAGGTTATAACTCTGGAACGCTTCAACGGATCCCGCTGATTCTGAGACTGTTTTTTCGTGACATATTGTACTTCATGATAGTGGTAACATTTCTTCGATATTACTTGCGATTATTTATGATAAAAATGGAAATATGGCGAAAATTTTTAAAATTTTGCAATTTTCAAATTTTGTATTTTTATGCCCTTAAATCAGAGAGATATGTCACAAAAAATAGTTAATAAATAACATTTCCCACATGTCTACTTTACATCAGCACAATTTTGGAAACAAAATTTTTTTTGTTAGGGAGTTATAAGGGTTAAAATTTGACCAGCAATTTGTCATTTTTACAACACCTTTTTTTTTTAGGGACCACATCACATTTGAAGTCATTTTGAGGGGTCTATATGATAGAAAATAACAAAGTGTGACACCATTCTAAAAACTACACCCCTCAAGGTTCTCAAAACCACATTCAAGAAGTTTATTAACCCTTTACGTGCTTCACAGGAACTGAAACAATGTGGAAGGAAAAAATGAACATTTAACTTTTTTTTGCAAACATTTTAATTCAGAACCATTTTTTTTATTTTCACAAGTGTAAAAACAGAAATGTAACCATAAATTTTGTTATGCAATTTCTCCTGAATACGCCAATACCCCATATGTGGGGGTAAACCACTGTTTGGGCGCACCGCAGAACTTGGAAGTGAAGGAGCGCCGTTTGACTTTTTCAATGCAGAATTGGCTGGAATTGAGATTGGATGCCATGTCGCGTTTGGAGAGCCCCTGATGTGCCTAAACAGTGGAAAACCCCCACAAGTGACACCATTTTGTAAACTAGACCCCTTAAGGAACTTATCTAGATGTGTGGTGAGCACTTTGAACCCCCATGTGCTTCACAGAAGTTTATAACATTGAGCCGTGAAAATAAAAAATCGCATTTTTTCTACAAAAATGATATTTTTGCCCCCAAATCATTATTTTCACAAGGGTAACAGGAGAAATTAGACCACAAAAGTTGTAGTGCAATTTCTCCTGAGTACGTCGATACCCAATATGTGGGGGTAAACCACTGTTTGGGCGCACCGCAGAGCTTGGAAGAGAAGGAGTGCCGTTTTACTTTTTCAATGTAGAATTGTCTGGAATTGAGATTGGACGCCATGTCGCGTTTGGAGAGCCCCTGATGTGCCTAAACAGTGGAAACCCCTCACAAGTGACCCCATTTTGGAAACTAGACCCCCCATGGAACTTATCTAGATGTGTGGTGAGAACTTTGAATGCCCAAGTGCTTCACAGAAGTTTAGAATGCAGAGTCGTGAAAATAAAAAATATTTTTTTTTCCACAAAAAAGATATTGTAGCCCCCAAGTTTTTATTTTCACAAGGGTAACAGGAGAAATAGGACAACAATAGTTGTTGTCCAATTTATCCCGAGTACACTGATGTGCCATATGTGGGGGTAAACCACTGTTTGGATGCACGGCAGAGCTTGGAAGGGAAGGAGCGCTGTTTTGGAATGCAGACTTTGATAGAATGGTCTGTGGGCGTTATGTTGCGATTGCAGAGCCCCTGATGTTTTGTAGCCCCCAAGTTTTTATTTTCACAAGGGTAACAGGAGAAATTGGACCCCAAAAGTTGTTGTCCAATTTATCCCGAGTACGCTGATGCCCCATGTGTGGGGGGCAACCCACTGTTTGGGCGCACGGCAGAGCTCAGAAGGGAGGGAGCACCATTTGACTTTTTGAGCGCAAAATTGGCTGTCGTGTTTGGAGACCCCCTGATGTAACTAAACAGTGGAAACCCCCCAATTCTAGCTCCAACCCTAACCCCAACACACCCCTAACCCTAATCCCAACCCAATCCATAATCCTAATCACTAACCCTAACGATAATCACAACCCTTACCCCAAAACAACCCTAATGTCAACCCTAACCATAACCCTAATCAAAACCCTAAATCCAACACACCCCTAATCCTAATCTCAACCCTAACCTCAAACCTAACCCTAATCCCAATACACCCCTAATCACAACCCTAACCTTAACCCTAATCCCAAACCTAACCCTAATCCCAAGCGTAACCCTAATGCCAACCCTAACCCTAATACCAACTCTAATCCAAACCCTAACCCCAAATCTAACCCTAACTTTAGCCCCATCCCTAGCCCTAACTTTAGCCCCAACCCTAACCCTAGCCCTAAGGCTACTTTCACACTTGCGTAGTTTGGCATCCGTCGCAATCCGTCATTTTGGACAAAAAACGGATCCTCCAAATGTGCCCGCAGGATGCGTTTTTTTGCCCATAGACTTGTATTGCTGACGGATCGTGACGGATGGCCACACGTCGCGTCCATCGTGCACTGGATCAGTTGTGTTTTGGCGAACCGTCGGCACAAAAAACGTTCAAAGTAACGTTTTTTTGTACGACGTGTCTGCCATTTCTGACCGCACATGCGTGGCCGTAACTCCGCCCCCTCCTCCCCAGGACATAGATTGGGCAGCGGATGCGTTCAAAAACTACATCCACTGCCCACGTTGTGCACAATTTTCACAACGTGCGTCGGTATGTCGGGCCGACGCATTGCGACGGCCCCGTACCGACGTAAGTATGAAAGAACCCTAACCCTGAATTTAGCCCCAACCCTAACCCTAAATTTAGCCCCAACCCTAACCCTAGCCCTAACCCTAGCCCTAACCCTAGCCCTAACCCTAGCCCTAACCCTAACTCTAGCCCTAACCCTAACCCTAGCCCTAACCCTAGCCCTAACCCTAGCCCTAACCCTAGCCCTAACCCTAACCCTAGCCCTAACCCTAGCCCTAACCCTAGCTCTAACCCTAACCCTAGCCCTAACCCTAGCCCTAACCCTAACACTAACCCTAATTTTAGCCCCAACTGCTCTTCTCCTGTCGGCCGGCAGATGGCGATAGATGGCGGGCGCACTGCGCATGCGCCCGCCATTTTCTTTTCCCCAGCAGCCAGGAGGAGCAGCAGGAGGATCCAGGGACACTGGTAAGTATAATTACACTTTGATTTTTTTTTTTTTTTGGGGGGGGTCGCCGGTAAACAGGTAATTACTGGCGATCGCAAAACAGGGGTCGGTAAAACCGACCCCGATCATGTTCTTTGGGGTCTCGGCTACCCCCGGCAGCCGAGACCCCAAAGATTCTCCCGGTGCCGGCCGGCGGGCGCACTGCGCATGCGCCCGCCATTTTGAAGATGGCGGCGCCCACCGGGAGCCACGAGGAGCACCGGGGGAGATAGGTGAGTATCGGGGGGCTATCTGGGACCCCTTTTCTCTGTCCTCTGATGTGCGATCACATCGGAGGACAGAGAAATTAAAAAGAGATCACGTTTTTTTTTGTGATCGCCGGTAAACGGTTAATTACCGGCGATCGCAAATGCAGGGTCAGTAAAACCCCCCCCGAATCATGTTCTCTGGGGTCTCGGCTACCCCCGGCAGCCGAGACCCCGGAGAAAATCCGACTCTGGGGGGCGCTATTTACTTTTTCCACAGCGCCGTTAATTAACCGAGCTGTGGTTTAAGTACCCTTAGCGGCCGCCGTTAAAAGGCGTATCGGCGGTCGCTAAGGGGTTAAATGTGTTTCTCAGACAAGATACTGCATGATCTTTGAATTGTGTTTAGAAGCCACACTGCTAAAAATCAATGCAATAAAACATCCACATTTTTTTTCTGCTGTCATAGACATAAAATAGCCTTCAGAATAAACACTTTATTTTTTTTTTACAATATTAGCATTTCATTGCTGTTTTTCATAGGCACCAGCTGTCACCATTATTGTTTGTTGCCTGAAAGTTGTCTTTGGCATTAACACATGAAAACTAAAATGACACAGCTTTGTAAAAATAGCATTTTCTTCTTCAGAACATAGAAACATGTCATTCAATAGCAGAAAAATAATTAAACATATTGTATGAACAATTTCTTGTCTATTCCAACCTTTTTGTTTGTTAGTATTTTATTGTTTTATCATAATTCATGCATGTTTATGTGGCATAGAACAAAAAACCTGACCAGCACAGGTGCCTATTGCAATGACTACATAACTTGCAAAAAGGTGGAACACAGCAGCACTCTGTAGAGACCAATATATATATGCGAACACAAAATCTATCATAATTTCTGAGTAATCTGTAATAAAAAGTAAAAAAAAAAGATTTTTTTTAAATAAAAAAATACTTACAAAAGTGAAGGTTCTTATCGCATATATTGTCCAATTCCTGTGAGCTCATCAACCGTGACAAGGTGACACTTCTCTGATAATAATAATTTTATGATGGGTCCTATCATCTAAAACATGCCTCTCTTGTGCTATAAGTCTACAGAGTGAGGGTATGTGCACACGTTGCGGATTTTGCTGCGGCTCTGCAGTGGATTGGCCGCTGCGGATTCGCAGCAGTTTTTCCTGAGTTGACAGTACCATGTAAACCTATAGAAAACAAAATCTGCAGTGCACATGATGCGGAAAAAAAACACGCGGAAACGTAGCATTGTTTATTCTGCAGCATGTCAATTCTTTGTGCGGATTCTGCAGCAGTTTACACCTGCTCCACAATAGGAATCCGCAGGTGTAAAACCGCAGGTCGAATCCGCAAAAAAAAAAATCCGTCGTAATTACGTCGTGCGATATATCCGTCATAATTCCGCAGGTAATCCGCAGTGCAGTTTACCTGCAGATCTACCAAAATCAGTCTGGAAAAACCCGCACCACTTACCCCAACGTGTGCACGTGGCATTAACGCTATGTGCACACGTTGCGGATTTTGTTGCGGATCTGCAGCGTATTGGCCGTGGCGGATGGCAAAAATGTCATTATTGTTTCATCACTGCCCGATGGTATAAAATTATGACATGGTGTCATGATCACTGCACCCCTAGATGAATTCATTGAGAGGTGTAGTTTGTAAAATGTGTTCACTTATTGGTGGTCCTGCTGTTCTGGCACCTCGTGGGCTCTCCCAGTCACATGGCACCTGCAATCCATAACAGTAAAATCTGGCGCTCCTTGCCTTCTGAGCTTTCCACTGTGCCTGAAAAATATTTGACGATTATATGTAGGGTATTGATGCACTCAGGAAAAAATGGACCTCAGTTTGCTGAAAAAATAAAGTCCTATTAGCCCTTGGAACTAAAACTATATTTTAGTGGTAAAAATGTAATTTATTTTTTCTTCATCGCTCAGTGGTATAAAATACTGTGAGGCACATGTGGTGCCAATATGATCACTGCACCCCTAGATGAATTCATTGGGGAGTGTAGTTTGTAAAATGAGTTCACCTACAGGGGGGTTCTGTTGTTTTGGCACCTCAGAGGCTCTCACATGGCAACCTCAAACCATTCCAGCAAAATCTGAACTCTAAGGCCGGAGTCACACTACAGCGAGATACGGCCGAGTCTCACAGGTTAAAAGCAAGCTCTGGCACCGGCACTCCGGAGCGGAGCGTGCGGCTCCATGTATTGCTGTGCGACTGCACGCTCCGCTCCGGAGTGCCGGTGCCAGAGCTTGTTTTTAACCTGCGAGACTCGGCCGTATCTCGCTGTAGTGTGATCCCGGCCTAATATGGTGCCTCTTCCCTTGTGACCTTTGCAGTTTGGCTCAAAAGTAGTATTCCCCCCACATATGAGGTATCGGAGCACTCAGGAGAAATTGAGCAACAAATTGTATGGTACAATTTTTCCTGTTACCCTGAAAATGTGATTTTTTTTTTGTTTTCACAGTTCAATGGTAAAAACTTCAGTTAAGCACCTGGGGGTTCAAGGTGCTCACCAGACATCTAAATAAACTCCTTGCTTATATAACATAATGTCACTTAAAGCATGAGCTAATCGAATGAATTACTCCATGGTCCTTAGCAAAGACCTCTGATGTTCTTGTCAGCATCGGCCACTTGCTGCTGCTTTATCCAGTGTGCAGCGAGCAACTAGTACACACAGGAGAGGGATGAGAAATCAATTGGAACAAGCAGCACCCCAAAGCGAGCACTGTCAGTCACGATAAGGGGAGGTGTGGAGGATGGTAATTGAGGGACGGGAACAGTGCATTGAAGCCCCCTCATTACATATCTAGTAAAGCTGTTATATAAAATAGTGTTGAGCGATACCTTCCGATATCCAGAAGTATCGGTATCGGATTGGATCGGCCGATATCCCAAAAATATCGGATATTGCCGATACCTGATACCAATGCAAGTCAATGGGACACAAATAACGAAATGTAAATAAGCCCTTTCTATCCTTCTACATCCTGTTCCGGAGGGGGGAAGAGTTTGGGCGGTGCATGGGTGGACATTGTGCGTGTCTGTGTGTGTGGGGCGGGGTCTGTGCGGGCCTGCCGGGGATCTGTACGGGCCTCTCGGGGGTCTGTGTAGGCCGCTGGGGATCTGTGCGGGCCTGCCGGGGATCTGTGCAAGCCTGCCGGGGGACTGTACGGGCCAGCCGGGGGTCTATGCGGGCTGCCGGGGATATGTGCGGCCTGCCGGGGGTCTGTGCGGCCTGCCGGGGGTCTGTGCAGGTCTGCCCAGGGTCTGTGCAGGCCTTCTGGGGGTCTGTACGGGCCTGCCGGGGGTCTGTCCGTTGTGAAATTTGTGCCCCGACGTGGGCAGCGGATGCAGTTTTTCAATGCATCCACTGCCCATTCTGAAGTCCAGGGAGGAGGGGGTGGAGTTTCGGCCGTGCATGCGCTGTAGAAAATGGCGGACGCGACGGACAAAAAAACGTTCACTTGAACGTATTTTCGTGCCGACGGTCCGCCAAAACACGACGAATCCATTGCATGACGGACGCAACGTGTGGCAATCCGTCGCGATCCGTCTCTAATACAAGTCTTTGGGTAAAAAACGCATCCTACGAGCACATTTGCCGGATCCGTTTTTTCCCAAAACGATGGATTGCGACGGATTGCTAAAAAGGCAAGTGTGAAAGTAGCCTTAGAAACATCGGCCTTTCTATTATGTATCTATGGATATATCTATCTTTAGATATATGACCTCCCTTGGTTCAGATGCAACATCTTGACTTCCCCTGGTTCTGACCCAACATCCTGACCTGTTCTGGTTCTGATCTGGACTGGGATAACTGTTTTATAGCAGTAATTTGCTAATCCTCAGTTGCCCATGTATTGTTAGGACATCTCGTGACTTAAGTAAGACATTCTGACATTACATTGGGGAATTATCTTTTGAGCAGTTCTCTCATAGACAGCTGAGGGCGAATAACTCAAGTAATGGCTGTGCAGCATCTAAGGAGGGAGACATTACAAAAGATAATGAGGTGGGCATTTCTTACATTTGGATGGCTTGTTGTGCCCTGTGGTTACCCCCTAGGTAGAAAATGCAAATGTATGAGAAGAAGATGAGTCAGGGTGAAGTGGAGCAGATGTAGATAAACATTCCCCTCCAGTGTATTCCTCCTCACACTGTATTTCTTTACTACAAGGCACACAGGCCTAAAGGAGGAGGAGAAGGAGAAGGATGGGGCAGCAGCCGTCGCCATGGTAACAGCCTCATCCCCTCCCTCCACTCTCTCTCGTGCATTCTTCTCCTTTCTCAGCCAGGGGCCATGCTCTTCCTCACACAGGTTCCAGGGCTGCCATTGTACCAGCTTCTGTATGCAGCTTCCTGGGTTCATTAGTAGTCTCAGCGTGTGGCTGGGAAGCAGGAACACAAAAGAGCTGACTGCTGCCTGACAATCCGGATCCTCCGCAGAGGGAGACGCACTGAGGGGCTGCGGGCACAGGTAGGCACCTCACAAGGGGCTGGCACCTCACAAGGGCTCTCACCTGCCCGCCCAGGAAGGCTGCGCTGTGTGCAGGCACGGAGGGCTGTGGAAGTCACCTGGAGGTACAGAGACCATCCTGGCACTGGGGTCTGGGCATGGTCCCAGGGATTAGTCTCCAGTGGCCGTGATGGAAAGAGGCTGATGGCTCCTACTACATCACCTCTGCTAATCTGTTGCTATAGGGAGATTGGGGATGCGGTGACTGGTACCTGGGTAGGGGCAGCTGCTGGGCACTGGGCTGCCAGAGGATAGTACAGGCAGGAGGGTGCTGGCAGGAGGGTGCTGGCAGGAGGGTACTGGCAGGAGGGTGATGGCAGGAGGATGCTGCCAGAGGATAGTACAGGCAGGAGGGTGCTGGCAGGAGGGTGCTGGCAAGAGGGTACTGGCAGGATGCAACAGACAGGAGGGTGCAGGCAGGATGATACAGGCAGGAGGGTGCTGGCGGGAGGGTGCAGGCGGGATGGTATTGGCAGGAGGGTGCTGGCATGAGAGTACAGGCATGAGGGTGCTGGTAGGATGGTATTGGCAGGAGGGTGCAGGCAGGAGGGTGCTGGCAGAAAGGTACTGGCATGAGGGTACTGGCAGGATGGAGTAGGCAGGATGGAGCAGGCAGGAGGGTACATACAGGAAGGTACTGGCAGGATAGAGAAGGTAGCAGGATACAGGCAGGAGTGTACTGGCAGGATGGAGCAGGCAGGATGGAGCAGGCAGGAGGGTACATACAGGAAGGTACTGGCAGGATAGAGAAGGTAGCAGGATACAGGCAGGAGTGTACTGGCAGGATGGAGCAGGCAGGATGGAGCAGGCAGGAGGGTACATACAGGAAGGTACTGGCAGGATAGAGAAGGTAGCAGGATACAGGCAGGAGTGTACTGGCAGGATGGAGCAGGCAGGAGGGTACTGGCAGGATGGTGCATTCAGGAGGCTGCTGGCAGTAATGTTTGTTACAGGCAGGAGGCTACTGGCAGGATGGTACATGCAAGATGGTGCAATCAGGAGGGTACAGGTAGGAGTATCTGTTACAGGTAGGATGGTGCAGGCAGGTAGGTACAGGCAGGAAGATCTGTTACAGCCAGGGTGGTGCAGTGCAGGCAGGTGGGTACAGTAGGTGTGTACAGGCAGGAGGGTACATGCAGGAGGGTCTGTTATAGACAGGATGGTGCAGGCAGTTGGGTACTGGCAGCAGGGTACAGGCAGGAGGATATTGGCAGGAGGGTACAGCCAGGATGATCCCTGTGAAGTGTAAGACATTGTCCAGTCACTCCTTCTCCCGAAGAGATTACAGTCAATTGCTTGCTGCCCAACTTGCATATACGGTATATTGCTTTTTGCATTGCCATTTCTGAGTGCCCGCTGTACTCACATTAGCCCATCAGAAAGCTGCCAGTCTAATTTACCTATACAATTTAATAGGAAATCAATGAAGCTGTGCGTATTTCTGTAAAGTGTGGGAGGAATGCAGCTCCCACCCTGGAAGAATGTGTAAACTTCATGCATGTGTTGTAGGCGATGATTCCAGTGCTGTCTGTTACAGCCACAACCCTGATGCTGTACATTGAGAACATTTACAGCCCATTTATTTCTTTCATTTCCTTTGACATAACAATAATAATACCTGATCTAAACCTATTGGCATGCTTCCCCCTGGTATGAATGGTGGTCATACGGTAGGCGCCTGCCAGCTGGCCCCACAATGGTTGCTGTTAATGAAAGACAAGTGTTAATTCTAGTAAGTCTCCAGCATTGCTAGTAAGTCTTGTGGCTCAGATTTGTAGCTTTCTGGCTCTCAGCGGAGACGTGCTTCTTGGATGACAAATGATTCCATTAAGCTGTCATCTCTAGGTCAGCGGCCACCATACTTCACTCCCTTGTTCTGCTGGTCAGTCGCTCCCAGTTTATGGAAGATGGGATGGCTGCCTCTCCATAGCTAATGCTATAATGCTCTGGATTATTGACTCTAATGCAGCCATAATATGCAGAGTGCCATCATCATTTTCTAGTATTATGTGCTTTGCTCTTCTGTTTGCTGATGCTACACCGCTGCACATTTCACTCCATTATAAGGCATTTTTCTATACCCAGCTGCATTTTATGATGTTACCACACTACAAAGAGTTATGGTGCCGCATTAGATAAATTACTTTTTCGAGGTCTATGTAAAGAACGCAGCGTTTGGTTCATCCTGTTGCCGCTCTACATGTAAACAAATAATTTATTTTTCTAAGCATATTAGGGTTAGCACATATACAGGTCCTTCTCAAAAAATTAGCATATAGTGTTAAATTTCATTATTTACCATAATGTAATGATTACAATTAAACTTTCATATATTATAGATTCATTATCCACCAACTGAAATTTGTCAGGTCTTTTATTGTTTTAATACTGATGATTTTGGCATACAACTCCTGATAACCCAAAAAACCTGTCTCAATAAATTAGCATATCAAGAAAAGGTTCTCTAAACGACCTATTACCCTAATCTTCTGAATCAACTAATTAACTCTAAACACATGCAAAAGATACCTGAGGCTTTTATAAACTCCCTGCCTGGTTCATTGCTCAAAACCCCCATCATGGGTAAGACTAGCGACCTGACAGATGTCAAGAAGGCCATCATTGACACCCTCAAGCAAGAGGGTAAGACCCAGAAAGAAATTTCTCAACAAATAGGCTGTTCCCAGAGTGCTGTATCAAGGCACCTCAATGGTAAGTCTGTTGGAAGGAAACAATGTGGCAGAAAACGCTGTACAACGAGAAGAGGAGACCGGACCCTGAGGAAGATTGTGGAGAAGGACCGATTCCAGACCTTGGGGAACCTGAGGAAGCAGTGGACTGAGTCTGGTGTGGAAACATCCAGAGCCACCGTGCACAGGCGTGTGCAGGAAATGGGCTACAGGTGCCGCATTCCCCAGGTAAAGCCACTTTTGAACCATAAATAGCGGCAGAGGCGCCTGACCTGGGCTACAGAGAAGCAGCACTGGACTGTTGCTAAGTGGTCCCAAGTACTTTTTTCTGATGAAAGCAAATTTTGCATGTCATTCGGAAATCAAGGTGCCAGAGTCTGGAGGAAGACTGGGGAGAAGGAAATGCCAAAATGCCTGAAGTCCAGTGTCAAGTACCCACAGTCAGTGATGGTGTGGGGTGCCATGTCAGCTGCTGGTGTTGGTCCACTGTGTTTCATCAAGGACAGGGTCAATGCAGCTAGCTATCAGGAGATTTTGGAGCACTTCATGCTTCCATCGGCTAAAATGCTTTATGGAGATGAAGATTTCATTTTTCAGCACGACCTGGCACCTGCTCACAGTGCCAAAACCACTGGTAAATGGTTTACTGACCATGGTATTACTGTGCTCAATTGGCCTGCCAACTCTCCTGACCTGAACCCCATAGAGAATCTGTGGAATATTGTGAAGAGAAAGTTGAGAGACGCAAGACCCAACACTCTGGATGAGCTTAAGGCCGCTATTGAAGCATCCTGGGCCTCCATAACATCTCAGCAGTGTCACAGGCTGATTGCCTCCATGCCACGCCGCATTGAAGCAGTCATTTCTGCCAAAGGATTCCCGACCAAGTATTGAGTGCATAACTGAACATTATTATTTGTTGGTTTTTTTTGTTTGTTATTAAAAAACACTTTTATGTGATTGGATGGGTGAAATATGCTAATTTATTGAGACAGGTTTTTTGGGTTATCAGGAGTTGTATGCCAAAATCATCAGTATTAAAACAATAAAAGACCTGACAAATTTCAGTTGGTGGATAATGAATCTATAATATATGAAAGTTTAATTGTAATCATTACATTATGGTAAATAATGAAATTTAACACTATATGCTAATTTTTTGAGAAGGACCTGTATTGACCTGTGCCCCGCTGGATATTGATCCATCTATGGAATTGGGAAGGCATGTGTTATTGGAGGCCTTCTGTCTTCTTACCCCCAGGGGTTCAATATGTTCAAGTGTCAGTGATTGAGGGAATTTTTAATTTGCATAAATAACATTGTGTTGTGTCTGACAATACTCAGATGAAAAAAATTATTTTTACTGCTGTTCACCCTTTGACTAAAACTTTATGAACATTCAATGATTGATGACCAATGAAAATGTTTTTTTTTGGCCACATATAAGCAAAATAATAAAATATCACACAGGTACCGTGCATTAGTTTGAAAGCGAATGTTAGAAAGGCCTGATTCATACAAATTCAGACACTGCGGACTGCACACATACAGCTCATTGAGTGTTATGTATGAGCTAGTGCGGATGAGAAATTTAGAAAAAAAAAAAAGAAGAAATTTCAGCATGTGCTAGTCTCATCAGAAACAGAGCAAATTTCAATGGCAGAGATCTCTCGCACTGGTATATGTTGCGGACAAGCTGATAGAGCACCATAGGCCTAGTCACAGCCGCAATTTTTAGACATCGCTGGTCGGTCCAAGAATGGCAACATTCATCTGAATGTAGTGTAAATGGAAAATATGTTACAGATCTGTGTTACCTTTTCGCCTAGGCAGTGTTATGTGTCCCTAGTAGTGATGAGCGAACGTGCTCAGATAAGGTGTTATCTGAGCATGCTCGTCTGCTGAGTGTCTTCAGCGTGCTCGAATGATATGATCGAGTCCCCGCGCCTGTCTAACAGCCGCAACACCTGCAGAGATTGTCTAAGAAACAGGCAATTCCTCCATATGTTGCGGCTGTCTAACACCCTCGAGACATACAGCTGCTGGGACTCGAACATATTTCTCGAGCACGTCAAAGACACTCAGCAGACAAGCATGCTCAGATAACACCTTATCCAGGCACATTCGCTCATCACTAGTCTCTAGCATCACAGCCTCAGTCCTTATTTTCAGTTCTCTTTTTGGCTGTGGCTACTTGTGTCGCGTCACAGCAATTCTCAGATATGTCGTTCGATCAAAAACATTTGTGCAACTTGCTGGCGAAGGAACATTTCAGAGTTATGATTTTGCGGTAAGAAACAGCCAAATTGAAAACAAGTTGCAATTAAGTCTATAACAAATAAGTCGCAAGCAATCTGCAACCAGTGATAGAAAATCCAACACATGTAGAAACAGGTCGCAGTACCACACTATGAGCTTGTGCACATGGTCAATGATTTTAGACAAGTGCTCATGGTGGTTTTCTCGGATAGCACTCGTACACTCGTACCCATAATATTCTATAGGGCTCTGCACATGTTCGATTTTCTCCTCGGTCTGAGTGGTCCAAGAAAAAAATCGGAGACATGTCTGATATTGATTCGAGTGTAGGATCATAATCGGTAATACAAGTCTACGTGTCCGTGAAAAACCTCGGACTGTACCTGGATGACATCCGAATGTGGTTCGATTTTCACAGCCTTACGAAAAGGATAAAGGTGGAAAGAAAACAGTCTGTGAACTTACCCTATAGGTAATTATTATTATTATACATTTTTATAGCGCCATTTATTCCATGGCGCTTTACATGTGAACGGGGCAAATATAGACAAGTACAATAAGCATGAGTAAAACAAGGCACACACAAGTACAGGAGGAGAGAGGACCCTGCCCGCGAGGGCTCACAGTCTACAGGGGATGAGTGAGGATACAATAGGACGTACATTTTAAATGTGACACATCGTGGTATAACCTTTTAGCTCAGCTGAAATAATATCTGGTTTAATAAATATTTGCTTGATCAAACAATTTTGGAGTATCTTTTCCTAGAAGGCTGCATTGTGCCGTTCCTCTGTTATTTCTCCTACGTGACATCTGGGTGGTACCAATCATCTTGTATCCTACTCAATCTGATATTGTCATCTCTTATTGGACACTGATAGCACCCCGTTTCAATTTAATTATACATTTCCATTAGGAATAAAAACATTTCTAAAAACAGTTCCTACATGATTGTCCTTCCATGAAGAATGAAAGAATTTACAGTTATACACTTGTCAGGAGATCTGAGGGGTCCTTTTTAAATTGTTGCTTTAGGCCAGACATTTTTTTGGCTGTGGAACAAATGAAAATTGGTTGTTCTTAGTTGATCAAATTAGATTTGGACGCCAGTGTCACTCAATGAAATAGCAAAATACTGTTTGATCTGTTGCAGATATTTTACGAGGCTACATGAGTAAATACTGCAGTTGTGACTACTGTTGATTTTTAGACTAAGTCGTTTTATCCAAAAGGGTTGATGATCCAGACATGACAAATTTATATTTTTGTGTAACATTAAAAAAAACAAAAAACATTCAGCAAGCTACAACAGAGAATGTTCACTCTTGCATTCCATTTTTTTCTAAGTGTTGCTAGCCACCAAAAGATTACACTTATGTTACGACCAATCTTCTCTTGCTGAGTTCTCAAATCTAAGAAAGACATAATTCACTCTGCAGTTTTTGCCAGAATACTGGCTCAAAGTTGGTTGAAATGTCACTAAATTATTGCACAATGCAAAGAACAAAGATGTTGCGAGTTATGGGGTTTTCACCCAAGTTTCAGCCAGCTCCAATAACATTTAAGGCCGGTTTCACACGTCAGTGGCTCCGGTACGTGAGGTGACAGTTTCCTCACATACCGGAGACACTGACTCACGTAGACACATTGAAATCAATGTGTCACTGCATATGTCAGCGTGTTTTCACGGACCGTGTGTCCGTATGCAAAACACGGAGACATGTCAGTGTTCGTGGAAGCGCACGGATTACACGGACCCATTAAAGTCAATGGGTCCGTATAAAACACGTACCGCACATGGACGCTGTCCGTGTGCAGTCGTGTGCCATGCAGGAGACAGCGCTACTGTAAGCGCTGTCCCCCCACGTGGTGCTGAAGCCACCATGCATATCTTCTTTCCAGCAGCGTTCGCTGGAGAGAAGATATGAAACGCCCCCTTTTTTTTTCCTTGTTTAAAATAAAGATTTCTGTAACCCAACCTCCTCCCACCCCCTGTGCGCCCCCCTGCTGTTAATAAAATACTCACCCTGCTCCCTCGCAGCATCCTGTCCTCGCCGCACCTTCTCCTGTATGAGCGGTCACGTGGGGCCGCCGATTACAGTCATGAATATGCGGCTCCACCTCCCATAGGGGTGGAGCCGCATATTCATTACTGTAATAAGCTTTATTTTATTTTTATTTTAAAGAAGAAAAAAAAAGGTTTTTTCATATCTTCTCTTCAGCGAACGCTGCTGGAAAGAAGATATGCATGGCGGCTTCAGCACCAGATGCAGGGGACAGCGCTTACTTGTAGCGCTGTCTCCTGCACGGTCCGTGTGGTACCCAGTTGACACACGGGCGGCACACGGCTGCCGCACGTGTGCCACACTGATGTTCACGGTAAGCACACGGAGACACGGACACGGATAATTCCGGTACCGATTTTTCCGGTGCCGGAATTATCTGGACGTGTGAGACTGGCCTAAGAAAGTGGCCATAGCTCAGGCAATATGTGGCGCGGCAAAATCAGCATAATTCACTATGCAAAAATGGTTTCAATTACGTCAGAAATGTACTCTAATTCCTAACTGACGTAACATTTCCTGCACTTGCCTACTGCAGTTGAAAGATGACCTAAATTAATTAAGAGGAACATGTTTTTTAATTAGTTTGATGGATCCAGGGTGCAGTTTATCAAGAGTAGTGTTTAAAATGCAAATCTTGGATCTACATATGAGTAGAATAGTATATAAATAAAATAAATATCTAACATGATTTTTAACAGATTTCTTTGAATCAAAGTCAGTAGATGACAAAAGTCCATCAAAGCCTCTCATTTCAGATGACCAACTTTATTACTGTGTGGCCAACTTTGGTCGTCTGGACAGACTTTCTTATGGAAAAGCCTGTAGACATATAATTGTGCTGCATTTCCCATTGAAATGTATCTATAGTGGACTGCAATAAACCCCTGCTCTGCTTAGATTACATGTCTGTGTAGCTACAAATAGTCTTTGTCACTGATGGTATAGTTATTAAGTTGGCCATAATCATTAGATTAATGTCAGTCAAACTCAGTCTACCGACCAATGTCCCCAAACCTTCCTGACCAATTATATAATGGTTATAGAGGCCTCCGTGATGCTGGGGAAAAGTATGGTCAGATATGTGGAATTTCAGTTCTTAAGAATTTTTTTCTTAGGGAGAGAAATCACTTCTCGAAGTTTCTGATCGTTACTGACTTTGCCCTACGCGGAACACAATTATGCTGAGCTAAGCAGAAGCCCACTAAAACACACACAAGCAGATACTAGAGGGAAATAAAGCCACACACAGCAAAGGTGGTACAGAATACTTCTAGATGAAGAACAATACAGTCAGCCTCTATCCACTTGCAGGAAATAGTAGATCGTATTCTGCAAAACGAATGGACTAGACCTTAGTTTTATTAGCCCTTTAATAAAAGTCACTAGGTTTTGCTATTAAGTAAGTGTCTGACTTATTATGATTCAGAGATAAAACCTAATTATCTAAAGATCAAGTGCAGAATGTTTTAAGAAAAAGTCATTGCATACCCTTTACTGGTGAAGGTGAATCTCCCTAGGAATTAAAATTTATATTAATTCTCTCCCACTATTGTACATGTCCAAACTATTAGTTATCCACTATAGAACAAGATGAATAACACTTGCTCTATGCAAATGTTCTAGAATGCCACCAAACGACAGATGAAATATTGTTTTCAAGTAAATTTGAACATTTGTAAATCAGATCACCGAGTCCGGCAGTAAATAACTGTCATATCTCCACCTGGACCTCCTCCTGCAATGTCTTCTTCTGTCATCTAGTGGTACTGTATTCATTGTGTGGGTGACACTGGTGATGGGGGAGACATCTTGGCCAGAAGCTCTAAGCAGTTAAGGCTTTTTCCTATTTTGTGACTGGAACCTGTAGTTATGCCCAGTCTGGCAGTATGGTTGTGTGTAATCAGCTACCTGCTGTGGCCAATAGAACAGCACCACACCCTACTAATAATACCAGCATATTTGTGGGCGTTGCCAGTTATAGTTTATACTTGCTATGGTTCGCTCCTCTTATTTAGCTCTTGTTTGGCTTGTTTGATTTCAATTTCTGACGTCAGATTATTTTAGACCACCCTTCTGCCTGATGTTTCTGTATTGTCCCTGACCTGGTATTGACGTGGCTTTCTTACCACCCTCTAACAGCTCGCTATATCAGCCAGCAGCCACTCCATGGACCCAACTCTGGTGCCCCTGTGTAAGTCCAGAATCTTGTACAGGGGTTAAAAGGCGAAAGTCAGAGACACCCCTGAAATCTTCTAGATGGAGTGACTAGAACAAAACCTGTCCGTAATCACCTATTAATGCCAGCCTTCCACTGACAGGGCTCCCTGACAGTAAGGGTATGTGCACACGTCAGGATTTCTTGCAGAAATTTTCCCGACAAAAACCGGACATTTCTGCCAGAAATCCGCATTCGTTTTTACCTCGATTTTACTGCATTTTTGACGCGTTTTTGATGCGTTTTTGGTGCGTTTTTCCCAAATGCATAGAATTGCGGGAAAAACGCAGAAAATCCTCAAAAATAATGAACATGCTCATTCAACACCATCAACACCTTGATCACATCTGTTTTATATAGACATATAGATGTTGCCCACAATCATATAGACATCTGGATAGATAACTGTCAGCATGTCTCTCTGAGCTGGCCACTTATAGAGATTATTTGCTATGATAACAAACTAAATCCCTGCTATTCCCCATAATAGGATTTTTATTTTGTTCACCATTTACATGATGACACCTGCTACGAAAACTGCAATGACAATTGTCTGATCCGAAAACAGCTACAGATCAAATCAAGATCATCTTACCAGTTGCAGCTCAGTGGTTGTAGCTATTATCAGACATTTTCGGCTTGATCATAGCTAAGTCACATCATGTAGGAGCAGCCTTTGGCACTATTGTCCTCTTTGTTTCTTCTGCACTAGATAATAGAGATCATCTGCAGGTCATTAGTCGATTAACACCAGGGAAGCCAAGCAGCACAATGAAAGCCCGTTTTCTACAGATGTATGGTCATTAGCTTGACATATTTTTATTATTTTCATAACCATTTGTTTTTGGTTTACCTGTTACCGGATCTCCTGTATGAATGAAAGCAGCTAAGCATTCACAGCACGTAAACTCTCATTCCTTTATTTCCAAAAGAACACAGTGTAACCTGCCCTACGATGTCAAATTGTGAACCGAGCTGGAGCTGTTTTCTGTATGTTCAGAACAATGGATGTTTAGGGGATATCTAATACATTCACATCATTTGTGGATAGCAAAATAGAAATATATACGTAAAGAGAACCCATTGTTTATGTGAAGAATAGTAAAATGTCAGTAAATGAAATTCTAAGACTTTTCTCAAATATGTGTCAGTAATAAATCAGGTTTTGCATTCATTATTTGAAAGAACAGCATTCCTTAAACAAAAAGGAGGTGAACGGATAGGGTCCCAACCCTTACGATACAAAATATGTGGAATCCGGCACTCTCAAAAAAAGGGCTAATTTTTATTGAAACCAAGAAATAGTGTATCAAATATATAATGTTTCGGTCTAGATGACCTTCATCAGATATACAGTAGTAGCATATAATTTCATAAATATCTGAAGATTAGACTCCGGTTATTTAAATTTTAAATAGCAGTCCCTGTGCTTGGAAATGGCCAGGCATGCCTGGTGTAGTATCCCGGTAGCGAAGTCCGTCATAATGGTTGTCAGCCTGTAACATTAACATTTCTTGATTTTAATAAAAATTAGCTCTTTTTTTTAAGAGTGCCCGATCTTACATATTTTACATTCATTATAACGGAGTGAGCGCAAAATTTGATGAAATTCTCTTCTCCATCTGAAATTTTACTGGGAGGGGTAGATCTGATTCTGTATAACACCTAAATGGTAAATTAGAGCTTTGTGCTCAGATCTGGCAGTATATAATGCTGGTAAGTGTCCTACGCCAGGGGCTGGGCTTACCCTGGAGGGGCTTGATTAAATGACTACCTGGTATTCATTAGAGCCTCTGATGGTGAGGACAGGCTGGGCCGCCAGTAGACACCAGGTACCACACTAGAGCAGTCTCCAAGACTGCAGCAGCTGACCGGAGGGTCAGAGACTGGGGTATGAGTTACAGGAGGGGGAGACAAAAGAGCGTAGGTAATAAATGCACCACTGTATAGTGCTCACATGCATAACATAGTTAGCCGACCAACTATAGAACAAGAAAGATACAGATTTAGTATCTTAGATTCTTTAGTTCATAGCAGCATGAAACAGGTAGAGGATGGAGCATGAGCACATGCTATGCGGCATTTTGGTGGACTGGATCCTCTCTCAAGCATTTATTTCAAGTGCAGCATACAGCCGATATGGTGTGAAATTCGCAGCATTTTTTACAATCACCATAAAAACATTCAATGTACTTCCTAATCATTCTCATTTTCAGTGTGGTGGGATATGACAATAGGATTTTATAATACTATGGCTGGTGTGAACAGCCGATGTGTTGGAGTCAGAAGCTCCCGATTCATTCGGAGGAGCAAAGCTCTTAACGAATTGAGCGTGTCTGAAAAGTGGCATTTGTCTTCATGCGCCTCGACATAAATTCAGTCAGCAACTGAAGTAAGATTTCTGCTGTAAAGCATTCAGCAGCTCATCACGAATTAGACATGTTGTGGCATCACGTCCAGATTCCACTCTCATCCCACCCCAGCTTTGTCTTACGGGAGTGAAAATGCCAAAAGTTACACTTTTCAAGTGGAAACAGCTTCTGGAAATGCTGATTATTTTTTTCCTAAAGTTCTTTTTCCTGTGGTTTTCAGAAGTTGCAAAGTTTTTTTCACTTGCATTTTTGTGAGCGTTTTGGTTGC
This sequence comes from Ranitomeya imitator, assembly GCF_032444005.1. Lineage (NCBI taxonomy): Eukaryota > Metazoa > Chordata > Amphibia > Anura > Dendrobatidae > Ranitomeya > Ranitomeya imitator. Next base: position 465,859,881 of record NC_091285.1, read on the forward strand.
GTCTTTTGAGTGTTTTTAGCATATTTTAGGATAATTTGCAAGTGTTTTGTTAAGTTTATTAAGCAATGAGTAAAACGTTTTAAACAAAACGCACTCAAAAGTCTCGAATAGATGACCAGATGTCTCCAAGGCATTTTTTTTTTGCCTTCAATTTGCCTTCTATTGTAAAGTATAGATCGTTATTTAGTGGAAAATGTCTGAAGTAGTTAAAAGACACTCAAAAGCATGAACTTTTCAACAGCTGCTTTTTCTTACATAGATATGAATAGGAAGATTCTTATGAGCATTTTCTGAGCAGACCAGTAAGAAACTGGCCCCAAAAAACCCCACTGTGTGAACATACCCTTTGAATGATGCAGTGAATATAATTGCATGGCACTCCACAATTTATTGTCTGTGGAACTGTTGGAAATAGCCGATCGCTGTACTTGGCTATCTCCAGCAATGACATTCAATAAATGGATCAGTTTTCCTAACGGAACTAGGAGATCACCATTTTTGGGAATGGTAAGGGTTCCAGCAGTGTGACCCCAGTGATCACACATGTTACCACCAATCAATGTATAGGTGAAAACGCAATAAGATGGGAATAACTCTTTAACTAAATTCAAGTAAAGGTAAAAGTTGGCATATCTGAATTAAAAAAGATGTAATAAAAAATCCTCTGGAACAAAGAGCATTGTATATAGTATTCAACTAGAAATTGTGGTGAAAGTTCAGACCTGACTTTTGCAGGGCACTGGGTCCTTTGAATAATCTCTGTTCCACATAAAAAATAAATAAATAATAATTTCTTTAACTATTTTTATTAGAGACTAGCATTTTTTTCTTATTAAAACAAATAAGGTCATGGAAGTGACAGGAACTTTGTATAGATCAAGGAGTTGCCTAAAAAACCCATCATGGTGCAGGTTTCATGGAATGAACAGAAAATCCTTATGTGTTTGTCCAGGGCTAAACTGCCAGTCTGGCAGTTATAGCAAACGGCAGGTGGGTTAGTGTTGGCACTGGGCAGATCAGATTGTTTCCAAGCTAAATCATCTTTACTGGAGATGAGATGACCTGTGGATATTCGGGTTTGTTGTGTTCGACTGAACTTTGGTCCAAAGTTCGGTTCAGGCACCAGAACACAAACCCAATAGAAGTCAAAGGTGACTCTAATTTTGGTGCTGTAAAGGGCTGTAAAATAGTTGTAGTAAGCGCTAGGGGGGCTGCCAAAGATAGCAGAGTACCCTCAGAGAGACAGAGTCACTATCTCTCTCACCATCTGAACTCTGAACAGTAAAACGGACTTCCAGGAGACCTAAAGGTACCGTCACACAGTGCAATTTTCATCGCTACGACGGTACGATCCGTGACGCTCCAGCGTCGTAACAATATCGCTCCAGCGTCGTAGACTGCTGTCACACTTTGCAATCTACGACGCTGGAGCGATAATTTCATGACGTATGTGCGATGTAGAAGCCGTTGGTTACTATGCGCACATCGTATACGATATATGTTACACCATGCAATTATGCCGCCACAGTGGGACACTAGACGACGAAAGAAAGTTTCAAACGATCTGCTACGACGTACGATTCTCAGCGGGGTCCCTGATCGCAGGAGCGTGTCAGACACTGCGATCTCGTAACTATATCGCTCGAACGTCACGAATCGTGCCGTCGTAGCGATCAAAATTGCACTGTGTGACGGTACCCTTACACTTTACAGATCAGGCTCGCTCATCTCTATTCTTCACACTTCATTAACCCATAATTTACCGATATCAAATTATCGAGCGTAATCATAGTGCAAACTAATACTCCTGCCATCATTGTTGCCACTGTGGTGAACCATTAGTCACAGTTGTTTTTTGAAGGTTAAGTTCCCACGATGAGTTATTGCAGAGTTTTTGACGCTGCTTATTTTTGAAAAAAGTATCCTATTTTACTTAATAGGTGCAGAAAATCTGCAACATCAGAAACTCACCAAAAGCTCATTGTAGGAACCTAGCTTAAGGCCTCATTCAGACGTCTGTGACTTTTCTTATGCACACACAGACCGTTTTTCGTCAGTATTTTGGAACCCATTTTCATTAGTAATTGGTTCATGTGTCAGCTTTTACCATCAGTGTTTTATCAGTGATTCTCATGTATGGATAAATAAATGACAAAACTTCTGCTGCCCGTTACAGCGTTAATCATGGACAGCAGATCGTCTGTCCACAGATGCCATTCATAGCCTATAATGGGTACGTGTTCTGCCCAAGAAAATTAGACAGAACATGTACATGACTCAAAAATGGCTGAATGTGGCCTAAAATCTTGATATAGCATGGATATTTTTTGTGGACATTTAATAGAGACAATGACAATTTCTAGTATAGCTATGGCCATGCTTCCCGGCAAGAACAATGAAAGTTTTCCTGTACAGAAATTTAAATCCCACATGATGTCAGTCCAGTTTCGTTCACAGGTGACCATTCTGTGATAGTCCCCCAATTCGCCCTATCATACATGAGCATAAACATATTCCATGTTCACAGTCACTAGGATGGCCTATCTGTCCCTATCAAAGTCACAGTTCATTCCTAGTGTCATCCAGTGCCTATCAAGGCCACAGTCTAGTCCTTGTTCCTTCCAGTCCCTATATGAAGTTCACAGTTCAGTCCAGTCCTAGTCTTGTCCAGTCCCTATCAAGATCACAGTTGAGTCCTAGTCCTGTCCTGTCCCTATCAAAGTCACAGTTCAGTCCAAGTCCCTTCCTGTCCTTATCAAGGTCACAGTTGAGTCCTAGTCCTGTCCTGTCCCGATCAAGGTCACAGTTCAGTCCTAGTCCCTTCCTGTCCTTATCAAGGTCACAATTGAGTCATAGTCCTGTCCTGTCCTGTCCCTATCAAGGTTACAGTTGAGTCCTAGTCCTGTCCTTATCAAGGTCACAGCTCAGTCCTAGTCCTTTCCTGTCCCTATCAATGTCACAGCTCAGTCCTAGTCCCATCCGCCCTATCTATGATAATACAATGGGTATAGTCGTTCCGGTGCTTCTAGATATACATTTACGCACATTATCTTCTTAAAGTGGAAATGTTAGCTTGGTTTGGTTCAAGGACATTATGAGAATTGCTTCTGTAAACAGCACCTTTTATATCTCCTCAAAGAATATAATCCAGAGCTGTGAGATCAGGTGAATGTGGTGGTCATATGTCCTTGCAGATCAGTCCATTACTGAATATAAGAGCACTAAATCCTGCATATAAAGGTTTAGAAGATATTCAAAACTACAAAAAAAAGCTACAAAGAATAAATAGCCACTCCAAAAAATAAGTACAAATTCAGTTTTAACTAATGCAGAAACAATACTTAAGGGACTTACATTAACATATGTGGGGGGGGGGGGGGGGGGGGGCGCGTCACACAAAATAAAGTTCATGGAAAACGCATCAGATAAGAGGATGGTATATCTAAAGACTATTATGCACTATAATAAGAACACGACTGTGCATTAAAGACATAGTATCAATTGAAATAAATAGAATAAAGTAGTGTGCAGGGGAAAATACATCCACTAGCTAGATATATAAAGTCTAACATAGGTTAGTAGCATAGGAATAATTCAATACCAATGTCTAATGGAAACATAACATGTATAAAAGAGAATGACCAAAAAGTAAAAACCACAGGACTCCAACATACATTTTGCCTTGGCTTTCCATCACTGAGACAGAGGTTTTGAGTGCAGAAGTATCATACTAAAAGCAGCCATGGACAAGTTCATCACCAATAAGAGTTATTGGATCAGTCCTATACTGATATTGCACCACTTCTGCAGTACACCTGTTACACTTGAAATGTGGCACCAGTAGTATATTCATTTCTTATGCCTTACACCTTGTCCAGTAACTTATAGACCTAAATCTAAACCTATTGAGATTAAGGGAGCTGTGGTATATTCATTAGAGAGGCTTGTAGACATTTCTGTGTATATAGAGTACCCCAAGACTGGATGATCTCCTAAAGAGAAGGTAATCATGACCCCCAGTAGGTACTTTTGCCCTTGGATAGTTCTTTTCCATGAACAGCTTTACTGAGAAAAGTTCAGACAACCTCCAGCGTACTCTTGTATGTTAGCACCGTAAGACAACTGTTAATAATATGTGCCCACTTTTGGTTAATATACAACTTTCATAAGTTTAACATGCTGCTGTTTGGGGTAAACCCCTCAGAGCAGCTTGCTTGAAATTTGCCGCTGCTCTGTGGTGCTCTAGGGGAATGTATCCTTTACTATTTTCCTGTTTTCTTGCTCCTGTCTCGCTGCTTAGTACCCAACTAGATAGTGGCCCGATTCTAACGCATCGGGTATTCTAGAATATGCATGTCCACGTAGTATATTGCACAGCCCACGTAGTGTATTGCCCAGCCACGTAGTATATTGCTCAGCCACGTAGTATATTGCCCAACCACGTAGTATATTGCCCAGCCATGTAGTATGTTGCCCAGTCACGTACTATATTGCCCAGCTACGTAGTATATTGCCCAGTGACGTAGTATATTGCCCAGCCACATAGTATATTGCTCAGCCACGTAGTATATTGCCCAGCCACGCACTATATTGCCCAGCTACGTACTATATTGCCCAGTGAAGTAGTATATTGCCCAGCCATATAGTATATTGCTCAGCCACGTAGTATATTGCCCAGCCACATAGTATATTGCTCAGCCACGTAGTATATTGCCCAGCCACGTAGTATATTGCCCAGCCACGTAGTATATTGCCCAGTCACGTACTATATTGCCCAGCTATGTACTATATTGCCCAGTGAAGTAGTATATTGCCCAGCCATATAGTATATTGCCCAGTCACATAGTATATTGCCCAGTCATGTAGTATATTGCCCAGCCACGTAGTATATTGCCCAGCCACGTAGTATATTGCACAGCGACGCAGTATATTGCATAGCGACGTAGTACAGGTCCTTCTCAAAAAATTAGCATATAGTGTTAAATTTCATTATTTACCATAATGTAATGATTACAATTAAACTTTCATATATTATAGATTCATTATCCACCAACTGAAATTTGTCAGGTCTTTTATTGTTTTAATACTGTTGATTTTGGCATACAACTCCTGATAACCCAAAAAACCTGTCTCAATAAATTAGCATATTTCACCCATCCAATCAAATAAAAGTGTTTTTTAATAACAAACAAAAAAACCAACAAATAATAATGTTCAGTTATGCACTCAATACTTGGTCGGGAATCCTTTGGCAGAAATGACTGCTTCAATGCGGCGTGGCATGGAGGCAATCAGCCTGTGACACTGCTGAGATGTTATGGAGGCCCAGGATGCTTCAATAGCGGCCTTAAGCTCATCCAGAGTGTTGGGTCTTGCGTCTCTCAACTTTCTCTTCACAATATCCCACAGATTCTCTATGGGGTTCAGGTCAGGAGAGTTGGCAGGCCAATTGAGCACAGTAATACCATGGTCAGTAAACCATTTACCAGTGGTTTTGGCACTGTGAGCAGGTGCCAGGTCGTGCTGAAAAATGAAATCTTCATCTCCATAAAGCATTTCAGCCGATGGAAGCATGAAGTGCTCCAAAATCTCCTGATAGCTAGCTGCATTGACCCTGCCCTTGATGAAACACAGTGGACCAACACCAGCAGCTGACATGGCACCCCACACCATAACTGACTGTGGGTACTTGACACTGGACTTCAGGCATTTTGGCATTTCCTTCTCCCCAGTCTTCCTCCAGACTCTGGCACCTTGATTTCCGAGTGACATGCAAAATTTGCTTTCATCAGAAAAAAGTACTTGGGACCACTTAGCAACAGTCCAGTGCTGCTTCTCTGTAGCTCAAAAGTGGCTTTACCTGGGGAATGCGGCACCTGTAGCCCATTTCCTGCACACGCCTGTGCACGGTGGCTCTGGATGTTTCCACACCAGACTCAGTCCACTGCTTCCTCAGGTTCCCCAAGGTCTGGAATCGGTCCTTCTCCACAATCTTCCTCAGGGTCCGGTCTCCTCTTCTCGTTGTACAGCGTTTTCTGCCACATTGTTTCCTTCCAACAGACTTACCATTGAGGTGCCTTGATACAGCACTCTGGGAACAGCCTATTTGTTGAGAAATTTCTTTCTGGGTCTTACCCTCTTGCTTGAGGGTGTCAATGATGGCCTTCTTGACATCTGTCAGGTCGCTAGTCTTACCCATGATGGGGGTTTTGAGTAATGAACCAGGCAGGGAGTTTATAAAAGCCTCAGGTATCTTTTGCATGTGTTTAGAGTTAATTAGTTGATTCAGAAGATTAGGGTAATAGGTCGTTTAGAGAACCTTTTCTTGATATGCTAATTTATTGAGACAGGTTTTTTGGGTTATCAGGAGTTGTATGCCAAAATCATCAGTATTAAAACAATAAAAGACCTGACAAATTTCAGTTGGTGGATAATGAATCTATAATATATGAAGGTTTAATTGTAATTAAAACACTATATGCTAATTTTTTGAGAAGGACCTGTATACAGCACAGAGCCACGTAGTATACAGCACAGACATGTAGTATACTGCCCAGTGACGTAGTATATTGGCCAGCCATGTAGTATATTGCCCAGTCACGTACTATATTGCCCAGCTACGTAGTATATTGCCCAGTGACGTAGTATATTGCCCAGCCACATAGTATATTGCTCAGCCACGTAGTATATTGCCCAGCCACGTAGTATATTGCTCAGCCACGTAGTATATTGCCCAGTCACGTACTATATTGCCCAGCTACGTACTATATTGTCCAGTGAAGTAGTATATTGCCCAGCCATATAGTATATTGCTCAGCTACGTAGTATATTGCCCAGCCACATAGTATATTGCTCAGCCACGTAGTATATTGCCCAGCCACGTAGTATATTGCCCAGCCACGTAGTATTCTGCGCAGTCACGTACTATATTGCCCAGCTATGTACTATATTGCCCAGTGAAGTAGTATGTTGCCCAGCCATATAGTATATTGCCCAGTCACATAGTATATTGCCCAGTCATGTAGTATATTGCCCAGCCACGTAGTATATTGCCCAGCCACGTAGTATATTGCACAGCTACGCAGTATATTGTACAGCGACGTAGTATACAGCACAGAGCCACGTAGTATACAGCACAGACACGTAGTATACTGCCCAGTGACGTAGTATATTGGCCAGTCACATAGTATATTGCCCAGCCACGTATGTAACAGGTTAAAAAGACTTAAAATAAAAAATAAACATATACTCACCCTCTGAAGGCCCCTTGTAGTCTTGACGCCTGTGTGCGGTGCACATGGCAGCTTCCGGTCCCAGGGTTGGTATAAGCGCAGGACCTGTGATGACGTCGCGGTCACATGACCGTGACGTCATGGAAGGCCCTTCTCGCATAGCATCCTTGGCACCGGAACCTGCCGCTTGCACTGCCGAGGACAGCGCTACATCCTAAGAAAACATCATGTATTGGGTTAGAGTTGGGAGGTCTCTATACATACTAGACTGTCGGCTGGACAAGTTTAGTCTAATGTGTATATTTCCCTTAGTAGATTACTAAATCAGATAGTGTTTACGCTAGGAAATCTGTGCAGCAGTTCTCAGCATATGAAAAATTGCCCCCTAGTAGCTCCACACCAATGACTGGGGGAACACCTCACACAATTTCAGAACAACTGCTCCATTGTCCTTTTTTGGGGAAATTAGAATATAGTGGTACATTGCTATAGAGCGTACTCAGCTTTAATGTGATAACACCCACCCCTGCTTAGTTGCTGTAGGCAACTTTTTCATTTTTCCCTGCCGCTAGTCTTGATGTCTCGATGCCTCAAGATCTGCAATTTCTTTGGCTTTTAAAAGTACTATCTCCCTTTTTTTCTTAGGCAAATGGTTTGCGTCTCTCCTCGCAAGCATTTAAGTAGAGCATGGCATTTTATGTGTCAGGCAGGCATCACTTTACTTCATAAGCATAATTACCTATGCGTTATTCCAGAAGGAGACAGCACGGGAACAAAATACAGCCTTGTGAGTTCCAAGTTGTAAAGAATGTCAGCTGCCAATCACTTTTCATTACTCTAGCCGGCAAAGTTACATCGTTACAACCACAAACTGAGCCGAACAGACAACACAGACAGCGACACACATATATCTTAGGGTCTTTACTTTTTGTTTAAGACAGAATGCTTCCGTTTTGCTGCAATCAAACTTAGAGCTTGTTCACACAAGCGTATAATCGGCCTGATAGCTGTCCGTATATTCAAGTAGCGTACAGACCGCACGCTGGCCAATGAACACTGATCACATAAACATTTTTACCATTGGTCCTACTATTATAAGTCAATGGGTGCGTAAAAAAACAGATCATAAATGGGTTACCTACAGTATGGCATCTGGTGTTTATGCAATTATTAAAGGGTATGTGTGAGCAGGTTTTTGCTATGTAACTCAAGGGCAGCATGAGATAGGGGCTGAGACACTGATTTCAGGGATGTCACTTATTAGGCTGTGTGCTGTTGTTTCAATACAATGAGTTTTATGTGCAGGAGACTATCACTACTGGGATTGGCACTGATTAGCATTGTCAATAAACAATGTGTTAGGACTGGCGGAACGCACCAAGTATAAGGTGAAATAATATAGGTGCGTTCGCAGTCCGGAGTCCACCGTGCAGGTGAAAACCTGCTGCTAGTAAATGGCAGCGCTATATGGCGGTGGAAGCGAACCCTGTTAAGCCACAGGACCGCAATACCGCACTAAAGAGTGCAAACAAGGAGTCAGCGAACTCAGTCCCAAGACTCAGGGTAGAAGTCCGTTCTGACTGCTTGCGCTCAACACCGCAACTGGGTGTAATAACAAATAGTTTGAGAGCACCAAAGTGCGAACTGTGCCGAGCTGGCAGACATCACCAGACACCTGGACGTGGGTAGGAAGCGCACTACTGGCGCGTGGCGCCGCACTGGCGGTCACAGCAATGGACGCTGATTCGTGTGTAAGACATAGTGAGGTTAGTCGGGCGCTAGATAGCAGCCATACTCCTTATGCGAACAGTCATACAATAGGGTAGGGGTATCCAAGGACGACTTGCACTCACAACAAACACACGTATGCAGTTGTACACTAGCGCATGGCCGTGTAGTCATGCGAAGCTTATATAGCTGCAGTACGTTCAGGACCTTCCAATAAAGGACCAATGGACAGCCGCCACAGAAGTTAGCCCTTTCAGGACCTTCCAGGAGGACCAATGGGAACCACTGCAGCATCTGAGCATGTGACCCTCGATCTCCCAAAAGCGTCCACTCGCTGCTGCCCAGCACTGGCTTTAATGGCAAAAGCTGGAAAAGCAACAGCAAGCCTAAGCACAGAGTGAGACTGAGCCAGACGCAAGGACCGACGTCTCCGCTGAGCAGGTTCCACTGCAGCAGGAGAAGAATGGGAGACCGCAGCAGAAACAGCCCGAGATTCCCCCTGTGCAGAAGTGGGAACTCGACCCCTAACACAATGTATACAGAAAAGCTGTGGTGTGGGCAGGGTTAGCTGTAGTGTGGGTGGGGTTAGCTTTCTGAGCTCTGCTACAATCTACATCTAAAATCCCTGATGGCGTCACAACAGCTGCACCCAGTAAACTAAGAGATACATCGCTGGATTCAGGGTCTCTTTCTCTATATCATGCTGCTCTCATATAAAGTAGCAAAAACCTGGTGAAAAATTCCCTTTAAAATAGAAAACTGTATTTGGACTTCTATTTTTTAAGTTGTTGATGTAAAAACAGAAATAAAGATGGCATGTAGATGGCAATACGGATAAAAAAAAAATGGTTATTTTTTTCTGGATGAAAAGTGGACTGTACTGCGTATGCTCGTCTGAACTCAGCCTCAAACGTCCCCAACACATGTATAAATAATAATAACAATTCTAAATACTTGTAGTGAATACGCACGCCATGATGTTTGGCATTCTTTTGCCAGACACCGGTGTTCCAGACAGAATCCGGCGCTGCTCCCACAGCTTCTCTTTCTGGTACATTTACAAATTAAATTAATAGAAACTAGAAACCTGTATTTGCCTGAAGCAGGAGACTGCGTTAAAGTCTTTTATGCACTGAATGCTCTCCTGAAAACATCAAGGTTAATGTATAGTCAATGAACACGTGTGAAAACATCATAATCCTAATGAGCCGGCGGCTACAACATTGTCAGCACATAATGCATAAAGAGACAGGGACTATGGTGCTATTTTTCATTTACTAGCGGCTGTGGAAATCTCGCAGCTACTGCTCGATCAAGTCGTGTCATGAAGGGGTGGATTATTAATACCGGGTGGATTATTAATACCGGGCGCACACATCCATCCACAGACTGCAGAGGGAACAGGTAGGAGGTCAAAGCCTACGAGATCATCATCACCTGACAAACATGCCTTCTGACACGCCATGGGAGGAAGATGGCTGGAGTGGCAATAACAGCGCAAGTGCCGGTAATGATCAAGGTATGAGCGTAGTGGGAGAATGGCGGCAATGTCAGTGGAAATGCGAGGAGATTATCATGTTTTATTTCCGGCAGTGCTTGCTAATTAACTCCACAAATGTGTTACTGCCTCATACCAAGTGCTAATAGGCAGCTACAATAAACATATAGAGCTGTTCACATTCCCAGAACCAGAGCGACTCTCGGCACAGCAGCGTCTGTCTCTTCACCAAGGTATTTGATGTATATATTAAACAGCACATTGTACATCTGGGAAATAATTATCAGAGAAAGCGGCCAGGTGGCAGGGGGCACCAAGAGCCCAAACCTTCTAATAAGCTCTCATTTTTAACTCTCCTTTGCCTGACAAACTCTAGTTACGCTTACATTAAGGTTAGTATTTCGAAGGCACCTTTGCTCTTGACACTATGCAGGCTACTTCCTAATGACAATTACGTCTTGTACTCCTGCTTATTACATCGGCTCCCTGGGAAATATGATGTGGATATAATTAGTCTCATGTCATCCCTATTAGATGCTGCAAGTCAACAGTCAGACATGCAAAAGTGTAATAATCTTGACATCTTTTTGGATCAGCACTTCCCAGATAATTGCACCTTGTAACTGAGTTATTGTATGTATCGTCAAGTTCTGCCAATGTGTTCAGGGAAGTTTTAACGCTGTAACCCCCTCTCCAGTGGAGCATGCCAATGTTATTCTTCTGAAATGCAAAAGAAAGGAAATCTATGAACCCTTAGTATAAAATCATAAAAGGGTTGTCCAGCCCTGATGGAATTTTCATCAAGCATTGCAGCTTGCCAAATCCTAATAGTGCGTAGTCTGTTGGAATTCAGCTCCAATTGCCAGTTCCAGCAGTCATCACATGACCACAAGTGTGCAACGTTTCTCTCAATGTTCTTAAGATTACACCAAGGCTGGACCACCCCTTTAAGTTCACAGAGGTACAGATATATCCACTGATAATTTGAGAGCTGTGGCACACCACATCAATAGCATAGCATACCTCTAAAATTTGCATACCATACACTCATTTATGTTCAAGCTTGTCAAGGTGAGGAGTCTGCTACAGAAGTCCAAGCGCCATATTATGGTCCTATACTACTCGGAAGTTGTACAGAGCCATATTATAACCATATACATGAGTCACTAATCTGCATGAGAACCTTGTGGGCAACTTAGTGGTGATCATTAATGGTTATCACCTTTAACTACTGTAAGGTTACAGCTGGACAGATACTGGATGGGAAGGATGTGTCACCGAGGTACCATGCCTCAGTGATGTAGAACCTGGAGAAGCAGACTTCAGCATGTATAGTGCTGAAAGTTATTTTTTAATGGATCCCAGAATTTTGGGTTCAGGTTTTATGAACAGCCATAGAGCTGGGATTGGCCATTCCCTTACCTCTAGTTCCAGGGCTTGGAACAGGCTATAAATGATATTTCAGCTGCCTCATTTAGGCACAAAATGTAGATAGTACTGATCAGCTCTGCAAGAGGCTGACCGGGTTTGCAAAGCCTGTTTCATTTATATGGACCGTTTTGTTTACTTTGTTCGTGTGTACCGAGACAAGGCTGCTTCTGTTTATGTTGGAGATATTTATGGACTAAAATACATTTCTCTTCTTTACACCAAGAGACTTTGTGCCTGTGCCTACTTGAAACTGCTGCCAAAGAGTGAGTGGACTCCCTAAAGTAGCCAGTATTTGAAAAGAAGACTATGGAAGGTTGTATACTGATAGGTCAATTTATTAGAAACACTCATCAAGTTATGTGTTGCATCTACTTTAGTCTTCAGAACAGCAGAAATTCATCGTAGCATAGATTTCGCTATGTTGAAATTGTTCCTAGAAAATATCGGCCCATACAGACTGGATAGTTTCTCACAGTTGCCACCGATTAAATGGAGATGCTTGTTGTACCTTGTCTCGGAGAGGCTGTGTTACTTGAAGAACAGACGTTGTGTTTGGTTAATGGTTAGCAGTGTTGTGGTTCTGTGTTCAAATCCCAAGAACAACATCCACTTGGAGGTTGTACATTCTTCTATGATTTCTTATTTTATGTCTGGGTGCTCTAATTTTTACGGAGCACATACTGTGAGCCCCAATCGGGACAGTGATGATAATGTCTGTAAAGTGATGTGGAATAACCAACTCTTATAGAAGCAAGTACAATTAATAAATCTAGAGGCTGTGAAAGAAAACTTACCATCATGTTCCTGGAGCCCAAGCCCTGTTGCATTGTATATTGGTCCTGAAAATGTCCATCTGATAACTTGAGCATTTGGACATGTTAGTTGCACCACCAGTGTTATAGCTGTCTGTAATTTGCTTAACCATTCATCAGAGCAATTCTTGAAAACATCCTTTGATCACTTTCATCAACATACTTATTTCCACAGTTTCCCCTTGTGCTGGATATTTTCCTCTATCTGCCATTTTCTGTATACTCTGAACACCATTGCATGACCACACAAAACTATGTCCAAAGGAACATTAGGATAACGTTGACTAAACCAATGTGTCTAGGTTTGGCTTTACAGTTTAACGTGTATGCGGCAAGGGACAGATGATCATTTGGGGGAGTTAGATATCCGACATGTCCTATTTTGCACTGCCGATCCTTTTGTTGTTTAGCGAACAACCATTACCAGAGATGTTTGGCAGCAACTTTCCCACAGAGAACATGGGAGCTCTCGGCAGATTCGGTGTTCTTGTGATTGAGAGAGTCAGACGAGATACCCGCTGGCCGTACAATTGACCGAACCATTGTTCGGCCAACAAATATCTAAGAATAGTGTCCAGGTTGACTACGTTTGTTGAAATCTAAACTGATTGTGATTTCCCATTAGATTCCTCAGACCAAGGAATCACACTGATTGTATCAGGACCTGCTGTTAGTAAGTGTGGAAGATAATCATATCCGTAAACTCAGTGACCATTTTTAGTTAGACTTTCTAACTTGCCCAATAATGAAAAATTGGAATTGGAACTGACAATTCTATGAATTTGGGACAGGCTAACTGAAATCTTTTCCCGGTTTTATTGGTTACAGTCCAGAAAATGGCTAACACTTTAACAGAGGGAATTCTTGGCAGAAAGTATGAACAAGATATGATGGGCACAATAACAACAGCTTCTCCTGATACTTGTATATAGTTATAGAAAAAGACATTTCACAATCATTTCCCTGTCAATCACTTTTATAGTTACAGCAGGATGAAATACGCTATGTGCCAGGAGAAGAACATTCAGCTTTTAATAGATTATCCTGGCTTTTGATGCTTGAAACTAACTTTGATATTTTTCCTCAGTTCTATTCTCTGGTATCATAAAGAGCAGTGCTCGATTTTAAGACAACAAAGGTTATGGCACATGCACTGTTGTAGATAATGACAATTTATATGAGCAAAACTGGGCATTTGTATTTTTAAATCTAGTTGTGTCCCTTGGGTTTATGTGAATATAATGTAGTCTTTAAATAATGAAAAATATTTGCAGATTTCTACTTTATTTTGTGTTTTAATTCTTCATCAAAACTGAGATATCCACTTGGTTTTAGTGAATGAGAATATTCGTAGGTTCAAATATTATACGTACTGGATCTAAGGTTTCTAGCAAAACTTTGTCAAGATACAGTATATCAAGATCCAATAGCAAAGGCAGCAACATAGAAAAGCATTTTTTTAAATTTAAGTCTCCTATAGATATGAAATATTATTTATATCCAAAGGCAGTAAATGTCCTTAACATTTCCAACTGTTAAAGGGTTATCTCAACCTGGCAATTTTTTGGTGAATTAATTAATATGTTTCATGTGCTACCCTCTGTGGGCTGCGTAAATGCACCATTAGGCCAGTTTAACACAACATTCACAGTCTGAGCACAAAGTGCGATGTTTGCACCGACTTTAGGTCTTCTGACCTAACCTAAACTCAATATCCTCATAGGGATATGTGAGTGTTAAGATGAGGGCAGGTGATATGTGGCTAGTTCGGACATCTCGGTCCCTATTCAGACCATGAATAGCAAAATTGTGAAAATCAATGATACATGAGTTTGAGGCAATTTTTTGAAATATAAAGGGCCCAATTATTTGAAGCAAGCATTTTAAATACGGTAAGTGTTGATTAAGGCTCTTGGTGGCGTAACATGTGGCAAATTGATTAAGAGGTGCACATTATTTAATGAATTAGGCTTATCTTAAAATTTTGTTCACCTCCGCCAGAGATGTACTTCAAGGCTAAAGAGATTCACCGCATACTCTATTTTTGGTAATGCAATGTTTTTTTTATTTTGTAGAGATAAACAAAATAGAAGGTGGCTGTGAAATGTGCGACAAAGTAAAGATGTTTCGACACACCATGGTCTTTATCTTTGAAGAGGGAGGTTTGCAGTCAATGCTGCATTGTCATGGTTCCACAATGTGCTCCCGTGCATCTGTTTGCTGTCTGAGATGTACTTCAGTCAAGGATTATTATTATTATTTATTCTAGCACCTATTAGTCCATGGCGCTTTACATGTGAGGAGGGGTATTCATAATAAAAACAAGTACAGTAATCTTAATCAATACAAGTCACGACGTACAGGAGTAGAGAGGACCCTGCCCACGAGGGCTCACAATCTACCAGGGATGGGTGAGGATACAGTAGGTGAGGGTAGAGCTGGTCATGCAGCGGGTTGGTGGATCGGTGGTTACTGCAGGTTGTAGGCTTGTTGGAAGAGGTAGGTCTTCAGGTTCTTTTTGAAGGTTTCCACGGTAGACGAGAGTCTGATATGTTGGGGTAGAGAGTTCCAGAGGAGGGGGGATGCGCGGGTGAAATCTTGTATGCGATTGTGGGAAGAGGAGATAAGAGGGGAGTAGAGAAGGAGATCTTGTGAGGATCGGAAGTTGTGTTCTGGTAGGTATTGGGAGACGAGGTCACAGATGTGTGGAGGAGTAGAGTACATTTCATGCTAAATTTACGCCAGTGGCATCAATTTTCATGAATTTGATAGCTCTGTCCTGCCCATGCCCCGCTAATTTTTGCAGATCTGCCTGTGATTGGTGTGAAAACACCAGAAGTTGCAAAATACTTTCGGAATTTACGATTTGCTCAAAATTGTTGTGACTTTTTAAGGTGTTCAAGACCGGAATTCTGGCTAAACATCTTAATGAATTTGCTCAAATTGTCTTTTTATATAATACATACATTTTTTCCTTTGCTAAAACATTCTTTTTAACTACGGATAAAAAAAATTTAAATGCAGCTCTATGGGAAAAAAAGCCACAATCTGTGTAAAAATGAGAAATTTACAACATATGAAAGAAAATTCGCTGACAAAAAACACTTTACATAGTTTATGGGATGAAAAAAGACATAGGTCCATTGATTTCAACCTTTCTCCACCAATTGTTTTTTGTCACTAAATTAAGTATAACCTGCAATATTATGTGTATTGAGAAAATCATCCAACCCTTTTTTAAAAGCTGTAAAGGTGTCTGCCATTACTACCTCTTGTGGTTGGGCATTCCACAGTCTGACTGCTGTAACTGTAAAGAACCCTTTCCTGTTTAGCTGCTGGAATCACCTTTCTCCACCCATAATGAGTGCCCCCTGGTCTTAAGTATAGTCCTTGACTGGAATAAGTCATGTGCCAGTCCTTTGTATTGACTACACATGTATTTATACATATAAATGAGATCCCCTCTGAGAGATTGCTCTAAATAAAATAAATAATAAAGTGCAATCACAACCCGGGGTCCACCATGCAGAGATGGAAAACTGCTGCTAGTGAATAATGACGGAATACACGGCGAGTGATTACCTGTACACATTGGGTTAACGCCACTCAGTGTAAACAGGACGCTGAGTTCCAAACTCTGTTATTCCACAGGATGAAACAGTACAAATGAGCACTAAGTGCTTTGTCCTGTTAAACGGCACAGGACAAGCACGTGAACTGAACTCGCACACAGAAACGAAACAGATGCACTGCAACTGAGCTGTGTCACTTGCACACAGAAACTAAACAGATGCTCTGCAACTGAGCTGTGTGACTCGCACACAGAAACAAAACAGATGCTCTGAGCATAATACCCTGACTAGGATTGAGCATTCTCTGAAACTCTACTGTGCTAATCGTGCACATGTACATAACAGATGCTAAGCCAAGCGGCTAATTGCCCCTCCTGACACTAGCTGCTTGTCTACGTGTACAGTCCCAAAGTTTAGACAGACGTACGACACTTGCAGTTTAAGGGTCTACAGTCACATAGCCACACACAAATGATACTAGTGAGCCTACTTGTTCTGCTGGGGGCTTTTTATACATAAGGCTCCTCCCAAACACAGCCAGTCGGGTGAGACATCAGCCGCAGGCCAATCCGGGGCTGCCACATCACAGACATGCTCAGTAAGGAAAACTCTGGGCTTAGGCTCCAGAGTGGCAGGTTGCTCCTGTATAACACTGATTACAAAGGCCTTGGCTGGTGAGCCAACCGTCTATGCTGAGCAGCACCTGCCGCGGCCGAGCCCAAATGGGAGACCGCCGAGGCAGACAAGGCTTGGGATCTACCCCACGCAGTGGGAGAATCCCAGCTCCTAACATTCAGGCCTCCCATCCCTTGTAATAACCTAGTTGCCTGCCTTTGAACTTACTCTAATCCTGAATGTCCTTTTTTAAATATGAGGTCCGAAACTGGATCCAATATTAACAATTGTAAATAAAAAATGCCACAAGAAAAGTAACATCAGAATTTTAAACCTTTTTCAGAGCTTTTTCTTTCCAGCATTCTTTGGTAGCTTTTTATATTTTGGTACATTTGTAACAAGTATTTATTTGGAGTTTACAAACATCTGTAGGAAGCCTATGGGAAGAAAAGAAAAATGACAGTTAAAGAATGACTGAGTTTTGAAAAATATGTCACCAAATGCCACAAAGTAAAACATACAGTACAGACCAAAAGTTTGGACACACCTTCTCATTTAAAGATTTTTCTGTATTTTCATGACTGAAAATTGTACATTCACACTGAAGGCATCAAAACTATGAATTAGCATATGTGGAATTATATACTTAACAAAAAAGTGTGAAACAACTAAAAAATTATGTCTTATATTCTAGGTTCTTCAAAGTAGCCACCTTTTGCTTTGATGACTGCTTTGCAAACTCTTGGCATTCTCTTGAGGAGCTTCAAGAGGTAGTCACCGGGAATGGTTTTCACTTCACAGGTGTGCCCTGTCAGGTTTAATAAGTGGGATTTCTTGCCTTATAAATGGGGTTGGGACCATCAGTTGTGTTGTGCAGCAGTCTGGTGGATACACAGCTGATAGTCCTACTGAATAGACTGTTAGAATTTGTATTATGGCAAGAAAAAAGCAGCTAAGTAAACAAAAACGAGTGGCCATCATTACTTTAAGAAAGGAAGGTCAGTCCGAAAAATTGAGAAAACTTCGAAAGTGTCCCCAAGTGCAGTGGCAAAAACCATCAAGCGCTACAAAGAAACTGGCATACATGAGGACCGCCCCAGGAAAGGAAGACCAAGAGTCACCTCTGCTTCTGAGGATCAGTTTATCCGAGTCACCAGCCTCAGAAATTGCAGGTTAACAGCAGCTCAGATTAGTGACCAGGTCTATGCCACACAGAGTTCTAGCAGCAGACACATTTCTACAACAACTGTTAAGAGGAGACTTTGTGCAGCAGGCCTTCATGGTAAAATCGCTGCTTGTAAACCACTGATGACAGGCAACAAGCAGAAGAGACTTGTTTGAGCTAAAGAACACAAGGAATGGACATTAGACCAGTGGAAATCTGTGCTTTGGTCTGATGAGTCCAAATTTGAGATCTTTGGTTCCAACCACCGTGTCTTTGTGCGACGCAGAAAAGGTGAACGGATGGAGTCTACATGCCTGGTTCCCACTGTGAAGCATGGAGGAGGTGTGATGGTGTGGGGGGGCTTTGCTGGTGACACTGTTGGGGATTTATTCAAAATTGAAGGCATACTGAATCAGCATGGCTACCACAGCATCTTCCAGCGGCATGCTATTCCATCTGGGGCAGCACGGTGGCGCAGTGGTTAGCAATGCAGCCTTGCAACTCTGGGGTCCTGGGTTCTAATCCCACCCAGGACAACATCTGCAAAGAGTTTGTATGTTCTCTCCGTGTTTGCATGGGTTTCATCTGGGTACTCCGGTTTCCTCCCACATTCCAAAGACATACTGATAGGGAATTTAGATTGTGAGCCCTAACAGGGACAGCGATAATAATGTGTGCAAAACTGTAAAGTTCTGCGGAATATGTTAGCGCTATATAAAAATAAAGATTATTATTATCTGGTTTGCGTTTAGTTAGACCATCATTTATTTTTCAACAGGACAATGACCCCAAACACAATTCCAGGCTGTGTAAGGGCTATTTGACCAAAAAGGAGACTGATGGGGTGCTACGCCAGATGATCTGGCATCCACAGTCACCAGACCTGAACCCAATCGAGATGGTTTGGGGTGAGCTGGACCACAGAGTGAAGGCAAAAGTGCCAACAAGTGCTAAGCATCTCTGGGAACTCCTTCAAGAATGTTGGAAGACCATTCCCAGTGACTACCTCTTGAAGCTCATCAAGAGAATGCCAAGAGTGTGCAAAGCAGTCATGAAAGCTAAAGGTGGCTACCTTGAAGAACCTAGGATATAAGACATATTTTCAGATATTTCACACTTTTTTGTTTAGTACAGTATACAATTCAATATGTGTTAATTCATAGTTTTGATGCCTTCAGTGTGAATGTACAATTTTCATAGCCATGAAAATACAGAAAATCTTTAAATGAGAAGGTGTGTCCAAACTTTTGGTCTGTACTGTATATGTAATGTACTATTTCTTGGTCATTATTTAGTTACCCATAAAAATGCTGCTGAAGATGTGATGATAAATGCAAGAAACAAATGTTTTCCAGAAACACTCTGTAGCCCAGTTCATCAAGGATAGCGTTTTCTGCAGCAGTGTTGATAAACAGTAGGAATT
The DNA here is from genome assembly GCF_032444005.1 of Ranitomeya imitator. Taxonomy (NCBI): domain Eukaryota; kingdom Metazoa; phylum Chordata; class Amphibia; order Anura; family Dendrobatidae; genus Ranitomeya; species Ranitomeya imitator. Next base: position 465,879,357 of record NC_091285.1, read on the forward strand.
TTAACTTTTGGCACTTATTTCGGCAGATGTGCCCCACTGTAAGAAAGGTACTCCAGTTCCTAACTGTGGTAATTTACACCACTTTTTTGGGTGTAAATTATGATAAAGTTGCCAGCCACACCTTGTCAAACCTCCACCCTCAAAAGTGAAATACTCCTATTATCAAAGTATGACATTTCAACCAGTTTTGTGCCAGAAAACTGTAATCTGCATCTTGGAACCTGTGTATAAAACTAGAAATTCTTCCAATTGAAGAATCATTTCTTTACATATTAGTTTACGCTATTTCTGCAGCATGTGTATGGATTGATGTTAATCATATCTAGATAAATGGGATAGTCGCCCAAGTTTTGGCAGCACATTTATCACGTGTTAAAATGACCTTAAGGTTCTTAATTTTTTATACGGTAGCACTGATATATTTTTTATGTATAGTGCCTCTGAAATAGTGAGACTGTGTGTTGAATCTGTGTAATTTGTCATAAATACTTTTGGTTAAATAGAACCCGTCAGCAGGATTTATCAATCTAAAGTAAATATTTCAATTTCCACTGTCATCCTGGTCCAACCACGCCTCTTCCTGTGATCAGCAGCTCGCTGTCACTATACAATGTACATGGAGAGCTTTGGTGTGGGTGGGGTCAGCTTTCTCAGCTCTGCTCCATGCTACATCTAAGAACTCTAGTTATGTCACAAGCTTTGCACCCAGTAACTAAGTGATGCATTGTCTTTTCCTATATTATGCTGCTCTCAAATGAGGTAGCAAAAGTCTGATGAGAGATTCCATTTAACCCTCCGTCACATACAACTGATCTGACAGGCGCTTCTCTTTTACTTTCATTTCTCCTTCCTCACCAGATTGTGAGGAAACCCCCTCCCTCCAGATAGTCTCCTGTCTCTTGAAGGTCTGTGAAACCTGATATCACAGTTGGATTTCAGAGCTTCAGGGGAGAGGATATAGCTGCACAGATCTCTCAGGCTCATTGTATGTGAATACGTCACATTCAGTAAGGTTGGTATTTTATGTTTTTATTCATCACAATAGTTTATTTAGCTTGTTTTATGAATGTATAGCACAAAATGTGAGGATATTTCATAGAAATAAGGGAGATTTTATAAAAGAAAGTGTGCTGCTCAGGCATATACAGTAGTTCCCTAACATATTCCTTCTCTTGCTTCAGATTATCTGCTGAAATGGAGAGGAAAATGTACAATTTATCCAAACAACTTGATGTTGAGGAAGTAACAAACATGCTGTTAGATGATAGAGACCTCACACTGAATGAGGATTTAGGAGAGGAAAGTGAGATTGATTCTCATGATGAGGTGGAAGAATGTGTCCTGGATTCTGAAACAGAGCAAGATGGTGACAGTGGTGAGGATGAAGAAGTTGGATCATATTATATTGCAAAAGATAAAAATACTAAATGCAACAAGAAGCCATTCCAGAAAAAACGTAGGGAACCTTTAAACATTATTACTCACCTTCCTGCAGTAATAAGAACTGCACGTAATGCAAAAACTGCAGTTGAATGCTGGAACAGTATATTTACAGATGACATTCTGGACTCTATTGTCACATATACCAACCAATATATAGACATTATAAAGGACAAGTACATCTGCAACAGAACCATCAAGCCCACAGATGAAATAGAACTGCGTGCTTTTTTTGGATTACTGTACCTTGCAGTAGCTTATAGGGCAAATAGACAAAGTTTGGAGGAACTTTGGGGTAAAGATGGGGATGGAGTTGAAAAATTTAGCCTTATGTCCATAAACAGATTCAAGATTCTAATTCGTTGCCTTCGGTTTGACGACAGGACTACCCGAACCGAACGCAAAACACATGACCGACTTGCTCCAATTCGTGATATATTTCAAAGATTTGTTGTAAACTGTAAACAAAGTTATTACCCTGGAGAGAATCGCACTATTGACGAAATGCTCCCTGGTTTTCGTGGTAGATGTGCCTTTCGTCAATATATTCCATCAAAGCCAAACAAATATGGAATAAAAATGTATGCCCTTGTTGATGCCAGTAAGACCTACACTTACAACCTGGAAGTTTATGCAGTAAAACAACCAGAAGGTCCTTACTGTGTGAGCAACAAACCCATTGATGTTGTAAAAAGACTGGCTGAACCCTTATTTGGATCGGGTCACAATATTACAGCTGACAATTGGTTTACAAGTTGTGATCTGATTGATTATCTGAAAATTCAGAAGCTGTCATATGTGGGAACTGTAAGAAAAAACAAAAGGGAATTGCCGCCGCAGTTTGTAAGTGTGAAAGAGAGACAACAGTACAGCAGTATGTTTGCATTCCATAATGGAAAGGCTTTAGTTTCCTATGTACCACATGCCAAAAAAATCGTACTTCTTCTATCAACACTTCATGATGATGCTGCCATCGATCCTGGGACTGGGGCAGAAAAAAACCCGGAGATAATTACATTTTACAATGCCACCAAAGGGGGTGTGGATACAGCAGATCAGATGTGCTCCACTTTCAACGTCAGCAGAAACATCAAACGCTGGCCAATGGTCATATTTTTTGCTATGTTGAATTTGGGTGGTATAAATTCACAAGTAATTTATCTTGAAAACAAGCTTGAACCACTCCGTAGACGATTGTATCTGAAAAAATTGGCCCATGAACTAGTACTTGGAGAGCTACGCAGGAGAAGCGTGAAAACAATCGGTATCCCCTCTCACCTTCAAGTTCAGCTCAAAAGGTTCCACCCAGAAGATGATGGTGAAAAGTCACCATCTGCACCACCTCACAAAAGAAGGAGATGCAACACCTGCCAAACGGAAAGCGGAACCAGAAGGCTTTCTAATTATGAATGTCTCAAATGTCATAAAGCAATTTGCCTGACACATGCAAAAATGGTGTGTAATTCTTGCTATTTGCTCTGCAAGTGTGACTTTCTGGGGAAACCTCAGCATCTAGTTCTGATTGAATATGTTTTTAATAGTACTTAAGGTACCTTAAAATTAAGTTTGTGTTCAAAAATTTTCTTTGTACATTTTTTTGAAAGAGTCGAACTGGGGACTATTTGGCGGGAGTTTTGAAAAGTTTGTATTTCATAGTTATTAGTTTTATGTTAAGTAAATGTTTTTTTTTGCAACTGATTATGTGTAGTCTCTTTTATTACATCCCTATGAAGGTCACTGATCACTTTTAGAGCACTGAAATTGCAAACATTAGATATTATAGGTATTTTTCCAGCAGGCGCCTGACAGGCACATTGTATGTGAACTCGTTAGTCCGAATATTGTATGTGACGGAGGGTTAAAAGAGAACATATCACCTCTATGTTTAGTAATCATTAAAGCCAGATACTTTAAAAAAATGTATTTTATGTTTAACTTGTACATTTGTTGAGTCTATGTTCTGTAAATGATTATTACGTAGCCATCTTGCCTGAGCTCCTGTCAACAGCATCAAGAGATATACTTTACATCAGCCACATGTATCATAGTAATCTGTAGACTGGAGATGTACATTGACTTTTATGATGACATATTCTAGGCATCCCCTGTGATGTGTACAGAGGGCAATGTGCAGGAATGGGGAGGAGGTGAGCTGTGAAAATCATCCACTTTGAATGGTGGATCTTCTGTTATGTAGATATTTGTGCTACATTGCATTGTAGTCCTGTCTATTATGATAATGAAATGACTTCTGAAAAGTAATCTCTAAAGAACAGAAAGTATCATCCTATTATGAAGCTCAGTAGCCCGTGTAAACACAGCAAAGGGTTCAGAATTTTTTTATAAATAGATAATGACAGGGAAAATGAGAAAAATCATCAAATTGTTAAAAAAAAGTTTTACACAAAAACGTGATTTAAATAATACATCACATCCCAGCCTTTATATGCACAAAACACCCACATCGGTGTGATGTTTGGCCTCAAACTCTACCTTCTGTGCAGCTATGATTATTGAATTTATTTCTTTGGATCCAAAGGTTAAGGGTGAGATTTTTCTTCTCTGGATTGGCACTTTTCTTTTTTTGCATTTTATTTCCTTAGCCCAAGTACATGACCTTACATTTATCTACATTAAACCTCAATTGACATTTTTTCCGCAATCCTCCAGCTTACATAAAACAAACTGCAATATTAAATGATCCTCCTCTGTGTTTATTACCTTGCAGAGTTTAACATCATCTGCAAATACTCAAATTCTTCTCCGCGGGTTTTCTTCAAGGTTATGAATAAATATATTAAAATGAAGAGGGCCCATTTCTGACGCCTGTGATACTCCCGTGTTTAACATAAGGCAGCAGAAATCTCAGTCACCCAGATGCTGTGATTTTATTAAAATATACTCACCTGTGGTGAACTCATATTAAATATGTATTTGTTTAGGATCTAAAGGGGACAACTCTTTTTGTTGAGGAGGACCATATGATCCTGCTCATCAAAAAGAGCCAGACTGTCCATCACTAGCTCCCATGACAATCTACAGCTCCTGCTTCTATTCTCCTCCTGCCTCAATGTTGTAAGATGCAGGACGTATCGGCAGTGAGGATTACTCATGCCGAGTATCCCTGGTCTGACCTTCTCTGGGGGTGTATCCTGAACATTAAACCTCTACAATGCCTCTTGCTCTGTGATGGCCAGCGTCCTAGAGGTGGAAATATTACATTCCCCCTGTTACCACCCATGTGGCTGATGGAACATTTAGCTAAAAACTTGCATATCTCTGAAACAACAAGGTCCATTAAGAAATGGAAAAAAAAAAGTACTAAATCTTCATCCGTTACCTCAGGTTATAGCCAGTTTAAAAATTAATAAGTAAGTCTTTTATGTGGCACTATATCAAACACCTTTGAAAATTCAATATAGACAATATCTACTGTGTTATCCTGGTCCAGTCTGGAACTCACCTCCTTATAGAATCTGATCAGATTAGTCTGACAAGACTGATCCCTCATGAACCCATGTTGATTTTGGGTCATGAGGTTATTCTTCTAGAAATACTCCAGGATAGCATCCCTTAGGAAGCCCTCAAAGATTTTACCTACCATAAATATCCAACTTACAGTCCGATAGTTTCTAGGCTCTTTTTTCAAACTTTTTAAACATTTTGGCACCAGTCCTTTGGTACAGAACTTGTTTTTATGAAATTTTTAAATATTAAAAATAATGGTCTGTTTATCACGGTACTTTATTTCTTCAGTACTCTGAGGTATATGCCATCCGGGCCCAGAGATTTATCTACTTTAGTGTTTTTGAGGTGGCACTGTACTTTATGCTGGGTTAAGGCCGGTTTCACATTAGCGTTTTGAGGAGCTGCGGAGGGCTGCGGACTTCCTCCGTGAAGCCCCGCCCTTGACTGCACCTCTGCCACTAGCTCCGCCTACTTCTGCATGCGGCCTGCGTACCTATCTTTAATATTAGGTACGCAGGTCGTGCCGCTATATGCGGATGCTTCCGCATGCGTCGTTTTGATGATGCGGCGACCAGCATAGGACGCAACATGTAGCAATTTTTTTTCCTCCCCAGCATCAAAACGACGCATGCGGAAGCATCCGCATACAGCGGCACGACCTGCGTACCTAATGTTAAAGAGCTTGAGAAAGGCTCTCCATGAGCTGAAACGTCGCCATGATGGGCTATTAAACTTGAACACTTTTTGAACTCATTTGCAATGGGGTGCTGCCTCTGACTTCTTGGACTCTCATTATAAGGTTTGGTACATGCCTGAGGGGCTTTGCACCCAGAATTTGTTTTTTTTTGTGCTGCTCTCACTTTTTCTATAATGTTAAAGATAGATATGCAGGCCGCATGCAGAAGTAGGCGGAGCTAGCAGCGGAGGTGCGGCCGAGGGCGGGGCTTCACAGAGGAAGTCCGCAGCCCTCCACAGCTCCTCAAAACGCTAGTGTGAAACTAGCTTTAGTCATGACATTTAATGGAGAATTTATGGTATACCTGATCATGTCATCTGCTATGGGATATTGGTTCATTTTATAGCAAAAGGATCATCTCTTAGCTGATGGAAATTAGGTTTGTGTTTCTGTTGCCACTCTATTAAACATCCAATTAAATGATAAGTAAAAACATACTATTTTGTTATAACTATTACCTATTGACCCACAACTAGTATATTTGCTACTACGTCTGCCTATTGGTTAAAATTAGGTCTAGACGTGCCCCCTCACTACCACCTCATCTGTCCAGCACCAGTTTTGAGAGGTAATTGTCTTTTGTCATTGTCAAAACCCTATTTCCGTTGCCAAACCTGCAGGTTTCTGCTCCCCAATTTATATTAGTCAGATGTTGAGGTCACAATATGGTGTTACGGGAGCATCGCCGATTAAAGGTGAAGGAGTCAGCGGATAAGAATAAGACTATGGCTATGTGCACACGTCAGGATTTTTTCCTGACATAATCCTGAGAATTCTGCCAGAAATCCACGTGCTTTTTTCGCGCGGATTTCTAGCGGAATTTGCGCGTTTTTTGCGCGGATTTTTTGCGGATTTTTTGTGTTTTTTTTTTAATTTTCTGGAATGTCCTTTTTGATAGGAAATCCGCAAAAAATCCGCAAAAAGATAGAGCATGTCCGGATTTTTTGCGGCATGCGTTTTTTTTGCGGAAAAAAACGCTAACATCTGCACAAAAAATGCGGAATGCATTCTAAATGATAGGATGCATAATGTTAGCGTTTTTTTAGCGGATTTATAGCATTTTTATGGCGAAATTCCGCAAAAAAAAGCTAAAAATCCGGACGTGTGCACATACCCTAAGAGCTGGGACGTTACATTAAAAGCACCACTCCAGTGCTGGAAAAAACAACCCGCTGCAGTGGTGCTTTAATAATTGGAAAAATATCCTACTTGTGGAGCTCACCCTAACAAAAATCCATTTTATCTGTTTAGAGAACTGAATGTGCTCCTTTATAATTTATTCATGTGAAGCTATAATACCCCATAACCGCTATTTATTTTTACTTTACCTCGATTCATAGGATTTCGCATCCAGGTTTGGTTGATTTTTTATTTATATGAAATAACTAGGTCTCATATTATGTTTTATACATCAAACTGAGCAGGAAACAAAAAGGAGAAACATTAATGGCCGCCTGCCTGCTCAGTTTATATAGTGGCTTCCCTGATTATTTAGAGAAGGGATTAGATGGCGTGATAAGGCAAATACACTACCTTCCACTCCAGCAGAAATAATCAGCTTGTTTTGCATTTAGACCGAGCTGCTGAATAAACAAGATAGGCAGCTCTGAAATGTAGCAAACACTGCGCGCGCTTGTTTTTATGTATCGCATTAGAATTGCAAACATTTCAGTATCAAACCCCGTAGTCGTCCAACACCTGCCGCGCGGTGATAATGCGCCAACCTACATCTATTATTTGTCATAATTAAACTCCAGCTCTTCCTGCGAACTATTGTCCTTCATCTCATCTTTCATATAAGCCATTACACTTTTATTAATGACTTAGGAAGTTTTATTCTACGCTATTATTCTATTCTAAGAAAAAAATATATAAAAATCCTGACATGAAGGTGAGAATATTTTGCATTTGAGCATCATAAAAAAATGATGAAAGTTCCAGGCGGAACAAGGGTAAGATAAGTGCGTATCTGTTATTTAAAGCCAGTCTCCAGGCAAAAGTTGTGTTTTTTCCAAGACGATCTATCCAACATAGCTCTGAGTTCTGATTTCCTGCAATCACACATCATTTGATTTTCATAAACAGATGTATATCATGTCTTCTCGTCAAATACTAGTAAATGCTAACCATTTATTTTCAACTTACCTGTGTGCCTGACTATTCTTTCCCCTAATATTTCATGGCTCCAATTCATTATTAACTTTGCCTAGTTTTGTGTGTTTTTGAAACATATTTTCTTTCCACACAATTCATTGTTCTATTTGCCCCTTTTTTAAAGTCAATTTTACATGTGCTGGCGCATTTTTTTGGTTTTGCATTAGTTTCTTGTACCTTGTACATACAGTGGTGTGGCTACCTGTTTTTGGACTGTGCTTTCCGCCTACATAAGTTTCCACTGGCAGGTGTTGATGAAACAGGCTTGCGTCCTGCTCTTCCTCCATCTATTTTTCTGGCACGTAGCATGGTGAAGCACAAGATTTAGGGACCCACTTGATTGGGAACACCTTGTCGCGGTAGAATGACTTTTGATCAATAGTAACTAGGTAGCCTATGTTATCTACATGTGCTATTACTATTTATTTACTTACTGCATGGTGTTTGCCCATTTGTTTTTATCCTAGGTTCTGCATTTTATATGTGTTGCTCACCTGTTTTTTTTGTTTTTGTTTTCTGCTTTATGTGCAAAGTTTAGCAATCCCAGATGCTTTTGTCTAACTCATAAATTTCAACTTTAAAAAAGAAAATTCTCAAAATTTGGCACAATTCACCTCAGTCGCCCCTGGTTTATTTTCAAGTCTGCAAAAAATGTTGGGACTTTTTTGTTTTTTTGACTTTTGCCGAATCACAAAAAGCTGTTCAAAGCAGGAAAAGAGGCCATTTTTTTTAACTTTTCACCAAATTCATGTATAGTGTGCTCCATTTTGATGAATTTGGTGGGAAAAACAGCAGCTGATAGCACAAAACTAAAAAGGAAAGTGACTTAAAAAACCCTCAAATGATAAACTGGGGCCTGTGTGCCTAGCCATTCCTTTCTCATCTGTGCCATGACATTTTGAAGTGTTCTCCATAGTGTTACCACAACCAACCCCCACATCCTTTATGACCAAATAATCCTCATCTTTTTCTTCTATGGTCAGATCTAGGGATGTAGCTGAGAAGGTAGAATGAAAATGCCAAGAAGCTATTTTGCCTTTGCCAATATACTTATATGTAGATTTAGTACTGTGAACATAATAATTTTTCCAGTGCCACTAGTGGATGGAAAGCCCAGCTTCGACTCTGCCCAGATCACATCTTATTTTTGATTTTGAGATGCTGAGTTTGGCTCATCAGTTCACCATTAATTTGCAGCATCCATTTACAGAAAGACAGACATTGATGGGGACAGACACTTTTATCAGGGCAGCATGGTGGCTCAGTGGTTAGCGCCGTATTGGTTTGTGTGGATTTCCTCCCACATTCGAAAGACATAGTAATAGAGACTTTAGATTGTGAGCCCCATTAGGGACAGTCATGATAATGTATATAAAGCATTGCGAAATATGTTGGCGCTATATAAATAAAGATTATTATTATCATTCTGTCTCCATACCATATCATGTTATTGGCAGCATATCCCCTATTATGAATTATTTTTTACGAATAATGTGCTGCTGCTAATAATGATTTTTTTTTTCAACATAAATTATTTGATTATCCAACGAACAAGTGTTTTTCTCATATGTCGGGGAATCGCCGGCATGTCTACATTGCCAGATAATACATTGCCAGCATTCCTAAGAATGCTGTTATTTTGTGTTGTTCAAATACACAAAAAGGAATTAAACATCCGTATAACAAGACATGTGTAATTGCAATAATTTTTTGGGAGAAATTCATTTTTTGGAATAACTTCAAGGGTACCAACACTTTTGGCCATGACTGTATATCATCAATTTATGACAGGCAGCACGGTGGCTCAGTGGTTAGCACTGCAGTCTTGAAGCTCTGGGGTCCTGGGTTCAAATCCCACCAAGAACAACATCTGCAAGGAGTTTGTATGTTCTCCCCGTGTTTCTTTGGGTTTCCACCGGGTTCTCCGGTTTCCTCTCACATTCCGAAGACATACTGATAGGGAATGTAGATTGTAAGTCCCAGTGGGGACAGTGTCAATAATGTTTGTAAAGTGCTGTGGAATTAATGGCACTATATAAGAGAGTAAAATAAATAAATAATTTTCTAAATTAGTTCTGTGATCTCTTAATTCTGTGGATCAGTGAATGTCTCAGAAATCTGTGCAATAAGCCATCACGTTATACAGTGCAAATACTCCTTACATTTGTACAGAGATTCTTCTTTTATAATTTTGAAAATGTGATTTTTCGAGAGATTTTTTCTCATAGTCACTGACACATAAAAACATTTCCAGTATTTGTAAGGAACTTTTTGACGTGAAATACTCGCCCTTCTAAGTAGATTGTAATTACTCTACTTGTCTGAAATGTGACTTCAGATTTGCTATTTAAACTCAACCAAATAGCTTTCTCTCATCCCATTAAAAACCATATTGCTGTGGGATTCCTACTAGATTCTGCTTTGTGTGTAACAGATGCTTTCTTGTCATATCACAGCTAATTGCATTTTTCTCTTTATATTCAACTATGAGGCATACCAGCTTCCATCTGTGCCAGCTAAGCTTCTTAAAAGGGTTTCATTCTAAGCATATTGCCAACATTTAAAAGTTAATCTCATTTATTATGCAGATAAAAAATTATGAGTTGCTGAACCTGTATAGAACCAGTTGATCATGATATTAAAAATAGTTTTATACTATGTGCGCTGTTTTTTTGTGATAGTAGAAATATAGTGCAGCCCCACTATTTCCTACAAATTACAATATTGTAAGTACTTGCAGTTTATGGTAGCAATAGTCTAATTTTTTTTATCCAAACTAAGGGCCGGGTTCGACATTTGACCAAATATAGCCTATTAAGTCTGTTGCCAATTTTGGCATTAAGGATGATTTAGTAGCACCTGTTAGGGACTTGGCTGTGGCAACCATCAGGGCCGTTTTTGCAGTTTCTGTTCATCTTGCTGTCCAAAGAATTAAACAGATATTTGTTGCTGGAAGATGGCTATCAATTACTCTCTTTAGTAATATCAGGGGCATAACTTATGGGTCCACACAATTACTGTTTTGTAATAAAACTGTGTATGAAGGAAAGGCAGGATAAAGGTATCAGACACAAAGACATCAATATCTTAAATATTAAACATATCTTAAAAGTCAAAAGGCCCCATACACATTATAGAAAAAGACAGTGGGATCCAACTCTCCAAGTGTTGGAGGAAAGATGTATGAGGCATGTCGAATTTGAACACCTGATCTTTTTGTTCTGAAGGAAGACAATGAGCTGTCAGAAATGTGCAGAAATGACCAGAATGATGGAGAAAGTTAGGGATCATAGTCTAAAATGTGGGGAACTCCCAATACAATTAGAACAATAAGAAAGCATGTATACTTATTTATTTTACTCACTCATGAACCGCCATTAATTCCACAGACATTATTGACATTGTCCCCATTAGGGTTCACAATCTAAATTCCCTATCAGTATATCTTTGGAGTGTGGGAGGAAAGCCACACAAACACAGGGAGACTATACAAACTCCTTGCAGATGTTGTCCTTGGTGGGATTTGAACCCAGGACCCCAGTGCTGCAAAGCAACAGTGCTAACTCCTGAGTCACCATACTGCCTACCCCAGTGTAGTAGACGAATAATATAGAAACCGGTATGTGGAGACACAAGAGTCAGTGAGTGTTCTCATCTGCTCACCCGGCTATCTTTAGAAAGAATGCATGGACCAGGGCTCATCCCAATGAATTCCCACACTCCTTTCCCGTGTGCAGAATACTCAGACAACACAAGGGGAGAATAAAACAGTGCGGCAATACTTTATTAAACTACCAATACACAATGACATACAGATCCAGAAAATACACAAGATGGTGGAAATTACAAAATCTGACCCTTCCGCTGGCTCACCGGGATTAGAGCAGCTGATATTTCAGTTCTTCCAGGGCCAGCTACCCACACCAGTTGCACCCCACTTTTGACAGGCACCCACATAGAGGAGGTAATGGCAAGCTTAGGAGGCTGACAGTTGTTGAGGTATGTGACCTGCGTGCTCCAAGCGTCCCGATGGACTCAGTAATGTGCAGTGGATCAAATCTGAATTCCTCCGGTTGGAGCCATGGTGTCCTGGCTGATGTTCAGTAGAGTCTCTCTGTAGAAGGATATAGGTCCTTTTTATAACCGGCAGCACCCTCACATCTTGGGTAAACAAACTCTATACTTTTATTAATGCCTTCTTGCATAAGCTCTTTATCTGTTATTATGTTTTGTCAATATGCTTCTCATACGTTCACTTGATTGATCATTGTTATTTCTACCTCATAGGATTAGCACTTTATTTCTTAAATTGTGGCTCATTGACCTCATTTAGTTTGTGCCTTGCACCTTGACTATATATGTATTTTCTGTTGCGTTTTTCTGCCACATTATTATCTAATATTAGTATCCTTGCTGTCAGGTAGTCGATTTACTACTCCTCATGTACAGTCATGTATTATTATGCAAATTGATTATTTTCATTCATAATCTTTTGGAGTTATTATTACCATGCCGAATTTGTGACGTTTTGTCACTTTTATTCAGCTGATTTTTAATTTTTATTATTATTTTGTAGTCAATAAAATTTGTAATGTTATATACACATATTGTTACGGTCTAGATTTGCACCTTTTTCTTTTATATGATCATATTGTAGTGACTGTATAAAGCACATAAATAATCAACACTAGTAATTTAGGTAATTGAATATCCTTCATCAAGACCTGTGTCTCAGAAAATGCTTAATACTCATTTTAGTTTGGTTGGTACGTTTTGGCTATGATAAGCAATTATATTACGAGGGTCTGATTGTACCCAAGTACCAAATATAGGAATTTTAGTTTGGTTGGTACGTTTTGTCTTTGATAAGCAATTAAATTACGAGGGTCTGATTCTACCCAAATACCAAATATAGGAATTGAAATAATATCTTTTGTTCTAGACTACTAAATGTAACTCTATTGCACGTACTTTATGTGACATATAATATATAAATTGTTTTCATTACTGTGATAATATAATATCAAACCATTTGTAACGATCTGACCTGTAATAAAAACTTTAGTGCCCTGGCAGAACAATCTACAACATTCTGCTTTAGATTGACTGCCTTAGAATATGACAATTCAACTGGAGCACTCAGGGTCATTTCTAATCTTCACAGCAGGGTCTGTGGGGACGTATTGTTCTTCATTTCTGTAAATGACGCTTGACTTGTTTCTATCATAAATTGGAATGAATTAATAAGCTAGATTATATTGGATGATGTCATTTATAGGTCTAATTATATTATACGGCTATCGAAATAGTAGGTAGAAATGGTATTTTAATAAAGACACTTTGCTCCTTTCAAGATGACTCCAGTATCTTCCTGTTGCCAGTAGTAAAATGTTTCACATTTTATGCTAGACTCTAGATGGTAGAGATTGTCTTCTCCATTTGGATCATGTTGCGTCATAAAAGAGGTAAGACTACAAATGATTGAATATAAAGAAGTATTACCCAAAATTGACATTCCCTGACCAACAAGCCTACGGCAGACAATATATGCACTTTTTAATGTGAGATCAGATAATAAAATGATATTTGCCCAAAGTGATGAAAGCAACAGGCCAAAATATACTGGGAAATAGATGGAGAAATTAGGAGTTGATATCTCAAAGGCTGATTGGAATTAAGCATTCTTATTCTCAAATAAATTCTCTTTGGCTTGTGTAATTCGGGGGGACTTTGATAACCTAGGGTGCCCCTAGTCCGAGGGATCGGTTAGGTGCCCCAAGTCCCTTGTCACTACGTGACACCTAACCGCTGAAGTCAATGGTTCAACCCATACGTTTCTGCAAGTTTAAAGTCCCTGGATTTTGTTCTTGGACTCCCATGAATTTCCATCAATATTTACATAAGGGGTGCCTTTTTATCTCTCCTTTTTCTCTCTCAATCTTCTTCATACCGAATTTCGGTAACTAAACATGAGGCAACAGAATAAGCTGTAAGTTGTAGTTTTAAGATCTATAAGTTTTCATTTAGTTGTAATACTAAGTAAAACTGCCTTTAATCCCTTACCGGCATCGGACGTACTATACCGTCCGATGCCGGCTCCCCTGCTTTGATGCAGGGCTCCGCGGTGAGCCCGCACCAAAGCCGGGACATGTCAGCTGTTTTGAACAGCTGACATGTGCCCGTAATAGGCGCGGGCAGAATCGCGATCTGCCCGCACCTATTAACTAGTTAAATGCCGCTGTCAAACGCAGACAGTGGCATTTAACTACCGCTTCCGGCCGGGCGGCCGGAAATGACGTCATCGCCGACCCCCGTCACATGTCCGGGGGTCGGCGATGCGTCTCCATTGTAGCCATAGAGGTCCTTGAGACCTCTATGGTTACTAATTGCCCGTCGCTGTGAGCGCCACCCTGTGGTCGGCGCTCACAGCACACGTGCAATACTGCTACATAGCAGCGATCAGCAGATCGCTGCTATGTAGCAGAGCCGATCGTGCTGTGCCTGCTTCTAGCCTCCCATGGAGGCTATTGAAGCATGGCAAAAGTTAAAAAAAAAAGTTTAAAAAAATGTGAAAAAAATAAAAAAAACATAAAAGTTTAAATCACCCCCCTTTCGCCCCAATCAAAATAAATCAATAAAAAAAATATCAAATCTACGCATATTTGGTATCGCCGCGCTCAGAATTGCCCGATCTATGAAATAAAAAAAAGTATTAACCTGATCGCTAAACAGCGTAGCGGGAAAAAAACTCGAAATGCCAGAATTACGTTTTTTTGGTCGCCGCGACATTGCATTAAAATGCAATAACGGGCGATCAAAAGAACGTATCTGCACCGAAATGCTATCATTAAAAACGTCATCTCGGCACGCAAAAAATAAGCCCTCAACCGACCCCAGATCACGAAAAATGGAGACGCTACGAGTATCGGAAAATGGCGCAATTTTTTTTTTTTTTTTTTTTTTTTTAGCAAAGTTTGGAATTTTTTTTCACCACTTAGATAAAAAATAACCTAGTCATGTTTGGTGTCTATGAACTCGTAATGACCTGGAGAATCATAATGGCAGGTCATTTTTAGCATTTAGTGAACCTAGCAAAAAAGCCAAACAAAAAACCAATGTGGGATTGCACTTTTTTTGCAATTTCACCGCACTTGGAATTTTTTTCCCATTTTCTTGTACACGACATGCTAAAACCAATGATGTCATTCAAAAGTACAACTCGTCCCGCAAAGAATAAGCCCTCACATGGCCAAATTGACGGAAAAATAAAAAAGTTATGGCTCTGGGAAGGAGGGGAGCGAAAAACGAACACGGAAAAACGAAAAATCCCCTGGTCATGAAGGGGTTAATGTACTTATTGATATATTCTGTTTCACATTGTGTATCATTGCTTCCTGTGTGTTTTTAAAATCTTAATAAAAACAAATGGACCATAAAATGATTCTTGCCAAATGAGAACAATTTACAGTGATATTTCCATGAAAATATCGGAAAAAATACTGTTTTCAAAGTAGTCAATTTGTTTTATCAAATAGAAATCGAAGCTCATAGTCACAGCCAAGGACAATGCCAGGCAAAAGTCAAAATCAATCAGTAATTCATTTTCAGATACTTTACAAAAGTTATATGGAAAGGACCAGATATGATAATGCAAAGATTAATCCAGTGATTAGTAGAGGTCCCACACCTTTTAATGGCGGCAAGGTCTAAGCCCCAGACCAGCCCTTACTGGCTGGACTCTTTTTCCCAGTAGCTCAGGGATGTCAAAATCAAAATCGCAGGCCAACCTTGATATTTATTAAAAAAGTCTACAAATGGGGAAATTTTTCCTTATCAAATATAACAATTAACTTTTTCATATGGAAACAAACTTAATGGGGTTTTCCCATGAACAAAGTACATTTTAATTATTAGACCTTAGAATAAAATATTGGAATAATGTAATATCTTATGTAAGAGCATTAAAAGGCATATGGTCCAATGGTCTAATTTAATTATGCATTGATAAGCCTTGAATAACACAGATAATAAAGTATGATGCAATCAGAAGTGCCCCTAAACACACAGTAAGACACCTCCACTGTGAATTCCTTGACACACCCTCCTCATGCACGGAATGACAAAAAAAACCTCACCTCTGCCCGTTCCCCCACCACTTCGGTCTCTTCCTGGTGTTTTCAGATCCTCGGCACATTTCGGTACAACGCGCGCATTGTAATGATATCACACTCGCTCCTCTGAGGTGTCAGACGCAGAGCTGGAATGATGGAAGAGAGAGCGTCAGCTGACACTGCCTCCTCCATTATTGGTTTCAACTGTATCAATATGATATAGTTGAAAGTGTGATGCCGGTCAAATATGACCAGTGGACCCGCCCGCTGTCGAGGGCCAAAAACACTCACTCTGTAGGCCATAATTGGCCCGCAGGCCAGAGTTTGACATATCTGCTGAAGCTAATGCCACTATCATACTTGTAGGTCCATTTATAATGGAAAACAATAGTGTGAAAAAATGATAATATTCTCAAAATGTCTCTTGTGACCCATAAAGACATTTTCCCTTCCTTTACAAGGAAAGATTAGTCAGTGTGTACAAAAAAGTAGCACAATTGAACTTTCTATTATCTGTTCCACAGAAGCTATTTCTGTAATGGAGAAATCCTGCACAATTCTGTAACAATAGCTGCATCAAATTCTGCTCAATACAGAACCTGTGTGGATTTTAATGGAAATATTTCCTACATGTCCTGTGCTGTGAAAAAGTATTTTCCACTCACCAAGTTTCTTCTATTTTTGCTTCCTCTTGACATTTTAATTTTTACATTTCATATAATCCAACTAATTTTAATATAACATAAAACCAACACTTGTATACAACTTATAAATTATATTTATTTATACATTTTTGAAAATAAAGATATCAATCATGTTAAAAAGTAATTGAATCCCTAAAATATTTGGTTGTGCCATTGTTGGCAGCAACACCTGCAATCAAACATTTGTGATAACTTGCAATGGATTTTATTGGCAGAATTGTTTTCTGGAGTTTTTTTGAGCATATAAAGGTCATTTAGGATTTTGGTTACAGCACCGCCATGGGATTCAAGTTAAGACTTTGACTCTGACACTCCAAAACCTTCATTTTCTTCCTTGTGGACTTGCTTGTGTGCTTTTGATCGCTGTCAAGATGCATAACCCAAATGTTCTTGAACTCAGAGTCATGAATTGAGGAACAGAGATTCTCCTTCAAAATTCTTTGATAGAGAGATAGAGAGCAGAATTCATGATTTCATTAATTATGAAAAATTGTCCAGGTCTTGCAGATGCAAAGCAGGCCCACACCTTAACACTTCCACCATGATTGACTGTTTTTATGGTGGAATGCTCCATCACTTTTACACCAGATGTGGAAGACCCATGGATACAGCAGTTTTGAAATTGAACTCAGTTGTCAATTGAATTTGGATAATTGATTGATTTAGTTGCTAAGGGGCAAATACTTGTTCACAAATGTCCAAATAAAGCTGAACAGCATTTTCCTTCAGTAAATGATATTATAATTTTTAAAGAGCATCTTGTGATTTTTAGGGTTATTTATTTCTAATATGTAAAGTTGTTGGCTGATAGAAAATATTAAAATATGGCAAATATACAAAAATATTAGAAATTAGGAAGGGGTAGTACTTATACACAGCACTTCACTTTAGAATTGCCTGGATTCTGGTGATTCGGAAACCAGCAACAAGCCATAAAAAACGTACTTGCACTACAACGTAGTGGAAAATTACATGGAAAATCTACATCAAATCCATCAGTGTAAACATGGCCCTACGGAAGAAAAGATTACCACTAATCCTTTTTTCATCACCTATAAATTTAAAAGGAGCAATGGAGGGAGAATGGAAGGAGTGGATATTATTGTTTTATATAATTCATTCTTTTCATACCATCTCTCTGAATTACATACAGTGGGGGAAATAAGTATTTGATACACTGCTGATTTTGAAAGTTTTCCCACCTACAAAGAATAGAGAGGTCTGTCATTTTTATCGTAGGTACACTTCAACTGTGAGAGTCTGAATTTTAAAATAGATCGAGAAAATCACATATGATTTTTACATAATTGATTATTTGCATTTTATTGCATGAAATAAGTATTTGAAACAATAGAAAAACAGAACTTAATATTTGGTACGGAAACCTTTGTTTGCAATTGCAGAGGTCAGACGTTTCCTGTAGTTCTTGACTAAGTTTGCACACACTGCAGCAGGGATTTTGGCCCAATCCTTCAAACATACAGTACAGACCAAAAGTTTGGACACACCTTCTAATTTAAAGATTTTTCTGTATTTTCATGACTATGAAAATTGTACATTCACACTGAAGGCATCAAAACTGTGAATTAAGACATGTGGAATTATATACTTAACCAAAAAGTGTCAAACAACTGAAAATATGTCTTATGTTCTAGGTTCAACAAAGTAGCCACCATTTGCTTTGTTTACTGCTTTGCACACTCTTGGCATTCTCTTGATGAGCTTCAAGAGGTAGTCTTCAGTGTGAATGTACAATTTTCATAGTAAGGAAAATACAGAAAAATCTTTAAATGAGAAGGTGTGTCCAAACTTTTGGTCTGTACTGTATCTTCTCAAGATCTTTCATGTTTTGGGGCTATCACTGGTCAACATTGAGTTTCCTGTCCCCTTTGCAGAATAGCTCCCCTAAAATATGATGTTTCCCTCACCATGCTTCATGGTTGGGACTGTGTTTTGAGGTTGTGCTCATCCTTCTTCCTCCAAACACAGCAAATGGAATTGATACAAAAAAATGATTTCGGTCTCATTTGATCACATAACCTTCTCCCATGCCTTCACTGCATCATCCAAATGGTCATTGACAAATTTCAAATGAGTCTGGACATGTGCTGGCGTGAGCAGGGGGGACCTTGCATGTTTTACAGGATTGGAATACATGATGGAATAGTTTGTTACTAATGTAATGTTTGATTGTCCCAGCTCACTTCAGGTCATTGACCAGGTCATCCCATGTAGTTCTGGACTGATTCCTAACTTTTCTCAGAATCATCCTTACCCCACGAGGTGAGACTTCCATGGAGCCCCAGACCCAGGAAGATTGACAGTCATCTTGTGTTTCTTCCGTTTTCTAATAATCGAGACAACAGTTGTTGCCTTCTCACCAAGCTGCTTGTCCATTCTCCTGTAGCTGATCTCACCCTTGTGCAGGTCTATAATTTTGTCTCTGGTGTTCCTTAGAGAGCTCTTTGGTCTTGGTCATGGTGGAGAGGTTGGAGAATGATTGATTGAGTGTGTGGTCAGGTGTATTTTATACAGGTAATGAGATCA
Organism: Ranitomeya imitator; assembly: GCF_032444005.1. NCBI lineage: Eukaryota > Metazoa > Chordata > Amphibia > Anura > Dendrobatidae > Ranitomeya > Ranitomeya imitator. The sequence goes on from NC_091285.1 coordinate 465,898,517, forward strand.
AACAGGTGCAATTAATACAGGTAATAAGTGCAGAGTAGGAGGGTGTCTTAAAGAAAAATTAACAGGTCTGTGAAATCCAGAATTCTTGGCTGTAGGTGATCAAATGCTTATTTAATGCAATAAAATGGAATTAAATTATTTAAAAATCATACAATGTGATTTTCTGTTTTTTTTATTTTTACATTCTGTCTCTGACAGTTGAAGTGTACCTACGATAAAAATTACAGGCCTCTCCATTCTTTGTAGGTGGGAAAACATGCAAAATTGTCAGTGTATCAAATACTTAATTTCTTCACTGTATGTCCATGAAATTTCATATAAAATGCTGTATATGTACATCAGCTGATTGCTGCTCAAAACAGTGCAGAGGACTCTATTGTGGATGGATTATGTACTTTTGCCAGTGCATAAAGTCTGACAATTTTATTTTGAATGCTTTAACTGTAATTACACTTTCAGAATAAGCTGTGATGGGTGTATATGATAAATAGTTATACTTAATGCCCTTTCATAGACCTATGCTGTGTTTTTCTGTTTGTTTCTCTATGAATATTGTGTATTGCATGCTGAATTACCAGAGATAATTGTGTGCTTTCTTTATATTGTGTATGATGTTTGACATAGATTTTTAAACTTAAAAAATATCAATAATAATAATACAGTTTCTGTACTTGTATCTGCATGTTTAGCAGCATTTCCCTCTGTATTAGCTGTCTCTGCATTTTCTCTTTATGTGCTCTGCCTTTTACTCCCTCAGGCCGGCCTCACACTCAGCGTATAAAAATACGGTCCGTAATTTACGGCCGTAATACGCTGAAAAGTCCCCAAAATAGTGGTCCCTATCTCCTCCGTAGGCAGGGTGTGTCAGCGTATTTTGCGCATGGCATCCTCCGTATGTAATCCGTATGGCATCCGTACTGTGAGATTTTCTCGCAGGCTTGCAAAACTGACATACGGATATACAAGGGATCCATGTGCTCAAAAGATAATAAAAACATATATACTGTCTATATATATATATATATGTTAGTGAGACACATATATATATATATATATTAATATTTCATCCAGCGCGAGATAGCTTAAAAGCCGGTAATTCAATTGCCGGCTTTTGCTATCTCCTTCAAAAACCCGACATGATTTGAGACATGGTTTACATACAGTAAACCATGTCATATCTGTTAGGAGTCGAGTTTCCTCTGCTGCACAGGGGGAATCTCGATCCGTGTCTGCTGCGGTCTCCCATTCGGTATCGGCCGCAGTTGGCTCTGCTCAGCGGAGACGTCGCTCCCAGCGTCTCGCTGAGGCTGATTCGGTGCATAGGGTCACTACTGCCTTTTCTGGCTTTCCTATGGTACCCTGCACTGATCTGCGGCGAGCGAGCCTCTCTGGGACTAAGTCCTTGTTTACTCACACTGAGCATGCCCAGGGCAGGGTCTCCCATTGGAGGTCGAGGGCCACATGTTCGCTCACATGCTCAGGTGCTGCAGTACATTCCATTGGTCCTCCTGGAAGGTCCTGAAAGGGCAAAACATGCTCAGGTACTGCAGCACTTTCCATTGGTCCTTCTGGAAGGTCCTGAAAGGGCAAAAACTTCAGTGGCAGCTTCCTGTGCTGCAACTATATAAACTGCGCATGACCGCACGGCCATGCGCTAGTATTGTCTTGAAAATATGTGTGTGTGTAGATGGATGTATGTCGAAGGATGAAAGCTCCTAAATATCCCTCCCTAGTGTTGTTGATTGTTTGCGGATGATGGTGGCTATCTAGCACCCGACTAGCCATCAGCACAAAACACACATAACAGCGTCCAGTTGCTGTGACCGCCTGTACGGCGCCGTGCGCTTTCCTTACCCAAGCCTGGGTGGTTAGCGGCGTCCGTTTGTGCGGCACTGCACGCACTCTCGTGCCTTTATTTACTATTTCGATAGTTTCCTTACACACCCAGTTGCGGTGTTGTGCCAGCAGTGGTCTAATCGGACTTCAATCCTAGTTGGGGTTGTGTTCGCTGACTTATTGCTCGCGCTCTATGTGCGGTACCGTGGTCCTGTGACGCAACAGGATCGCTTCCTTCACGCAAGTTAACCCTTGTATGTATACTTATAGTACCGCCATATAGTCCGTCTTACTTAGCAGCAGGTATTTTCCTGCACGGTGGATCCCGGGTTGCGAACGCACCAATTCCATCTAATAAACTATATATTTGGTGCGTTCCGCCAACCCTAACAGAATACTAGCGCCAGGATCTGGCTAAGTAATGGCGGATGAACAGCGATTGCAGGGGTACATCCAGCTGCTGGAGGGCCGGTTGGCGTCTCTTGAGCGTGCAACCTCGGCGGTGGATGTTACCGCAATAGCTGTTCAGGCTGCTAGCGTGGCTGCAGCAGCTTTACCCACTGCCACCTCTGTTCCGACCCTATCTCACCTTCCTTTGCCTGAAAGATACTCTGGGGACAGTAAGTCCTGTAGGGGTTTCGTGAGCCAATGTGGTATACACCTCGAGCTCCTGGCTGCACGTTTCCCTACTGAGCGGGCAAAGGTGGGATTCATAATCTCCCTCTTGTTGGACAGAGCATTGGAGTGGGCTACGCCGCTGTGGGAGCGCAACGATCATGTGGTGCGGCGTGTTCCTCGGTGTCTGGACTCTCTGAAACAGGTCTTTTTAGACCTCAAGTCACCCATGATACAGCGCTCCAGCTCCTGGCTTTGACTCAGGGTTCAACCATGGTCAGCCATTTTGTTGTTCTCTTCCGGACATTAGCGTCTGAGTTGGAATGGTCAGATAAAACCCTCATTCCCGTATTTTGGAGGGGGCTGGCTGACCATGTGAAAGACGCTTTGGCCACTAGGGAGATTCCCGCCACACTGGAGGAGCTCATAGCCATATCTACTCGCATAGACCTTTGTTTTCACGAGCGAAGGTTGGAGCGAGCCCAGTGTAGGCAGAGGTTTCGGCTGGCTCCCACCTTCGACAAACCTTTGGAATCTCCAGTCCAGGCGTCCGAGTCACATGAGGCCTTAGAGGTGACACGAGCGGGATCCAAGTCTCAGTCCGCCCGTGCACATAAGGTCCGTCATGTTTACCGGCAGTCAGGACATCTTGCCTCCAAGGGTCCTCAGTGGTTGGGGAAACGTCAGTGTTTAGTGGCAGTTGGAGGAGGTACACTAGACACGGCGACGTTTGCCTCAAAGTTGTCCTTCAAGGGGACAATTACCATAGGCCCATCCACTCTTATGGTCGAGCTATGCGTGGATTCTGGGGCAGAGGGTAATTTTATGTCTTCCTCTTTTGCCCAGCGTCATGCAATACCCTTGGTGATGCTCGCCAAGCCTGTGACCATTCGAGTGGTAAATGGGTCAACACTACCCTCACAGATTACCCACCAAACCATTCCTTTCACGCTTTCTGTGTCTCCATCACATCAGGAGATAATCTCCCTATTAGTCATTCCTGAGGGAATTGATGAGGTCCTGTTGGGGATACCATGGCTTCGCTACCATTCTCCTCATATTGAGTGGTCCTCTGGGAGAATTTTGGGATGGAGTAAATCCTGCGAGGGTAGATGTCAGAGGGAGTGCGTTCAGGTTGCTACTACACAGGTACCCGCAGATCTTTCCTCTCTCCCCAAGCACTATTGGCCCTATGCAGACGTGTTCTCCAAAAGAGCTGCGGAGACCCTTCCGCCTCACCGCCCCTATGACTGTCCTATTGACCTCTTGCCTGGTGCTGAGGCTCCCCGGGGTCGAGTCTATCCGTTATCCCTCCCGGAGACGGAGGCAATGTCTCAGTACATCCAAGAGAATCTGGCAAGAGGATTCATTAGGAAGTCAGTGTCACCGGCAGGGGCTGGGTTCTTCTTCGTACAGAAGAAGACTGGAGACTTACGTCCATGCATAGACTACAGGGGTCTTAACGCCATCACCGTTAAGAACAAGTACCCATTACCCCTGATATCTGAGCTGTTTGATAGGCTACGGGGAGCGAGGGTATTTACGAAGTTAGATCTGCGGGGTGCCTACAACCTGATTCGCATCCGTGAGGGGGATGAATGGAAGACGGCTTTTAACACCAGGGATGGGCACTATGAATATCTGGTGATGCCCTTTGGGATCTGTAATGCCCCAGCCGTTTTCCAAGACTTTGTGAACGACATCTTCCGGGATATGCTCACCACCTCGGTCGTAGTCTATCTGGATGATATTCTCATCTTCTCTCCAGATATTGACTCCCATCGGAGAGATGTTCGCAAAGTCTTCGACCTCTTACGGGCAAACTCCCTCTACGCCAAGTTGGAGAAGTGTGTGTTTGAGCAGGAGTCCTTGCCTTTCCTTGGTTATATCATCTCTGCCCAGGGTTTGGCTATGGATCCTGCCAAGCTACAGGCTGTAATGGACTGGCAGGAACCCCATTCTCTTAATGCGGTGCAGCGCTTTATGGGGTTCATTAATTATTATCGCCAGTTCATCCCACACTTCTCAACTTTGGTAGCTCCCTTGGTTGCCCTCACCAAGAAGGGAGCAAATCCCAAGTTGTGGTCAGAGGAGGTCTCCAAAGCCTTTCTCTCGATCAAGTCACACTTCGCTAGCGCTCCCATCCTACATCGCCCCGATGTTGATAAGCCATTTATCTTGGAGGTGGATGCCTCATCCGTTGGTGCTGGAGCAGTCCTTTTCCAAAAGGATGCTCAAGGTCGGAAGCATCCTTGGTTCTTCTCCAAGACCTTCACACCAGCGGAGAGGAATTATTCCATTGGGGACAAGGAGTTCCTGGCCATGAAGTTGGCTTTTTCGGAGTGGAGACATCTCTTGGAGGGAGCTCGCTTTCCCTTCCAAGTCTTCACTGACCACAATAACTTGGTGTATCTGCAAACGGCCCAGCGGCTGAATTCTCGCCAGGCTAGATGGTCCCTGTTCTTCTCCCGGTTCCATTTTACTCTCCATTTCCTCTCTGGGGAGAAGAACGTTCGTGCTGACGCTCTCTCCCGCTCCGTGGTGTCATCGGAGGAGGAGGAGGAGCCTCGGCTTATTGTCCCTTCTGAGAGCCTGAGAACTGTAGCTCCGGTTTCGCTAGAGTCTGTGGCCCCGGGCAAGACTTTCGTACCAGCTAACTTGCGACCGGAGGTTCTCTCTTGGGCTCACTCCTCCAGAGTGGGTGGGCATTTTGGGACCAAGAGGACATCTGAGCTTCTGGCGAGAACATACTGGTGGCCGCATATGGCCCGAGATGTCAAGGACTATATTCAGGCATGCGTTTCTTGCGCCCAGAATCGGTCTCCTCGGCAACGGCCTGCTGGGTTGCTTTACCCTCTACCGGTGGCAGACAGGCCCTGGGAGATGGTCGGGATGGACTTTGTGGTGGGTCTACCCAAGTCGCGTGGCTGCTCCATTATTTGGGTTGTCACCGACCATTTCTCCAAGATGGTGCATTTGGTGCCGCTTCCTTGGTTACCCTCAGCACGGGCCTTGGCGGTGTTGTTCATTAAACACGTTTTCCGATTGCATGGTATGCCTGATAAGATTGTCAGCGATCGGGGTCCCCAGTTCGCATCTCGGTTTTGGAGAGAGCTCTGCCGTTTACTCAGCATAGAGTTAAACCTCTCCTCTGCATACCATCCCGAGACAAATGGGTTGGTGGAGAGAACCAACCAGACTCTGGTGACATATTTGCGACATTTCGTCTCTGCTAGGCAGGATGACTGGGCATCTTTGCTACCTTGGGCGGAATTTGCCTTGAACAACGCCATAGCCGATTCCACTGGTCAAACTCCTTTTCTCCTTAATTACGGCCAGCATCCGCGTGTCCCTGTGCCCATGCCCGTGTCATCCACCGACTCTAGGGTGGCAGACTGGGCGGTGGAGGCACGTGACATCTGGGACCGCACACAGGATGCCATCTGGGCCTCCAAGGAGAAAATGAGGGTTTCGGCTGATACACACCGGCGCCCCGCTCCGGTCTTTGCTCCTGGCGACTTAGTGTGGCTCTCCGCCCGTAACATCAGGCTGCGAGTTGAGTCCACTAAGTTTGCTCCTCGCTACATTGGCCCATTTAAGGTTCTGGAACAGGTCAACCCTGTGGTCTACCGTTTCCGTTTGGCTATTCCTCCACGCCTTGGTATCACTGATACTTTCCACGTTTCCCTCTTAAAGCCCGTTCATTTGTCCCGGTTTTCTGAGTCATCTGCTGGGACATCGGGTTCATCCACGGATGAGTTTGAGGTGAATGCTATTGTGGGGTGCAAGGTGGTACGTGGCAAGAAATTTTATCTGGTGGACTAGAAGGGTCATGGCCCAGAGGATAGAACCTGGGAGCTTGTGGAGCACATTCAAGCTCCGCTGCTTATCGCAGCTTTTGAGCGTAGTGAGGCTCAAGGCGGGGGGGGGCCCTAGGGGGGGGTAATGTTAGGAGTCGAGTTTCCTCTGCTGCACAGGGGGAATCTCGATCCGTGTCTGCTGCGGTCTCCCATTCGGTATCAGCCGCAGTGGGCTCTGCTCAGCGGAGAAGTCGCTCCCAGCGTCTCGCTGAGGCTGATTCGGTGCATAGGGTCACTACTGCCTTTTCTGGCTTTCCTATGGTACCCTGCACTGATCTGCGGCGAGCAAGCCTCTCTGGGACTAAGTCCTTGTTTACTCACACTGAGCATGCCCAGGGCAGGGTCTCCCATTGGAGGTCGAGGGCCACATGTTCGCTCACATGCTCAGGTGCTGCAGTACATTCCATTGGTCCTCCTGGAAGGTCCTGAAAGGGCAAAACATGCTCAGGTACTGCAGCACTTTCCATTGGTCCTTCTGGAAGGTCCTGAAAGGGCAAAAACTTCAGTGGCAGCTTCCTGTGCTGCAACTATATAAACTGCGCATGACCGCACGGCCATGCGCTAGTATTGTCTTGAAAATATGTGTGTGTGTAGATGGATGTATGTCGAAGGATGAAAGCTCCTAAATATCCCTCCCTAGTGTTGTTGATTGTTTGCGGATGATGGTAGCTATCTAGCGCCCGACTAGCCATCAGCACAAAACACACATAACAGCGTCTAGTTGCTGTGACCGCCTGTACAGCGCCGTGCGCTTTCCTTACCCAAGCCTGGGTGGTTAGCAGCGTCCGTTTGTGCGGCACCGCACGCACTCTCGTGCCTTTATTTACTATTTCGATAGTTTCCTTACACACCCAGTTGCGGTGTTGTGCCAGCAGTGGTCTAATCGGACTTCAATCCTAGTTGGGGTTGTGTTCGCTGACTTATTGCTCGCGCTCTATGTGCGGTACCGCGGTCCTGTGACGCAACAGGATCGCTTCCTTCACGCAGGGTGAAGTTAACCCTTGTATGTATACTTATAGTACCGCCATATAGTCAGTCTTACTTAGCAGCAGGTATTTTCCTGCACGGTGGATCCCGGGTTGCGAACGCACCAATTCCATCTAATAAACTATATATTTGGTGTGTTCCGCCAACCCTAACAATATCCCCCTTTTTTTTGCATATTCCACACTACTATTGTTAGTAGTGTGTATGTGCAAAATTTGGCCGTTCTGGCTATTAAATTAAAGGGTTAAATGGCAGAAAAAATTGGTGTTGGCTTCCGCGCAATTTTCTCCGCCAGAGTAGTAAAGCCAGTGACTGAGGGCAGATATTAATAGCCTGGAGAGGGTCCACGGTTATTGCCCCCCCCTGGCTAAAAACATCTGCCCCCAGCCACCCCAGAAAAGGCACATCTGGAAGATGCGCCTATTCTGGCACTTGGCCACTCTCTTCCCTTTCCCGTGTAGCGGTGGGATATGGGGTAATGAAGGGTTAATGCCACCTTGCTATTGTAAGGTGACATTAAGCCAGATTAATAATGGAGAGGCGTCAATTATGACACCTATCCATTATTAATCCAATTGTATGAAAGAGTTAAAAAAAAACACACGCACATTATTAAAAAGTATTTTAATGAAATAAACACACCGTTTGTTGTAATATTTTATTGTACGCTCAATCCACTGGCTGAAGATCCTCGCTCTGTGACAAAGAAAAAATAATAAACCAACAATATACATACCTTCCGAGGATCTGTAATGTCTCACGTTGTAAATCCATCTGAAGGGGTTAATTTTTTTTACAGCCAGGAGCTCTGCTAATGCAGCTGTGCCCGTGGCTGTAAACCCCAGCGAATGAATGGAAACTAGGTCAATGACCTGTAGTTACCTTCATTCGCGGTGAGGCGCCCTCTGCTTGATGTCCTTCGAGCGTGGGAAAAAATCAGAAAAGTTCTCAGGCTCGAGTTCATATGAGGACAACCAGGCAATTGAATTACCAGCTTTTAAGCTTTCTCGCGCTGGATGAAATATTAATATATATATATGTGTCTCAATGACATATATATATATATATATATATATATATATATATACCTATTCTATGTGTCCACATTTATTCTACCTATTCTATTGCAAGCTGTCAGTGTGATTTTACTGTACACTGCACTGAATTGCCGGCTTTTCTCTCTAACACCGCTGCTTATTTCTCGCAAGTCACACTGCTGGTCCGTGTGTGATCCGTATTTTTCTGGCTTCCATAGACTTTCATTGGCGATTTTTTTGCGCAATACGGTGACAAACGCAGCATGCTGCGATTTTCTACGGCCGTAGAAAGCCGTATAATACGGATCAGTAAAATACGGCAGATTGGAGCTGGGGCATAGAGAATAATTGGGCTGTGTGGAATGCGTGTTTTATGGACGTATTTAATGCGCTCATACATCTGTAAAACTCGCTAGTGTGAGGCCGGCCTCAATCTTCTCCCCCTTCCTTCTTCTTAGGCCGTGGTCACACTTGCGAATTTAATGCGAGAGACTCTTGCAAGTTTTTCGCATCGAACTCACAAGTGTGACCCCGGCCTTTAAGCTTTTACAGGGATTACAGTCAGGTTTGTTGACAAATTTGTGGCCCGTTTAGACAGGAGTAATGCACCTACGTGTGCTGAGGTAGCACTGGATAGCACACTGACAGCACGCGGACCATTAGTATGCAGTTGGGCTGCTCAGATGTCCATGTGAGTAATATCACCTCATGCACTATTCTCTTCCGTATTTCGGATAAGACTCGCCTATTCAATTCTATGGATAAGAAAGAAAAAATTAGATCTCATGCGGATCATGTTTTGCATCCAATTTTTGAGATATATTGCCATTATTATCATAGAAAACTGTACTTTATAATGTACTTTGTTGTAAAAATACGGACTCCATGCGGCTGTTACAAGGATTTAAAAAAACGGACGCACAGGTGGCACACAGATGGCAAATAGATGAAAAACTTTAGAATTTTCTGCTGTAAAATCAGTCAATTTTTCATACGCCTGCCTGAGCCCGGTGTTAAGCAGGTTTGGAGAGTGTCATTAGTGTAGTAAACCAAAAAAGACAAATAATTGGGGAAAAAAAAGCATATTGATCTAATAGGATATGTGGTAAAGATTATCTTCATTTGTACAATTGATTTATGAAAAAACATCACTATTTAAGACTAAACCTTGTCAGATTTTTGAAAGTAGAATCATAAAGGATCGTGAAGATCCAGTTTATATCAAATTTATGAAACCTTGTACTTAACATTTTTCTTTAGATTTTTGTGTATCGCATAAATGCTGAAAAAAAATGTCCTTTGCATAAAAAAAACCCTTTAACTTTGGAAATGCTGCATCTTTGCACTTAAATCTACAGTAAATACACACTTTTCTGTCCAGATTTCTATCATATCATCAATTAAATAGCGTATTCCTGGTTTTATTCTTTGTCCATAGTACGTTACACAGACCACTACTTTATGTGCGCTCATAAAATACCCAGCATTAAGGCCGTGCATTTTATTTTTCTCCGGGAACAACATTGGAAATACAACACGTATACACTATTTTATTCTTCGTGATGGTGATAATCTTGGTTTCCACTGAGCAGAGAGAATTATACAGATTGATGATCCCTCGCATTCACTGAGGTGCTGACCTGCAGTGTGAGGACAACATTCATTAGACGGTAAAGAGCCGTGAACACAGCGTAGTTCTTCATCTTCAGCCAGTTTTACAGCCAGTATTATATAACAATGCATGTAAGAGGGATTATTAAATACAAAATCAAATACAAATGTGGTCAGCATCAGCATAATCCAAGAATAAATGGAAAATATTCAGGTACAAGGTAAAGGAAGGGCTTTTTTTCCACTTGGATATTAAATGAAAACTATAATCTGGTTAATGTTGCCCAAACCATGGACTCGGATTCATGGTGCCCGTGTTTTGGTCAACATAAGTCAGCTACCACGTCCCTGTTAGCTAATATTTATACTTTAAGTAAATTGTTTAGAAATAACTCTCCGTGTAGGCACAGATCCCCTATGACAGATGTCCCCAACCTTTCGTACTTTAACCCCTTAATGACCTATAATGTGTAAATTCATCATAGGTCGCCTCCCCATCTGTGGTGCGGGCTCCAGCGCTGAGCCCGCACCTTTTCCAACACAGACAGCTGATGATCTGATCAGCTGTCTTGTGCCGCTAACAGCCGCTATCGAAACAATCTGATCAATCTCTGACAGCAGCATTTAACTCACACAAACTGGATGCGCATCTCAGCTCCATCCATTGGCACTTCTTTCACATGATCGGTGGGCTCCGATGGGTTAGCATGACAACTTGGGATTAACAGAAGGTCTTGTGGTCGTCACTCATAGCAGATGAGCATATTTTGTTACACATAGCAGGACTGCAGCTCTGCTATGTGTAACACAAGCAATCAGATGATTGCAATTTCTATTGAAGCCAGTAAAAAGTAAAAAAAATAATTAAAAAATGTAAAATATAGAAAAAAAAGTTCAAATCACCTCCCTTTTGCCCCGTTCAAAATAAAACAATTAAATAAAAAATACACATATTTGGTAATACCGTGTTCAAAAAACCCAGCTCTATCAAGATATAAAAATAAGTAATCCGATCGGTAAAAGGAGTAACGAGAAAAAAATTAAAAGGACAGAATTACATTTTTTGGGTCGCTGCAACATTGCAATAAGATGCAATTTTGCGATCAAAAGATCATATCTATCCCAAGATGATGTCCATAGAGAGGTCAGCTCGGTGCACAAAAAATAAGCTCTCAACCAGCCCCAGATCCCCAAAAATGGAGATGTAATGGGTCTCGGAAAATGGCGACTTTTTATTTTTTTTAGACAAACTTTTGATTTTTTTCACCATTTAAATAATAAAGAACCTACACATGTTTGGTATCTATGAATTCATTATGATCTGGGGAATCATAATGGCAGGTCAGTTTCAGCATTTAGTGAACATGGTAAAAAAAAAAAATAATTGTGGAATTGTACTTTTTTTTGCAATTTCACTGCACTTAGAATATTTTTTCCTGTTTTTCAGTATAAAATATGGTAAAGCCAATGGTGTTGTTCAAAAGTAAAACTCATCCCACAAAAAACAAGCCCTATTGACGGAAAAATAAAACAGTTATGGCTCTGGGTAGAAGGGGAGAGAATAACAGAAATGCAGAAATGAAAATACCCCTGGTTTTTACGTGGCTAAATGCTCCATTCAGCTCTAAGAGATGGTAGCGAGCCACATCTAGAGCCCCATGCATAGTGACATCCTGGCCCCACTCCCACAGTAGGGACAACCAGTGCCCCCACTACTAGTACAATGACAAATTTTCCCTGCAGAAATCTCACTGAGACCATTTTCCCATCTCCCCTATTGGCAGTATTTGCACATTTAGGGGTAACCACTTTGCCTGCACAAAGTACAAAGGGAGTGTTTGATAGAAGAATACTATTACATCCATCTTCAGGTAACCCTCTAGTTCGCAATAACTTCCTTTCTCCAGCTTAAAATATTAACCCCATTCTTAGGATAAGTGCACATACACCTGCTTTTTGCCGCATCCAGTCACCATCTGGGAACTGCTGTTGTTAGCTGTTTGCTAGACCTGACGATACAGCCCCAAACTGGTGAACCACACATTATGAGCCCACGGGCCACCTGAGACTCCCGAGCCACAGGTTGTGGACCCCTACCCTATGGCATCAATTATGCAGTGCACTTTAATAAAATGTTACATATGGCTAATAGTGCAGCTCTTTGGAATTTTAGTTTTAGTGCTTTCAGACTTACATTCCACTACATTCAATGGTTTTCACTTCACAGGTGTGCCCTGTCAGGTTTAATAAATGGGATTTCTTGCCTTACAAATGAGGTTGGGACCATCAGTTGTGTTGAGCATAAGTCTGGTGGATACACAGCTGATAGTCCTACTGAATAGACCGTTAGAATTTGTATTATGGCAAGAAAAAAGCAGCTAAGTAAAGAAAAACGAGTGGCCATCATTACTTTAAGAAATGAAGGTCAGTCAGTCCGAAAAATTCGGCAAACTTTGAATGTGTCCCCAAGTGTTGCAGTGGCAAAAACCATCAGGTGCCACATCCACTGGCTCACATGAGGTCCGCCCCAGGAAAGGAAGACCAAGAGTCACATCTGCTTCTGAGGATAAGTTTATTCGAAGTCACCAGCCTCAGAAATTGCAGGTTAACAGCAGCTCAGATTAGAGACATCTCTACAACAACTGTTAAGAGGAGACTTTGTGTAGCAGGCCTTCATGGTAAAATAGCTGCTAGGAAACCACTGCTAAGGACAGGCAACAAGCAGAAGATACATGTTTAGGCTAAAGAACACAAGGAATGGACATTAGACCAGTGGAAATCTGTGCTTTGGTCTGATGAGTCCAAATTTGAGATCTTTGGTTCCAACCACCGTGTCTTGTGCGACACAGAAAAGGTGAACCAATGGACTCTACATGCCTGGTTCCTACCGTGAAGCATGGAGGAGGAGGTGTGATGGTGTGGGGGTGCTTTGCTGGTGACACTATTGGGGATTTATTCAAAATTGAAGGCATACTGAACCAGCATGGCTACCACAGCATCTTGCAGCGGCATGCTACTCCATAAGGTTTGCATTTAGTTGGACCATCATTTATTTTTCAACAGGACAATTACCCCAAACACACCTCCAGGCTGTGTAAGGGCTATTTGACAAAGAAGGAGAGTGATGGGATGCTATGCCAGATGACCTGGCCTCCACAGTCACCAGACCTGAACCCAATAAAGATGGTTTGGGGTGAGCAGGACCGCAGAGTGAAGGCAAAAGGGCCCACAAGTGCTAAGCATCTCTGGGAACTCCTTCAAGATTGTGGGAAGACCATTCCCGGTGACTACCTCTTGAAGCTCATCAAAAGAATGCCAAGAGTGTGCAAAGCAGTCATCAAAGCAAATGGTGGCTACTTTGAAGAACCTAGAATATAAGACATATTTTCAGTTGTTTCACACTTTTTTGTTAAGTATATAATTCCATGTGTTAATTCATAGTTTTTATGCCTTCTGTTATGACCTGGTGGTCAGGACAATAATGGACCTGGTGGTTAAGAGCACACGGAATGACCTGATAGTTACTGATAATAAGGACGAGCTCTGGGACGTGGGAACTCTGCTGACCGCAATCCCTAAACCTATCAAACACACTAGAAATAGCCGTGGATTGCGTCTAACGCTCCCTATGCAACTCGGCACAGCCTAAGAAACTAGCTAGCCCTGAAGATAGAAAAATAAAGCCTACCTTGCCTCAGAGAAATTCCCCAAAGGAAAAGGCAGCCCCCCACATATAATGACTGTGAGTAAAGATGAAAATACAAACACAGAGATGAAATAGATTTAGCAAAGTGAGGCCCGACTTACTGAACAGACCGAGGATAGGAAAGGTTACTTTGCAGTCAGCACAAAAACCTACAAAAAGACCACGCAGAGGGCACAAAAAGACCCTCCGCACCGACTCACGGTGCGGTGGCGCTCCATCTGCGTCCCAGAGCTTCCAGCAAGCAAGACAACAAATTAAATAGCAAGCTGGACAGAAAAATAGCAAACCAAAGAAATACAAGCTGGAACTTAGCTTCTGATGGGAAGACAGGTCACAAGAACGATCCAGGAGAGAACAAGACCAATACTGGAACATTGACAGGTGGCATGGAGCAAAGATCTAAGTGGAGTTAAATAGAGCAGCAGCTAACGAATTAACCTCGTCACCTGTGAAACTCAGAAACACCCACCAGAGGAAGTCCATGGACAGAACCAGCCGAAGTACCATTCATGACCACAGGAGGGAGCCCGACAACCGAATTCACAACAGTACCCCCCCTTGAGGAGGGTTCACCGAACCCTCACCAGAGCCCCCAGGGCGACCAGGATGAGCCAAAAAAAGGCACGAACCAGATCGGCAGCATGAACATCAGAGGCAAAAACCCAGGAATTATCTTCCTGACCATAACCCTTCCACTTGACCAGGTACTGGAGTTTCCGTCTCGAAATACGAGAATCCAAAATCTTCTCCACCACATACTCCATCTCCCCCTCAACCAACACCGGGGCAGGAGGATCAACGGATGGAACGACAGGCGCCACGTATCTCCGCAATAACGACCTATGGAACACATTATGGATGGCAAAAGAAGCAGGAAGGGCCAAACGAAATGACACAGGATTGATAACCTCAGAAATCCTATACGGACCAATGGATGGAGGATGGAAACCAGAATTGCAGAAAAACGGCGAAACCAAAGTAGCCGAGCTGGCCCGATTATTAAGGGCGAACTCAGCCAACGGCAAAAAGGACACCCAATCATCCTGATCAGCAGAAACAAAGCATCTCAGATATGTTTCCAAAGTTTGATTAGTTCGTTCGGTTTGGCCATTTGTCTGAGGATGGAAAGCCGAGGAAAAAGACAAATCAATGCCCATCCTAGCACAAAAGGATCGCCAAAACCTTGAAACAAACTGGGAACCTCTGTCAGAAACGATGTTCTCCGGGATACCATGTAAACGAACCACATGCTGGAAAAATAATGGCACCAAATCAGAGGAGGAAGGCAATTTAGACAAAGGTACAAAATGGACCATCTTAGAAAAGCGATCACAAACCACCCAAATGACCGACATCTTTTGAGAGACGGGGAGATCCGAAATAATATCCATAGAAATATGCGTCCAGGGCCTCTTCAGGACCGGCAAGGGCAAAAGCAACCCACTGGCACGAGAACAGCAGGGCTTAGCCCGAGCACAAGTCCCACAGGACTGCACAAAAGAACGCACATCCCGCGACAAAGACGGCCACCAGAAGGATCTAGCCACCAAATCTCTGGTACCAAAGATTCCAGGATGCCCAGCCAACACTGAACAATGAATCTCAGAGATAACTCTACTAGTCCATCTATCAGGGACAGTTTTTCTGCTGGGCAACGGTCAGGTCTATCAGCCTGAAATTTTTGCAGCACCCGCCGCAAATCAGGGGAGATGGCAGACAAAATTACCCCCTCTTTGAGAATACCCGCCGTCTCAGGAACACCCGGAGAGTCAGGCACAAAACTCCTTGACAGGGCATCAGCCTTCACATTCTTAGAGCCCGGAAGGTACGAAACCACAAAATCAAAACGGGAGAAAAATAACGACCATCGAGCCTGTCTCGGATTCAACCGTTTGGCAGACTCAAGATAAGTCAAATTCTTGTGATCTGTCAAGACCACCACATGATGCTTGGCTCCTTCCAGTCAATGACGCCACTCCTCTAATGCCCACTTCATGGCCAACAATTCACGATTACCAACATCATAGTTACGCTCAGCAGGCGAAAACTTTCTAGAAAAGAAAGCACATGGCTTCATCACCGAGCCATCAGAACTTCTCTGCGACAAAACAGCCCCTGCTCCAATCTCAGAAGCATCAACCTCAACCTGAAACGGAAGCGAAACATCTGGCTGGCACAACACAGGGGCAGAAGAAAAACGACGCTTCAACTCCTGAAAAGCCTCTACAGCTGTAGAAGACCAATTGACCACATCAGCACCCTTCTTGGTCAAATCAGTCAACGGTTTAGCAACAGTAGAAAAATTAGCGATGAAGCGCCGATAAAAATTAGCAAAGCCCAGGAACTTTTGCAGGCTCTTCACAGATGTCGGCTGAGTCCAATCGTAAATGGCCTGGACTTTAACAGGGTCCATCTCGATAGTAGAAGGGGAAGAAATGAACCCCAAAAATGAAACCTTCTGAACTCCAAAGAGACACTTTGACCCCTTCACAAACAAGGAATTCGCACGAAGGACCTGGAACACCATTCTGACCTGCTTCACATGAGACTCCCAATCATCCAAAAAGACCAAAATATCATCCAAATACACAATCAGGAATTTATCCAGGTACTCTCGGAAGATGTCATGCATAAAGGACTGAAATACTGATGGAGCATTGGAAAGCCCGAATGGCATAACCAGGTACTCAAAATGGCCCTCGGGCGTATTAAATGCTGTTTTCCATTCATCACCTTGTTTAATACGCACAAGATTATACGCCCCTCGAAGATCTATCTTGGTGAACCAACTAGCCCCTTTAATACGAGCAAACAAATCAGACAGCAACGGCAAAGGATACTGAAATTTGACAGTAATTTTATTAAGAAGGCGGTAATCAATACAAGGTCTCAAAGAACCATCCTTCTTGGCCACAAAAAAGAACCCTGCTCCTAACGGTGATGACGACGGGCGAATATGGCCTTTCTCCAAGGATTCCTTTATATAACTCCCCATAGCGGCGTGTTCTGGCACAGATAAATTGAACAATCGGCCCTTAGGAAACTTACTACCAGGAATCAAATTAATTGCACAATCGCAATCCCTATGAGGAGGTAGGGCACTGGCTTTGGGCTCATCAAATACATCCCGATAATCCGACAAAAACTCTGGAACTTCAGAAGGAGTGGAAGACGAAATAGACAAAAATGGAACATCACCATGTACCCCCTGGCAACCCCAGCTGGACACAGACATAGATTTCCAGTCCAATACTGGATTATGAACCTGTAGTCATGGCAACCCCAAAACGACCACATCATGCAGATTATGCAACACCAGAAAGCGGATATCCTCCTGATGTGCAGGAGCCATGCACATGGTCAATTGGGTCCAATACTGAGGCTTATTCTTGGCCAAAGGCGTAGCATCAATTCCTCTCAATGGAATAGGATACTGCAAGGGCTCCAAGAAAAAACCACAGCGCCTAGCATACTCCAAGTCCATCAAATTCAGGGCAGCGCCTGAATCCACAAATGCCATAACAGAATAGGATGACAAAGAGCAAATCAGAGTAACAGACAATAGAAATTTAGACTGTACCGTACCAATGGTGGCAGACCTAGCGAACCGCTTAATGCGCTTAGGACAATCGGAGATAGCATGAGTGGAATCACCACAGTAAAAACATAGCCCATTCCGACGTCTGTGTTCTTGCCGTTCAGCTCTGGTCAAAGTCCTATCACATTGCATAGGCTCAGGCCCATGCTCAGATAGTACCGCCAAATGGTGCACAGCTTTACGTTCACGCAAGCGTCGATCGATCTGAATGGCCAAGGACATAGACTCATTCAGACCAGCAGGCATGGGAAACCCGACCATGACATCCTTAAGGGCTTCAGAGAGACCCTTTCTGAAGATTGCTGCCAGGGCACATTCATTCCACTGAGTGAGCACAGACCACTTTCTAAACTTCTGACAATATATCTCCGCTTCATCCTGACCCTGACACAGAGCCAGCAAGATTTTCTCTGCCTGATCCACTGAATTAGGTTCATCATAAAGCAATCCAAGCACCAGGAAAAACGCATCAACATCACGCAATGCCGGATCTCCTGGCGCAAGGGAAAATGCCCAGTCTTGAGGGTCACCACGTAACAAAGAAATAATGATCTTTACTTGTTGAACAGGGTCACCTAAGGAGCGAGGTTTCAAGACAAGAAACAATTTACAATTATTTTTGAAATTCAAGAACTTAGATCTATCACCAAAAAACAAATCAGGAATAGGAATCGTAGGCACTGACATCGGATTTTGAACCACAAAATCTTGAATGTTTTGTATCCTTGTAGTGAGATTATCCATCCAAGAGGACAGACCTTGAATGTCCATGTTTACACCATTGTCCTGAACCACCCAGAGGTAAAGGGGAAAATAGAGACAAAACACACTGCAAAGAAAAAAAAATGGTCTCAGAACTTCTCTTATCCCTCTATTGAGATGCATTAGTACTTTGGGCCACCTGTACTGTTATGACCTGGTGGTCAGGACAATAATGGACCTGGTGGTTAAGAGCACACGGAATGACCTGATAGTTACTGTTAATAAGGACGAGCTCTGGGACATGGGAACTCTGCTGACCGCAATCCCTAAACCTATCAAACACACTAGAAATAGCCGTGGATTGCGCCTAACGCTCCCTATGCAACTCGGCACAGCCTAAGAAACTAGCTAGCCCTGAAGATAGAAAAATAAAGCCTACCTTGCCTCAGAGAAATTCCCCAAAGGAAAAGGCAGCCCCCTGTTGTGAATTCTGTGGCTGAATTCACTCCTGTGGTCACAAGTGGTATTGCAGCCTCTGGGCTTCCTCCCTCAGGTGTTTTGGTGAGCTCGTTGGCTGCCTTGCTATTTAACTCCACCTGAGTCTGTCTTCCTTGCTCCTTGTCAATGTTCCAGTGTTGGATCTGAGCTACTGCATCTTTCCTGTGGCCTGCTGCTCTGCTAGATAAGTGTTACTTTGTTTTTGTTTCCGTTTTTTCTGTCCAGCTGTGCTATTCTCTTTTGCTGGAAGCTCTGAGACGCAAAGGGTGCACCGCCGTGCCGTTAGTTCGGCACGGTGGGTCTTTTTGCCCCCCTTTGCGTGGTTCTGCTTTAGGGTTTTTTGTAGACTGCATAGTTCTCTTTGCTATCCTCGCTCTGTCTAGAATATCGGCCTCACTTTGCTGAATCTATTTCATTCCTACGTTTTGTCTTTTTATCTTGCTAACAGTCATTATATGTGGGGGGCTGCCTATTCCTTTGGGGTATTTCTCTGAGGCAAGTCAGGCTTGTATTTCTATCTTCAGGCTAGTCAGCTCCTCAGGCAGTGCCGAGTTGCCTAGGTAGTTGTTAGGCGCAATCCACTGCTGCTTTTAGTTGTGTTTAGGATAGGTTCAGGTGTGCAGTCTGCAGAGATTCCACGTCTCAGAGCTTGTTCTATTGTTTTTGGGTTATTGCCATATCACTGTATGTGCGCTGATTACTGCACACTGTGTTGCCTGATAGCACAGCATAACTGCCCCCCACATATAATGACTGTGAGTAAAGATGAAAATACAAACACAGAGATGAAATAGATTTAGCAAAGTGAGGCCCGACTTACTGAACAGACCGAGGATAGGAAAGGTTACTTTGCGGTCAGCACAAAAACCTACAAAAAGACCACGCAGAGGGCGCAAAAAGACCCTCCGCACTGACTCACGGTGCGGAGGCGCTCCCTCTGCGTCCCAGAGCTTCCAGCAAGCAAGACAACAAATTAAATAGCAAGCTGGACAGAAAAATAGCAAACCAAAGAAATACAAGCTGGAACTTAGCTTCTGATGGGAAGACAGGTCACAAGAACGATCCAGGAGTGAACTAGACCAATACTGGAACATTGACAGGTGGCATGGAGCAAAGATCTAAGTGGAGTTAAATAGAGCAGCAGCTAACGAATTAACCTCGTCACCTGTGAAACTCAGAAACACCCACCAGAGGAAGTCCATGGACAGAACCAGCCGAAGTACCATTCATGACCACAGGAGGGAGCCCGACAACCGAATTCACAACAGCCTTCAGTGTGAATTTACAATTTTCATAGTCATGAAAATGCAGAAAAATCTTTAAATGAGATGGTGTGTCCAAACTTTTGGTCTGTACTGTATTTGTGTGTGTGTGTTAAATGATTCACATTCAAAATTAAGTAACTTTATATATACATTGCATTTTTTATCTGGCACAGATCCTGAACTACATCCTGTAGTAATAGTTTTGTGCAACTTGTTACTGGAAACCAAATGAAAATTACTAGCATAAACTATGTGAAGGCATTGAATGAGCCAGATATACTAGAAGATTACAATAGATGAATGAAGCTCTGGACTATAGTACAGAATCTAACACAGCAACATTATACAATGAGTAATGCAATGCTTTTCTAGCGTTACGTATTCTTTTCTGTAAATTCATTTTTGTATTAAAATGCGTTTCAGAAATATGTTCTCTAAAGGTGTTGAGTGGTTTCAAAATATATTTCCCTCTGTGTTTCTAATGCAAATATACAGTGTGTCCGTAAAGTCATGGTGCACTTTTGACCAGTCACTGGTAAGCAACAAAAAAATGATAGAAATGTGAAATCTGCTCCAAATCAAAGGAAAACTCTTCCAGTTTCATACCTATCACCTTATCATGCATCAGGCCACACCATACGTTCACTTTAGGCATTTTACGTTCGTACTCAACCTAGGCATGAGGATGTTCAGTAGCCCAAATTTGGACGTTATGGAGATGAACATGTCCACAGATATGGAAGGTCACCTTATCGCTAAACACAATCTTCCTCAAAAATCGTGCACCATTGTTGATCTCATGAAGCATATCTGTAGCAAGCGCGCATCGTTTGGGTCTATCCGCTGGTTTGATAGCATGCAACAGCCACAATTTGTACCCTGTAAAACAAAGACGTTTCTTTAACACCTTGTGAACTGCAGTCTTGCTTAGGTGTAATTGTTGAGCACACACACGCACAGACTTTTTAGGGCTCCTTAGGTAGCTATCCCGTATAGCCTCTACAGACTCGTCAGTGACTGATGGCCTACCAGAACGGGTTTCTCCACCAAACTCCTGGTTTTCTTCAACTGCTTATCCCACCGAGTAATGTTATTCCTATGTGGTGGCGCTTCGTTATTCACGTAGCACTTTGGTCACGGATTCGAATTTAGCGAGCCACAGAACACACTGAACTTTCCTCTGTACCATCCACATCTCGACTGGCATGGAAAGCAACACAGCTGGCATAAGCTTGTGGTTGCATGATGTCACAGACCTGGCAGTGTATTAATCAGAGTTCAGTTTATCAGAGGTTAATCTGACTGGGGGCTCAGCGACAGCTTAAATGAGTTTGTGTTCTTTGGTTCTTGTTTTCTCTCCTCATGAACAGGTCTGGTATGATTGGGCCAGAGAAAGGGTGCCAATATGTAAACTATAAAAGTGAACCATGACGTTACGGACACACTGTATATAACGCATAAATATACTTATATTATAAGCGTCCACTGATGAAATTATAGCAGCCTTAGCCTAGGTCGTAGTGACAGCTCCACTTCTAGCCTAATAAGGCTAGGTTCACATTGCGTTAGAGGGTATCCGCTAACGGAATCCGTTACATAGCGCCACTAACGCAATGTAACGGATCCGTTAGCGCACGCATTGACCGCAATGTATGTAACGCATCCCTAACGCATGCCATTTTTGTCATGTGTTAGCGATGTTCCGTTCTTTTGTGATGGACCTCGAATGCTGTCTACAGCGTTTTTGGGTCTGTTCTCGCTAGCGCAGATCGGGCATCTGCGCTAGCGTGATCGCTAAACGCGATCCTTTTTGGACATTGCATTAATGCAGTCCTTTAGCGTATGCGCTAAATGGACTGCACTAATGCAATGTGAAGCTCAATTTAGAAGAGAGTTCTGTTCAGGCACATCATCATGGCTGTGTGTTAATGGAGCTGGATGGCGCTTATTTTATTAGCTAAGCCAGTCCCCTATCGTTTCTGTGCATTGGCTTTTATTTTATTTATTATTTATTTTGCATTGTTTATATAGTGCTATCATATTCCGCAGCGCTTTATATACAGTATTATTGCTGTCCCCATTGGGTCTCTCAATCTAAATTCCTTATCAGTATGTCATGGCGTGTTGGAGGAAACCCGAAAACCCGGAGGAAACCCACACAAACATGGGGAGAACATACAAACTCTTTGCAGATGTCCTTTATGGAAAAAGCATGGAAAAATAAGCTGCTCCTAGCCCCTTTCTTGCACAGCAATGAAACAATCTCATGTATCAATCCTGGGGCCAGTGGAGCTGCTAGTGCCCATCATCAAGGCTGTCATCAGGACAACTGTGGACATTTGAAAACAAATTCTATTATTCAGAGGACTGAATATATTCTGCAGTCCAGTGTTGTAATGTCCTAAATCATTTATGGCTTTGCACTGCTCTCTGATCAACATATAACATCTGGCTGCTGAACATGGAAATTTTTGTAAGCGTGAACTTGGCCTTCAGTTTGCTGGATACTATTACTAATATGTTGAGGCATAGACTGATGTAGATAAAATGAAATACACCTGATCGGTAAAGTGATTACCTTTTCTCATTTTGCTATGGAACCTGTTTAGTGATGGCATAGATTAGCCTGCAAATGAATCATTAGTTGGTAAAGTCAATGTGTTGGAAGTAGGAAAAGTTGGCAACCATATGGATCTGAGTTAATTTGACAAGTGCCAAACTGTGATGGCTAGATGACTGACATTTCTAGCTCATCTATAAATGCCTGATGGATAGTAGGCCAGAGAGTAGAACCTGCACCTACCGGAATAATAAGGTTCTCTTTTACTCCCAATTAGCACTTAGGAAAGGTTAAAATTATTCTTGAATGTTGTTCTCCCTATTATTTACTTACGTGTCATAAACAGCAATGCATAGATTACCACCTGTAAAACTCATATACATTTTTTGGGAGTAACAAAGACTGGTCACTGGTCATTCTCCTAAAATGTATGGTGGACACAGAGATTATTTTTATGCCAACCTGCTTTTCTTTGTTATGTATATTTTGTAATGTATATGAACCCACAATGGCATGCATTTCTGTGAGCAGGTGGTTGGGCAACACATAGAATTGCATATTATGTCACAGGTGGCACCCCTTATGTAGCCCTTGTGTATAGTATATTAGTACCATAGCAGAAAATAGTCCACAGGTAAGAGCTGCGCAAAGATCAGTTGATTCTCTAAGAGACTGTTTTGGAAAGCAATGCGGTCAATCTTTTCAGTGGTTATTTTACTTAAACAACAGGTAAGAGCAGGGGTGGGCAATTAATTTAGCCATGGGGCCGCATGAGAAATTGGGATGGTTTTAGAGGGCCGGACTAATATAATTAACTAATTTTTACCCAATACTGTAGTATACTGTAGTGGCCCCATATAGTGCTGCACAAACATTACGGCCCCCATATAATGCTGCACAAACATTATGGCCCCATATAGTGCTGCACAAACATTATGGCCCCCATATAGTGCTGCACAAATGTTATGTCCCAGCTGCCACCCCCCTGGATACGCCACTGCCAGTCACAGCCCCCCAGGACCAGTATAGAAGGGGAGGTCGTCAGTCACAGCCCTCCAGGACCAGTATAGATGGGGAGGCCGCCAGTCACAGCGCTCAAGAACCAGTATAGAGGGGGAGGCCGCCAGTCACACAACCTCAGCAGTCAGCCAGAATGCAGGCCGTTGGGTGCAGCCGGTCAGGGTGAAGCATGGACGGTGGGTGCAGGGAGGGCAGATACAGCCTCTCTCGGACACTTACCAGTGACCTTGGCGCCGGTCTCGTCCGCACGGACAATTTCAGGGATAAATCTCGGCTCCTCACACCCAGCCGCCACCGTTAGAGCCTGCAGAAGCCTCCAGAGACCGGCTGCTCCCCCTCACCGAGGTCAGTGACAGACTGACAGGCTAGAAAATCACAAGTAGTGATGGAGCGAGAGCCGGGTGGCCCAGCCAATGGTGTAGCACAATGCAGCCGAAGGGCGGGGCCAGGAGCTGCACAGTGTCTGAGGAACCGCCAATGGCATCTGGCGGCTGGCCAAGCGGTGCCGCGGGCGGCTGTCAGAAGTGACAGCTAGCTGGCGGGCCGTTCAAAATCATCAGGCGGGCCGGATGCGGCCCGCAGGCCGCATCTTGCCCAGGTCTGGGTAAGAGGAATACTTTTTTATATTTATATCATTCTCTTACCAGTTTTTCATATACATACGGTATTCATATCCTATCCACTTCTGTTTCAGATCCATTTTTGCAAAAGGAATTGCAATTTCATTTCCTGTTTTCTTTGGAAACTATATTTACAGAATCAGTTGTTTGCATAAAAATAGAACATATTTGCTTGCTTATAGGATCGCATTGCATTGATATGTTGGAAAATCATATAGAAAAGCTATAGTTTAAAGTTCCACTGCCCCCTTTCCAACGTCAAAGCTTCAAAGGTGTAAAAGCTTTTCATCCTGACTGTGGGAAATTTTGTAAATTTTTGGCGACTATTTAGAGTCGTACATTCTGAATATGAATACTGGGCAGTCTTGCCTATTTGCTTTTGGCATGTTAAATCTATTGGCAAAAATCTTTTTCATGAATGACTAAATACCTGATTCAGCAATGCAAAAGAGCGCCGCTGACGAGTAAAAGCTATGATAAGCTGGAAAGATTCATTACTGAGTAACAGAGATTAGTTGCTAGAAAATATCAGTTGAGTGATAAACCTAGACCGCACGAAACAAACGTGATGCATTTTAAGCATCATTAGTAATTAGAGAACTGTTTTGACAATATATTATTTTGACAGGTTTGTAAATTCTTATTTATAAGCCCTGTGATTTAAGATATCTTCTAGCATCAATATACAGCTCTGGCAAAAATTAAGAGACCACTGCATAATGTTCAGTTTGTCTGATTTTTCTCTTTATAGGTATATTTTTGAGTAAAATGTAAATTGTTCTTTCATTCTATAAACTACTGACAACATGTCTCTGAATTTCCAAGCAATAAGTTTTGTATTTTTTTTTCTGAAAAGGAGAAATGGTCAAAATTAAAAAAAAACAGTGCTTTCAGACCTCAAATAATGCAAAGAAAACCAGTTTCATAATCCTTTAGAAACAACAATACTAATGTTTTATCTCAGGAAGAGTTGAGAAATCAATATTTTGTGGAATAACCATGATTTTTAATCACAGCTTTCATGCATCTTGGCATGCTTTCCACCAGTCTTTCACACTGCTTCTGGCACAAAAATGTAAGCAGTTCTTCTTTGTTTGATGGCTTGTGACTATCCATCATCCTCTTGATTATATTCTAGAGGTTTTCAATGGGGTTCAGGTCTGGAGATTGGGCTGCCCATGACAGGGTTTTGATGTGGTGTCTGGTGATCTCTTAATTTTTGCCAGAGCTGTAGATATGTAGGCTTTCTTCACAGTTGAATATACAAAGGAAAGGAACAAAAAATGATCCAAAACCAAACAGAAATATTAATGTGATCTGTTTAGAAATAGAAAAACTTTAGTATACTCATAGACTTTATTGTTAAAAAAATATAACAGAAGGGTCCATTTCATCTGCTACTTTGATAGTAAACTGAAAATATTTGCAACTGAATGTTTTATTTCCATTTTTTGCTCAATAGCAAAGAAAAACATGCGAATGGCTCACAATTAGGGCAGCTTTGGATAAGCGTATAAGAAATAGTTCAAGTTTCACCTAGAAAAAGACAATTTTTGTCTAGTTTCCATCTATTTCCTATCCGTGTGTCCATTTTTTACATCTATGTGACATCCATGTGAAGTCTGTATGCGATACAGAAAAAAGTGTATGCGATCAGACCCAGTTTTCTAGGTTTATAAATCTATCTGTAAATATTTGATGCCACTTAGATTCTGTGTGGGATCCGTATTTTTTTCACGAATGCATAGACTTGAATGGGTGAGTCTCATCTGAGATTCTGAAGACAGTAGTGCGTGCTCCAATTTTTTTCTCAGTAACATTTCGCTGGTCCCAACTGCCTTAGGTTTGTGTTGTTATTTGCTCAATATTGATTAGCAGTGTTGACATGTGTTGCTTTGTACTCATCCTTTGGGTAGAATTTATTTTCATCTAAAAAAAATTGTATCCATAAGTATTAATTAAAAAAAGTGAACAGTAATTAAAACTGTGATGAGTACAGTGTTCACCAATGATTTGTGTTGGAACACACAAATTAACAGGTCACCCACCTTATGGTTTTTAATAACCAAGCACATTTTCCCTTTTTATTTATTTCTTTTATTTAGTGTTATATTATTAGCAAATTACAATTTTTCTAAAGGAGGTATTACAGGAATTGTAAGTATTAGAGATGAGCGAGGTCCATATGGCTTTGGGCTCCCGTCCAGGTTAGTGTTCAATGGCTGACGGATGGGAGCCCTCCTTCCTCTTGGCATCCTGCATACTCTTTTAGTTTTCCAGCCTGGTGTTATTTGTATGCGGCAATTATAAAGTTGTACTTGGCCATCAATCAAAATTGGCTCCAGGAATGCCAACTGGTGAGAGGCTAATTGTAGAGTTCACATCCAGAAGCCATGGAATATTGACCTTGCCACTAGATCATGGTCCTGCAAATAGGTTCACTCATGTCAAGTAATTATATTTACTATATATATATATATATATATATATATATATATATATATATATATATATATAAAGATGATTGAAATGATTTGTTGCAAATAAAATTTGAGTTGAATTTTACAAAATTTGCAGGTCCTGGTCAATTCAAACAATTTACAACTCAGTTCGCGTGAATCGCCAAAAAATGCCAGCCACCTTTTTACACATTGCATCAGTATTAGAAAGCTGACATGAATCAGGCGCCACTGTGAGGGCTTTCCCATAATGCCTTGCAGATATCAAATCACGTCGCATATCACAGCCAATCAAGAGGGACTATCACAGGCTGTATATAACCTAGTCAGGGAAGGCAGCTCACAGAGTTCTCCTTTATTCGTTCATTTCGCCTGATGAATGAGTGGCTCTTCTATCAGGTAATTTGCAACCTGTTAACACTAGAAGATAGTCATGAAACAAGCATTTTTTATTATGGCTGTTTATAATCATCTTGCAGTGCACCTTTAAGCTGTGTGTGCATTAAAGGGATTGCATACAGTCCTGGAAGACCTCAGAGTGTTCTGCACATCTTTTCAGGGAGTTTGAAGTACCTGCAATTGTTGGGAAAAATTTGCTGCACCTTAGCTGTCGAATTTCAATCTTTCAAAAGATTGTCAAAAATAAACGTTACTTTGTAGCTCTAATAAATGCAAATGTGTTTGCTAGGAGAACTTGTGAGTATGAATGGTAGTTTCAGCTGTTAATGCCGACATCGATTCCAGTGATGTATCACTTAGGCTACTTTATAATAATAATAATAATCTTTATTTTTATATAGCACTAACATATTCCGCAGCGCTTTACAGGTTGCACACATTATCATCACTGTCCCCGTTGGGGCTCACAATCTAAATTCCCTATCAGTATGTCTTTGGAATGTGGGAGGAAACCGGAGTGCCCGGAGGAAACCCACGCAAACACGGGGAGAACATACAAACTCTTTGCAGATGTTGTCCTGGGAGAGATTAGAACCCAGGAGCCCAGTGCTGCTACTTTCACACTAGCGTCGGATTCGGCCCGTCGCATTGCCTCGGGCCGAGATTCCGACGCTAGCTTTTCATGCGCCACACAACGGGTGCAGTGGATGCATTTCTCTGGCGCATCCGCTGCCCCATTGTGAGGTGCGGGGAGGTGGGGGCGGAGTTCCGGCCGCGCATGTGCGGTCGGAAAAAGCAGTCCATCGGCAGCAAAAAACGTTACATTTAACGTTTTTGCTCCCGGCGGTCCGCCACAACACGGCGCAACCGTCGCACGACGGTTGCAACATGTGTCAATACGTTGCAATGCGTCGGTAATGTTACTCTATGGGGCAAAAACGCATCCTGCAAACAACTTTGCAGGATGCGTTTTTTCCCCTAAATGATGCATTGCGACGTATTCAAAACAACGCCAGTGTGAAAGTAGCCTTAGTTTACTGGGTGCCGCAGTTGTGACACAACTAGAGTTCTAAAATGTATCACGAAGCATAGCTGAAAAAACACATTCCAAAGAGAAAAAAAAGAAAAGAAAAAACATCCGAAAAAATTGGAAAAAGGGAAAATCAAAAAGCGTGTAACATATATACTCCCTTTAAAACCTGTCCTCACAAATACCCTACACTCACCTGCTATCCCTTCCTAACAGTGGAGGTTGGCACCCTGATAGATGTTTTGGCGCCCCCACTCCGCGGCGGCTGACACCTGCTATCCCTGTTAATGTAACTAGTCAGCTAAAGGAGGGAAAACAATGAGCAATAAAAAGAGATGAAGGAAGATATAAGGTAAAGAAACAAAGGTACACTAAAAATAGATATATCGTCCTCCCTCAAAGATATCCCATATTGCACAGCGAGACACTGAGACAAAAAATATATAAATAATAGTATGCTCACAACGTCTCAGTGTCACGGTCCCAAAGTATATACGCACGGGACATGGCTCTGTGCATAGAAGGCGAGATGACAGTGGGAGGACTGGTATACAAATAGCAAAAGACCCGGTTCAGTCTAAATTTGACAAAATGCACAGTAGTACCCCCTTGGTAGAACGGTCAGTGTATTTCAAAATGTAAAGCAATACAATACGTCTCAGTAAAACTGTAGCATAATACTATATTGATAAAGGAAACCCAGAGGAATATTATGGGCTACACATTGGGTAAACCACACAACATCTAGTGGGCTTACATGACCAGTAGTGGGTACCTATGTGAATGCATAGTCAGAAAAAGACAAAAAATATAGATAATGTCCACAGCAATCAGTGAAGGAGGTATTGACCCAACACTTAACACTTAGCTGTCAATAAAAACGCCCCGACGCGTTTCCCCGTCATACGGTTCCTCAGGGGGCCAGGATGATAATACACCAGAGGTCATAGATACAGGTGCCCTGATGTCCAGGCAAACCTGACTAGATCCAAGAGGAAGGGGATTTATATAATAGCATGTGTCACCAATTGACCAATCGGCAGGGGACAGCCCCTTCCTCCTCCCAGAATCCAGAGACACCGGGTATGTTTAATCAAAGTCCATAGGTACGGACCACTAGATAAGCCCATGTCCATTGTAGTGTGGGGTTCCCCTCCCCAATCACACAAAAACAGATCATTAATTATGCAAACAATAAAGATCATACTGTACCGGACACCGATCCCAGAGAGACGCTCCTATCCACATGGTTGTAGCCGGGCGCCGCCATTATGTATCTAAGACGCCAAAAGAACCACGCACGCATACAGCTCCAATGCTAGGCTACGGGGCGGCGCCTGCGCATTCGGACCGGAAGGATTGAGGGCCACATCGCGCATGGTCCGTGCCGTGCCCCGCCATGTTTGGTGCGTCCGTATAGAGGCGGCGCCTGCGCACTCGATACCAGCCCTGTGGAGCGCCTGACTGTGATGCGGCGCCTGCGCACTGGGATACAGCGCCGGAGCGCGCAAAGTCAGTGCCAGGCGCCGCCATGTTCGGTAAGCCCACACAAAGGCAGCGCCTGCGCACTGGGGCCAGAAGGGTAGACCGCCGGAGCCCACATAGCCCGAGCCGGGCTCAGCCACACTTGATTAACCGTACAGTTTCCGCATTTGAGCCCAGACATAGGGACAGACATGGCATGAGCGTACCCAGCCTACCCAGGTCATACCTAACAGGCCTATAGTTCCAAAAGAAACGGCGCGTGTGCACTAAAGATATACATCCAGGTACCCCCCCAGAACCAGACATCAATATGTCGATATATTAAAGAATGTTGAATAAAAATAAAGATAAATAATGAGTCACAGTAGGCACCCACAAAAAAGCCAGGCCCCAAATGTCATGGACATCCCATGTTGATATAATAGGCCTATTCCCATAGATACGGGATTCACCACTTAAGGGGCACCAAATTAACACCAGCAAAAGCGCCATCCACACAAACAATAGATCGGTGCGTGAGCCGGAGATAAGCACCTCCTTTTTGATATAAAGAAGACCTATGTGTCCAGGGGACCAAAATCCCAAAGGATGCCCACTCTGATAGACCATATGCCTGAATGATGTATATGTGGAACACTATCGGTACCTGAAAACCAGGAAGCCAGAACGGTCCCAGGACGTATCCGTGCGGTATTAATAGGGAAATAACCAATTATAAGTCTCAATATTCGTCACAATCGACATCTGCATACTAACTGCAGGGGTTTGATATAGCGGTTCCAGGGTCAGTCAGCCCATAAATCAATGCCACCATGAGCACGGGGCAAAGCAAAGCCTCAAAAGTGTATAACCGATACAAGAAAAAGCTGTGTTATAAAAAGCAAGCATAGGTTAGAGATTCATTTAGTCCTCTTGGCGACATAGACTGCATGCGAAAAATCCACTCTGCTTCCCGTTTCAGGAGATCCTTATCGAAGTCACCTCCACGTGTCTTAGCTTTCAGCAGTTCAATCATGCAGAAGGTAATCCCTTCCATAGTGCCCCCATGTACCTGATTAAAATGCCGGGCAACCGGGGTGTCCCTATTGTGCCTAATGTCCCCAAGGTGTTCCTCGAACCTTGTTCTAAGTTCTCTTCTCGTTTTACCAATGTAGTCAAGCGGACAAGGGCAAGTGATCTTATATATCACTCCTGATGACTTGCAATTGCCAAAGTCTCTGATGTCAAAACATCTGCCATTCGCCGCACTCCTAAATTGTTTGGTCTGTCTCGCGTATTGGCACTTAGAACAGTTGCCACACCTAAAAAACCCAAGAGGTCTCCTCTCAAGCCACGTGCCTGCTCCCTGTGGTTTTTGGTATAGGCTGTGTACTAGGCGGTCCCCGATCGATCTCCCCCTTCTATAGGTGATACTGGGTGTGGGGGAGATGAAATCTTTCAAACCAGGGTCCGCCTGAAGGATACCCCAATGTTTTTTAATAACCTGATAGATTTTGTCAGACTGGTTATCAAAGGTCCCTATAAGTCTGACCAGGTCCGGGGCCTCCCTAGATTTAGGCCGGGTTCTTAATAGGGTAGACCTATCACTTAGCAGTGCCTCCTTATAGGGTTTGGCAAGTACTTCTGGAGGGTAGCCCCTCTCCCTGAATCTACGATGTAGATCACTAGCCTGATGTTTAAAAGTATCCACCTCAGAGCAGTTTCTACGAATCCGCAGAAACTGCCCTTTCGGTATCCCACGCTTGAGAGGGGTAGGATGGTGACTCTGCCACTGCAACAGACTGTTGCAGTCGGTTTACAGTACGTATATGTACTAATACCCCCGCTACTGTTCTTCAAGATAGTAAGGTCCAAGAAAGCAATGGTGTGTTCCTGGCATTCGGACGTGAATCTCATTCCGATACTGTTGATATTGATCTCCCTCACAAACCTCTCAAACTCCGCCCCTGGGCCAGACCAAAGAATTAAAATATCGTCACTGTATCTGGCCCAGAGGCAGATATGGGGCTGCCACCATTTTTCCTCCTCCGGAAACACATGGGTTTCCTCCCACCAGCCCAGGAACAAATTAGCATACGTGGGGGCACAAGGGCTCCCCATTG
The DNA here is from genome assembly GCF_032444005.1 of Ranitomeya imitator. Lineage (NCBI taxonomy): Eukaryota > Metazoa > Chordata > Amphibia > Anura > Dendrobatidae > Ranitomeya > Ranitomeya imitator. Next base: position 465,929,907 of record NC_091285.1, read on the forward strand.
CTGTGCCCCTGAGCTGGTGGAAGTACTTACCATTGAAAATAAAAAAGTTCCGGGTGAGGGTGAAGAGGAGGAGTTGTTTAACAAAATTATTGTGCTCAACACATTCAATTGCTCTCGTTTTCAAAAAATGGTCGACAGCCCACATACCGAAGTCATGAGGGATACTACTGTAGAGGGCCTCTACATCGATCGAGGCAAGCAAGACATTAGGCTCCACAGTAATGTCCTCCAGCATACCCAAGAGGTGCGATGTATCCCTCACATACGAGGGAAGTGATAGAACAAAAGGCCTCAAGATTTGATCTATGTATATGCCGATGTTCTGTGATATAGAGTCAATACCCGATACGATCGGCCGACCTTTGAGCGGGTCAAAGCCCTTATGCACTTTTGGGAGGGCATAAAAAGTTGGCACAGTGGGGGAGGCGGGAACAAGGAAAGAATATTCATTCTTGGATATAAGCCTGCTGGCTGCGGCTTGATTCAATATACCCATTAATTCATCAGAGTAAATCCTAGTGGGGTCTCCCGGTAGAATTTCACAGGTATGATGATCATTGAGGAGCAGGCCACACATCTGGAGGTACCTAGGATGGTCTAAGATCACAAGGTTGCCACCCTTATCTGATGATTTAAAGATTAAGTTGGTATTTTGTTCTAACCTTTTTAGGGCTTTCGACTCATTTGTCGACAGATTCTGGTCGCCAAAATGATGGTTATTGGAGATTCTGCACAGGTCTGCCTCCACTAGCTTAACAAAAATGTCCACACTAGTGACGTCACCAGTGGGTGGCATTTTTTTACTCTTCCTTCTAAGGGAAGTAAAAGGCCCTTCACCTCTACCTCTCTCATTCTCACGAAGGAGGCCCACAAGGGCATGATATCCTTCCAGGTCCTCCTCACTCAGACCTAATTCCCTACATTTCTCCAGATCATTTTTTTGAAAGAACAATTTCCATTTAAGATTGCGGCCGAAGAGATTAATGTCCTTAACCCAATTAAAACAATTATACCTATGCGTGGGGACAAAATTCAAACCCTTTTGTAGGACAGCGTATTCCTCCCTTGAGAATACATACGGGGTCAGATTAATAATCTGACCCTGTGTTATTGGGGTTTTCTCCTCAAATCGTAGTTTGGTCTGTTGTCTAAAAAAGACGATGTTAAAGTGGATGAGGAGGACGCCTGTGGCAAGGACCCAAAAGCACCCTGAGGTCCCCTTGTCCCTTTTCCCCTTCCCCACCTTCCCCTCTGTCTGTGCTGATTTTTGGTTGGCCGCCATCTATTGTTGGGTATTCTATCATGAAAGATGGCAGAACCCTGTTCTGACCGCTCTGTATCCGATGTATCTATGTCAGATGACGAAACGTCCACACCGTTCTGAGGCTGATAATCATATGCTTTATTTTCTTTGAATTCATTCAAATCCCTCGTAAACTGGGAGTGTTTCCTATCTTTCAGTCTGTTTTGGAATCTTTCTATCGATGTTTGTAGAAAATTTTCTCTCCTGGTATAGTCCGGATCTGATTTATGTTTTTGGACCTGTTCAATCAGTGAGTTCAATTTTTTGCTAGATTCCTCAAAAAGTCTGTTCTCTTCCGCAAGCAGTATCTGCATAAAGCGAATAGAGGAATCAACAGACTCTTTTGTCCAGGCTGCCAGAACAGTTTGGTTCGCGGTTCGAGGAGAGGGTCTAACAAAGATCCGTAGCCCTTTGGGCACAATCCTATTTTTTATATAATTCTCAAGCCCTTTTATTTCCCACCACGATTTTAAATTATCCTTATAACATAAATAGACATCTTTAAACAGATTCTGAAGGGAGGGATTATCTGTACTCTGAAGGGGAGTATCACTAATGGAAAAGACTATGCTTGCATCCTGTGCCCAAACATCCGTATTAATGGGACCTGAGAGGAAACCTGCCATAACAAAAAATTAAACAAAGAAAAAAAAAAAAAAAAAGAAAAAACATCCGAAAAAATTGGAAAAAGGGAAAATCAAAAAGCGTGTAACATATATACTCCCTTTAAAACATATAATTTTATTTAGAAATAGTCTAAAAAATACCACTTCCCAGTGAATACAGAAAAAAGGAATACAATAACGAATCCGATAGTGCACCTGTCCTCACAAATACCCTACACTCACCTGCTATCCCTTCCTAACAGTGGAGGTTGGCACCCTGATAGATGTTTTGGCGCCCCCACTCCGCGGCGGCTGACACCTGCTATCCCTGTTAATGTAACTAGTCAGCTAAAGGAGGGAAAACAATGAGCAATAAAAAGAGATGAAGGAAGATATAAGGTAAAGAAACAAAGGTGCACTAAAAATAGATATATCGTCCTCCCTCAAAGATATCCCATATTGCACAGCGAGACACTGAGACAAAAAATATATAAATAATAGTATGCTCACAACGTCTCAGTGTCACGGTCCCAAAGTATATACGCACGGGACATGGCTCTGTGCATAGAAGGCGAGATGACAGTGGGAGGACTGGTATACAAATAGCAAAAGACCCGGTTCAGTCTAAATTTGACAAAATGCACAGTAGTACCTCCTTGGTAGAACGGTCAGTGTATTTCAAAATGTAAAGCAATACAATACGTCTCAGTAAAACTGTAGCATAATACTATATTGATAAAGGAAACCCAGAGGAATATTATGGGCTACACATTGGGTAAACTACACAACATCTAGTGGGCTTACATGACCAGTAGTGGGTACCTATGTGAATGCATAGTCAGAAAAAGACAAAAAATATAGATAATGTCCACAGCAATCAGTGAAGGGGGTATTGACCCAACACTTAACACTTAGCTGTCAATAAAAACGCCCCGACGCGTTTCCCCGTCATACGGTTCCTCAGGGGGCCAGGATGATAATACACCAGAGGTCATAGATACAGGTGCCCTGATGTCCAGGCAAACCTGACTAGATCCAAGAGGAAGGGGATTTATATAATAGCATGTGTCACCAATTGACCATTCGGCAGGGGACAGCCCCTTCCTCCTCCCAGAATCCAGAGACACCGGGTATGTTTAATCAAAGTCCATAGGTACGGACCACTAGATAAGCCCATGTCCATTGTAGTGTGGGGTTCCCCTCCCCAATCACACAAAAACAGATCATTAATTATGCAAACAATAAAGATCATACTGCACCGGACACCGATCCCAGAGAGACGTTCCTATCCACATGGTTGTAGCCGGGCGCCGCCATTATGTATCTAAGACGCCAAAAGAACCACGCACGCGTCCGTATAGAGGCGGCGCCTGCGCACTCGATACCAGCCCTGTGGAGCGCCTGACTGTGACCCGGCGCCTGCGCACTGGGATACAGCGCCGGAGCGCGCACAGTCAGTGCCAGGCGCCGCCATGTTCGGTAAGCCCACGCAAAGGCAGCGCCTGCGCACTGGGGCCAGAAGGGTAGACCGCCGGAGCCCACATAGTCCGAGCCGGGCTCAGCCACACTTGAGTATCGAGTGCGCAGGCGCCGCCTCTATACGGACGCACCAAACATGGCGGGGCACGGCACGGACCATGCGCGATGTGGCCCTCAATCCTTCCGGTCCGAATGCGCAGGCGCCGCCCCGTAGCCTAGCATTGGAGCTGTACGCGTGCGTGGTTCTTTTGGCGTCTTAGATACATAATGGCGGCGCCCGGCTACAACCATGTGGATAGGAGCGTCTCTCTGGGATCGGTGTCCGGTGCGGTATGATCTTTATTGTTTGCATAATTAATGATCTGTTTTTGTGTGATTGGGGAGGGGAACCCCACACTACAATGGACATGGGCTTATCTAGTGGTCCGTACCTATGGACTTTGATTAAACATACCCGGTGTCTCTGGATTCTGGGAGGAGGAAGGGGCTGTCCCCTGCCGATTGGTCAATTGGTGACACATGCTATTATATAAATCCCCTTCCTCTTGGATCTAGTCAGGTTTGCCTGGACATCAGGGCACCTGTATCTATGACCTCTGGTGTATTATCATCCTGGCCCCCTGAGGAACCGTATGACGGGGAAACGCGTCGGGGCGTTTTTATTGACAGCTAAGTGTTAAGTGTTGGGTCAATACCCCCTTCACTGATTGCTGTGGACATTATCTATATTTTTTGTCTTTTTCTGACTATGCATTCACATAGGTACCCACTACTGGTCATGTAAGCCCACTAGATGTTGTGTAGTTTACCCAATGTGTAGCCCATAATATTCCTCTGGGTTTCCTTTATCAATATAGTATTATGCTACAGTTTTACTGAGACGTATTGTATTGCTTTACATTTTGAAATACACTGACCATTGTACCAAGGGGGTACTACTGTGCATTTTGTCAAATTTAGACTGAACCGGGTCTTTTGCTATTTGTATACCAGTCCTCCCACTGTCATCTCGCCTTCTATGCACAGAGCCATGTCCCGTGCGTATATACTTTGGGACCGTGACACTGAGACGTTGTGAGCATACTATTATTTATATATTTTTTGTCTCAGTGTCTCGCTGTGCAATATGGGATATCTTTGAGGGAGGACGATATATCTATTTTTAGTGCACCTTTGTTTCTTTACCTTATATCTTCCTTCATCTCTTTTTATTGCTCATTGTTTTCCCTCCTTTAGCTGACTAGTTACATTAACAGGGATAGCAGGTGTCAGCCGCCGCGGAGTGGGGGCGCCAAAACATCTATCAGGGTGCCAACCTCCACTGTTAGGAAGGGATAGCAGGTGAGTGTAGGGTATTTGTGAGGACAGGTGCACTATCGGATTCGTTATTGTATTCCTTTTTTCTGTATTCACTGGGAAGTGGTATTTTTTAGACTATTTCTAAATAAAATTATATGTTTTAAAGGGAGTATATATGTTACACGAAAACACATTCCACCCACACCAGATTCTGTGTCTGTTGACAGTAAACTGCTTATTACAGGAGGGGGCATGGTTGAACAAGCAGTCCTGTGCACACCAAACCAGGCAGTGATTATGTTCTTTTGATAAAACCTTCAGTATAAGTGAACAGCACACATCCTGATTAGTGACACATTGCTGTTTTATCCCCCCGCTTCATGCTGTCTTCAGGTTGCATACCAAAATTCTGCTGACAGATTTCCTTTAACCCCTTCACACACCTGTTTCCATCTTTATAACCAGGCCAAACCTTACAATTCTGACCAGTGTCACTTTATGTGGTAACAACTCTGGTACACTTCAGCGGATCCCACTGATTCTGAGAATGTTTTTTCATGACATATTTTACTTCATGGTAGTGGTAAAATGTATTCGATATTACTTGCATTTATTTGTGAAGAAAAATCGAGATGTGTGGTGAGCACCTTGAACCCACAGGTGCTTCACAGAATTTTACAACGTTGATCTGTGAAAATGAAAAAAAAAAATGTTTTTCCAAAAACATGTTTTTTTTTTAGCCCCCAATGTTTTCATTTTCACAAGGACAGCTGGAGAAAATGGACCCCAACATTTGTTATGCAATTTCTCCTAACTTTACCGATACCCCATATCTGGATGAAAACTACTTTTGAGGCACAGTGCAAAGCTCAAAATAGAAGAGGCGCCAACTTGGAGTTTGGATTTTGCTGGATTGGTGTGAGGGTGCCATGTGACATTGGCAGAGCCCCTGAGGTGCCAACACAGCAGAAACCCCCATAAGTGACCTAATTTTACAAACTACACCTCTCAATGAATTCATCTAGGGGCTCAGTGATCATATTAACACCAAAGGTGGATCATAGAATGATGTACCATTGGACAATAAAGAAAAAATAACTACATTTTTACCACTGAAATTTTTATTTTAGCCCCAAATTTTACATTTTCACACCGGAAAATGAGTAAAAATTTGTTTCATGGTTTCTGCTGAATGTAGAAATACCCCATATGTAGCTGTACAGCACTGCTTAGACACATGGCGAGACTCGGGAGGAATGGAGCGCTATTTGCCTCCTGGAGCGCAGATTTTCCTAGAACGCTTTTCGCCTGCAGACGCTCACCTCCAGGTATCGAGCGGTGCTGGGAGCTGTTATGATCACCTCTCACTACACAGTGAACACGCCTGTAATAATCCCCTAGCACATGTATTGACAGTCTGCTCGTATGTGTGCATAACTGGTTGTTAATCAAAGTGCCGAAGACATCATAAAGTAATTGACATAAGAATGGAAAAATGTATGCAAATGTGTAATCCTTATAGAAATAGTGTTCTCTGATTCCCCACATAATCTCCAATATTGCATGTATTAATAAAGTGCATAAGTGCATCATGTATACAAAAATAGTGCCACTATAAAAAATGAATTAGAATAATTAATAAACACGTTATGTAACTCAATGACAGCGGCTCTCCTCATCACAAGACGATCATGTGAAGCCCCCACATGTCAATGTAGGACGCCATCCTCGACATTCTCCTATGTAAAGGGTGCATATACAGGCAATATAAGGTTTATCCAGTTTTTTCCCTGTGTTCTTGTCATGGAATTAAACACAGCGTTTTAAACTACCAGTAAGGTGAATCAGATTTCTCAAATCGCATGCACAGAATCTTTAAAGCATTTTTACAAATCTGCAGCATGTCCATTCTTTCAGCTTTTTTTTATCTGTTCAAATGAATTGGAAAAAGACGCTGTTAAGGACTGGCGGAACGCACCAAGTATAGATGGTAAGAAACTAGGTGCGTTCGCAGTCCGAGGTCCACCGTGCAGGTAAAAGACCCTGCAGCTAGCAAGACGGACAATATGGCGGTACACTAAAGGATACACGCGTGGGTTAAACCTCACCCAGCATGAAGAAAGCGATCCTGTTAATTCACAGGACCGCAGTACCGCACTAGTGCGCGAGCAAGTGGTCAGCGGACTTAACCCCAGAAGGGTTTGGAGCCCGATTAGACCCTTGCTGGCGTAACACCGCAACTGGGTGTGTAGAGAACCTTAGGAAATATAAGTGCACAAGAGTGCGAGCGATGCCGCACTAACGGACGCCACTAACCACCCAGACTCGGGTATGGAAAGCGCAAGGCAGGCGCACGGCGCCGTACTGGCAGGCACAGCTACAGGACGCTGAGATGTGTGCTTAGTGCTGTAGGCTAAGTCGGGCGCTAGATAGCAGCCATACACCTTCCGCGAACAGACATTCAATAGGGTAGGGGTTTCCAAGGACGACTTGCACTCACAACATACACACATTAGCAATTGTTTGACAATACTAGCGCATGGCCGTGCGGTCATGCGCATTTTATGTAGCAGCAGCACAGGAAGTGGCCACAGCACTTTTGCCCTTCTAGGACCTGCCAAGAGGACCAATGGAATGTGCTGCAGAGCCTGAGCACATGACCCTCGATCTCCAACGGGAGACCTTACGCTGGGCATGCTCAGTACATGCAGACAAGGACTTAGTCACAGAGAAGTCCGCTCGCTGCTGACCAGCACTGACTTTAATGGCAGAGACTGGAGAAGCAGCACTAACTCTCAGAACAGAGTGAGAATGAGCAAGACGCTGGGACCGACGTCCTTGCTGAGCAGGCTCCACTGCGGCTGGACAAGAATGGGAGACCGCAGCGGAAGTGGCTCGAGATTCCCCCTGTGCAGAAGCAGGAACTCGAGCCCTAACAGACGCAAGTAAAAATGCATCAAAAGCGCAAAAACTTGTTACTTCAAAAACTGTATGCAAGTGTAGCTAGAAGAATTGATGCTTTGATGCTGTTTTTAACCCCTCTGTGATCTTAGACGTACTATCCCGTCGAGGTGCCCTGGGCTTATCTGACCCTGGACGGGATAGTACATAGTAACATAGTAACATAGTTAGTAAGGCCGAAAAAAGACATTTGTCCATCCAGTTCAGCCTATATTCCATCATAATAAATACCCAGATCTACGTCATACGTCATACGTCATACGTCAGTACGTCATAGCCGATCGGCCGCGCTCACGGGGGGAGCGCGGCCGATCGCGGCCGGGTGTCAGCTGCTTATCGCAGCTGACATCCGGCACTATGTGCCAGGAGCGGTCACGGACCGCCCCCGGCACATTAACCCCTGGCACACCGCGATCAAAGATGATCGCGATGTGCCGGCGGTGCAAGGAAGCACCGCGCAGGGAGGGGGCTCCCTGCGGGCTTCCCTGAGACCCCCGGAGCAACGCGATGTGATCGCGTTGCTGCGAGGGTCTCACCTCCCTCCCTGCTCCCTCCAGCCCCGGATCCAAGATGGCCGCGGATCCGGGTCCTGCAGGGAGGGAGGTGGCTTCACAGAGCCTGCTCAGAGCAGGCACTGTGAAGCCTGCAGCGCTGCATGTCAGATCAGTGATCTGACAGAGTGCTGTGCAAACTGTCAGATCACTGATCTGTGATGTCCCCCCCTGGGACAAAGTAAAAAAGTAAAAAAAAAATTTTCCAAATGTGTAAAAAAAATAAAAAAAAATATTCCAAAATAATGAAAAAAAAAAAATATATTATTCCCATAAATACATTTCTTCATCTAAATAAAAAAAAAAAACAATAAAAGTACACATATTTAGTATCGCCGCGTCCGTAACGACCCGACCTATAAAATTGTCCCACTAGTTAACCCCTTCAGTAAACACCGTAAGAACAAAAAAAAAAAACGAGGCAAAAAACAACGCTTTATTATCATACCGCCGAACAAAAAGTGGAATAACACGCGATCAAAAGGACAGATATAAATAACCATGGTACCGCTGAAAGCGTCATATTGTCCCGCAAAAAAAGAGCCGCCATACAGCATCATCAGCAAAAAAATAAAAAAGTTATAGTCCTGAGAATAAAGCGATGCAAAAATAATTATTTTTTCTGTAAAATAGTTTTTATCGTATAAAAGCGCCAAACCATAAAAAAATGATATAAATGAGGTATCGCTGTAATCGTACTGACCCGAAGAATAAAACTGATTTATCAATTTTACCAAACGCGGAACGGTATAAACGCCTCCCCCAATAGAAATTCATGAATAGCTGGCTTTTGGTCATTCTTCCTCACAAAAATCGGAATAAAAAGCGATCAAAAAATGTCACGTGCCCAAAAATGTTTTCAATAAAACCGTCAACTCGTCCCGCAAAAAGCAAGACCTCACATGACTCTGTGGACCAAAATATGGAAAAATTATAGCTCTCAAAATGTGGTATTGCAAAAAATATTTTTTGCAATAAAAAGCGTCTTTCAGTGTGTGACGGCTGCCAATCATAAAAATCCGCTAAAAAACTCGCTATAAAAGTAAATCAAACCCCCCTTCATCACCCCCTTAGTTAGGGAAAAATAAAAAAAAATGTATTTATTTCCATTTTCCCATTAGGGCTAGGGTTAGGGCTAGGGCTAGGGTTAGGGCTAGGGTTAGGGCTAGGGTTAGGGCTAGGGCTAGGGTTAGGGCTAGGGTTAGGGCTAGGGCTAGGGTTAGGGTTAGGGCTAGGGTTAGGGCTAGGGCTAGAGCTAGGGTTAGGGCTAGGGTTAGGGCTAGGGTTAGGGTTAGGGCTAGGGTTAGGGCTAGGGTTAGGGCTAGGCTTAGGGCTAGGGTTAGGGCTAGGGTTGGGGCTACAGTTAGGGTTGGGGCTAAAGTTAGGGTTAGGGTTTAGATTACATTTACAGTTGGGAATAGGGTTGGGATTAGGGTTAGGGGTGTGTCAGGGTTAGAGGTGTGGTTAGGGTTACCGTTGGAATTAGGGTTAGGGGTGTGTTTAGATTAGGGTTTCAGTTATAATTGGGGGGTTTCCACTGTTTCGGCACATCAGGGGCTCTCCAAACACGACATGGCATCCGATCTCAATTCCAGCCAATTCTGCGTTGAAAAAGTAAAACAGTGCTCCTTCCCTTCCGAGCTCTCCTGTGTGCCCAAACAGGGGTTTACCCCAACATATGGGGTATCAGCGTACTCAGGACAAATTGGACAACAACTTTTGTGGACCAATTTCTCCTGTTACCCTTGGGAAAATACAAAACTGGGGGCTAAAAAATAATTTTTGTGGGAAAACAAAAAGATTTTTTATTTTCACGGCTCTGCGTTATAAACTGTAGTGAAACACTTGGGGGTTCAAAGTTCTCACAACACATCTAGATAAGTTCATTGAGGGGTCTAGTTTCCAATATGGGGTCACTTGTGGGGGGTTTCTACTGTTTAGGTACATTAGGGGCTCTGCAAACGCAATGTGACGCCTGCAGGCCAATCCATCTAAGTCTGCATTCCAAATGATGCTCCTTCCCTTCCGAGCCCTCCCATGCGCCCAAACGGTGGTTCCCCCCCACATATCGGGTATCAGCGTACTCAGGACAAATTGGACAACAACATTGAGGGTCCAATTTCTCCTGCTAACCTTGGAAAAATACAAAACTGGGGGCTAAAATATAATTTTTGTGGAAAAAAAAATATTTTTTATTTGCATGGCTCTGCGTTATAAACTGTAGTGAAATACTTGGGGGTTCAAAGCTCTCACAACACATCAAGATGAGTTCCTTAGGGGGTCTACTTTCCAAAATGGTGTCACTTGTGGGGGGTTTCTACTGTTTAGGTACATTAGGGGCTCTGCAAACGCAATGTGACGCCTGCAGACCATTCCATCTAAGTCTGCATTCCAAATGGCGCTCCTTCCCTTCCGAGCCCTCCCATGCGCCCAAACGGTGGTTCCCCCCCACATATGGGGTATCAGCGTACTCAGGACAAATTGGACAACAACTTTTGGGGTCCAATTTCTCCTGTTACCCTAGGGAAAATATAAAACTGGGGGCTAAAAAATAATTTTTGTGGGAAAAAAATTTTGTTTTATTTTTATGGCTCTGCATTATAAACTTCTGTGAAGCCCTTGGTGGGTCAAAGTGCTCACCACACATCCAGATAAGTTCCTTAGGGGGTCTACTTTCCAAAATGGTGTCACTTGTGGGGGGTTTCAATGTTTAGGCACATCAGTGGCTCCCCAAACGCAACATGGCGTCCCATCTCAATTTCTGTCAATTTTGCATTGAAAAGTCAAACTGCGCTCCTTCCCTTCCGAGCTCTCCTATGCGCCCAAACAGTGGTTTACTGCCACATATGGGGTATCAGCGTACTCAGGACAAATTGGACAACAACTTTTGAGGTCCAATTTCTTCTCTTACCCTTGGAAAAATAAAAAATTGGGGGCAAAAATATAATTTTTGTGAAAAAATATGATTTTTTATTTTTACGGTTCTGCATTATAAACTTCTGTGAAGCACTTGGTGGGTCAAAGTGCTCACCACACATCCAGATAAGTTCCTTAGGGGGTCTACTTTCCAAAATGGTGTCACTTGTGGGGGGTTTCAATGTTTAGGCACATCAGTGGCTCTCCAAACGCAACATGGCGTCCCATCTCAATTCCTGTCAATTTTGCATTGAAAAGTCAAATAGCGCGCCTTCCCTTCCGAGCTCTCCCATGCGCCCAAACAGTGGTTTACTGCCACATATGGGGTATCAGCGTACTCAGGACAAATTGGACAACAACTTTTTGGGTCCAATTTCTCCTGTTACCCTTGGTAAAATAAAACAAATTGGAGCTGAAGTAAATTTTTTGTGTAAAAAAGTTAAATGTTCATTTTTATTTAAACATTCAAAAAATTCCTATTAAACACCTGAAGGGTTAATAAACTTCTTGAATGTGGTTTTGAGCACCTTGAGGGGTGCAGTTTTTAGAATGGTGTCACACTTGGGCATTTTCTATCATATAGACCCCTCAAAATGACTTCAAATGAGACGTGGTCCCTAAAAAAAAATGGTGTTGTAAAAATGAGAAATTGCTGGTCAACTTTTAACCCTTATAACTCCCTAACAAAAAAAAAATTGGTTCCAAAATTATGCTGATGTAAAGGAGACATGTGGGAAATGTTACTTATTAAGTATTTTGTGTGACATATCTCTGTGATTTAATTGCATAAAAATTCAAAGTTTGAAAATTGCGAAATTTTCAAAATTTTCGCCAAATTTCCGTTTTTTTCACAAATAAACGCAGGTACTATCAAAGAAATTTTACCACTATCATGAAGTACAATATGTCACGAGAAAACAATGTCAGAATCACCAGGATCCGTTGAAGCGTTTCGGAGTTATAACCTCATAAAGGGACAGTGGTCAGAATTGTAAAAATTGGCCTGGTCATTGACGTGCAAACCACCCTTGGGGGTAAAGGGGTTAAGGCAAAGGTTGATGACACCAAAAATAAAAACCTTTACACATTGCTGTATATGCTAATAGAGCAGCCATTTTACAGGTTACTTATCATAACTTATCGTATATGAACATATGATACGTAAACTGCGTGTTCAACCTGAATAAAAACTTAGCTGCTCCACTTGTCAAGCTACCCGAGTACATTAAATTGATGGCTGATCCCGTCAGGAGTCAGTCAATATTTGGCCCTTTTCAGTATTTTAGCCCACCACTGCATTCCGTTGTTGATGAAATCAGTTAGCTGCTTGTAGAATTGTTCCTAATGGATTAGTTAAGTGTAGAATACATTTTTGTGTGCTGCACTGCATTCTGGGAGACTTACATTTTCCTACTTCAGGGTATCATACAATGCCTTATATAGAGACTTCCAGAGGCAAAGCTTGTTCACGCACTGAGACAGCAACGAATGGTAAGAAAAATATATTTGGCCCAGATGGACCTCTACATGCAATGATGACCTGGGAGATTGTGCTGGATGAACGCTCCTCATTGGAAACATCTGGATTTCGGGATGAGCATTCAACCAATGAGTACTGGAATAAGTTACAAAAAAAAAGTTTTTTATAGTCTGATAAAGCAACAACAACCACATTCCATGGTCTTCATCAGATTTGTGCAAAATGGTCTTTATCAGACTTGTGCAGAATGGTTTTCATAAGACTTAGGTCGGGATCACATATGCGAGAAACACGTCCGTGTCTCGCATGTGAAACCCAAGCTCTGGCGCCGGCACTTGGGAGCGGAGCGTGCGGCTCCATGTATTGCTATGCGGCCGCACGCTCCACTCCGAAGTGCCAGCGCCAGAGCTTGGATTTCACATGCGAGACACGGACGTGTTTCTCGCATGTGTGATCCCGGCCTTACGCAGGCCATTTTTTTGGAAAAAATCGCATACACATGGAGCAGTATCGCATGGTAAGGTCTTAATCTTAACCCCTTCATGACCTTGGGATTTTCTGTTTTTCTGTGTTCGTTTTTCGCTCCCCTCCTTCCCAGAGCCATAAATTTTTTATTTTTCTGTCAACATGGCCATGTTAGGGCTTAATTTTTGCGAAACAAGTTGTACTTTTGAACAACATCATTGGTTTTATCATGTCGTGTACTAGAAAATGGGAAAAAAATTCCAAGTGCGATGAAATTGCAAAAATGCAGTCCCACACTTGTTTTTTGTTTGGCGTTTTTTGCTAGGTTCACTAAATGCTAAAACTGACCTGTCATTATGATTCTCCAGGTCATTACGAGTTCATAGACACCTAACATGACTAGGTTATTTTTTATCTAAGTGGTGAAAAAAAATTCCAAACTCTGCTAAAAAAAAAAAAAAATGCGCCATTTTCCGATACCCATAGCGTCTCCATTTTTCATGATCTGGGGTCGTTTGAGGGCTTACTTTTTGCATGCCGAGCTGGTGTTTTTAATGATACCATTTCAGTGCAGATACGTTCGTAATTGCATTTTAATGCAATGTCGTGGTGACAAAAAAAACGTAATTCTGGCATTTCGAATTTTTTTCTCGCTACGCTGTTTAGCGATCAGGTTAATGCATTTTTTATTTATAGATTGGGCGATTCTGAACGCGACGATACCAAATATGTGTAGGTTTGATTTTTTTTATTGATTTATTTTGAATGGGGCAAAAGGTGGGTGATTTAACCCCTTACCGGCATCGGACGTACTATACTGTCCGATGCCGGCTCCCCTGCTTTGATGCAGGGCTCCGCGGTGAGCCCGCACCAAAGCCGGGACATGTCAGCTGTTTTGAACAGCTGACATGTGCCCGTAATAGGCGCGGGCAGAATCGCGATCTGCCCGCACCTATTAACTAGTTAAATGCCGCTGTCAAACGCAGACAGCGGCATTTAACTACCGCTTCCGGCCGGGCGGCCGGAAATGACGTTATCGCCGACCCCCGTCACATGTCCGGGGGTCGGCGATGCGTCTCCATTGTAGCCATAGAGGTCCTTGAGACCTCTATGGTTACTGATTGCCCGTCGCTGTGAGCGCCACCCTGTGGTCGGCGCTCACAGCACACGTGCAATTCTGCTACATAGCAGCGATCAGCAGATCGCTGCTATGTAGCAGAGCCGATCGGCTTGTGCCTGCTTCTAGCCTCTCATGGAGGCTATTGAAGCATGGCAAAAGTAAAAAAAAAAAGTTTAAAAAAATGTGAAAAAAATAAAAAAAAACATAAAAGTTTAAATCACCCCCCTTTCGCCCCAATCAAAATAAATCAATAAAAAAAATATCAAATCTACGCATATTTGGTATCGCCGCGCTCAGAATTGCCCGATCTATCAAATAAAAAAAAGTATTAACCTGATCGCTAAACAGCATAGCGGGAAAAAAACTCGAAACGCCAGAATTAAGTTTTTTTGGTCGCCGCGACATTGCATTAAAATGCAATAACGGGCGATCAAAAGAACGTATCTGCACCGAAATGCTATCATTAAAAACGTCATCTCGGCACGCAAAAAATAAGCCCTCAACCGACCCCAGATCACGAAAAATGGAGACGCTACGAGTATCGGAAAATGGCGCAATTTTTTTTTTTTTTTTTTTAGCAAAGTTTGGAATTTTTTTTCACCACTTAGATAAAAAATAACCTAGTCATGTTTGGTGTCTATGAACTCGAAATGACCTGGAGAATCATAATGGCAGGTCATTTTTAGCATTTAGTGAACCTAGCAAAAAAGCCAAACAAAAAACCAATGTGGGATTGCACTTTTTTTGCAATTTCACCGCACTTGGAATTTTTTTCCCGTTTTCTAGTACACGACATGCTAAAACCAATGATGTCGTTCAAAAGTACAACTCGTCCCGCAAAAAATAAGCCCTCACATGGCCAAATTGACGGAAAAATAAAAAAGTTATGGCTCTGGGAAGGAGGGGAGCGAAAAACGAACACGGAAAAACGAAAAATCCCCTGGTCATGAAGGGGTTAAACTTTATATTTTTTTTATTTTTTTCACATTTTTTTTTTACTTTTTTTAAAAATTTTGCCATGCTTCAATAGCCTTGATAGGAGGCTAGAAGATGGCGCAACTCGATCGCCTCTGCTACATAGCAGCGATCATCAGATTGCTGCTATGCAGCAGAAATGCAGGTGTGCTATGAGTGCCGACCACAGGGTGGCGCTCACAGCTACTGGGGATCAGTAACCATAGAGGTCTCAAGGACCTCAATGGTTACTATACAGAAGCATCGCTGACCCCCGATCATGTGATGGGGTCAGCGATGTGCTCATTTGCGGCCACTTTCGGAATAACTGGGGTCTGTTTAAGCATTCCGAAGTTATTACCTCATAAAATGACACTGGTCAGATTTCAAAAATTTGGCCTGGTCAAAATGAGCCCGGTGACTTCAAGCAAAAGAATCTCATTGGTTGTCAGTGGTTGTACGAGGCATGTCAGTTCCCCACTGTACATCCTATTCCAATGTGAGTTCTGGTGATGCCATGCATGCGAGCGTTTCAGACCGGCATCATCGGAAGTCACTTTGGGATAGAATGTACAGTGGGGAACTGACATGCACCATACAACTGCTAACTACCAATGAGATTCTTTAGCTTGTAGTCACCGGGCTACATAAAGGCAACAGCCTAGCTGGAAACTAAGCCACCTCTTTTTGAAGAAGCATATGGCGAAACGGCGTCGTCAGGGTGGTGGCATGCTGCAATCTACTTGATAAAGCACTGGGCACTTTTGTAAGTACTTTCATCTTCTCAGGTCTAACATGTGTCCTCCTTGCATTCTTATAGATATCACTTCTGCTGCAGCTAATGGGTTATACTAAAAGCTCTTTAATATAAGCACATGCACTTATGGAGTAAAGCCGTTGTTTGCGGGTACCTGCTTTGGAAAGTGAGGAGTGCTATTTTAGGACTATTCTGACCATTACACTTTTTTTCCATTCTGATCATTATTTCATAGTCTGCACGTGTCACTTTTATTTAATCTGTTTTAATTTTTACTATGTATTGTTTTAAATTATTTGAATTAAAAGTGTGATATTTAATTTGCTTCTTTGCGGTGCATCCTCCTTTCCCTAAACTATGGTTATATTTAGGGTTGTGTTGGTACTAATTAATGTGAGAGGAATATTCTGCCTCTGAATATATGCTCTTTAAAACTGAATTTTAGAAACAATATCAAAAGTGCAGAGAGCATAATTTGAGTCTATGGTCACAATATGAATATCACAAAACATGGTGTTCAAATTAATTGGAATTGGATCATTTTTAAATTGCGTTTCCACATTAATTATTTATATTATTGAATGTGAATGGGGTCTGCAATTTGTAGGTTGAACCACACAGTTAGAAAAATGTTGCATAACCGCTGATTTAATATTGAATCAGGATTCTTGAATCATACTTTATTTTGTCATTTCACTAAATTAACTCCGGAACGGCGGAAAAATTGAGTATCACTGTATTTGAAACTATTCACCTACATAGCCCCCAATGGATTCAAAATGTTGGTTTGACATGAATCCTACTGGATTTTTACATTACAGTGTCATATGCCAGACAGTCTGAATGAGGATGTAGAAGTCGGTGTATGTTTTTGTAGCTTGTAGTGACATTGTACAATCCAGCTTATCAGGCTCATGGTCCTCTTGGTGGACCCCTCTGCTTCACCTCTATTAAGCACGATAATCAGTACTGGAATGTATTGTGAAACTGGGATTTCTATGGCGACCATGGATACAGGTTATGCACTCCACGCTTTTGATCTTTTCTGTGGGAGGTCATCCTTAGCATTTACAAACCTTTTAATATTTTATATAATTGTTCAATTAACCCACTTTACAAATGGAACACTTATTGTAGAGTACTTAAGAAGATGTGTTTTTAACTGATTCCGTATAAGGCTGATGAAGACCACATAATGTGGTTGACACGTGTTGCTGTTGTTTTACCAAACAATAAAAATCTGGTTTTTTTTGCCACTCATTGCACTATTGATTTGTGGTATGGTCATTAGTATCATACCCAGTTTTTAGAACCGGGAGCTTTCATCCAGCATGATCTCCCCCAACCCCCAAGTCCTCATTGCGTTGCACATAGAGGTCCATCCCGACTGTTATGATAGTGTAGCAACTCACATGAGAAAATAGGTAATACACTGAAAACTGCAACTGACTCTGCTGATCCCTGTACAAACCAGAGATTCTGACAGCAGTCTCTAGTGGTTCCTGCTTGAGGTGAGATAGCTCTAATAACAGATTAGACGATGGCAACTTTGACCTATGTTGCCTGAAAGGCTGTTGAGCACTTCATGGTCCTCCTAAAGAGCCATAGGGCAGAGCAGAGGTTAAATTACCTACAGAAGGGAAAGTGTGCTAAATTAGAAACAGATTCCACAGTGAGTAAAGTAAACCATGAATTAGAAAATAATGGATTAAGTACATACTGTTTGAGAATATGCCACCCACTTCCTAAAAAGAAACAGAAGATTAGTGCAGGGTAAAGAACATAAACAGCAAAGGAGTAAACCCTAGCTGGTCTTTCACTGACTGGCTTAAACTACAGCAGTATGGCTGGACATCCAAATGAGAAGATCACCAGCAGGAAATATCAGCAGGGGGAAAGTATATAAAGCTGAACCCGAAAGGTGATATGGCAGAAAATTAGTAAATTAAAACACCTGTTATTTTAAAAAGACTGATGCAAGGATAACAGAGACTAAACACCTGGAGAAAAGGTGTATCTGCTTATGTGTTTATGGTTCCATTCATCTCAGAAGGTAATGCACCATGAAATGCTTGTTTTTCTTTATTTCCATATGTTTCAGAATGCTGGGAAAGTCAGTACTGTGTAAAATTCTAAATGCAGTTGTGGAAGAGATAATACTGGAATGCTTGTGGTAACTCAAGTCCACACAGCTGACTTTTTATGTTCATGCTTTACTTTAAAGAGGATCTGTAATGGCCCCAAATGCTATTAATCTGCAGATTAAAAATGTAACAATTCTGAACTGAAAGCCCAGCTAATGGGAGCAAAAGCACTGGAGCCACCATCTTTCTGTCAGAGGCATGCCAGGAGCAGCTCCAGTCACTGCTCAGACACTTTGATTGACAGCTTGCTCTGGAGCACATCTGTGCAGAGTGAGCTGTCAATGTGCTGGGGCATGCTTACAGCTGCCGCTCACAATGCTATCACTGCACCAGCTTGCCTCTTTTCCTGAAAGCTATAGGCTCCTGGGATGAAAAAAGTATTTTTTTTTTCAGGTAGCTTTTAGTAAAGCGGCTGGAGAGCATTGGAGTTGCACAAAGAGAAATTTGCTCAATCCGCAGCTTAATTTTCTTCCATCTAACATTCTCTGACTCCCCTCTTATTTCTTCTACCCCATATATGCTGTGTCTATACATAAAATAAAATACCACATAAAATATCACACCACAAAGCATTATTCCTACTGGAGTTCTGCACTTAGGTGATTCATAAGTCACACAAGATACTACAGTTCTGTACTCTAACTACCGTAAGTCATAAAATAACCATTACCACGGCTTTATTATGGATATTAAAACATTTCTTATTAATGTGTCACTGCTCCTGTTTTTACCCTGCTGCTGTAGGTTTTAGATGAAACAGTTATAATTAAAGACCATTTCCTACTAAAAATAAAAATTACCAGTATAAAATGTCCTTGAGTTGTTCTCTTAAATTAAATATATTCATATTCTGATAAAGTCTTTCTGAGCTTAAACTAAATTTGCTATTTGCATTCGGTGCAACCATTTCAAATGTTGAAACTGAACATATAGAAGAAAATCTGCAATTGTGTGCACATACGGCGTGTATACAGTTTAGTCAACTGGAATATTCATTGCAGTGCATAATTTCAGTAAAAGAAACTGATGTTACAAGTGATGTGGCTGCTTCTAATAACTTACCGCCACAGTGACCTCAAGATTCTGACTATGTAAGTGTTAGTTACTGAAATATTGATATTTCATTCAAGAACCAGGGAGATCTGGTAGAAATGCGAACATAGTCTAATGGCTGAGTTGTAATACATTAAAACGTATTGTAGTGTTTTATCTTTTTTTTTTTTACGTAAATAGTCATTCTGTACCATCATTAAGCTAATCCTTAGGCTCTAATGAAATTACACTGCACACTATGTTAAGTGTAAAGTGGACCTGTCACATATGTTATGATTAAGACTAGAGATGAGGGAACCCAAGCTGTAAAGTTCAAGGTTGGTATCGGACACCTAGTCTTCAATGCTGAACTCCAAACACGAAATTCTCCCGAAAGTCCGTTTTACTGTTTGGATTTTGGATGGAGCGAGAGTCTGCTTCCTTGGGCAGCCCCCTAGCCCTTAAGACGATCATTTTACATCCCTTTTATAGCACAAAAGTTAGGCTACCTATTAACATCTATGGGCTTTGGGTTTGAGATCAAGTTCAGGTAGAGATCTGGTACCCGAACCAAACCTTGAACTAAAGTTCGGTGGAACCTGAACATCCACGGGTCCGCTCATTCCTAATTAAGACCTTAAAGTCGAAACGCGTCAACAAATATGTATTGTTACAATGCCCATTACATTTTAATGGATATTAAATAAAAAGGATATTTTTTATTTACACATAATTTTGAAGCCAAATTTTCTTTTTTTGGATCTGTCACATGGTCGACTACTTCTTGGTGTCCACCTCAACTAGGTCTATACTGCTAAAAATGAGGCACACTGTGACTCAGTCTGCATCATTTTAGTCAATGGCCCATCAGCTTGTATGCCCAAATCTCGTTTTATGGGGTTGGACATAAGTCCTAACAGGGTCATTGAACATACGGCCAGATGTGATGTGAACAGTCTTAAATGTCAAGTTACGCTTTTCTCCGTCAAGATACAGTGGGAAAAAAATGATTTAGTCAGCCACCAGTTGTGCAAGTTCTCCCACTTAAAAAGACGAGAGAGGCCTGTAATTGACATCATAGGTACACAGGGCCGTATTTGCCACTAGGCACGTGAGGGCACGTGCCTAGGGCGGGGACAATGCAGGGGGCGGCACCTGAGCAAGGTTTTTTTTTTTCTTTTTTTTTTTAAAGCTGGGTCACCTCCCGAACGACCCCGCCCCCCCGCCCCAACTGGCCGCTCACCCTCCCTCCCTCCTGCCTCCCACCCGCCCTCCTTGAAGACAATACTCACCCTGCTGCTCCAGCGATGCCTGGTCTCGGCGTCTGGAGCTCGTCCTTAATGAGCGGTCACGTGGTACCGCTAATTAAGGTCATGAATATGCGCATATTCATGACCTTAATGAGCAGAGCGGTATCACCTGACCGCTCACGCAAGATGAAGGTGCAGCGCGCCGGGAGTCGGGACAGCCAGAGGGACGTCGCGGCTGCGCGGTGAGGAGCAGGTGAGTATGAGGGATGGGGGGACAGGGGAGGGGGGAAGAAGGAGGACGGTAAGCCGCGCCATTCAAGATGGGGGTGGAGGAATATGAGCCATGCATACAGGTGTGGGGTGTGGAGGAATATGAGCCATGCACACGGGGGGGGTGGAGGAATATGAGCCATGCATACAGGGAGGGGGGGGTGGAATGTGAGCCATGCATACAGGGGGGGTGGAATGTGAGCCATGCATACAGTGGGGGGTGGAATGTGAGCCATGCATACAGGGGGGGGGCCCTGTAGGTACACCACAACTATGAGAGTCAAAATTAGAAAACAATTCCAGAAAATCACCTTGTCTGATTTGGCAAGATTTATTTTTCAAATTATGGTGGAAAATAAGTATTTGGTCATTTACAAAAGTTCATCTCAATATTTTGTTATATATCCTTTGTTGGCAATGACAAAGGTCAAACGTTTTCTATAAGTCTTCACAAGGTACAGAAGGCACACACTGTTGGTGGTGTGTTGAACCATTCTTCTATGCAGTTCTCCTCTAGAGCAGTAGAGCAGTGATGTTTTGGGCCTGTCACTGGGCAATATAGACTTTCATCTCCCTCCAAAGGTTTTCTATGGGGTTGAGACCTGGAGACTGGCTAGGCCACTCCAGGACCTTCATATGCTTCTTTCAAAGCCACTCCTTCGTTGCCCTGGCGGTGTGCTTGCGATCATTATCATGCTGAAAGACCCATCCACATTTCATCTTCAATGCCCTTGCTGATGGAAGGAGGTTTGCACTCAAAATCTCACAATACATGGCCCCATTCATTCTTTCATGTACACGAATCAGTCATCCTGGTCTCTTTGCAGAGAAACAACCCCAAAGTATGATGTTGCCACCCCCATGTTTCACAGTAGGTATGGTGTTCTTTGGATGCAACTCAGCATTTTGTCTCCTCCAAACACAACGAGTTTTGTATCTACCAAACAGTTCTACTTTGGTTTCATCACACCATATGACATTCTCCCAATACTCCTCTGGATAATTCTAAATGCTCTCTAACAAACTTCAGACGAGCCTGGATATCTACGGGCTTAAGCAGGGGGACACTTATGGCACTGCAGGATCTGAGTCCCTGGCAGCATAGTGTGTTACTGATGGTAGCCTTTGTTATGGTGGTCCCAGCTGTATGCTAATCATGCACTCGGTCCCCCCGTGTGTTTCTAGGATTTTTATTCACTGTTCTTGTGATAATTTTGACCCCATAGCAGTCCCCAAGCGATACCTCTAGTAAGAGTCAAGCACGTCCCTAGTGGGAATCCAAAGCCATACATATTGGGAATCCAAAGCCATGCATATTACCTCTAAGTTGGCGCTCACACTATAGTGGTTCCTCTGTCTGCACATCTGACGTCTTTTTTCTTGCACAGTTGCACTTTATGCCCGTGACTTGCACATGCCTTCCATTATTCTCACCTGTTTTGTATTAGTGTATTGTGCTATTATGTAATAATACATTTTTTGTATATTATCTTGTGACTGTGTTGGTCGTATCTTTGGTTTCCACACTCCTGTGTCTATGATGTCAATTACAGGCATCTCTCATCTTTTTAAGTGGGAGAACTTGCACAATTGGTGGCTGACTAAATATTTTTTCCCCGCTGTATCAAGTTACAAAATGTTCCTTATGCGCCATAGCAGGTGAAACATTGTTATGGCCTCAGTTTTACTCTTGTAATTCCTTTCCTTAATCTTAACAACACATTTTACCAGGAATTTCTACTTTTTTTCTTTTTTGAATGTTTTTGTCATTTCCCTGATTTTAAGCCACTTGTAATGTTCTTTTGGATTTTAATCAGCATCTCTTATTTCAGGAGCTTTTGTTCTCACTTGGCACAGCAGCCATCTCATCACACAAGTGAACGTGATTGCCTTGTTATACTATCATGTAGAAAACATTTGAAATAAAAAATGCTGTATGGGTACAGTATGTCTATGTTGTCTAGATATGTAACATTTGGAAATGTTACTCTTGACATGATTATCAGTTAATCATCAGTAAATGGCTCGTTTTAGCTTTATTTTCCTCATTTTTGTATTTATTTTCATTTTAGTTTTTATGTTTAGTTATGGCAAGACTAAAACTAAAAAGTAGCCCTGGTTCACAAACCCTAGCAGCCCATATACAATATATTCCTCATTCCAATCTAGGAATAGCATTGTGCAACACAAGATACATTGAATGTACTGTACTTTCTCATACCTGTCACCCCCCTTAAACAGGTTGTCATGCGGTCCACGGATAATTTTTCTTTACCATGGTTGTGCAGATGTAGAGAAGACCAAACACACCAATGATAATCTCCCGCTCTTCGATGCTGTTTTTGTTGACAGCGTGCAATGGTGACATCTATAGAGCATATGACCGATCCTGCAAATCGCAAGACTCACCGGTCAGGACGAGGCAGACAGAACGAGACCACTGAGCCTGTGGACAACAAACAGTGAAGCTGCAATAAATGAGTTTAGCTGTGTTTAATTTTTCATAAGTACTAAAAACTTTTAAACCTAAAAAGCAATTTAAGGTTTAGCTGACTGCAGCATTTCTGTAGAAGCAAAATCACTGTAAAAACACCTTGAAATCACACCATGAAAAACACTGTTTTTTTCTTACGTGGCTGCAATTCACTAACACTTAGACTAAGGCTATACAATGATTTTGGCCACAACACACATCATTTGTCCGAAGCTATACCACGAGGCACTGATGCTATGCTATCACGCGCAGCTTAGTGTCTCTGCTGGATGCCAGGCTGAACACTCAAATCATGCCAACATTCAGCATGGCATCTAGAAAGAGTAGATCTAGACTTTTCAAGGGACAAATGGATTATCTTCTCATCACACAGGTGAGAATTATGTTTTATTATTATTTCCCATCTTTTACATGGTACATTGGGACAGGTGAGTATAACTTTGCTTTGTTATTTTTCATTTTTTCAAAGAAATGGTTAAAAGGAGGGGAGTGTTTATTTCAAATAAATGACTTTTTTCAGGCTGTGTTTTTTTTTTTACAATCTGACTATGAGGTTAGCAATGGGGGTGTCTTATTGACCCCTCTCTATTACTGACCCCAGGGCTTGATGTCCATTGCCAATACAAAGCTGACATCAACCTCAATACTATTACATCACTTGCCACCGCACCAGGGCAATTGGGAAGAGCGAGGCTAAGTGCCAGATTTGTTGCATCTTATGGATGTGCCATTTCTGGGGTGGCTGAGGGCAGATGTTGGTAGCCTGGGGAGGGAGCAATATCCCTGGCCCCTTCCCAGGCTATTAATATCAGCCCACAGCTGTCTGTTTAGCCTTTGCTGGTTTGAATGTATATGGGAACCCTAATGTCATTTTTTTCTTTGAGATCCCCATTATAAAATAACCAATAAAGGCTAAGCAAACAGCTGTGAGCTGTTATTATTAGCCTGGGAACCTTTTGGGATATTGTCATGTTTCCCAGATTATTAACATCAGCCCCAAGCCATGAGCTTTCCCTCTACTGATTATGAAATTATGCAGGAGGCCACACCATTTTTTTTTACATTTTATGCTTAATTTTACACAGGATGTATGCAGCGGGTGCTGAATACAACTCCCATCATTGTTGCCTGGTCATGCTGAGCACATGGAGACCAGTCAACAATGATCGGAGCTCTCTTTAGCAGCCGGCGCTTGGGAACAGTGCTTTTTGACAGGTGCTGGTATGTGTCATGGATGTCATCCGTATGTCATCAGTGTGCAGCATGTCTGTGGTGCTCGGAAAAGACATGTCTGCGGGTTTTTTACATGAACACGCAGTTCATGTGAAAAACCTGATGTGTGCACCACCATTAAACAAAATGGGTGTGCATGTTTCCGTATTTGCAGTCCTTAAAAAACGGACCGCATACAAACACAAAAAAGGGACATGTGAAGAAGGCCTAAGGCAGCACACAGGTCATATTGCTTCCAAGTAGAAAGCAGTGCTGCTTAGTGTATTGATAGAGACACTTCCTTGGGCGCACTATGTACAGAACTGCTTTAAGAGCTAGCAGTAAGGGCAGTCAGACACTATTTTTGCATATATGGTGCATACCATTATTGTTTCGGTCAGATTCGTATTGAATCTGCTAATTTATAGATTGTGAAAAGCCATAATCTGTGCATGTACTCTTGTTCTAACTTCCCATGCGGAGATAGAAATATGCCTAGTCAAAATGAATAGG
Source organism: Ranitomeya imitator (assembly GCF_032444005.1). Taxonomy (NCBI): domain Eukaryota; kingdom Metazoa; phylum Chordata; class Amphibia; order Anura; family Dendrobatidae; genus Ranitomeya; species Ranitomeya imitator. Next base: position 465,954,712 of record NC_091285.1, read on the forward strand.
TTGTAATCAAAGTGGCTAAATATATTCTGATAGCCACAGTAAAGCCAATGATTCCTTTGTATTAGTATAATGCAAAGTCTTGTATTTCACCACTGTAAGTAGATAATGTGCCATACTTAATCTGACAAATATTTTCTGTTCTGCAGTTATCAGATTTCTACTGACACTTGGAGAATGTACTGCAATCAGCTTATCACATCACTGTAGTGCCCAAGAGAATATTACTCAGGTACAGTTTTTCCTTATTTTAATGTTTTCCACAATCATGAGGGCAGGAGAAGAAATAATAATCAATCTTTCATAAACTCTGGTTGCTATGATTTATGTCTTTGTTGTTCTACAAATAAGGTCTCATTCACACAGCACTTTGGTGTCAGTATTCTATCAGTATTCTATCATCATCATTTAAGCCAAAGCAAGAGTTTGTTCAAAAAACAGATGAAGTGCAAATCTTTCTATTATACATGTTTGGTTTTATTTTGACATGCAAATATATATATATATATATATATATATATATATATATATTTATATATGTATGTATATACCACTAACTGTATTGTGAGTGAAGCCTAAAGCTTATTCCTAGCTATCCGGAATTTATTGTATAAGCTTAGGCATGAAAGAGAGGTGGATCCTCTGTTGTGCAAGCAGGGCTTAACTAGAGTGGGACTGTCTTGCCGTGGGAGGTGGGCTCACACAATTTAAAAGTAATAACTATATCAGTATACTCGGGACTACAGAAAATGAGAAGGACTTGGGTATTCTGGTTACAAGTAAGCTGAGCAGCAGTACTCAATGTCAAGCAGCAGCTGCAAAAGCAAACAAGAATTTAAGGTTGCATAAAAAGAGAGACAAAATCCCGGGATCCCAACATATTGTTACCCCTTTATAAATCAAGTTCAAAGGCGGGCAACTAGATTATTACAAGAGATGGAAGGCTTCTCATTTGAGAAGAGGTCGGAAAATGTGGGCTTGTCTAGCTTAGAAAAAAAGACATCTCAGAGGGAATCTCATATGTATGTATGCATGTGTGGTCAAAGTATTGGCACATGACTTATTTTTTTTTTTTCCAAAAACCGTACTAAGGACTAGGGGACACTTATTACAGCTGGAAGAAAGGTGATTCTGGAGCTAAATTGGAAAGGGTTCTTTACAGTTACAGCAATCAGACAGGAATGCCGACCACAAGATGTAGTTAATGGCAGACACTGTAACTGCTTTTTTAAAAAAAAAGTATGCCTGCGCAGGAGACATGGCAGGAAGAAAAGAAGAGGATGACATCGTATGAAGATGGGAGGCACTGGACCCGGACCGCAATGCCCATCTGACCGGACCGCAGCGGGGACCGCCCCTGGGTGAGTATAATCTAACTTGTTTTTCTTATCTTTCAGGATGCATCGGGGGCTTATCTCTAGCATTACAGAATGCTGTAGATAAGCCCCTGATGCCAGCGGCCTTAGTTTATAGGCCATTTTTGGGGTGACAGATTCCCTTTAAGACTGAACTGTACGATGCTAGTCTTAGTGAATCAGGCTTTTATTTTTAGTGTTTTGCCCACCACTTGGATATAGTGAACATGATACTTAGTATCTAAATAGTACTCTATTGTTTAGATAGTTATTTAGATAGTATAGTATCTAAATGTACTGGAATGACTCATGTTCCGTATCAGTGGTAAGCTTCACAAAATGCACATACTCATGTAGATACAAGTATTATATACTTACCCTACAACAGCATGTCTCAGATAACAAAGAAGTCGGGGGTCTATGCGGGGCTGTCGGGGGTCTGTGCGGGTCTGCCAGGGGTGTCGGGGGTCTGTGCGGGGCTGCTGGGGGGTGCCGGGGCTGTTGGGGGTCTGTGCAGGGCTGTTGGGGGTCTGCCGGGGCTGTCGGGGGTCTGTGTGGGGCTGTCGGGGGTCTGTGCGGGGCTGTTGGGGGTCTGCCTGTGCTGTCCGGAGGTCTGCGGGGCTATGCGGGGGGGGGGGGGTCTTTGGGTGTGTGTGTGCTTGCAGGCATCATCCGATGGGACTACAGGTCCCATTGGGCTATGCCTGCTACAGTGTCAGTGATTGACACATTAGCCAATGATGGGACAGTAGTAGTCCCATCATCCGGCTAATTTGTTGAATGTAAAAAAACAAACCACATACATAGACCATACAACATACAGTACATATAACATGTAACAAGTACATACAACATATAACATACAGTACATACAACATGCAGTACATACAACATATGACACACTGTACATACAACATACAACAGAACATACAGCATAAAACATACAACAGTACATACAACATATGACATACAGTACATACAACATACAACAGTACGTACAACATATAACATACAGTACATACAACATACAGTACATACAACATATGACATACAGAACATACTACATACAACATAATACATACTGTACATACAGCATACAACAGAACATACAACATATAACTACAGCACATACAATATACAACAGTACATACAACATATGACATACAGAACATACAACAGTACATACAACATACAACAGTACATACAACATATGACATACAGTACATACAACATACAACAGAACATACAACATATAACATACAGCACATACAACATACAACAGTACATACAACATACAACAGTACATACAACATACAGTACATACATACAGTACATACAACACATACATATAGACATACAGTACATATACAGAACACATACAGCACATACCACATAGAATACATACTCACCATCGCCTTGATCCCCGAAGCCATTGCTCACCTGTAAAAAAAAATTAATAAACTGCATACTCCCTGTGTCCGCAGATATCCAATTAAAGGGAAGGTGCCACCAGTTTTCTTGTATTTTGTTTTTTTGTGAAATTAAGCTTAAAATAGTAATTAAAATGCATTAATGCAATGTTTGCACTGTTTGCAAACATTTCTATATGAAAAATATTATATATTTTTCTACAAATATACATATTTACCACTAGGGGGAGCATTTTCCGTTTTAGACCTCAAGCAGCTATAGTAAGATTTAGCAGCTCTGCCCCAGGGATATTAGACCACCCAAAAGGGGAGGGAAATGGTGATGTCAGCAGTTACTGCCGCAACAGTAAGAATGAAGAGCAGCATCACAGGGCAGCACCATTTTGTGTGTGACTGCCCTGTGACCTGCTATCACCAGCAGTTACTGCATCAGAGGCACAGCTTGTTTACAGAGGAGCAGAACACAGTGGGCTCAGCAGCATTTTTTGTGAATAACATTCTTGCCATCCCCCTTCCCCCACCTTAATCCCTGTCCTGTCAGCTGCCCTGCTCTCTCTCTCCAGGTGTCACCTCCCTCTCTGCAGGCTGTGAGTGCAGCTTCCCGGAGATCACAGGGACTGTGTGTGAGGGGGAGGGGGAGACACAGCAGGAGAAGCACACAGGGCAGTGTGTGAGGAACAGAGGATGTGTGCCTGCTTGGAGTACAGAGGAGCAGTGAGGGCTTCTTCTGTCCTGCGATAGAGAGCACAGGGCTATGATAAAATGGCAGCTAGTCACACCTACAGCAGTGAGTTGTGCAGCCCACAGAGGCGTGCCCAGCTCACTGCTAATGCTGCTGCAATGTTACAGATAGGGTCCTCGCTGGTCTATTATCTCCTATGTCCATGGGGTGCCGTAATCTGACACTGATAGTGCCCTGCTACTGCTGCAAAACCAAGATGTCAGCCCCCAGTGCATTCTTTAAACTCATATAACACATGAAATCTGTTTCACATGAATTTCAAACTTGCTTATAGCAGCATGTTATGCTACATTACAGTGATTTATTAATGACCTACAAACGCAGTACCTTCCCTTTAATATGAGTCTCCCACGACAATCTCCTGTGGAGAGCAGCCACATCAGCTGATGCAACCGCTCTCCAGGGGCTCCAGGATACAATGACGGAAGGTATCCTTCCACACTGTATCCCTCCGCCTCTGTGAGAAATAGTTCCTACTCTCACTTGTGGCACTGCTGTGTGGGAAAATTCCCACGCAGCTTTGCCATAAAGTGAGACCAATGAACTCAGGTAACCTCTTCAGTGATGCATTGCAGGAGCCATTGTCTCCTGTCAGTGTGTCACTGGAGGCCCTATAGAGCAGTGACATCACCCGATGTCACTGTTCTATTGGGGAGATCGTCGTGGGACACTCGTTATTAATTGGAGTACGGCGCAAAGGTAGTATACGGTTGGTTTATTATTTTTAATTTTTTGCAGGCGATCAAGTATGGTAAATATGGTGAAATTAAGAATATTAAAACACTTTTTTCTGGCTTTGTCTTTTTTTAACTCTTTCACTACTATAAGATTAGTAATGGATAGGTGTCTTATTGACGCCTCTCCATTATTAATAGGGCTTAATGTCACCCTACAATAGCAAGGTGACATTAACCCCTTATAACCCCATATCCCACCACTACAGGGGAGTGGGAAGAGAGGGGCTAAGTACCGAAATTGGCACCATTTCTGGGGCTGCTAGGGTTTGGTATATGTAGCCGGGGGGGGGGGGGGGGTTGGGGCGGGGCAAATATCCATAACCCCTCTCTAGACTATGAAAATCAGCCCACAGCTGTCTGCGTAGACCTTCTGGCTGTAAAATATAAGGGACCCCACGTCATTTTTTTGGGGGGGTCCACCTATTTTAACAGCAAGTAAAGGCCAAGACAGCTGCGGGCTGATATTCATAGCCTGGGAAGGGGCCATGAGTATTACCCCCTTCCCAGGCTACAAATATTGGCCCCCGACCATTGGTTTTCCCCCTCTGGTGCGGAAAATTGGATGGGAGCCCACACCATTTTTTTTCCATTTTTTTTCCATTTTTTTTATTGAACATGTTCATTAATCAACATCGGCCTTGCTATTATATTTCTATGAATATATCTATGGATAAATCTATAGATGGATATCTATGGATATATCTATAGATATATCTATAGATATAACTATGGATATTCCAACACAAAAGAAAAACAGTTGGGCTGCACAGCCTTACTCCTTTCGGTAGATCAACAGCGGTGAGTGATGACTATGGATATATCTATCTATAGATATATTTATAGATAGATATATCTATCCATATATCTATCTGACTACTTTCACTGATCAGATTTTTGCCATCAGTCACAATCCGGCGAGTTTTGAAAAAACGGATGTTTTTTTCTCATAGAGTTGTATTAGTGCCAGATTGCGCCTGATGGCCACACGTTTCATCCGTTTTTTGCCGGATCCGTCAAAAAAGGTATTTCCGGCGGACAGAGAAGACGTGCAGAGGAACGTTTTTCCTGTCCGGCGAAAAAACGCCCAGCGACTGATCCGGCGAAAAACGTATGAAACTGAGATGTGAAATTATGAATCCGATCTCTGAATCCGGTTTTTCATGCATTTTTCCATTCAAATCATGCACATTTTCCGTTCTCTCTCTCTCAAATAAACGGATCAGTTGCATCAGTTTTTCACTATTTGCAACGGATCAATTTTTTCAAAAATTCGCCAAATCCTGCCTTACAGAAAAAAACTGATGTGTGAAAGTAGCCTAACTATCCATATATTTATCTACATCTATCCATAGATATATCTATAGATAGATACATAGATCTATCTATTGATAGATCTACATATAGATAGATCTATAGATATATCTATAGATCTATCTATCTCATTCCTTCTATCGATAGATAGATAGATAGATAGATAGATAGATAGATAGATAGATATGGGATAGATAGATAGATAGATAGATAGGAGATAGAAGGAATTAGATAGATATATCTATTCATATATCTATAGATATATCTATGGATAGATGTAGATAGATATATGGATAGTTAGATAGATACAGTGGGGCAAAAAAGTATTTAGTCAGTCAGCAATAGTGCAAGTTCCACCACTTAAAAAGATGAGAGGCGTCTGTAATTTACATCATAGGTAGACCTCAACTATGGGAGACAAACTGAGAAAAAAAAATCCAGAAAATCACATTGTCTGTTTTTTTATCATTTTTTTTGCATATTATGGTGGAAAATAAGTATTTGGTCAGAAACAAACAATCAAGATTTCTGGCTCTCACAGACCTGTAACTTCTTCTTTAAGAGTCTCCTCTTTCCTCCACTCATTACCTGTAGTAATGGCACCTGTTTAAACTTGTTATCAGTATAAAAAGACACCTGTGCACACCCTCAAACAGTCTGACTCCAAACTCCACTATGGTGAAGACCAAAGAGCTGTCAAAGGACACCAGAAACAAAATTGTAGCCCTGCACCAGGCTGGGAAGACTGAATCTGCAATAGCCAACCAGCTTGGAGTGAAGAAATCAACAGTGGGAGCAATAATTAGAAAATGGAAGGCATACAAGACCACCGATAATCTCCCTCGATCTTGGGCTCCACGCAAAATCCCACCCCGTGGGGTCAGAATGATCACAAGATCGGTGAGCAAAAATCCCAGAACCACGCGGGGGGACCTAGTGAATGAACTGCAGAGAGCTGGGACCAATGTAACAAGACCTACCATAAGTAACACACTACGCCACCATGGACTCAGATCCTGCAGTGCCAGACGTGTCCCACTGCTTAAGCCAGTACATGTCCGGGCCCGTCTGAAGTTTGCTAGAGAGCATTTGGATGATCCTGAGGAGTTTTGGGAGAATGTCCTATGGTCTGATAAAACCAAACTGGAACTGTTTGGTAGAAACACAACTTTTCGTGTTTGGAGGAAAAAGAATACTGAGTTGCATCCATCAAACACCATACCTACTGTAAAGCATGGTGGTGGAAACATCATGCTTTGGGGCTGTTTCTCTGCAAAGGGGCCAGGACGACTGATCCGGGTACATGAAAGAATGAATGGGGCCATGTATCGTGAGATTTTGAGTGCAAACCTCCTTCCATCAGCAAGGGCATTGAAGATGAAACATGGCTGGGTCTTTCAACATGACAATGATCCAAAGCACACCGCCAGGGCAACGAAGAAGTGGCTTTGTAAGAAGCATTTCAAGGTCCTGGAGTGGCCTAGCCAGTCTCCAGATCTCAACCCTATAGAAAACCTTTGGAGGGAGTTGAAAGTCTGTGTTGCCAAGCGAAAAGCCAAAAACATCACTGCTTTAGAGGAGATCTGCATGGAGGAATGGGCCAACATACCAACAACAGTGTGTGGCAACCTTATGAAGACTTACAGAAAACGTTTGACCTTTGTCATTGCCAACAATGGATATATTACAAAGTATTGAGATGAAATTTTGTTTCTGACCAAATACTTATTTTCCACCATAATATGCAAATAAAATGTTAAAAAAACAGACAATGTGATTTTCTGGATTTTTTTTTCTCAGTTTGTCTCCCATAGTTGAGGTCTACCTATGATGTAAATTACAGACGCCTCTCATCTTTTTAAGTGGTGGAACTTGCACTATTGCTGACTGACTAAATACTTTTTTGCCCCACTGTATATGGATAGATATAGATCTATCTATCTATCGATTAGATAGAAGGAATGAAATAGATGATAGATATAATAGATAGATAGATAGATAGATAGATAGAAAGAATGAGATAGATAGATGATAGTTAGAATAGATAGATAGATAGATAGATAGAAGGAATGAGATAGATAGATAATAGATAGAATAGATATCTATCTGTCTATCTATCTGTCTATCTATCTCATTCCTTCTATCTATAGATTTTACTGTCTATCTGTGTGTAATGGAGTGTGGGTTGGACAAATGTAAAAGAGGAGGTTGGACAAGAAATGACATCACAATTTTTTTTGTTCAATAATACATCTTTAATTAGCTTTCAAAAACGCATCAAAAAACGCATCAAAAACACACCTGCGTTTTCTGCCAAGAGATGCAGACTCAGTGCAGACAAATCCGCAGGCAAATCTGCAACCTGTGCACATACCCTAAAGCTAGACTCTTTCAAACAATGGAAACATAATATCTATTGACTAGTTCTGAAGAAAATCACTCACACATTGTCAGGATTACAATACATTTACGAGAGCCTTGGCACAAGTCCTACTGGCATTGTTGTTGTCCAATTGCTGCCAAAAACAATGTGGCTCATAATGACATTTGCAGGGTAATCTTATCAGAGCTTTTAGCTTAGCATGAAATCTGCTGGGATGGACTTTTTGTCTGAAGCCCAGGATTGTACTTTGCCCTGACTCCTGCCCCGGCCACATCTAGTCTGTGCCTAATTCCTCATGGGTATTTGTGGTTTCCACCGCAAACGAAAGTCTTTGAAATCCATCAGCATTCTGATTTAAAGGAAAATAGATCCAAATTAAAAGGGCATAACATTTTTATTCACTGTCATTCACTGTTACTGCATATTTTTGACATTCTAATATATATATTTATATATATATCCCTTCACCTCTGAGCTGTATAATAGCTGATGTAGGAATGAAATCCTTCATTAAGATCTATTGTAGAAGAATAAGTCAATCTGCTTCATGTACATGATGAGTGCGTTACGTAATTCGGTACATTTTTAATAAAATAACAAACGCATTCACAGCAGCGCTGTCAATCATTCCATAAAATACCCTCATTGGCCACCGATTCGTTTTTCTAGCAGTGCTGTACAAGCTGCCCATTTGATCATGACTATTGATGCCTCCTTTTTGGCTACTGTAGAAGGCATTTCTTTCTTCTTTCCCGGTTTCTTTATGTTTGTCTTCTTTGCGATGCATGGTTGACAGAAACAAAACTCTCTTGTTCTCCTTTGGCGCAATTGACAGCAATGTAAAGTCGTTTGCATGATCAAATGCATACTGAACTGTTCCTTGATCGGCTTTAGCCAGAAAGCTTGGAGGGATAGAAGCTTTGTTCGTCTTCAATGTGCCAACCAAAGTCAACCTGCTTTACTTTTGACCCAGCTCAAATTATCTTCCAAATTACCTTCAATATCAGTATCAACGTCACTAGAAGCATCAAAGCTGCCAATATTTCACCAGGAGTCATCACAGTTCGTCTAGCCATTGTTTATTCACCAATATATTACAAAACCTGTGAATAAACAGAAAATATTAAAAATAATTTTAAGACAATGGTTGTAGATGACGAGGAAAAAGCTAACATATTAAGCACCTTCTTCTCCATGGTATTCACGGTGGAAAATGAAATGCTAGGTGAAATCCCAAGAAACAATGAAAACCCTATATTAAGGGTCACCAATCTAACCCAAGAAGAGGTGCGAAACCGGCTAAATAAGATTAAAATAGATAAATCTCCGGGTCCGGATGGCATACACCCACGAGTACTAAGAGAACTAAGTAATGTAATAGATAAACCATTATTTCTTATTTTTAGGGACTCTATAGCGACAGGGTCTGTTCCGCAAGACTGGCGCATAGCAAATGTGGTGCCAATATTCAAAAAGGGCTCTAAAAGTGAACCTGGAAATTATAGGCCAGTAAGTCTAACCTCTATTGTTGGTAAAATATTTGAAGGGTTTCTGAGGGATGTTATTCTGGATTATCTCAATGAGAATAACTGTTTAACTCCATATCAGCATGGGTTTATGAGAAATCGCTCCTGTCAAACCAATCTAATCAGTTTTTATGAAGAGGTAAGCTATAGGCTGGACCACGGTGAGTCATTGGACGTGGTATATCTCGATTTTTCCAAAGCGTTTGATACCGTGCCGCACAAGAGGTTGGTACACAAAATGAGAATGCTTGGTCTGGGGGAAAATATGTGTAAATGGGTTAGTAACTGGCTTAGTGATAGAAAGCAGAGGGTGGTTATAAATGGTATAGTCTCTAACTGGGTCGCTGTGACCAGTGGGGTACCGCAGGGGTCAGTATTGGGACCTGTTCTCTTCAACATATTTATTAATGATCTGGTAGAAGGTTTACACAGTAAAATATCGATATTTGCAGATGATACAAAACTATGTAAAGCAGTTAATACAAGAGAAGATAGTATTCTGCTACAGATGGATCTGGATAAGTTGGAAACTTGGGCTGAAAGGTGGCAGATGAGGTTTAACAATGATAAATGTAAGGTTATACACATGGGAAGAAGGAATCAATATCACCATTACACACTGAACGGGAAACCACTGGGTAAATCTGACAGGGAGAAGGACTTGGGGATCCTAGTTAATGATAAACTTACCTGGAGCAGCCAGTGCCAGGCAGCAGCTGCCAAGGCAAACAGGCTCATGGGGTGCATTAAAAGAGGTCTGGATACACATGATGAGAGCATTATCCTGCCTCTGTACAAATCCCTAGTTAGACCGCACATGGAGTACTGTGTCCAGTTTTGGGCACCGGTGCTCAGGAAGGATATAATGGAACTAGAGAGAGTACAAAGGAGGGCAACAAAATTAATAAAGGGGATGGGAGAACTACAATACCCAGATAGGTTAGCGAAATTAGGATTATTTAGTCTAGAAAAAAGACGACTGAGGGGCGATCTAATAACCATGTATAAGTATGTAAGGGGACAATACAAATATCTCGCTGAGGATCTGTTTATACCAAGGAAGGTGACGGGCACAAGGGGGCATTCTTTGCGTCTGGAGGAGAGAATGTTTTTCCACCAACATAGAAGAGGATTCTTTACTGTTAGGGCAGTGAGAATCTGGAATTGCTTGCCTGAGGAGGTGGTGATGGCGAACTCAGTCGAGGGGTTCAAGAGAGGCCTGGATGTCTTCCTGGAGCAGAACAATATTGTATCATACAATTATTAGGTTCTGTAGAAGGACGTAGATCTGGGGATTTATTATGATGGAATATAGGCTGAACTGGATGGACAAATGTCTTTTTTCGGCCTTACTAACTATGTAACTATATGTAACTATGTAACAATAAAGGTACTACGTGGTCAGGAGAGTCCCAAACACAGAAAATTGGAAATAACATTGAAACAAAATTGAAAAACAAATTCAAAATATCATCAACATAAGCAGAAATATGTTACTTGAAAATACATAGAAGGTCAATGTCTGGGATTGACCAGTTTTAGAAATATTTCAATTTATTCAGCGCTGGGGTCTATATGACCCCATGGTTCCACAGCAGGATTAAAAAGACCCCCGAAAAGGCTTGTCTTAATATTTTCAAGGTATAACATATAAAATTAGGTAAAGTAAAACTTTTATTCTGCTGCTTTCTTGTTCTCTCTTCTGCCCATACTGGAGAGCTTTGCTTGCATTGCTTTTGGATTATCTTCAAGTTTAAACATCATCCGTCATTAGAATTTTTGTTAGAAAATTCAATTATATACATTTTTTTAAATGTTATTTTGCCGTAATTCCTTTTGGTACACATTACTATACTTAAATGTATAAAAAGTCTGAGTTTATCACAGCAATACAATGAGAGCGATTATAAATAGCCATTTCCATCAGCTTTAAACGGCTGAATCATCGATCCGCCTTCTTTATTTTTCTGTTTTGGGCTCAATGCTGGTCCCATTTGAGTGTGTGACGAACATTGTTCCTTTGTACAATATAGTGTCAAAATACATCTGACAGAATAAAAAGGAAAATAATTTATGTTCATTACAAGAATAATAACGTTTAGGGAAATAGTTTGCAAGCTGCACCAGCTTTTATTTCTACATCTTCACATTTTTCTTATTATGAGCTTGTTTTGTGTGCTGTCTTGGCGGCTCGTCAATTCTCTTTAGTCCTAGCGAGGGAGCTCAATATCAATGCGCATTGAAAGGAATATAGCACAGTGAGCATTGAGCGCATACTGAGCATGCTCAGAATTGACAATCGGCACATACTGAGCAGAGCAGGGACTTGACCAGCCCCTGAATCGGATGTCACTGATGACGCCTCATTTTAGGGTTGTGACAATAGCCGGGGCAGTGTCCGCTGCGCCAGCCCCCTGAAGGCTTGTTTGAGAATCCCTAGGGCATGATGGGATACTCAAACAAAATGTCACATACATACAGGTAGCATACACAGTTTTTTTGTTGGCTTCCATAAATTTTCTACTTAATGGGGTTTTACAGTGGAATACTGGAAAAACACCAGTTGGGTTATTGTGCAGATGTGTTAGAAAATACAACTTTTCCTTACTTTCATAGTGATTAATATTTTGAAATATTATACCTATGATGACTATGATAGTAATTTTAATATTGTGATTTAAACAACGTTGGATTCAAAGAGGATATATATTAAATGTAGACATTGCTACTGTTTTATTTCATTTGTATTTATTTGACAAATTATATAATAGTTATAGTTTACTGAATGGGATGCTAGCATGCATTGAACAAGACTCTCTTGTCTTGACTTGACTTGTCTTTAAAAATGACCTTCCGTGAAGCTCCATGAAACACTAGAGCTGCTAGCAGGTCACTTTTCGCTGGAGTGGTGCTTTAAAGAATCACTCCCATTAAAGTTTTAATCTTTTTAATATATTGCTGTCATGATATCATATAACACTGTGCACAATTGCTCATTTTGCCCTTCTACCCAGTTATTTTTTCTGTTTTCCATTATGTCACGGGGATATCGTGACAGAGAGGGGACAGAAAATTGTGCATCTGGTTGCATGAACTCATGCTCTTATTAGAACTGCTTCAGCATCATATTAAACAGTGCATGTTTGCTTGCTGTCATGTCAAAGATTAATCAATTCAGGTGATCTTCTGGAACTCTTCAGCTCGAATTGTCTCAGTTGTTCTGTGTTGGCCACTCCCCTCTGATATATATGCTCACCACTGGTAATTTTGAGTTGCCAGTGTTAGTTCTACTGCCTCTACTGCCTGCCTGGCTTGGTGGTGAAGGAGAACGTTCAGTGTTTGGAGTTGGCGGTTGGAGAGTTTTTCAAGAGATTGCTGTATGGTGTTGGTTTGCATGTTTTTCCTTATTTTCTCACTTTTTGTTTTCTTTTCCTATACCTCCACTGTTTCCCACTCTGTTGTTTTGTGAGTGTAATTGTATGATTATAGCTTTCTTTTATCACTGTATGTTAACCCTGTCTGTTTAGTGTTTTTCCATAAACTTTAACCCCTCACCTCACTGGGTGGGGGAGGAACCAGAAAAAGTTAAGTTAGGTACAAGAACCCAACAGCTCCACCTTCAGGAGCAATCCAGGGGACAGGAATAGATTTTGGCGCCTCTAGTTCAAGGGCTCCGGTAGGTGCCCGCAGTCTCTTGTCACTACGTGAGGCATTAGATCTATGATATCACGTGATTGAAAACTGGATAGGTGAATCCTTCTCAGCTCTTTATAGGAACAGGAGGTCAATTTTCTCAAGTCATGAATCACTGCAAAAGTCTGACAGGTGGGAGGAGGGAACAGCTAAGTCAGGAGTTGACAAGGGGAATGAGTCCTAGGAAGAAGAAACTTCCTTTTTCTATATAGAGCAGAGAAAAGAGAATGATTAATTGGGTACAAAGGCAAAATAAGCAATTGTAAGTACACAGAACTATATAATATGATAATTACAATTTATTAAGAGGATACAAACATTGCTAGGAGTTCTTCTTTAAAGAAATGAGAATTTGTAAGATTTCATCTTTTTTTGTAAATTGCTTCCCAAAATTCATATCTGGGTATTTCCATCCATATCGCAAATTTGTTGATCATTTCCACTATTCAGCAAGTCTCTAGTGCCATTCAGTAACCCTCCCAACACCCTTTGTATGACTCTATACAAAGTCATGAGTTACAAGGGATGCAGGAAATTAAAATGTTCCTTTACTCCTTTATTACAGTTTGGTTCTCTACTGAGCACAATTATTGAAAATTATTCCTAATGCATAGTGAAGTGTTTCTATATTCCTGATTTCTGTAAGACCATCTGAGGAAATACTGAATTAATGAGAACCCATTAAACATTGTACGGCTTGTCAACCTGTATGTAACTTCTAATTGTTCTTCCAGTGGTGGAACTAAATAAGTTAATAGGAGTCTGCCCGTTCACGTTTTTAAATTAATTTCTGGACCTTTTCAGGCTTTGCATTATTTAATATTTTAATTGACTAATCAATCTTTTCAGCACAATATCTAGCAAGTGGAGGTTCTGATAAGAGCGATACAGAGAAACTATTAATGCCGCTTCTCTATTGTTCTGCACTGTGTGATCTGGAAAGTAATTGTAACTCTAAATAACTGACTAAAAGGATTTGTTTCTTTCATTGGCAAACACAAAACTAAATATTTGACTGACACTTGTATGGGTGATTGTACCTTTCTTAACTCTTAATAGGTCTAAAATGCTGTGTTTTGAATGATTTCACCTTTATTAGGTTTATCCGATGCCGACCTCCAAATATTGAAAATGTGTTCAGCTCAAATAGACTTAACAAAATGAATCAGTCTTCATTAAGATCAATGGCTCCCCCTAGTGATGCCTAGAGGTAGTCAGAATTGTGTAATTTATTTCTATGAATCAGTATGGGCATGATAAAACTCATTATAGGCATTATAAAATTCATCAGCTCAGATTTGAGGGTCTATTTATATGAGGCATCCACATTTTCACATTTGTAGGTATTCTTGATGATATACTACTTTTAAGTTGTATCAGTGTCAGAGAAGCCTATTCTAGCTGTGATAAATTCCTTCAAATGGAATCTGCCACAAGAAAAAATGCCAATGTTGAAAACATGTTTTTAGGTTAAAGGGAACCTGTCAGCAAGTTTTTGATACCTCATCTGAGAGCAGAATGATGTAGGCAAAGAGAAGTTGAATCTAACCATGCATCATTTAGGTCAGGGATCCCCAACTCCAGTCCTCAAGGCCCACCAACAGGTCATGTTTTCAGGATTTCCTTAGTCTTGCCCAGGTAATAATTGCATCACCTGTGCAATGCAAAGGAAATCCTGAAAACATGACCTGTTGGTGGGCCTTGAGGACTGGAGTTGGGGACCCCTGATTTAGGTCACTGGGTGCAGCAGTTCTGATAGAGAGTTTTTAGATGTAGAATGCAGCAGAGCTGAGAAAGCTGCCCCCGCCCACAGCAGGCTCTCCGAGTACGTTGTCTATTGACAGTGAGCTGCTTATCAGAGGAAGGGGTGTGGTTGGACTAGCAGTTGTGTGCACAACAAACATGGCAATGATAATATCCTAGTGGTTAAACCTTCATTGAAAGTAAACAACATCTCACAGCTTCATAAGTGGATTAACCTCTACCTCATGCTGTCCTCATATTACATAGCAAGGACCTGCCAACAGTTTCCTTTTAATTATGTTTTTAATGCATTACCTACTGGCAGTAGAGATCACTTTTTCGCAGACATCTCATTATCATAATATATCTCATATATACAATATGTAAAACACAAGGTCCCTGCTCATCTCCTCCATTTCCCTGCACAATGATCTCTGCACAGGTCAGAGAGCATGCCTAGAAGACTCTCCTAAACAAATCAATGAGCATCCCCAGTTTCTAGCTTCCTTCCACATGGATGCCGTACAGCGTATCATTACTCCTAAAGGAAGTTAAGGCAAGATGATTACCCTCATAATCATTTATATAAAATAGATTTGAAAAAAATAACAATCATTAAAATAAAAGGAAAATATGTATCAGTATCTGGTTTCAGTTAGCAAAAAATGCAGGTGATACATTCTCCTTAACTTTAGGCTTTGGTTAGTTTTGTTAAGCTAAAAATACATTTTTGGTTTACTTACATTTTTATGAAAACGTTCTAAGGAGATTTTTGATACCCTGGAAGAGCAAGTGTGATAGTGAAAGTTCAATTGGTCCTCAGCTATTGCTCATTGATAATCCCAAAAGACCTAAATGGAAGGTTTTGGGTTTGTAAGCGGTTTTGTCATGCTTACTATTTTCATTGTTTTATGTTATAAAGATGCCATGTATCAGTGTATCAGTAGCGCCTATTGTGAGCAGCAGACAGAGGATTTGAATATGCCTTAGTGTTGGTACCGCTGGGACCTATCGTGGATATCTACAATATGTGAATTGTCTAGAATAAGAACTCTTTTAATGATTCATTCTCGTGTGGTGGGATTGTGGATGTTTAATTAGTGAATTGAGACACTGTATTTAGCTGTTTTTGTTCCAGGGAACTGATTTTCAGCTCCCTGTCACTCAGGAGGATTGTGTTGGCTCTATGTGGCAGAGCGCTATGCTGTGTGAGCTACCATTGTTTGGTATATTCTTCAGCTAAATAGTAATGTAAGGGGTAAAGGCTGCACATTGGGTATTTTTTTTACTATTTTGATGTAATTTTCTGAAAAACACTGTTACAAATATGTCACTGATGCCTCACCCTTGATGCCATCACGGGTCTGTTTTTTGTGCCCACACGTGTTCCATTTTTTAAGGGCTGCAAATACAGACATACGCACACCAATTGTATTCGGTGGTGGTGCGCACATGTCAATTTTTTTACACAAACCGTGTGTTAGGCGTTAGGATTATCCCACTGCATGGGATAGATCCCAAGCATTATCTGCTCCTACGGTCTCAAATTCCGGTCTGGCCGAGGCAGGTGCTGCTCAGCACAGATGTCGGTCCCAGTGTCTTGCTCAGGCTCATGATATTCTTGTGGTTACTGCTGGCTCTCCAGCCAGGTCTATTGCAATAAGCGAGAGGTAGGTGCAGCCTGACGCTTGGGAGTCTAAGTCCAAGGTTCACCCAACTGAGCATGTCTGTGATGTGGCTTCTGCTCAATGGTGGTTGGAGGTTTGCTGCTCTGGTGAGGTGGCAGTCCCGAATTGGTCCACGAGCTATGTCTCTCCTGACTGGGCATGTTTGAGGTGGAGCCTTGTGTATAAAAGGCCCAAAGCGGTGCACGCTAGTATCACTTTTGTGTGGTGTTTGTGAGTGGATACTCTACCACTCTGTTTGCTCATGTCGCTCCTTACACTGAGAGTTCTTACGTTGGCCGGTAGGGTTAGGACTGGGTAGCTTCCCCTTGGCTTAGCATCTGTTTCGTATATGTGTGTGGTTAGCACTGTGGCGCAGTGGTTAGCATTGCAGCGCTGGAGTCCTGGGTTCAAACCCCGCCAAGGACAACATCTACAAAGAGTTTGTATGTTCTCTCCGTGTTTGCGTGGGTTTCCTCCGGGCACTCCGGTTTCCTCCCGGCACTCCGGTTTCCTCCCACATTCCAAAGACATACTGATAGGGAATTTAGATTGTGAGCCCCATCGGGGACAGTGATGATAATGTGTGCAAAAATGTAAAGCGCTGCGGAATATGTTAGCGCTATATAAAAATAAAGATTATTATTATTATTATTAGCACAGTTGAGTTACATGGCAAGTCCAACCCTCAGGCTACACCTCTCAGGGAAAGCGTCAGGGCTTTGCACCTAGCGTCACATGAGTTCTTCCTTTTGGCTCAGCATCTGCTTCATTCTTGTGTGGGATTGACACAGTTTAGTTGCAGAGCGAGCGAAATCCACGTCCTTCCATCCCTGTGACATCTAACAGGGTAAAGTACTCAACAGACTGAGTGCAGTACCTCTCAGTGAAGTAACTGAACTTGGTACTTTGAGTTCTGTTCATACTGTGTGGAGTTAACGCAGTCTGATTTAGGTTAACGCTCGCAACTTCATTCTGCCATTGTTCTCTAGCAGCAGTTATACATCTCTGCACAGTGGACCCCAGGTTGCCATTGCATTTCTCTATTTAATTTTATACAGTGCAGTCCGCCAACCCTAACACCGTGTGTCCATGTGAAAAAAGACAGATAAAATGAGTGCCACACACGGACGGACAAAACGAGCGCCACACACGTGCATCCTGATGACACATGGATTACATCCTTGTGTCATCAGTGTGACACATACCAGTGCCTGGGAACAAGTGGTACAGTTTGCTCTGTTACCAGGCAATGGCTGCTGAAGGTAGCTCTCATCATTGTCGTTTGGTCTCCCCGATATCCGCCAACCAGGCGACAATGATGGGAGTTTTATTCAGCAACTGCTGTGTTCCCTCCTGTGTGAAATAAAGAAATAAAAAAAACGGCTTGGGCTCCTGCTCAAATTTCATAGCCAGCCGAGAGAAAGCCCACTGCTGGGGGCTGATGTTAGCAATCTGGGAAAAGTAGCAATATCCCAAAAGGTCCCCAGGGTATTAATAATAGCTCACAGCTGTTTGCTTAGCCTTTCCTGGAGAATTTAACCTACTTGCAACTTCCACAGGGCAGAGAGGAGCAAGGCTACGTGCCAGATTTTGCGCATCTTATGGATGCACCATTCATAGGACCTTCCTCAGTGTACCGACTGCTTGATAGGTTCTACATTCTGGCATGATAGGTTCTAGTATGGAATTTTGCTACAGGACTCAAAGAGTCCCTTGCAGACATGTCTGGTAGGTGCGGCGCCGTTGTGACTGGCCTGGTAACATCGGTATCCACTGTGAATGGAACTCCATTTTGCATCCTTTCAGGAATGAGTGAAGATATTTAAGTCTACTGTATATTGAAAAGGAAAGTATTTACCAAAGATTTAACCAAGTAATATGTTTAGATAGATCACCGAAAAAGAATATCTTCACATACGGCCAATAAAATTAACATAATCTTTATTAAGTATTTTTAAAAAACAAATATATCGTTACAATAAGTGTGTAACCACAGGCACAGGTAACAGAAGGTGGGGAACCCCTGGTAATGACTCCAAACAATGCAAAAATATATAATGGCTCACAAAAGAGTTATATAACAGTTGACAAAGGTACCATGTCTAACAACTGTGTGACCATGCACAATCAGGCACAAGACATAAGACAGTAAAAATACAAGTGTATATAAGAATCAGTATTGTAGTATATTTACCAAGGAGCACTCCTGGGGACCCACCACACCCGACGCGCGTTTCGCATGGAAATGCTTCGTCCAGGTAATATGTTTACCTAGTGTTATTTGTGAGTAATATGATTTGACCCTAAGGTCAATGTTCAGTAATGATGTGCCGTTTTGGGTGCCTTTAGAGCGCATTGGTTTCCAACACCTGGAGAGATATATGGAATTGGCTCAAGAGCCTCAATTGGATATCAAGCTTTTTTTTATGAAGACTGCAGTAGAATGACAAAAATGATTATATGTTTTCCTTTTAAAGTAGTTTGATACTAGGGCGGACATACCACAAATGCTGTGCAAGAGCCCTTGGGTCACTCTGGGGTCACTGCCACTTTTCCAATGCAATACATTCAAGATCCCTTTAACCCCTTCCCAACCCATGACGCCACGTAGGCGTCATGAAAGTTGGTGCCAATCCGACCCATGACGCCTATGTGGCGTCATGGAAAGATCGCGTCCCTGCAGATCGGGTGAAAGGGTTAACTCCCATTTCACCCGATCTGCAGGGACAGGGGGAGTGGTAGTTTAGCCCAGGGGGGGTGGCTCCACCCCCCCGTGGCTACGATCGCTCTGATTGGCTGTTGAAAGTGAAACTGCCAATCAGAGCGATTTGTAATATTTCACCTATTAAAACTGGTGAAATATTACAATCCAGCCATGGCCGATGCTGCAATATCATCGGCCATGGCTGGAAACACTAATGTGCCCCCACCCCACCGATCGCCCCCCCAGCCCTCCGATCTGTCCGGTACACTGCTCTGGCTCCCCTCTGTCCTGTGCTCTGCTCCCCCCGTGCTCTTGTCCGCTCCCCCCGTGCTCCAATCACCCCCCCCGTGCTCCAATCACCCCCCCGTGCTCCAATCACCCCCCCTGCACTCCGATCCACCCCCGTGCTCCGTTCCACCCCCCGTGCTCCGTTCCATCCCCCTGTGCTCCGTTCCACCCCCCCGTGCTCCGTTCCACCCCCCGCGCTCCGATCCACCCCCCGTGCTCCGATCCCCCCCCTCCCCATCATACTTACCGATCCTGCCGGGGTCCGTCCGTCTTCTCCCTGGGCACCGCCATCTTCCAAAATGGCGGGCGCATGCGCAGTGCGCCCGCCGAATCTGCCGGCCGGCAGATTAGTTCCAAAGTGCATTTTGATCACTGAGATATAATCTATCACAGTGATCAAAATAAAAAAAAATAATAAATGACCCCCCCCACTTTGTCACCCCCATAGGTAGGGACAATAAAAAAATAAAGAATTTTTTTCCACTAATGTTAGAATAGGGTTAGGGTTAGGGCTAGGGTTAGGGCTAGGGTTAGGGCAAGGGTTAGGGTTAGGGCTAGGGTTAGGGCTAGGGTTAGGGCTAGGGTTAGGGTTAGGGTTTCGGTATGTGCACACGTATTCTGGTCCTCTGCGGATTTTTCCGCTGTGGATTTGATAAATCCACAGTGCTAAACCGCTGCGGATTTATGGCGGTTTTACAACTGCGATTTTCTTTTGGAGCAGTTGTAAAACCGCTGCGGAATCCGCAGAAAGAAGTAACATGCTGCAGAATGTAAACCGCTGCGTTTCCGTGCAGTTTTTCTGCAGCATGTGTACAGCGATTTTTGTTTCCCATAGGTTTACATTGAACTGTAAACTCATGGGAAACTGCTGCGGATCCGCAGCGTTTTCCGCAGCGTGTGCACATACCTTTAGAATTAGGCTATGTGCACACGGTGCAGATTTGGCTGCGGATTCACAGCAGTGTTCCATCAGGTTTACAGTACCATGTAAACCTATGGAAAACCAAATCCGCTGTGCCCATGGTGCGGAAAATACCGCGCGGAAACGCTGCGTTGTATTTTCCGCAGCATGTCAATTCTTTGTGCGGATTCCGCAGCGTTTTACACCTGTTCCTCAATAGGAATCCGCAGGTGAAATCCGCACAAAAAACACTGGAAATCCGCGGAAAATCTGCAGGTAAAACGCAGTGCCTTTTACCCACGGATTTTTCAAAAATGATGCTGAAAAATCTCACACGAATCCGCAACGTGGGCACATAGCCTCAGGGTTAGGGTTGGAATTAGGGTAGTGGTTAGGGTTGTGATTAGGGTTATGGCTACAGTTGGGATTAGGGTTAGGGGTGTGGGGGGGTTAGTGTTGGAGGTAGAATTGAGGGGTTACCACTGTTTAGGCACATCAGGGGTCTCCAAACGCAACATGGCGCCACCAATGATTCCATCCAATCTTGTATTCAAAAAGTCAAATGGTGCTCCCTCAATTCCGAGCCCCGACATGTGCCCAAACAGTGGTTTACCCCCACATATGGGGTACCAGCGTACTCAGGACAAACTGCGCAACAATTAATGTGGTCCAATTTCCCCTGTTACCCTTGTGAAAATAAAAAAATGCTTGCTAAAACATAATTTTTGAGGAAAGAAAAATGATTTTTTATTTTCACGGCTCTGCGTTGTAAACGTCTGTGAAGCACTTGGGGGTTCAAAGTGCTCACCACATATCTAGATAAGTTCCTTGGGGGGTCTAGTTTCTAAAATGGGGTCACTTGTGGGGGGTTTCTACTGTTTAGGCACATCAGGGGCTCTGCAAACGCAACGTGACGCCCGCAGACCATTCCATCAAAGTCTGCATTTCAAAAGTCACTACTTCCCTTCTGAGCCCCGACGTGTGCCCAAACAGTGGTTTACCCCCACATATGGGGTATCAGCATACTCAGGAGAAACTGGACAACAACTTTTGGGGTCCAACTTCTCCTGTAACCCTTGGGAAAATAAAAAATTCTGGGCTAAATAATTATTTTTGAGGAAAGAAAACGTATTTATTATATTCATGGCTCTGCATTATAAACTTCTATGAAGCACTTGGGGGTTCAAAGTGCTCACCACACATCTAGATAAGTTCCTTTCGGGGTCTAGTTTCCAAAATGGGGTCACTTGTGGGGGGTTTCTACTGTTTAGCCACATCACAAAAAGTACTTTTTCATTTTTACAGATCAATTTGTGAATCATCTAAGGGTTTAAAGTGCTCACTAGGCATCTAGATAAGTTCCTTGGGGGGTCTAGTTTACAAAATGGGGTCACTTGTGGGGGAGCTCCAATGTTTAGGCACACAGGGGCTCTCCAAACGCGACATGGTGTCCGCTAACGATGGAGATAATTTTTCATTCAAAAAGTCAAATGGCGCTCCTTCCCTTCCGAGCCTTACCATGTGCCCAAACAGTGGTTTACCCCCACATGTGAGGTATTGGTGTACTCAGGAGAAATTGCCCAACAAATTTTAGGATCCATTTTATCCTGTTGCCCATGTGAAAATGAAAAAATTGAGGCTAAAAGAATTTTTTTGTGAAAAAAAGTACTTTTTCATTTTTACGGATCAATTTGTGAAGCACCTTGGGGTTCAAAGTGCTCACTATGCATCTAGATAAGTTCCTTGGGGCGTCTAGTTTCCAAAATGGGGTCACTTGTGGGGGAGCTCCAATTTTTAGGCACACGGGGGCTCTCCAAACGTGACATGGTGTCCGCTAAAGAGTGGAGCCAATTTTTCATTCAAAAAGTCAAATGGCGCTCCTTCCCTTCCAAGCCCTGCCGCGTGTGCGCCCAAACAGTGGTTTACCCCCACATATGAGGTATCAGCGTACTCAGGACAAATTGGACAACAACTTTCGTGGTTCAGTTTCTCCTTTTACCATTGGGAAAATAAAAAAATTGTTGCTAAAAGATAATTTTTGTGACTAAAAAGTTAAATGTTCATTTTTTCCTTCCATGTTGCTTCTGCTGCTGTGAAGTACCTAAAGGGTTAATAAACTACTTGAATGTGGTTTTGCGTACCTTGAGGGGTGCATTTTTTAGAATGGTGTCACTTTTGGGTATTTTCAGCCATATAGACCCCTCAAACTGACTTCAAATGTGAGGTGGTCCCTAAAAAAATGGTTTTGTAAATTGCGTTGTAAAAATGAGAAATCGCTGGTCAAATTTTAACCCTTATAACTTCCTAGCAAAAAAAAATTTTGTTTCCAAAATTGTGCTGATGTAAAGTATACATGTGGGAAATATTATTTATTAACTATTTTGTGTCACATA
Organism: Ranitomeya imitator; assembly: GCF_032444005.1. Classification (NCBI taxonomy): domain Eukaryota; kingdom Metazoa; phylum Chordata; class Amphibia; order Anura; family Dendrobatidae; genus Ranitomeya; species Ranitomeya imitator. Next base: position 465,977,582 of record NC_091285.1, read on the forward strand.
ACTTTCTGGTTTAACAGAATAAAAATTCAAAATGTGAAAATTGCGAAATTTTCAAAATTTTTGCCAAATTTCCGTTTTTATCACAAATAAACGCAAAATTTATTGACCTAAATTTACCACTAACATGAAGCCCAATATGTCACGAAAAAACAGTCTCAGAACCGCTAGGATTCGTTGAAGCGTTCCTGAGTTATTACCTCATAAAGGGACACTGGTCAGAATTGCAAAAAACGGCAAGGTCTTTAAGGTCAAAATAGGCTGGGTCATGAAGGGTTTAATTGTAGCAATCACTCAATATGTGCTAAGAATAAGTTGCCTCTGAAAGCCACAATTTCAGACATAACGAAACAAACCAGAGCGTATACCCAGGGCTGGCTCCAGGTTTTCGTGGCCCCCGGGCGAAAGAGCCTCAATGGGCCCCTTTAATACATACCACAATTCATAATGCACAGTTACAGCAGAGAAATATAGATATAGTACATTGCCAAAGATTTCACTTCTTACATTACATTAATGATATCTATTGTAAATTCTTCAATAGGTCAGAAACCGGAAAGTATAGTCCTCCATACAGTATTATGGGCATCACATAATGCTCCATGCGGAATAATGTGCCCCATATATTGCTCCATACAGTATTATGGGCACCACATAATGCGCCATACATAATAATGAGCCCCACATATTGCTATATACAGAATAATGGACCCCATGCAGTGCTCCATACAGTATAATGAGGCACATATAATGCTCCATACAGTACAATGAGTCACATATATTTCTCCGTACAGTATTGTGGGCACCATATATTGCTCCATTCAGAATAATAGGCCCCATATGATGCTCCATACAGAATAATGATCACCATATATTTATCCATACAGAATAATAGACCTCATATAGTGCTCCATACAGTATAATGAGCCATATATATTGCTCCATACATAATATAATAGGCCCCATATATTGCTCCATACAGTAAATGATGAGCTCCATATAATGCTCCAGTATATGCTGGGCCCCATATATTGCTCCATATATAGCGGGCCCCATATAATGCTCCATACAGTATAGGATGGGCCCCATAGAGTATAATGAGCCCCACATATTGCTCCATACAGTATGAGCCCCAAATAATGATCCATATAGTATAATAAGCCTCACATAATGCTCCATACAGTATATGATGGGCCCTATATAATGCTCCATATAGAATAGTTCCCATACAATGCTCCATATATAATGGGCCCCATATATAATGCTCCAGTGTATGATGTGCCCATATCATGCTCCATATATAATTGGCCCCATATATGATGCTCCAGAGTATGATGGGTCCATATATAATGATCCAGTGTATAATGGGCTCCATATATGATGCTCCAGTGTATAGTGAGCCCCATACATGATGGGCCCCATATATGATGCTCCAGTGTATGATAGTCCCTGTATATAATGCTCCAAACATAACAAAATTAAATACTCAACTCTCATCGCTGGCTGCTGCTCTGCTCCGGACTCCTCAGCATCGTCGTCTTCTAGCTCTCTGAACTGTGACTGTTCAGGCAGAGGGCGCACAGATGTGACGTCATCGCGCCCTCTGACCTGAACGTCACAGTCATCAAACGCCGCAGTGGAGCTGGGAGAGGTAAGTATCACAAGTGCCGGGACCCTGATCAAGCGGAGGGGCCCACTCGCGGGTGTCGGTGCTAGCACAGACACCGGGCCCCCATAGTGCGCAGGTGTCCCCAACGACGATTGGGCCCCCCGCCTGCTCAGGGCCCTGGCACTTGCCCGGGTATGCCCGTTGCTGACGTCAGCCCTGTAAATACCAATATACTTTCTATGGATATTTATTCGACAACATACAGTAGATATTCTGTCTAAGATATATAAATCTTAATTTCGGTACAAAACATTCAATGCTTGAGAAGGAGGAGTTCTCCAAAAAAGCCACAACTGATCTGGATGCTGAATTTGATTTTGTGTGCATTCGATCTTTGCATGCTGGCTTATGGCTTGAAATTGAAGCCAGGGAATATCTATAATGGATGTAACTTCACAAGGTTGATTATGTGGGTAGTTACATTATTGAAATGAAGTGTTACATGTCTAAGCTGGAATGTTAATGAAGCAGTAAAGATATGGGACTGAGTTCCAGTTGTTTAATTGTGTCATTTCCTCCTTACAAGTGTTCTCATTGTTTCAGGCTTTTATCAAACAGGTCCATGCTGTATTGCCCAACCAGAAGCTACACTATGTTTGCCGCATCCCAAACTGAAAAAAAAATAAGACATTCACAAATTCATAAATATATAGACATATAGATATAATTCTGTTATGGAGAAAATCAGTTTTTATATAGTTTTGTGAATCAAATATAGTTCAGTAGTTCCTTTTCTAAGGCTGCCGAGTCCATTTTCCCAATAGATGACTATATACGCTGCCTGCATGATAACAATTTAGTAATGCTTGACTTCCTTTCACAACAATTTGTCTACTTATTTTCCACGTCTTAACATCTAGTGTCAAAAATGCTACTAATATTCCTAAAATTCTGCCTGACAGCCCTTGGTAGAATTTTGCCCATAAATTAAAGATGTGGCTTATGAGAGATGAACCATTGAAGTGACTGGGGAGAAAACACAGATAGATGAAAGGTATATAACCGCCTATGGGGACCTGATTGAAGCGTGGCATGTCAAATCTAATCTAAAGGAAGAAGCAGTTTCTAGACTTTGTCGTACACTGAGACACCTGACCAGTTCTTCATTAGAGAAGGACTTTGCAGTAACATTAAGATAATTAGAAGCATTAAGTTCTTTGTTGTGATGAGCCGTAAACGTGTTTAGTATGAGAATTGAAATTAAAGGGCATTTACTGTGTTGAAAACCAATCTGTTCTCAAGGAGAAGATATAATGGTTGGTAAAAACCTATATTATTACTATTATTATATTGTGCTTGCTTATATAGCGCCATCATATTCCTCAGCACTTTATAGATGTTGTCATTGTTGTCCCCATTGGGGCTAGCAATCTGAATACCCTATCAATGTGTCTTTGGAGTATGGGAGGAAAGTAGGGTACCAGAAGGAAACCCACGCAAACACGGGGAGAACATACAAACTGCTTGCAGATGTTTTCCTTGGTGGAATTTGAGCCCAGAACCTTAGTGCTGCAAAGCAACAGTGCTAACCACTGAGCCACCATGCTGCCCCACTGCACATTCAGTAAACAAACACAGAACTCTTATAGTATGAAATAAAAAGTGTTGTCTGCTCCTTATTAATGGCCGCAGGGTGCTTCATAAATAAAATAAAAAAAGTATCTTTACTTACCTCCCAGACCAGCATTGCTCCTCCCCTGTAAGCACTGTGCCTCCTGAGGTTATTCCTCTGCTCGATCGCAATTGTGAAAGCTGTTATGACTGAAGACCACACTCCCACAGGGAAGAATAAACCAGAGGAGATGTTAAACCTGCACACCACAAGACTAGGCAATCCCTAACCTGACCCTGATTTGTCTCTGCCTGACCGTGGAGGTAGGCAACCTAAAGTTTCACAATGTCACCCCCACTTAACATCTGCTGACCCTGAGTGTCCTTATCTGCATCTCAACTCTTCACAGAGTAACGCAAAACCATACCAACAGAACGGAGTGCACACAGGTATAGGGTGAGACACAGGGCTAATCACATCCTCAACACAGTCATAAACAAAAGACAAAAGGAAAAGAAGAGAACCCAAAAAGATCTTTGGCATACGTAAAAAACTCCAGACCCTGAATGTAATAAAATGGGAAGAGAGCTGAGAAGAGGAAAACCTAAACAAAATAATCCCTCACTGGGGAGCTAGGACTCCAAACATCCATCTAACTTGAAATATAGCCAGCAAGGACTGCATGTGCCAGGAGAATAGAAATAGTCCATTCCAAGATGGGATAGGACAAGCCAAAACAAGGAATTGAAAACACCTGCATAGCAGCAACACAACAAAGTAAGACAAGAGCATTATCAGCAGTTGGAAAGACACAACACAGGCTGTGGTCAAACAGATAGGGAAACCGACCCATAGCCAGGGATGACTGAATCTAGTCCTGGAGTTGAGCCATGACAGCTGTATTTAATCAGTGGCCGCTGATTGGCTGCAGTCATGATGTGGTGTTTTTTATGTCAGGGTATCACAAGGCTAGGAGTGGTGCTGGTCTGGGAGAGAAGTATAGAATTTTGTAATTTATGCAGCAGCCTGGGTCCATTAGTATGGGGTTGTCCATTAGTGGTGGTTGTAAACTCGTGTGGAAAATGTTGCTGCTATATAAATAAAGATAAGTTACCCAATATAAATGGTCAACTATATTACGCACTTCCAATAGACATAGAGAGGTTGGGTCAATAGAAATGGAATCAAATCAAAATACACCAAGTGCTAAATGCAAAAGCATAATAGTATAATGCCAACAACGAATTGATATATGTAGGGTTCAGTACGACAGGATGAGTTCAGAAAAAACACAAGAACCAATGATAATAAAGAAGTACAACATCTAATATATAAAGCTGAATGTGTGTGTGTGTGTGTGTGTGTGTGTGTGTGTGTGTGTGTGTGTGTGTGTATGTGTGTATGTCCGGGATTGGCATCTGCACCGTCGCAGCTACAGCCACAAAATTTTGCACGGTAACACGTCTGGACCCCGAGAGCGTCATAGGCTATGTTGTGAGGCGAAATTTTAACCCCGCGCGTTCCAATTCACCAAACAATTTTGCCCCTATCTACATAATGGGGAAAAAAGTGAAAGAACAAGTGTTGGAAGCGTCGCAGCTACAGCCACAAAATTTTGCACAGTCACACGACTGGACCCCGAGAGCGTCATAGGCTATGTTGTGAGGTGAAATTTTAACCCCGCGCTTTCCAATTCACCAAGCAATTTTGCCTCTATCCACATAATGGGGAAAAGTGAAAGCAAAAGTGTTGGAGGCAAATTGACAGCTGCCAGATGTGAACAAGGGGGACTTAAAGAATGAGAGCGATGGCGCCAAAGAGTATATACCGGACAGTTGCTAAGGTGGGGCCCCGACATGGGATACTCACCACACACGGGGATATGAACACACACACACTACCACATGCTTGAACACATATTACCCTCAGCACACATTTCACCACACATACACCAACCTCGCCACATAAAAGTCGAAACACAAAAGTCGCCGCTCAAAACTCGCCATGCTCAAAACTCACCACATGCAAAAACTAGGCTCACGCAAAACTCGCCACAAGTGCAAAACTCACCTCATGGAAAACTCACCACACGCAAAACTTGCACACGCGCAAAAATTGCCACATGCACAAAAGTTGCAACACATGCAAAAGTTGCCTCACACAAAACTTGAACATACTCAAAAGGCACCACACATAAAACTCGCCACGCGCAAAAACTCGCCATGCGCAAAACTTGCTGCACACAACTTGCTGCACTAACCTGTCACATGCAACTCGACACACAAAAAGTTGCTACACGCATGTTGCCACACAAAACTCATCTCACAAAAGTCAACTCAACACACACAACTTGACAAACGAAACTCGCCCTAAAACACACACAAGTCTGGTATTATCCTTCAAAAATAAAAATCTGATTAATAAGCAGACAAACTACAAGAGCAACAAATCTACCATATAGGAAATACGGCAGCTGTAAGTCACATGACCTGTCTATTATGTGTATGTGTGAGCTAATATATACTGCCAGGGGGAGGGCTTCCTGTTGGCTGGGGATTTATCAGGCTGCCAATTTAGCTTACAAATACTGAGGTAAAAATACTGAGTAAACAACGTGTGAACGAGGTCTAATACAGGAGGAGATGACACAGAGGTATATACTATATACGGGGGAGATGACACACAGGTATATACTATATAGAGGAGGAGATGACATACAGGTATATACTATATACAGGAGGAGATGACACACAGATATATACTATATACAGGGGAGAAGACACAGGTATATACTATATACAGGAGGAGATGACATACAGGTATATACTATATATAGAAGATGACATACAGGTATATACTATATACAGGAGGAGATGACATACAGGTATATACTATATATAGAAGGAGATGACATACAGGTATATACTATATACAGGAGGAGATGACATACAGGTATATACTATATACAGGGGAGATGACACACAGCAGGTATATACTATATACAGGGGAGATGACATACAGGTATATACTATATACAGGAGATGACATACTGGTGTATTCTATATATAAGGGAGATGACAAACATGTATATGCTGAGGTGAAAATGAGAGGTGTGAGGTGAAAATGAAAAGGTGTGAGTGCAAAATGAGAGGAGTGAGGGAAAATAGTGGAGTGATCGGAAAATGACAGATGTGAGGTCGAAATGACAAGTGTTAGGGGGGAATGAGAGGAGTGAGGGAGAAAATGAGAGATGTGAGGGGGAAAATGAAAGATGTGATTGGGAAAATGAGAGGCGTGATGGGAAAATAAGAGAAGTGAGGTGCTATAACTAACCACAGATATTTATTATGCCCAGGCAACGCCGGGCTCTTCAGCTAGTTTTATTAATAAAGCACAGAAAAAACAAACAAGGTTAAAAAAGTGGGAAACCAAGAAATTAACACCATGCACCCACCGCATGTTGTATAGAGGTTGTCCATAAGGGTTAATAGAGTATAACACTTCACAGAATGATGCATACAAGCAAAAGACCAAAAATCCAAGTGGAGAAACTCTCCCAGAGGAATGCGAAGGACTATAAAGATAAGTAGTCAAATAGTATAAAGGTTACTTCTTGTGGGTGATGGAGCTTGCCACTTTTTTTTTATGACCTCAATATAAACGACTTGAATTTACACTTCTAATATATAATTGCCTAGAATACTACTTCCTGCAATTTGTGCCAACTTCCTGTCCGGAGCTAATGTCCGGAGCTAATGTCCGGAGCTAATGTCCGGAGATAAGTGACGTCAACAGTGTCCAGTGTCTGATTGGTTGCCGCCTGCTGCGAGCGACCAATCAGAAACGTGCCGTACTGTGACACACTCCGCCCGCCATTTTGGTGTGATTTTTGAATTTTTACCTCACAGCAAGTTTCTACTGCGTGGAGGCGGGCCCAGTGACGTTGCTCTTCAAGCTCCTGCCGAACTTCAAGTATATATGGATTCTAGACTCCCGATTCTTTAGAATCGGGCTGCCATCTAGTAACATATAAATTTGATCCAGATGTGATAGAATTCCTAGACATAACAGTTAAACGTGACAGCAATGGAAACAGATCTCTTCCAGAAGGAGACAGCAGTAAACTCTGTTTCCCATGCAGAATCAGCCCACATTCCCCAAGTTATATAATCAATACCAACTGGACAATTCCTCAGAATTCGCCAGATATGCTCATCGGATGCTGATTTTGAAAAGAGAGCTCTGGACCGTAGAAACAGATTCCAAGCAAGTTGCTATAGCAGCAGGCAGATTAAATTAGCATACGATAGAGCCCGCAAACAAAATAGGCATGACCTCATCCACACATCACGCGTTGATAATGCAAAACTAAGGAGTGAGACAACCAAAGTAAGAATGATCAACAGATACCACTCACAGTAGAATCTGATGCGGGAAATTGTTGCTAAATATTGGCCTAGTCTTTTGGCGGACCAAACGCTCCAGACATAATTTTGAGTCCTGTCACTTTTTGGGACCTCGCTAAACATTTCTAACAAGTATTAGATCCTTGTTCCTATGCACTTTATTTGTGAGTGCTTTTACTTACTATTGGATGTCTGATTTGTCTGTTACTACATACAGTACTATCATTTGTGTGGTTCTATTACCGGTTACCCGTGTACTCGACACTTCTTCTTTTGGTGACTTTTTCATTGTGTATATTTTCTGATTAATAAAATATATTTTTTATTCTTTATACCTCTACGCCTTTGTTGCTTCCGTCTTACTGTATATAGGATATTATATAAAAAAAAGATAACTTTTTGTATATGATACTTAATTGTATAAAAGTATATTTTTCCGTGAGCATGTTAAATACACGTTCTAGTCTTGTTATGCAGACCCGATACTAATTTGCAGGCTGTGTTTATGGCAGACTGTAGTGTCTATTTCAAGTTTAAAAGTAAAAAAATAAGTATGTTTAGTATTGTTTTGTTATTCTATTACATTAAATGATGGAAAGAAAAAAATGAGATGCTAGAATTTTCTTTTGTAGTAACCACACTTCCCACAAAACTTGCAAAGAAACTTTGGTTGATGGTGAAAATTTTCCTGCAGGGAAGCTGGCAAACCCTTAAAGTAAACCCTTACGTTTGGAGACACTGTAAAGAATGTTTAATGTGCATTTTGCCTTATCTTATGTAACTGTGAGCAAAGTATGTACCAGTGTGTGTGTATGATACCTAATGCCTACCTGAGAACATGAATCTCTACAGCATAAATAGAGTGACAATTGCAGTTTCACATCACTGATCTCTCAACAGCAGGTAATAAACACAGATCAACTAATCTCATCCCCTCATGGAGTATATCTCTCCTCTCAGCCTCCTTATATGGAACCTCATCCTTCAATGTATCCTCTAATTTACATTACACATCGCCCCATCCAGCAGTGCTTTGCTTCTTTCAGCCCCCTCCTACAGTATATCTCTCCTCTCAGCCCCCTGTACAAAGTCTATCCTGCAGTACATTGCTCCTCTTCGTTCTCTGAGCTCTCCATACTGTAATGAAGGTATCTCTGCCCCGTTACATAGCATAATATCTCACAAGAAAAGCTCTATTCTGGACATGTCCCAGAACCCAGCTATATTTACTGGGAGCCAGTTAATAAAGAGAATGCTCAGCGCATGGTCATTGCTTCCAAGGTCAATTGGAAGGTAAATACAGTATAGCCCAGAGCATCATCCTTAAATGAATGCTATGTCTAAAATAGGTCATATTTAAAAATTTGTTCTATTGGCACAAATGAATAGTACATTATGTGTATACATATAATGAATGTGTTCATTATTATTATGATTGTGTACGTTATTATAAGGCTATTTTGTGATTTTGGGAATACCCTTTTAAGACTTAAGGGGAACCTGTCACCAGGTTTGGCTGATATAAGATATGGCCACAGCCTTTCAGAGCTAATCTACAGCATTCTATAATGCTGTAGATAAGCCCCTGGTCCGACCTGAAAGATATGAAAATAAGATTTATTATACTCACCAGGGAAGGGCGGTCTGGTGCGGTACAGTCCAATGGGTGTCGCAGATCCGGGTCCGGCACCTCCCATCTTCTTGTGATGCCGCCCTCCTGTTGCCTCTCTGACCTTTCCCGGTGCCTGCGCACTGCAGTACTTTACTCTGCCCTCAACAGGGCAGAGAAGTACGCCTGCGCAGGAGCGCGATGTCAGGGAGGGATGAAGCAACAGTAGGGTGACATCACAAGAAGATGGGAGGAGCCAGACCCGGGCCTGCGACACCCATCGGACCGGACCACCTGCCGGGTGAATGTAATAGAACTTATTTTTCTTATCTTTCAGGTCGGACTGGGAGCTTATCTACAGCTTTATAGAATGCTGTAGTTAAGCCCTGAAAGGCAGTGGCCATATCTTGTATCAGCCAAAACTGCTGACAGGTTCACTTTAAAAACACCTTATATATGAAAATGAGTGTTGGAGATGCAGCGGAGAACTAATCGGCCTCTTCATGGCACAGCTACAAGTGGTCACTTCAGTGGTGGTGAAGATGGTGGAGAAGGTTAGTGCTCCATAATGAAGCCAAAGATTTAAGAGAGATTTAGTGTGGAGAGGAGTGTGCACTATATAGAAAGATGGTGTAAGAGCACAGTATGGAGGAGGGTAGTGTGGTGTGAGTAAAACAAATTAGTATGGAGAGGGAGCACAGTATAACGTGTGGGGCAGCATGAGGGGATTATGTTATTGAAAGCACAGTGTGAGGGGGCAGGGTGACCAAGAAACACAATAAGGAGAATGGGCACACTATGGAGATTGAGCACAATATGAAGATGGGGCAGTAGGAGGGAGAGTATGAGGAGGAAGTACAGTGTGAAGAGGAGGTACAGTATGGAGAGGGACACAGTATGGAGAGAGTACAGCATGGAGGGCAAGTGTCACCAGGAAGTACAGTATGAAGAGGGGGCAAAGTATTGGAAATGGGTCAGCAGGGAGTAGTGGGAGGAGCCAGCACAGAATGGAGACTGACTCCAATCAGAAAAGATATCATCTAAAAGATACTTGGATGTAAATGTTTATTTGTAATACTGTTTCTTATCAATATTGTAGCTCTTAAATGGTTCATAGTCTGATGATGGCATCTACAAGTATCTCCTTACCTTTGGTATAGAGGTACTGGGTGTTGTAGGTTCATGTTAATCAAATACCGTATATACTCGAGTATTAGCCGAGATTTTCAGCCCAAATTTTTGGGCTGAAAGTGCCCCTCTCGGCTTATACTTGAGTCAAGGTGGGTGGCAGGGTCGGCGGGTGAGGGGGAGAGGGCGCTGAGGCATACTTACCTAGTCCTGGCGATCCTGGCGCTCCCCCTGCCGTCCCACGGTCTTCTGTGCTGCAGCGTCTTCCCCTCTTCAGCGGTCACGTGGGACCGCTCATTAAAAAAATGAATATGCGGCTCCACCTCCCATAGGGGTGGAGCCGCGTATTCATTTCTCTAATCAGCGGTGCCGGTGACCGCTGATAGAGAAAGAGGCTGCGGCACCGAAGACCAGGCAGAGGGAGCCGGACGTCGGGACCAGGTAAGTATGTAATATTCACCTGTCCGCGTTCCAGCCGCCGGGCGTCGCTCCATCTTCCCGGCGCCTCCATCTTCCCGGCGTCTGCGCTCTGACTGTTCAGGTCAGAGGGCGCGATGACGCATATAGTGTGCGCGGCGCCCTCTGCCTGATCAGTCAGTGCAGAGACGCCGGGAAGATGGAGGCGCCGGGAGCTGCAAGCAAGAGAGGTGAGTATGTGTTGTTTTTTTTTTATTGCAGCAGCAGCAGCAGCGGCACAGATTTATGTGGAGCATCTATGGGGAAATATGAACGGTGCAGAGCACTATATGGGGCACAGCTATGGGGCACAATGAACGGTGCAGAGCACTGTATATGGGGCACAGCTATGGGGCACAATGAACGGTGCAGAGCACTGTATACGGGGCACAGCTATGGGGCACAATGAACGGTGCAGAGCACTGTATATGGGGCACAGCTATGGGGCACAATGAACGGTGCACAGCACTGTATATGGGGCACAGCTATGGGGCACAATGAACGGTGCAGAGCACTGTATATGGGGCACAGCTATGGGGCACAATGAATGGTGCAGAGCACTGTATATGGGGCACAGCTATGGGGCACAATGAACGGTGCAGAGCACTGTATATGGGGCACAGCTATAGGGCAATAATGAACGGTGCAGAGCACTGTATATGGGGCACAGCTATGGGGCACAATGAACGGTGCAGAGCACTGTATATGGGGCACAGCTATGGGGCACAATGAACGGTGCAGAGCACTGTATATGGGGCACAGCTATAGGGCAATAATGAACGGTGCAGAGCACTGTATATGGGGCACAGCTATGGGGCACAATGAACGGTGCAGAGCACTGTATATGGGGCACAGTTATGGGGCACAATGAACGGTGCAGAGCACTGTATATGGGGCACAGCTATGGGGCACAATGAACGGTGCAGAGCACTGTATATGGGGCACAGCTATGGGGCACAATGAACGGTGCAGAGCACTGTATATGGGGCACAGCTATGGGGCACAATGAACGGTGCAGAGCACTGTATATGGGGCACAGCTATGGGGCACAATGAACGGTGCAGAGCACTATATGGGGCACAGATATGGGGCACAATGAACGGTGCAGAGCACTGTATGGGGCACAGCTATGGGACAAAATGAACGGTGCAGAGCATTGTATATGGGGCACAGATATGGGCAATAATGAACGGTGCCAAGCACAGTATGGGGCACAGATATGGGACAAAATGAACGGTGCCGAGCACAGTATGGGGCACAGCTATGGGACAAAATGAACGGTGCCGAGCACAGTATGGGGCACAGCTATGGGACAATAATGAACGGTGCAGAGCATTGTATATGGGGCACAGATATGGGGCAATAATGAACGGTGCCGAGCACAGTATGGGGCACAGCTATGGGACAAAATGAACGGTGCAGAGCACTATACGGGGCACAGCTATAGGACAAAATGAACGGTGCAGAGCACTATATGGGGCACAGCTATGGGGAAATATGAACGGTGCAGAGCACTATATGGCACAGCTATGGGGAAATAATGATCTATTTTTATTTTTGAAATTCACTGGTAAATGCTGCATTTCCACCCTAGGCTTATACTCGAGTCAATAAGTTTTCCCAGTTTTTTGTGGCAAAATTAGGGGGGTCGGCTTATACTCGGGTCGGCTTATACTCGAGTATATACGGTATATTTACCGGGGACTGACCTAACATTGCAATTGATTTTTGCACAAAACTTGGTGTTTTATTTATGTACTGATGATTGTTCTAATACTGTATTCATGTACTGGTCGTAGTTCTGGTGCTGTATTCATGAACTGACAGTGATTCTGAACCTGTATTCCTGTACTAATGTTGTTTCTAGTGTTGTATTCATGTACTAATTTTTGTTTTTTTTGTTGTATTCCTGTACTGATGATGGTTCTCCTGCTGTATTCATTAACTGATGATGATTTTGACCCCATGTTCCTGTACTGATGGTGGTTTTGGTGCTGTATTCATGTACTGATGGGGATTCTAGTGCTGTATTCATGTACCGATAATGGTTTTGAATCTGCTTTCACGTATTGAAGATTGTTATGGTGATTTAATTACATACAGAGTCTATAGAAAAAATTCATTAATTCTTATTGGGATAATAATGATCAGGCTTTCTTATTAGCTCTTTATATCAGAGAGCAAATTATAGGCTTTGATATAGTGAGTAGAAAATATTATATACAATAGGCTGTAGGCAAGATAATAATGAGCAATTGAGGCTCAGTAAGTAAGCTTTGTTGCTAGCTGTATTTGTCATGTAATGGATGTAAATGTTAGACAGATCCCTTTAACCATATTTCTAGATGGCTACACAAACATCTGCATGACACTCATATTATAGATTTGCATCATGATTAGTGTTGAGCATTCCGATACCGCAAGTATCGGGTATCGGCCGATACTTGCGGTATCGGAATTCCGATACCGAGATCCGATATTTTTGTGATATCGGGTATCGGTATCGGAAGTGTAAAATAAAGAATTAAAATAAAAAATATTGTTATATTCACCTCTCCGGCGGCCCCTGGACATCAGCGGGAGGATCCGGCGTCCGGCACGGCTTCTTTCTTCAAAATGCGCGCCTTCAGGACCTGTGGAATGACGTCCCGGCTTCTGATTGGTCGCGTGCCGCCCATGTGACCGCCACGCGACCAATCAGAAGCCGCGACGTCATTCCTCAGCTAAAGTCCTAGAATGAGCGCCTTCTAGGACCTGAGGAATGACGTCGCGGCTTCTGATTGGTCGCGTGGCGGTCACATGGGCGGCACGCGACCAATCAGAAGCCGGGACGTCATTCCACAGGTCCTGAAGGCGCGCATTTTGAAGAAAGAAGCCGTGCCGGACGCCGGATCCTCCCGCTGATGTCCAGGGGCCGCCGGAGAGGTGAATATAACAATATTTTTTATTTTAATTCTTTATTTTACACTTTAATATGGATCCCAGGGCCTGAAGGAGAGTTTCCTCTCCTTCAGACCCTGGGATCCATGAGGATACATTCCGATACTTGATGTCCCATTGACTTGTATTGGTATCGGATATCGGTATCGGCGATATCCGATATTTTTCGGGTATCGGCCGATACTATCCGATACCGATACTTTCAAGTATCGGACGGTATCGCTCAACACTAATCATGATGGAAGTAATGCTGACCATACAGATAAGAATACAATACTGGTATAAGTAATGAGCTAGCTCCAGGCAAACCATCCATATTTCATGTCAGTATTTAACTCAGCACCTTAATACACCAACATCAATGCGGCCTTTGCTTTTTTATTGTATTCTGAGCTTGCTCTTGTCCACATCTTCCTTTTTACTACAGCTACAAAAAATTATCATATTATGTATAAGATGTCATACAGATGTCAGGAGGAGTTCACCTCCTGAAAAAACGTTTCAATAGTGTCACCTATTGGTGGCTAGCCTGTAAGTCAATGTCAAACCTAGTTAAAGGTTATTGGCCAGTCCTATTACCCCTATTTGTAGACAGGACTGTTTATGAGCACTGTTTTTGTTCCTCATCATTTAAATACTTTTTTGATAAATCTCCAAGAATAAAGCTAGTAGCTACCAAGAGCTGCTTCAGTTTGAATACTTTTCCCCATCAGCTGAAAGGCTGATTTCACACATTAGTTTTTTTTTTCTCATACATAAAAACAGTCTGTATTTTTTTTTCAGTTTGCTGGACCCATTTATGGTCAGTGTGTCAGTTTTTACAATCTATGTTCCATCCTTTTTTTCATAGGAAAAAAATTCTTATCTTTTACCCATTAACCCCTTCACGACCTTGGACATACGTTGGAATGATTTCCTGACCTTGGACATACTGGGTATGACCTGCCGATTTTGCACACACAGTAGCTGTGCGGCAGCATGTATTTTTATGCATGTGATATTTTAGTTTTTCTTTTTTATTAAAATTGCAAACATTTCTACATTCCTGTTTTTTTCAGTCAAGATGGTGTTACGACTGGCGGAACGCACCAAGTGCAAGATGTTATGGTACAAGGAGGTACAGTCCGAGGTCCACCGTGCAGGTGAAAACCCTGCTGCTAGTAGAGAGGACGATATGGCGGTACAATAAAGATACATACATGGGTTAACTTCACCCAGTGTGAAGGAAGCGAACCCTGTTGCGTCACAGGGCCGCGGTACCGCACAAAGAGCGCAAGCAAGGAGACTCAGAACTCAATCCCAAGACTTAGGATTTGAGTTCAAAAGACCTCATGCGCTCGACACCGTAACAGGGGTGTCAGAGAAACTAAAATAATATAATTTAAGTGGCACAAGAGTGCGTGCGGTGCTGCACAAACGGACGCCGCTAACCACCCAGGCTTGGGTCAGGTAAGCGCACGGCGCCGTACAGGTGGTCACAGCAACTAGACGCTGTTATGTGTGTTTCGTGCTGATGGCTAGTCGGGCGCTAGATAACTACCATCATCCGCAAACAGTCAACAACACTAGGGAGGGATATTTAGGAGCTTTCATCGTTCGACATACATCCATCTACACACACACATAATATCAAGACAATACTAGCGCATGGCCGTGCGGTCATGCGCAGCTTATATAGTTGCAGCACAGGAAGCTGCTACCGAAGTTTTGCCCTTTCAGGACCTTCCAGGAGGACCAATGGGATGTGCTGCAATACCTGAGCATGTGACCCTCGATCTCCAATGGGAGATCCTGCCCTGGGCATGCTCAGACAGAGAAAAGCAGGACTTAGATCCAGAAACGCCCACTCGCCGCTGCCCAGCACTGGCTTCAATGGCAGAAGCAGGAAAAGCAGCAGTAACTCTTCGCACAGAGTCAGACTGAGCGAGACGCTGGGATCGACGTCCCTGCTGAGCAGACTCCACTGCGGCTGGAGAAGAATGGGAGACCGCAGCGGAGATGGATCGAGATTCCCCCTGTGCAGAGGCAGGAACTTGACCCCTAACAGACGGGGAGCAGAGTATACATTAATGAGAAAGAAAATGAACTTTTTTGAATTTACCAAATGGTTGAAATGAAACAAGGAGTGAAACATTTAAAGGGGTCTGAATACTTTCCATACCTACCTACTGTATATACAGCCATACATACATAGATTTGCTTTGTCACTCAGAACTCCATTGTATAATACTGCCCTGGAGCCATTCAAAGAGGTTATGCTTGTGTAACTAAGACAAGAGAGACAAATTTTGTGGACTGGTTTTGAAGAACAAACAATGACAGATTCAAACTGTAGGATAACAAGAACAAGGGACAAAACCTTAGTGATATTTTTCACCACACCCTAAGTGAAAGGTGTATCATGATTTGCAGTGATTTTCCAAGGAGAGCATAATTTTAGCAAGGGTAAGTCAAGATCTTTTGCAATGTTAGCATCAACAAAATACAGAACTGCTGTTGCAGAACTGCAATCAATAAAAGTCTCAAGCTACACAGAGTTTTCTATTTCAGAAGAATAAGCAGGGAGCAATAATTTTGCAGAATCATAGAGGAATACTCAGGCCCACCTAAGTGCTGGTGTCTTTCCGACAGTGGTTGTTTTGGGCAGGCTTGCTTCTGATGTCCAGATTCTCTACATTTGCTACCAAGATCCTCTTTTTGTCACATGACCACTTGTTAATAGGAGTGAGTCTTCTCAATTGGTATGGGCTCCTCACTAAGAATAATAGGTACACAAGTCTTATGGGAAGGTGCAAATTCAGCTGTGCATTCTTGTCTATGTTTGCACAACTGCCTATCGAGAGGGATTGCCAGGGACTGAGTCAAGTGAGTCTGATGATGGGATCTTTACTAACATTTCCTTGACTTGGTCAGACAGTCCAAAATGAAACGGATGTCTTGATTATTCCACTGTGAGGTTGTGACCTAGTGCTGAAACTCAGTGCAGTACTCCTCAGCAGTAGATCAGCTCTGGTGAAAGCCTGTTTATTTTTTCTTCTGCTAAAACAACTCTGTCAGGAACTTCATATAGAAGCCATAACACCTCAAAAACAAGTTAACTGAAAAGTTCTGGAGCATCAGGGGCTAGGGAACAAACAAGCCTGAGGGTCACCCTACAGCATGGAAATGATGAGTCCCACATGCTGGCTTTCAGAACCAAATGAATGTGGGGGGAATGTGAAATACAGGCGACAGATTTTCCTGAAGCTAAAAAAATTCTTATGGCCTCTTGAACATCAGAAAGACAAGTTAACCTTAGATTCATAAGTGATCACTAGGGCTGCTGCAAGGGCTTTGCCCTGAGCAGTTTCAAGATATCAAAACTGCTTTGCAAGATACTGGACTGACTAGGCCGGGTCTTGCATCTGATTGAACACCACTTGGATCTATCACATAAATGTCACAAGGGCACTTTGCACTGAACACTCTTTACCAGATCACAGAGGTTGCCCTGGCCTTCACCCTGTATTTCATGTGTATTGTGCAGGGATCTAGACTAATACAGATGCTTTGGCTGGTGCTACAGAGTAAGATGTTCCTTTTTACAACCAGACTAGTCAGTTAAATGGGTTACAACATTGAGGTACAGGTGGGTACAAAATCATTAGGCAGGAAAATATTAAACATGCCAAAGTCAGAATTAGGAATATCCACCAAGACACAGGAGCTGAGATATACACAAGAGCTGGTCAGACTTTAATCCCAAAGCTTCAGGACTGGCAAGAGCCAGGAAACAAAGCCACCAAATAGTCGCCATGTAACTATTAGATTAAAAATGTCTCCATTCTTGAGAACAAAGAAGATATTTTATAAGAAGTAAATTAAAAAGTTGCTTGTTTGTACAAGAACTTTGAAATTTTAACCATTTATGCACATGAAATAACTCCTAATACAATGATAGAGTAGGTTTTAATGTTGCACCAAACACCATGATTTCAAGAAATTAAGTATTCATTCACTTTGGAGTAAAGAATAATATTATGCAGTTTTCTCAGAAACTCTGATGAAATATATTTTGGCAATTATAATTACAGTGAGCAGATGGCGAAAGCCTAATAAAATCACTTTGAAAATAAATGAATTTGCCAGGCTTTAATTCTTGATTACATGCACGATTTCTCCATTTAATTTTAGAATGGATCCTGATGTCCATGCCTATGGGAGATTTTTCCTGCATGTAGATGCAATAAAATAAAATGGGAAAACCAGTAAACAGCATGTAAAAGTATTGCAGGAAATATTAAGATTGAGGTGTTTTAAAACACGCTTAGGTTTTGTTAGACTGTAAGCTACAAATTCCCAGTTTTGATTGAAAGCACTAAATTGGTGGCCAATGTAATTCCACAAGTTTTTATCAAACAGTTTTGAGTGTTTACATCGAAGATAAGTCATTCACATAATATACATAAAGCTTAACCCCTTCACCCCAAAGCCTGTTTTCACCTAAGTGACAGGGCCAATTTTTACAATTCTGACCACTGTCACTTTATGAGGTCATAACTCTGAAACGCTTCAACGGATCCTGGTGATTCTGACACTGTTTTCTCGTGACATATTGTACTTCATGATAGTTGTAAAACTTCTTCGATATGACTTGCATTTATTTGTGAAAAAAACAAAAATTTGTCGGAAATTATGAAAATTTAGCAATTTTCAAACTCTTAGTTTTTATGCCCTTAAATTAGAGAGTTATATCACATAATATAGTTAATAAACAACATTTCCCACATGTCTGCTTTACATCAGCACAATTTTGGAAACATAATTTTTTTTTGTTAGGACGTTATAAGGGTTAAAAGTTGACCAGCGATTTCTCATTTTTGCAACAAAATTTGCAAAACCATTTTTTTACGGACCACCTCACACTTGAAGTGACTTTGAGGGGTCTATATGACAGAAAATGCCCAAAAGTGACACCATTCTAAAAACTGCACCCCTCAAGGTACTCAAAACCACATTCAAAAAGTTTATTAACCATTCAGGTGCTTCACAGGAATTTTTTGAATGTTTAAAAAAATTGAACATTTAACTTTTTTTCACAAAATTTTTACTTCAGGTCCAATTTGTTTCATTTTACTAAGGGTAACAGGAGAAATTGGACCACAAAAGTCATTGTACAATTTGTCCTGAGTACGCCGATACCCCATATGTGGGGGTAAACCACTGTTTGGGTACATGGCAGAGCTCGGAAGGGAAGGAGCGCCATTTGACTTTTCAATGCAAGATTTGCTGGAATTGAGATCGGAGCCCATGTCACGATTGGAGAGCCCCTGATGTGCCTAAACAGTGGAAACCCCCACAAGTGACACCATTTTGGAAAGTAGAAACCCTAAGGAACTAATCTAGATGTGTGGTGAGCACTTTGAACCTCCAAGAGCTTCACAGAAGTTTATAATGTAGAGCCGTAAAAAAAATGTTATATTAATTTTCACAAAAAATGATCTTTTTGCCCCAAATTTTTTATTTTCCCAAGGGTAACAGGATAAATTGGACCCCAAAAGTTGTTGTGCAATTTGTCCTGAGTACGCCGATACTTCATATATGGGGATAAACCACTGTTTGAGCGCATGGCAGAGCTCGGAAGGGAAGGAGTGCCATTTGATTTTTCAATGCAAAATTGGCTGGAATTGAGATCGGACGCCATGTCGCATTTGGAGAGCCCCTGACGTGCCTTAACAGTGAAACCCCCCACAAGTGACCCCATTTTGGAAAGAAGACCCCCTAAGGAACTTATCTAGATGTGTGGTGAGCACTTTTAACCCCCAATTGTTTCGCTAAAGTTTAGAATGTAGCATTGTGAAAATTAAAAAATCATTTTTTCTTTCCACAAAATGATGTTTTAGCCCGCAATTTTTTTTTCCCAAGGGTAACAGGAGAAATTGGACCACAAATGTTATTGTCCAATTTGTCCTGAGTACGCTGATACCCCACATGTGAGGGTAAACCCCTGTTTGGGCACACGGGAGAGCTCGGAAGGGAAGGAGCACTGTTTTACTTTTTCAACGCAGAATTGGCTGGAATTGAGATCGGACGCCATGTCGTGTTTGGAGAGCCCCTGATGTGCCGAAACAGTGGAAACCCCCCAATTATAACTGAAACCCTAATCTAAACACACCCCTAACCCTAACCACCTTTTGAGTGCATGGCAGAGCTCGGAAGGGAAGGAGCACCGTTTGAAATGCAGACTTAGATGGAATGGACTGCAGGTGTCATGTTGCAT
Source organism: Ranitomeya imitator (assembly GCF_032444005.1). NCBI lineage: Eukaryota > Metazoa > Chordata > Amphibia > Anura > Dendrobatidae > Ranitomeya > Ranitomeya imitator. The sequence continues at coordinate 465,997,598 of NC_091285.1, forward strand.
TTGCAGAGCCCCTGATGTACCTAAACAGTAGAAACCCACCACAAGTGACCCCATATTGGAAACTAGACCCCCCAAGGAACTTATCTAGATGTGTTGTGAGAGCTTTGAACCAACAAGTGTTTCACTACAGTTTATAACGCAGAGCCGTGAAAATAAAAAATATTTTTTTTCCACGAAAATGATATTTTAGCCCCCACGTTTTTATTTTCCGAAGGGTAACAGGACAAATTAGACCCCAAAAGTTGTTGTCCAACTTGTCCTGAGAACGCTGATACCCCATATGTTGGGGGGAACCACTGTTTGGCTGCACGGCAGAGCTCGGAAGGGAAGGAGCGCCATTTGAAATGCAGACTTACATGGATTGGTCTGCAGGCGTCATGTTGCATTTGCAGAGCCCCTGATGTACCTAAACAGTAGAAACCCCCCACAAGTGACCCCATATTGGAAACTAGACCCCCCCAGGGAACTCATCTAGATGTGTTGTGAGAGCTTTGAACCAACAAGTGTTTCACTACAGTTTATAACGCAGAGCCGTGAAAATAAAAAATATTTTTTTTTCCACGAAAATGATATTTTATCCCCTATGTTTTTATTTTCCCAAGGGTAACAGGACAAATTGGACCCCAAAAGTTGTTGTCCAACTTGTCCTGAGAACGCTGATACCCCATATGTTGGGGGGAACCACTGTTTGGGCACACAGGAGAACTCGGAAGGGAAGGAGCACTGTTTTACTTTTTCAAAGCAGAATTGGCTGGAATTGAGATCGGACGCCATGTCGCGTTTGGAGAGCCCCTGATGTGCCTAAACAGTGGAAACCCCCAATTATAACTGAAACCCTAACCCCAACCCTAACCCTAGCCCTAACCCTAGCCCTAACCCTAATGGGAAAATGGAAATAAATACATTTTTTTTACATTTTATTATTTTTCCCTAACTAAGGGGGTGATGAAGGGGGGTTTGATTTTCTTTTATAGTGTTTTTTTGGCGGATTTTTAGGGTTGGCAGCTGTCACACACTAAAAGAAGCTTTTTATTGCAAAAAATAGTTTTTGCATCACCACATTCTGAGAGCTATAATTTATCCATATTTTGGCCCACAGAGTCATGTGAGATCTTGTTTTTTGCGGGACGAGTTGACGTTTTTACTGGTAACATTTTCGGGCAGATGACATTTTTTGATCGCTTTTTATTCCGATTTTTGGGAGGCGGAATGAACAAAAGTCAGCAATTCCTGAATTTCTTTTAGGGGGGGCGTTTATACCGTTCCACGTGTGGTAAAATGGATAAAGCAGTTTTATTCTTCAGGTCAGTACGATTACAGCGATACCTCATTTATGTAATTTTTTTTATGTTTTGGCGCTTTTACACAATAAAAACTATTTTATATAAAAAAATAATTGTTTTTGCATCACATTATTCTGAGAGCTATAACTTTTTTATTTTTCTGCTGATGATGCTGTATGGCAGCTTTTTTTTTGCGAGACAAGATGACGTTTTCAGCGGTACCATGGTTATTTATATCCGTTGTTTTGATCGCGTTTTATTCCACTTTTTGTTCGCCTGTATGATAATAAAGCAATGTTTTTTGCCTTGTTTTTTATTTATTTTTTTTGCGGTGTTCACTGAAGGGGTTAACTAGTGGGATAGTTTTATAGAGCGGGTCGTTACGGATGTGGCGATACCAAATATGTGTACATTTATTGTTTTTTTTTTAATTTACATAAATAAATGGATTTATTGGGAAATGTTTTTTTTTTTAAATTTGGGGATTTTTTTTTTTTTTTTTTACACATTCTATTTTTTTTTTTTAAACTTTCTACCATTGTCCCAGGGTGGGATCTGACAGGCAGTTTAGCTGGCTTTCCAGCGCCTGCTCTTAGCAGGCGCCGGCTAGCCAGGTCATTTCATGACCCGGAAGGAGTCCGGCGGCCATCTTGGATCCGGGGACTCCTTCCGGGTCACCGGAGCAACGCGATCTCATTGCGTTGCTCCGGTGGGAGAGTGCAGGGAGCCCCCGTCCCTGCGCGATCCCCCTCTATGCCGCTGTCACTACTGACAGCGGCATCAGAGGGGTTAAATGCCCGCGATCGGCGATAGCGCCGATCGTGGGCATTGCTGCGTGGTGTCAGCTGTCATATACAGCTGACACCCGCACCCGATCAACGCGGCGCTCAGCGCGAGACCGCGGTGATCGGTGCGCCGTACTAGTACTGCTGCTGGCACAAATGCAGTGACGGCAGCGCAGTACTAGTACGGCGCGTGGCGCGAAGGGGTTAAAGAGTAACCATCATTTTAATTTTTATTTCATAAATCAAGAGTACAAATAGAATTAAGAAACTTTGTAATGTATGTTATCAGAGAAATATTTCTCTGCCAGGACTGATCATTCACTTTCAAAATTCTCAATTCTCAGGTAGCATCTGTATGAAGGGAAGGTTGATTATTACATTACTGAAACAGGAGGTGACAATTACTACTGATAAGATATTCTGTAGACCAGAGGAGAATGGGCTCTGCCTATAGCTCCCCCTCTTCCTCCCTCACCTCCTCCCCTTTACATAGAATATTATCAGTAGCAGCTGTCATCTCCTATTTCAGTAATGGGAAAATCTTTCTTTACTGAGTACAGATTTTACCTGAAAATTGAGAATTTTGAAAATCACTGATGGATCCAGGAGGAGAAAGAAGCAGATTTCTTTGATACGATATATTACAACGTTGCTTATTTTCATATGTATGCTGACGAAACTCATATCTACCTCTCTGGCCCAGATGTCACCTCTTTGCTGTCCCGAATCTCGGTATGTCTATCAGCCATATCCTCCTTCTTATCACGCTTCCCAAAGCTCAATGTGAACAAAACTGAACTCATCATCTTTCCCCCATCTAACCCAACTCCCTCACTTGACTTGTCTATCACAATAAATTATATCACACTTTTTTCTGTACTGGAAGTCTGCTGAGTAACCCTCAATTCTACCCTGTTCTTCAAACCACTCATGCAAACTTTTACCACCTACTGCCGCCTCCAGCTCAAAAATATTTCCAGAATCTGTCCTTTCCAAAACCCAGAATTTACTAAAATGTTAGTGCCTGCATGTCCTCATCATCTCCCACCTTGACAACTCAAATATCCTCATCTGTGGCCACCCTGCTAACACTCTTGCACAGCTCCTGTCCGTTCTTAACTCTTGATGACTAATCCACCTCCCTCCATGCTACTCCTCTGAAAATTCTTTAATTGTCTCCCAATTCCCTATCATATCCAGTTCAAACTACTGACATTGACTTACAAAGCTGTCCATAATCTGTCCCTTCCATATGTCTTCAAACTAATCTCTCATTATAATTTCCTCATTACTTGAGGGAGATTGTATTGTATCTTCCCTCACATAATCTTTGGTCCTCCCAGGACATCTTTCTCTCTTCCACACTTATACATTCCTCACCCAATCGCCTCCAAAACGTCTCCTGAGTATCACCCATCATCTGGAATTCTTTGCCCCAACATGTCTAATTATCCACCACATTTGGAACCATTCTGATGAAATTTGAAAACCCACCTCTTCAAGAAAGCTTACAGTTTACAATGACCCTTCTGCCACCTCACGAACACCTGAGCTGCTGCAATTCCCCCAACCTTTTGTCTTTTGCCCATTATCCGGTAGACTGTAAACCCACGAGGGCAGGGCCCTCTCTTTTCCATACCAGTCCCTCCTTGTTTGCTTATTGTAATTTATGTTAGTATTTTGTATGTAACGCCTTCTCATGTACAGCACCATGGAATCAATGGTGCTCTAAAATAAAAAAAAAAATGATTTAACTACAGTTACTCTTTAAATGTTCACATTGTATTGAGATATGATACAAGTTCAATTTAATACTGTACAATTTCTAAAATATTAAAAATTATGACTTTTCGTGCAATAAATTACCAACATTGTTTAAAACGTTGTGTGATCGTCTCTATATGCTTCAATATAGGACTCCAATTTTTGGAACCCCTCAATAACTGCTGTGTGGAAGTTAAGATATTAAAATCTTTGGATTATTGAAGTCAAGGCCTTTAAACCTGTCAAACACAGCTGTATTGCAAAGTTTGGGGAAACCCTTAAAAAGTAGATGACTAATCCTAAATGCCCAATTTTTAGTTGCCCTTTAACCCCTTAACAACCGTCGATACACCTTTTTAACGGAGGCAGTTAAGGGTACTTAAACCACAGGGCTGCTTTTTAACGGTGCTGAGGAATAAGTGTATAGCGCCCTCAGAGTCAGAATTTCTCTAGGGTCTCAGATACCGGGGGTAGCTGAGAAACCAGGGAACATGCTTCGGGTCAGTTTTTACCGACCCCAGTGTTGCGATCGCTGTTATTAATGGCATAATGGCGACCGCAAAAAAAAGTATGTTTTTCCATTTAACCCCTTCATGACCCAGCCTATTTTGACCTTAAAGACCTTGCCGTTTTTTGCAATTCTGACCAGTGTCCCTTTATGAGGTAATAACTCAGGAACGCTTCAACGGATCCTAGCGGTTCTGAGATTGTTTTTTCGTGACATATTGGGCTTCATGTTAGTGGTAAATTTAGGTCAATAAATTCTGCGTTTATTTGTGATAAAAACGGAAATTTGGCGAAAATTTTGAAAATTTAGCAATTTTCACATTTTGAATTTTTATTCTGTTAAACCAGAGAGATATGTGACACAAAATAGTTAATAAACAACATTTCCCACATGTTTACTTTACATCAGCACAATTTTGGAAACAAAATTTTTTTTTGTTAGGAAGTTATAAGGGTTAAAATTTGACCAGCGATTTGACATTTTTACAACGAAATTTACAAAACCATTTTTTTTAGGGACCACCTCACATTTGAAGTCAGTTTGAGGGGTCTATATGGCTGAAAATACCCAAAAGTGACACCATTCTAAAAACTGCACCCCTCAAGGTACTCAAAACCACATTCAAGAAGTTTATTAACCCTTCAGGTGCTTCACAGCAGCAGAAGCAACATGGAAGGAAAAAATGAACATTTAACTTTTTAGTCACAAAAATGATCTTTTAGCAACATTTTTTTTATTTTCCCAATGGTAAAAGGAGAAACTGAACCACAAAAGTTGTTGTCCAATTTGTCCTGAGTACGCTGATACCTCATATGTGGGGGTAAACCACTGTTTGGGCGCACGGCAGGGCTTGGAAGGGAAGGAGCGCCATTTGACTTTTTGAATCAAAAATTGGCTCCACTCTTTAGCGGACACCATGTCACGTTTGGAGAGCACCCGTGTGCCTAAAAATTGGAGCTCCCCCACAAGTGACCCCATTTTGGAAACTAGACGCCCCAAGGAACTTATCTAGATGCATAGTGAGCACTTTGAACCCCCAGGTGCTTCACAAATTGATGCGTAAATATGAAAAAGTACTTTTGTTTCACAAAAAAATTCTTTTAGCCTCAATTTTTTCATTTTCACATGGGCAACAGGATAAAATGGATCCTAAAATGTGTTGGGCAATTTCTCCTGAGTACACCAATACCTCACATGTGGGGGTAAACCACTGTTTGGGCACTCGGCAGGGCTCGGAAGGGAAGGCGCGCCATTTGACTTTTTGAATGGAAAATTAGCTCCAATTGTTAGCGGACACCATGTCGCGTTTAAACCACTGTTTGGGCACATGGTAAGGCTCGGAAGGGATGGAGCGCCATTTGACTTTTTGAATGAAAAATTATTTCCATCGTTAGCGGACACCATGTCGCGTTTGGATAGCTCCTGTGTGCCTAAACATTGGCGCTCCCCCACAAGTGACCCCATTTTGGAAACTAGACCCTCCAAGGAACTTATTTAGATGCCTTGTGAGCACTTTAAACCCTCAGGTGCTTCACAAATTGATCTGTAAAAATGAAAAAGTCCTTTTTTTTCACAAAAAAATTCTTTTCGCCTCAATTTTTTCATTTTCACATGGGCAGTAGGATAAAATGGATCATAAAATTTGTTGGGCAATTTCTCCCGAGTACGCCGATACCTCATATGTGGGGGTAAACCACTGTTTGGGCACTCGGCAGGGCTCGGAAGGGAAGGCGCGCCATTTGACTTTTTGAATGGAAAATTAGCTCCAATTGTTAGCGGACACCATGTCGCGTTTGGAGAGCCCCTGTGTGCCTAAACATTGGAGCTCCCCCACAAGTGACCCCATTTTGGAAACTAGACCCCCCAAGGAACTTATCTAGATGCATATTGTGCACTTTAAACCCCCAGGTGCTTCACAGAAGTTTATAACGCAGAGCCATGAAAATAAAAAATAATTTTTCTTTCCTCAAAAATGATTTTTTTAGCCTGGAATTTCCTATTTTGCCAAGGATAATAGGAGAAATTTCACCCCAAATATTGTTGTCCAGTTTGTCCTGAGTATGCTGATACCCCATATGTGGGGGTAAACCACTGTTTGGGCGCACGGTAGGGCTCGGAAGGGATGGCACGCCATTTGGCTTTTTAAATGGAAAATTAGCTCCAATCATTAGCGGACACCATGTCACGTTTGGAGAGCCCCTGTGTGCCTAAACATTGGAGATCACCCAGAAATGACCCCATTTTGGAAACTAGACCCCCAAAGGAACTAATCTAGATGTGTGGTGAGGACTTTGAACCCCCAAGTGCTTCACAGAAGTGTATAACGCAGAGCAATGAAAAAAAAAAAAAAAATTATTTTCTCAAAAATGATATTTTAGCCTGCAATTTTTTATTTTCCCAAGGGTAACAGGAGAAATTTGACCCCAAAAGTTGTTGTCCAGTTTCTCCTGAGTACGCTGATACCCCATATGTGGGGGTAAATCACTGTTTGGGCACATGCCGGGGCTCGGAAGTGAAGTAGTGACGTTTTGAAATGCAGACTTTGATGGAATGCTCTGTGGGCGTCACGTTGCGTTTGCAGAGCCCCTGATGTGGCTTAACAGTAGAAACCCCCCACAAGTGACCCCATTTTGGAAACTAGACCCCGAAAGGAACTTATCTAGATGTGTGGTGAGCACTTTGAACCCCCAAGTGCTTCATAGAAGTTTATAATGCAGAGCCGTGAAAATAATAAATACGTTTTCTTTCCTCAAAAATAATTATTTAGCCCAGAATTTTTTAATTTTCCCAAGGGTAACAGGAGAAATTTGACCCCAATATTTGTTGTCCAGTTTCTCCGGAGTACGGTGATACCCCATATGTGGGGGTAAACCACTGTTTGGGCACACGTTGGGGCTCGGCAGTGAAGTAGTGACGTTTTGAAATGCAGACTTTGATGGAATGCTCTGCGGGCGTCACGTTGCGTTTGCAGAGCCCCTGATGTGCCTAAACAGTAGAAACCCCCACAAGTGACCCCATTTTGGAAACTAGACCCCGAAAGGAACTTATCTAGATGTGTGGTGAGCACTTTGAACCCCCAAGTGCTTCATAGAAGTTTATAATGCAGAGCCGTGAAAATAATAAATACGTTTTCTTTCCTCAAAAATAATTATTTAGCCCAGAATTTTTTATTTTCCCAAGGGTAACAGGAGAAATTGGACCCCAATAGTTGTTGTCCAGTTTCTCCTGAGTACGCTGATACCCCATGTGTGGGGGTAAACCACTGTTTGGGCACACGTCGGGGCTCAGAAGGGAAGTAGTGACTTTTGAAATGCAGACTTTGATGGAATGGTCTGCGGGCGTCACATTGCGTTTGCAGAGCCCCTGGTGTGCCTAAACAGTAGAAACCCCCCACAAGTGACCACATTTTAGAAACTAGACCCCCCAAGGAACTTATCTAGATATGTGGTGAGCACTTTGAACCCCCAAGTGCTTCACAGACGTTTACAACGCAGAGCCGTGAAAATAAAAAATCATTTTTCTTTCCTCAAAAATGATGTTTTAGCAAGCATTTTTTTAGATTCACAAAGGTAACAGGAGAAATTGGACCCCAATAATTGTTGCGCAGTTTATCCTGAGTACACTGATACCCCATATGTGGGGGTAAACCACTGTTTGGGCACACGTCAGGGCTCGGAAGTGAGGGAGCACCATTTGACTTTTTGAATACGAGATTGGCTGGAATCAATGGTGGCGCCATGTTGCGTTTGGAGACCCCTGATGTGCCTAAACAGTGGTAACCCCTCAATTCTACCTCCAACACTAACCCCAACACACCCCTAACCCTAATCCCAACTGTAGCCATAACCCTAATCACAACCCTAACCACAACCCTAATTCCAACCCTAACCCTAAGGCTATGTGCCCACGTTGCGGATTCGTGTATGATATTTCCGCACCATTTTTGAAAAATCCGCGGGTAAAAGGCACTGCGTTTTACCTGCGGATTTTCCGCAGATTTCCAGTGTTTTTTGTGCGGATTTCACCTGCGGATTCCTATTGAGGAACAGGTGTAAAACGCAGCGGAATCCGCACAAAGAATTGACATGCTGCGGAAAATACAACGCAGCGTTTCCGCGCGGTATTTTCTGCACCATGGGCACAGCGGATTTGGTTTTTCATATGTTTACATGGTACTGTAAACCTGATGGAATACTGCTGCGAATCCGCAGCGGCCAATCCGCAGTGTGGGCACATGGCCTAATTCTAAAGGTATGTGCACACACTGCGGAAAACACTGCGGATCCGCAGCAGTTTCCCATGAGTTTACAGTTCAATGTAAACCTATGGGAACCAAAAATCGCTGTACACATGCAGCGGAAAAACTGCACGGAAACGCAGCGGTTTACATTCCGCAGCATGTCACTTCTTTGTGCGGATTCCGCAGCGGTTTTACAACTGCTCAAATAGAAAATCGTAATTGTAAAACCGCAGTGAAATGCGCAGAAAAAAACGCGGTAAATCCACCATAAATCCACAGCGGTTTAGCACTGCGGATTTATCAAATCCGCAGCGGTAAAATCCGCAGAGGACCAGAATACGTGTGCACATACCGAAACCCTAACCCTAGCCCTAACCCTACCCCTAACCGACCCCTAGCCCTAACCCTAGCCCTACCCCTAACCCTACCCCTAACCCTACCCCTAACCCTAGCCCTAACCCTAGCCCTACCCCTAACCCTACCCCTAACCCTAACCCTACCCCTAACCCTACCCCTAACCCTAACCCTACCCCTAACCCTAACCCTATTCTAACATTAGTGGAAAAAAAAAATTTCTTTATTTTTTTATTGTCCCTACCTATGGGGGTGACAAAGGGGGGGTCATTATTTTTTTTATTTTGATCACTGAGATAGATTATATCTCAGTGATCAAAATGCACTTTGGAACGAATCTGCCGGCCGGCAGATTCGGCGGGCGCACTGCGCATGCGCCCGCCATTTTGGAAGATGGCGGTGCCCAGGGAGAAGACGGACGGGACCCCGGCAGGATCGGTAAGTATGATGGGGTGGGGGGGATCGGAGCACGGGGGGGGGGGAATCGGAGCGCGGCAGGCGTGGAACGGAGCACGGGGGGCGTGGAACGGAGCACGGAGGGGCTGGAACGGAGCACGGGGGGGTGGAACGGAGCACGGGGGGATGGATCGGAATGCAGGGGGGGTGATTGGAGCACGGGGGGGTGATTGGAGCACGGGGGGAGCGGACAAGAGCACGGGGGGAGCGGAGCACTGGATGGAGGGGAGCCGGAGCAGTGTACCGGCCAGATCGGGGGGCTGGGGGGGCGATCGGTGGGGTGGGGTGGGGGCACATTAGTATTTCCAGCCATGGCCGATGATATTGCAGCATCGGCCATGGCTGGATTGTAATATTTCACCCGTTATAATAGGTGAAATATTACAAATCGCTCTGATTGGCAGTTTCACTTTCAACAGCCAATCAGAGCGATCGTAGCCACGAGGGGGTGAAGCCACCCCCCCTGGGCTAAACTACCACTCCCCCTGTCCCTGCAGATCGGGTGAAATGGGAGTTAACCCTTTCACCGGATCTGCAGGGACGCGATCTTTCCATGACGCCACATAGGCGTCATGGGTCGGACTGGCACCGACTTTCATGACGCCTACGTGGCGTCATGGGTCGGGAAGGGGTTAATTTCTCTCTCCTTTTATGTGATCGCACATCAGAAGAGAGAGAAATAGGGTCCCCTGATCCCCGTCCCGGTACCTCCAATGTCCCTGCAACCCCCTGTGAAGTCTCCTGGGCCGCCGGGATCTTCTTCCGGGTCAAAAAATGCCAGCCGACACCCGGCAACAATAGGAAATTTTTCCTATTATTAATTTTGATCACTGTGATAGACCATCACAGTGATCAAAATAAAAAAAATAGTAATCCAAACCCCCCCTTATCACCCCCTTAGTTAAGTAAAAATAATAAAGTAAAGAAAGTGTATTTATTTCCATTTTACCATTAGGATTAGAGATGGGCTAAAGTGAGTTGGGCTAAAGTGAGTTGGGCTAAAGTTAGGGTTAGGGTTGAGCTAAAGTGAGTTGTGCTAAAGTTAAGGTTAGGGTTCGGCTAAAGTGAGTTGGGCTAAAGTTAGGCTTAGGGCTAGGATTAGCATTAGAGCTAGAGTTAGGGTTGGGATTATGGTTAGGGGTGTGTTAGGGTTAGGTTTGTGCCTAGGGTTATGGTTAGGGTTATGATTAGGGCTGAGATTAGGGTTAGGGGTATGTTGGGGTTAGGGTTGTGGTTGTAGTTATGGTTAGGGTAGGGATTAGGGTTAGAGGTTTTGGGGTTAAGGTTGGAGTTAGAACTGGGGGGTTTCCACTGTTTAGGTACATCAGGGGGTCTCCAAACGCAACATGGTGCCACCATTGATTCCCGCCAATTTTGCATTCAAAAAGTCAAACGGTGCTCTCTCCCTTTTGAGCCCTGCAATGCACCAGAACTGTGGCTTTTCCCCACATATGGGGTATTGTCGTACTCAGGAGAAATTGCACAACAAAGTTTGTGGTCCATTTTCTCCTGATACACATGTGAAAATAAAAAAATGATTCCAAATTAATTCTTTTGTGAAAAAAGTAAAATGTTCATTTTTTCCTTCCATATTGCTATAGTAATCGTGAAGCACCTGAAGGGTTAATAAACTTCTTGAATGTGGTTTTGCGCACCTTGAGATGTGCAGTTTTTAGAATGGTGTCACTCTTGGGTATTTTCTGTTATATTGACCCCCCCCCACAGTCACTTCAAATGTGAGGTGGTCCCTAGAAAAATGGTTTTGTAAATTTTGTTGTAAAATAGAGAAATTGCTGGTCAACTTTAAACCCTCATAACGTCCTAACAAAAAAAATGTGTTTCCAAAATTGTGATGATGTAAAGTAGACGTGTGGAAAATGTTATTTATTATTTTGTGTGACACCACTCTCTGATTTAAGGGCATACAAATTTAAAGTTTGAAAATTGCAAAATTTTCGCCATATTTTCACTTTTTTCATAATTAAGCACAAGTCATATCAAATTTTTTTTACTACTAACATTAACCCCTCTGTGACCTTAGACGTACTATCCCGTCGAGGTGCCCTGGGCTTATCTGACCCTGGACGGGATAGTACGTCATAGCCGATCGGCCGCGCTCACGGGGGGAGCGCGGCCGATCGCGGCCGGGTGTCAGCTGCTTATCGCAGCTGACATCCGGCACTATGTGCCAGGAGCGGTCACGGACCGCCCCCGGCACATTAACCCCTGGCACACCGCGATCAAAGATGATCGCGATGTGCCGGCGGTGCAGGGAAGCACCGCGCAGGGAGGGGGCTCCCTGCGGGCTTCCCTGAGCCCCCCGCAGCAACGCGATGTGATCGCGTTGCTGCGAGGGTCTCCTCACCTCCCTCCCTGCTCGAGCCCCGGATCCAAGATGGCCGCGGATCCGGGTCCTGCAGGGAGGGAGGTGGCTTCACAGAGCCTGCTCAGAGCAGGCACTGTGAAGCAGCCTGCACTCATATCAGATCAGTGATCTGACAGAGTGCTGTGCAAACTGTCAGATCACTGATCTGTGATGTCCCCCCCTGGGACAAAGTAAAAAAGTAAAAAAAAAAATTTTCCAAATGTGTAAAAAAAAAAAAAAAAAAATATTTCAAAATAATGAAAAAAAAAAAAAATATTATTCCCATAAATACATTTCTTCATCTAAATAAAAAAAAAAAAACAATAAAAGTACACATATTTAGTATCGCCGCGTCCGTAACGACCCGACCTATAAAACTGTCCCACTAGTTAACCCCTTCAGTAAACACCGTAAGAAAAAAAAAAAAAAAACGAGGCAAAAAACAACGCTTTATTATCATACCGCCGAACAAAAAGTGGAATAACACGCGATCAAAAGGACAGATATAAATAACCATGGTACCGCTGAAAGCGTCATATTGTCCCGCAAAAAAAGAGCCGCCATACAGCATCATCAGCAAAAAAATAAAAAAGTTATAGTCCTGAGAATAAAGCGATGCAAAAATAATTATTTTTTCTGTAAAATAGTTTTTATCGTATAAAAGCACCAAACCATAAAAAAATGATATAAATGAGGTATCGCTGTAATCGTACTGACCCGAAGAATAAAACTGATTTATCAATTTTACCAAACGCGGAACGGTATAAACGCCTCCCCCAATAGAAATTCATGAATAGCTGGCTTTTGGTCATTCTTCCTCACAAAAATCGGAATAAAAAGCGATAAAAAAAAGTCACGTGCCCAAAAATGTTTTCAATAAAAACGTCAACTCGTCCCGCAAAAAACAAGACCTCACATGACTCTGTGGACCAAAATATGGAAAAATTATAGCTCTCAAAATGTGGTATTGCAAAAAATATTTTTTGCAATAAAAAGGGTCTTTCAGTGTGTGACGGCTGCCAATCATAAAAATCCGCTAAAAAACTCGCTATAAAAGTAAATCAAACCCCCCTTCATCACCCCCTTAGTTAGGGAAAAATAAAAAAAAATGTATTTATTTCCATTTTCCCATTAGGGCTAGGGTTAGGGCTAGGGTTAGGGCTAGGGTTAGGGCTAGGGTTAGGGTTAGGGTTAGGGTTAGGGCTAGGGTTAGGGCTAGGGTTAGGGCTAGGGCTAGGGTTAGGGTTAGGGCTAGGGTTAGGGCTAGGGTTAGGGTTAGGGCTAGGGTTAGGGCTAGGGTTAGGGCTAGGGTTAGGGCTAGGGTTAGGGCTAGGGTTAGGGCTAGGGCTAGGGTTAGGGTTGGGGCTACAGTTAGGGTTGGGGCTAAAGTTAGGGTTAGGGTTTAGATTACATTTACAGTTGGGAATAGGGTTGGGATTAGGGTTAGGGGTGTGTCAGGGTTAGAGGTGTGGTTAGGGTTACCGTTGGAATTAGGGTTAGGGGTGTGTTTAGATTAGGGTTTCAGTTATAATTGGGGGGTTTTCACTGTTTCGGCACATCAGGGGCTCTCCAAACACGACATGGCGTCCGATCTCAATTCCAGCCAATTCTGCGTTGAAAAAGTAAAACAGTGCTCCTTCCCTTCCGAGCTCTCCTGTGTGCCCAAACAGGGGTTTACCCCAACATATGGGGTATCAGCGTACTCAGGACAAATTGGACAACAACTTTTGTGGACCAATTTCTCCTGTTACCCTTGGGAAAATACAAAACTGGGGGCTAAAAAATAATTTTTGTGGGAAAACAAAAAGATTTTTTATTTTCACGGCTCTGCGTTATAAACTGTAGTGAAACACTTGGGGGTTCAAAGTTCTCACAACACATCTAGATAAGTTCATTGAGGGGTCTAGTTTCCAATATGGGGTCACTTGTGGGGGGTTTCTACTGTTTAGGTACATTAGGGGCTCTGCAAACGCAATGTGACGCCTGCAGACCAATCCATCTAAGTCTGCATTCCAAATGATGCTCCTTCCCTTCCGAGCCCTCCCATGCGCCCAAACGGTGGTTCCCCCCCACATATCGGGTATCAGCGTACTCACGACAAATTGGACAACAACATTTAGGGTCCAATTTCTCCTGCTAACCTTGGAAAAATACAAAACTGGGGGCTAAAATATAATTTTTGTGGAAAAAAAAATATTTTTTATTTGCATGGCTCTGCGTTATAAACTGTAGTGAAATACTTGGGGGTTCAAAGCTCTCACAACACATCAAGATGAGTTCCTTAGGGGGTCTACTTTCCAAAATGGTGTCACTTGTGGGGGGTTTCTACTGTTTAGGTACATTAGGGGCTCTGCAAACGCAATGTGACGCCTGCAGACCATTCCATCTAAGTCTGCATTCCAAATGGCGCTCCTTCCCTTCCGAACCCTCCCATGCGCCCAAACGGTGGTTCCCCCCCACATATGGGGTATCAGCGTACTCAGGACAAATTGGACAACTTTTGTGGTCCAATTTCTCCTGTTACCCTAGGGAAAATACAAAACTGGGGGCTAAAAAATAATTTTTGTGGGAAAAAAATTTTGTTTTATTTTTATGGCTCTGCATTATAAACTTCTGTGAAGCTCTTGGTGGGTCAAAGTGCTCACCACACATCCAGATAAGTTCCTTAGGGGGTCTACTTTCCAAAATGGTGTCACTTGTGGGGGGTTTCAATGTTTAGGCACATCAGTGGCTCTCCAAACGCAACATGGCGTCCCATCTCAATTCCTGTCAATTTTGCATTGAAAAGTCAAACGGCGCTCCTTCCCTTCCGAGCTCTCCCATGCGCCCAAACAGTGGTTTACTGCCACATATGGGGTATAAGCGTACTCGGGACAAATTGGACAACAACTTTTGAGGTCCAATTTCTTCTCTTACCCTTGGAAAAATAAAAAATTGGGGGCAAAAATATAATTTTTGTGAAAAAATATGATTTTTTATTTTTACGGTTCTGCATTATAAACTTCTGTGAAGCACTTGGTGGGTCAAAGTGCTCACCACACCTCTAGATAAGTTCCTTAGGGGGTCTACTTTCCAAAATGGTGTCACTTGTGGGGGGTTTCAATGTTTAGGCACATCAGTGGCTCTCCAAACGCAACATGGCGTCCCATCTCAATTTCTGTCAATTTTGCATTGAAAAGTCAAACTGCGCTCCTTCCCTTCCGAGCTCTCCCATGCGCCCAAACAGTGGTTTACTGCCACATATGGGGTATCAGCGTACTCGGGACAAATTGGACAACAACTTTTGAGGTCCAATTTCTTCTCTTACCCTTGGAAAAATAAAAAATTGGGGGCAAAAATATAATTTTTGTGAAAAAATATGATTTTTTATTTTTACGGTTCTGCATTATAAACTTCTGTGAAGCACTTGGTGGGTCAAAGTGCTCACCACACATCCAGATAAGTTCCTTAGGGGGTCTACTTTCCAAAATGGTGTCACTTGTGGGGGGTTTCAATGTTTAGGCACATCAGTGGCTCTCCAAACGCAACATGGCGTCCCATCTCAATTCCTGTCAATTTTGCATTGAAAAGTCAAATAGCGCTCCTTCCCTTCCGAGCTCTCCCATGCGCCCAAACAGTGGTTTACTGCCACATATGGGGTATCGGCGTACTCAGGACAAATTGGACAACAACTTTTTGGGTCCAATTTCTCCTGTTACCCTTGGTAAAATAAAACAAATTGGAGCTGAAGTAAATTTTTTGTGTAAAAAAGTTAAATGTTCATTTTTATTTAAACATTCCAAAAATTCCTATTAAACACCTGAAGGGTTAATAAACTTCTTGAATGTGGTTTTGAGCACCTTGAGGGGTGCAGTTTTTAGAATGGTGTCACACTTGGGCATTTTCTATCATATAGACCCCTCAAAATGACTTCAAATGAGACGTGGTCCCTAAAAAAAAATGGTGTTGTAAAAATGAGAAATTGCTGGTCAACTTTTAACCCTTATAACTCCCTAACAAAAAAAAAAATTGGTTCCAAAATTATGCTGATGTAAAGGAGACATGTGGGAAATGTTACTTATTAAGTATTTTGTGTGACATATCTCTGTGATTTAATTGCATAAAAATTCAAAGTTTGAAAATTGCGAAATTTTCAAAATTTTCGCCAAATTTCCGTTTTTTTCACAAATAAACGCAGGTACTATCAAAGAAATTTTACCACTATCATGAAGTACAATATGTCACGAGAAAACAATGTCAGAATCACCAGGATCCGTTGAAGCGTTTCGGAGTTATAACCTCATAAAGGGACAGTGGTCAGAATTGTAAAAATTGGCCTGGTCATTAACGTGCAAACCACCCTTGGGGGTAAAGGGGTTAAGTACAATATGTCACTAAAATACAGTCTCAGAATCAGTGGGATCAGTTAAAGTGTTCCAGAGTTATAACCTTATAAAGTGACAGTGGTCACTGTCAAATTGGCCTGGTCATTAAGTACCAAATTGGCTCTGTCACTAAGGGGTTACTCTTTCATAGCTTCAGTAGTTTAACCCCTTAGTGACGGAGCCAAATTTTTGAAATCTGACCAGTGTCACTTTATGTGGTAATAACTCTGGAATGCTTCAACAAAGCCCAGTGATTTTGAGATTGTTTTTTCGTGACACATTATACTTTATGGTAATGGTAAATTTAGGTTGATATGCTTTATGTTTATTTATAAAAAATATCAGAAATTTGAAAAAAATGTTAAAAAATTAGCAATTTTCAAACTTTGAATGATTATCCCTTTAATCCCAATAGTCATACCACAGCAAAACATTAATAAATAACATTTCCCACATGTCTGCTTTACATCAGCACCATTTGCAAAATGTTATTTTATTTTGTTAGCATTTTAGGAGGATTAAAAATGTAGCAACAATTTAAATTTTTTTCAAGGAAATTTACAAAATGTATTTTTTTAGGGACCTATCCATGTTTGAAGTGAATTTGGGGGTCCTATATATAGGGAAATCCCCACAAGTGATACCATTTTAAAAACAGCACCCCCTGACATATTGAAAACTGCAGTCAGGTCGTTTGTTAACCCTTCGGGTGATTTTCAGGAATTAATGCAAAGTGGCATGAGAAAAATGAAAATCTGTATTTTTATCACCTAAATGTCACTAACTTCTGAACAGGTTACTACAGCCGACAGACTCTAAGGCCACTATTTGGTCATGAATTTCCATGACAAACATCAGGACCATGCAATCATGATCTGAGACCACCAATTGGGATAAAGAGGAAGCCCCCACAGTCTGTTAACCGTTTATAATGATGTAGTCACTATTGACAGCAGCATCTAAGGGGTTAAATAGATTTGGATGGTGCAAACACTGATCATGGCTGATGCAGCAAGTTGTCAGCTATAGTGGACAGCTGACAGCTACTGGATTGTCACCTGTATGGGGATATAAGTCTCTTACATCTCAGGTCAGTTAAAAGGCGTATTGGCGGTCACTAAGGGGTTAAATCTGGATCTCTCTGGTAAGAATTAGGATGGATTACCTGGACTACTGGTTTTCCAGACATGTCAAAATACAGTATCTTTTAGGTCTTTTAAGAAAGTATTTCTCCATTTGTCTCATTTTCTAAACCTCTATGTAGTCTTTTAGAAAAACTTCAATATTGAAAGCAGTATGTGCAGCAATATTGTTATGTCTTATAACTGTGCAGTACATAGGACAAATAATATATCTTTATTGTTTATTTTTGCTTTTCTTGCTCTGATTTGCATTGTTGATGGTTTACAGGAGAAAACAATTGGCGTTACCTTTGATTATACAAACCATACAATAAAGTCACATTGTAGTGCTGTGCCTATGAATGTCCCTGTATTATTGGCATGGTTATTTATCCATGAAAATTCCAAATTACCAGGTTCAATTGGAACGTGTTCTTAAAAATAGGGTTGAGCGAAACGGGTCGGCCACTTTCAGAAGTCGCCGACTTTTGGCAAAGTCGGGTTTCATGAAACCCGACCCGACCCCTGTGTGGGGTCGGCCATGAAGTCGGCGATCTTCTGAATGTGGTATCGGAATTCCGATCCCGATTTCCGATATGTTTGCAATATTGGAAATCGGTTTCGGAATCCATATTAGGAATAATATCTATAATAGGAATATACTCACCCTCGGACGCGCCCTGCTTCTTTCCGGCAGCCTTCCTTCCTAAGAATCAGCGCTTGAAGGACCTTGCGTGATGTCGCGGTGACGTCGCGGCTTGTGATTGGTCACGCGAGCGGTCACATGGGCGGCCGCGCGACCAATCACAAGCCGCGACGTCACCGCGATGTCACCGCAAGGTCCTGGAAGCGCTGATTCGAAGGAAGGAAGGTTCCCGGTTAGTACCAGGGCGCGTCAGAGGGTAAGTATAGCGATATTTTTTATTTTAATTCTTTATTTTACACTTAAATATGGATCCCAGGGCCTGAAGGAGAGTTTCCGCTCCTTTAGACCCTGGGAACCATTGGAAACCCAATGCACTGCATTGGGTTTCGAGTTTCGGCCGACCCCGACCCTGACTTTTTTATAGGATTGGCCGATTTCACTCGACCCGACTTTTGAAAAAGTCGGGTTTCGTGAAACCCGACCCGATCCTATAAAAGTAAAGGTCGCTCAACCCTACTTAAAAACAATAAAAACATAAACATTTTTCCTACATTTTAAAAGCAAATGACAGTATAATACAAAACAATTTGTATTATATTTACTTACTTTAATGTTTGTTTTTTAAAGTCTTATTTTCTTCTGGGTGATTTTTTTTTGATTGTTTCTGCTAAATAACCTCCATAAGTAGTCATGAGATTTAATATAGGGTATTTTCCTTTCATGTTCCATCTATTTTGCATGAGGAACATGAAAGAAATGGCAAATAGAAAAGCAAACACAGGACATCTCATTCATTCTTCCTTTCACTGTGCTCTGACATGATTCAAGTGCTAGATTGTTCCTCTGATTATAGCAAATTGGCAACTACATTACTTGGCAGAATATTGTACTTCCTGATGTTACTGGTAAATCGTGATTTGTGGTCTAAATGGGTGCCTCCAACTCATGTGGGCGATGGCATCATTCCAGCTTTCTCTGTTCTTGCATGCCCTTAAGACCCAATTATTACATTTAAAAGGATTTCTGACCTTTCCCCGATTGAAAGCGCTTCTGAAAAAATGCCCTAGTGGAAGCAAAATCTGGACAAGGCTGCGTATGGAGCAGATACTGTTTGGCGTAATGGGCCATTTTGTACATATGCAGTATATTGGTTGCATAATATGTATAAAAATAAAACCTACAAGAAGCAAAATGAAAATAAACCCTGCTGTAACTAAGTAAGTAAAAAGCAAAACTGCTTTTAAATAACACAGGGCTCATAGTAACACTGTTTTGGTTTAAAAATAGCATAAAAGCCATCCCAGCATCAGCAAGGTGACCCTGTTCAGGATGGTCCTACACTGTCTAATATTAAAAGCCATCCCAGCATCAGCAAGGTGACCCTGTTCAGGATTAGACAGTGTAGGACCATCCCAAACAGGGTCACCTTGCCTTATGGTGGGATGGCTTTTAATATTAAACAGTGTAGGACCATCCCACACGGGGTCACCTTGCTGATGGTGGGATGGCTTTTAATATTAGACAGTGTAGGACCATCCTGAACAGGGTCACCTTGCTGATGGTGGGATGGCTTTTAATATTAGTCAGTGTAGAACCATCCCTCACCAGAGGATCTTTGGCTTAACACACATGGATGATTTTGTTATATCAACTGAGGCACTGATCAGAATCACAGTCACATATTACTGTCAGTAGCTTGTGCTGTCTCATACTTATTTTTATCCAGATCACAGAAACTTAGCATTGTAGCTATCTCTGCGTATACTATGCCTCCAGGATTCACAAATACAGTAGATCTGCTTAATTGAGTATGATAAACCCAACTTGGAAATTCCACTATAATGCGCAATCTTTTGTATTCTCCAAATAAAATATTACGATCGTCAATGCAATCAATGGCAACCGCCTTCTCGCTCGACTTAGTATGTGTCGTCTTACTGTATATACAGAAGACTGCCATAGTTTTAAGTCAGAAGTGCAAACGGTTGTAAAACAAAAGTAAATATAGGACTGTAATAATAATAAAGGCAACACTTTACAATATCTTAAAGGGGTTGTCTGGTCTGACTTTGTGTGGCTGCTGGCTTATAAATCCCCCAGCACACGCACTGTGCGCTGTGAGAATTCGGCGGTTTCTGAGCATGAACAGAGGTTATGTATGAGCTATCAATTTTCCAGGCCAGAGCCTGTCTTGTCGGCGTGGCCTTGCTCTATGCAAGCTTGTGGAGCGAGTATGTGCCCACTAGGCGGGTTCTGCTCATGGGTCTGAATAACACATACACATGCAGAACATACAGGAAACCCATACAAACAAGGGGAGAACATACAAACTCTTTGCAGATGTAGTCCTTGGTGGGACTTGAACCCAGGAGCCCAGTGCTACAAAGCACCAGTGCTAACCACTGGGCCATCGTGCTGTCCATAGCTAATAGAACAGGGTCCGGAGCAGAGGACCCCTCTCTATATCTATATATCACAATAGAACATGGCTCACTTTCTAAAACACCTTCAGTAACACTCCATCATAAGGCTGCAATATATTTTTACCCTGGGAATAATCAGTATTATGCATTTATATTATTCTGTTTGATAAAGAAATTAAATCTTGCAAATACAAGAGACCGAGATTTTGAGGACCTCTTGCATTTGGTAATTTCTCTATGAGCCGTTCACATCAAGAACTGCAGCAATGGTCCAGACAGGGTGGATTTGATTTAAATCTAACTGATTTAAATCACGATTTAAATCACTAGTCAGTAAGGCTTGATTTAAATCAGTGATTTAAATCAAAGTTTCTACCTAAACTAGTTCTTGCTACTTTAACATGCAAGTAGATGAAGATTTTTAGAATCACTTTTTATATTACTTTTTTCTCCCCAGTTTAACCCCTTTCTGCCAGCTGACGGAATAGTACGTCAGCTGGCAGATCCCCTGCTTTGAGGTGGGCTCCGGCGGTGAGCCCACCTCAAAGCCGCAACATGTCAGCTGTTTTATACAGCTGACATGTGCGCGCAATGAGCGCGAGCGGAATCGCGATCCGCCCGCGCCCATTAACTAGTTAAATGCCGCCGTCAAGCGCTGACAGCGGCATTTAACTAGCGCTCCCGGCCGCGCGGCCGGAGTTGCTCGCACTGCTGACCCCCGTCACATGATCGGGGGTCAGCAGTGCATCGCCATAACAACCAGAGGTCTCCTTGAGACCTCTATGGTTGTTGATGGCCGATTGCTTTGAGCGCCACCCTGTGGTCGGCATTCAAAGCAACCCTGCATTTCTGCTACATAGAGGTGATCTGTACTTCATCTCTATGTAGCAGAGGCGATCGAGTTATGCATGCTTCTAGCCTCCCATGGAGGCTATTGAAGCATGCCAAAATTTTAAAAAAAGTGATTAAAAATATAAAAAAATAAAAAATATATAAGTTCAAATCACCCCCCTTTCGCCCCAATCAAAATAGAACAATTAAAAAAAAATCAAACATACACATATTTGGTATCGCCGCGTTCAGAATCGCCCGATCTATCAATAAAAACAAAGGATTAACCTGACCGCTAAATGA
Source organism: Ranitomeya imitator (assembly GCF_032444005.1). NCBI lineage: Eukaryota > Metazoa > Chordata > Amphibia > Anura > Dendrobatidae > Ranitomeya > Ranitomeya imitator. The sequence goes on from NC_091285.1 coordinate 466,019,041, forward strand.
CGTAGCGAGAAAAAAAATCAAAACGCCAAAATTACGGTTTTTTGGTCGCCGCGACATTGCATTAAAATGCAATAACGGGCGATAAAAAGAACGTATCTACACCAAAATAGTATCATTAAAAACACCAGCTCGGCACGCAAAAAATAAGCCCTCACCTGACCCCAGATCACGAAAATTGGAGATGCTACGGGTATCGGAACATCGCGCATTTTTTATTTTTTAGCAAAATTTGGATTTTTTTTCACCACTTAGATAAAAAATAACCTAGACATGTTTGGTGTCTATGAACTCGTAATGACCTGGAGAATCATAATGGCAGGTTAGTTTTAGCATTTAGTGAACCTAGCAAAAAAGCCAAAGAAAAAACAAGTGTGAGATTGCACTTTTTTTGCAATTTCATCACACTTGGAATTTTTTTCCCATTTTCTGTTACATGGCATGGTAAAATCAATGGTATCATTCAAAAGTACATCTCGTCCCGCAAAAAATAAGCCCTCACATGGCCATATTGACGGAAAAACAAAAAAGTTATGGCTCTGGGAAGGAGGGGAGCAAAAAACGAAAATGAAAAAGCGGAAAAAGCTTCGGGGGTGAAGGGGTTAATGGGTTAATCATTCATATTTGGACACCACTGTTCTGTTGTACTTAGGAAGGAGAAAAATAATCCTGACCTTAATAACAATTTAAATGGATTTATTCAACTGAAACAATAGCAACATTACAGCATAAGTTATTTGCTTAAACAAACATCCATGGTTGTTAACTAATTTGGCTAAACAAAATATATATATATATTTTAAGAAACTTAGACTGTCAGCCCAGCCGACACATGAAAAACTTAAATACTACTGTCCCTGCTGTCCTCTGTAGCTCACTTGTCGTCATCTTCATCACCGCACTTCTCATGATGTTGCCTCATTCACGCCACCAGGCCTTGCATCTCTTTGTTGCATCGTTTGCATTTTGCATGCATGCCTGCCTTACCGATAGGCGAAGGAGCTTCATTAAAATATTCCCAAACTGGGTCTCTTTTACGGCCTGCTGTTATTATAAGGAAAGAATGTAATAAACCTCAGATCGTACACACAAACAGATCCAGACTTGTCTGTCTGTGGCTATGCTGCAGTATTGTGCTCAAAGTTTCACTTTCATTTTCTTGTCTGCTTGCCCTTTTTCCTCCTCACACTTAGATTCACATTCTTCTTGTGTTGTGCAGATCTATTCCACTCCAAACAATCAGAAACATATTGTCTAACTTCTTGGACTTGGCACTGAAGGGGTTAATTCTGTATTCATAGGTTTGTAGAACAATAGGATTAAGGTCTTTTTCTCAACTCTGTTCATGTTGTAACATTTTTGCCGTGAAGAAGAGGCTGGGATCTCTGCGGAGTCAAATTCAGTTTTGAGAACTGCGTAAGTAAAGCGAGCGTCTGTGATAATATAGGAGAGAAACTGCCCACTAATCCTACAGAAACCTCTGGAAGAGCATGGCATTGTGAATGTTACACATATACAGCCTTTATTCTACTGAGTTAAACAACTCAACTTTATCTCATGATGGAAGAACCTTTGGATGGTAAAATATTTTCCTCAAAAAGCAGTTTATTGAAAAAAATCCGATTTAAATAAAAAAAATCCGATTTAAATAAAAAAAATCCGATTTAAATAGAAAAAATCCGATTTTTTTGATTTTTTTTTTTAAAAAACCATTGATTTTTATCCACCCTGGGTCCAGATATATATATATTTGATGAATATTAAAAATGCATATCTGTAATGCTAATAAATGTGTGATTTTATTGTTTTTACTATATTATGCTTAGAATATCATTGAAGATAACAGACCTACATAGACATAGCTACTGTAGTTTGATCTGCACTTTTTCATGAGATGTTCATTAGGGCTCATACACTAGAATGAATCGAAAGTCTTTGGGAGCACATCCCAGCAGATATGACTTATAGAGTGCTTAGTCTGGCACATTGCTGATCTCAATAACAGAAGACTTAGCTCAGTTTTATTGCCTCAGGGTAACAGATTCTCAATTCTCATAACAGATTAATTTAGTCATAACTACATCGCTTGTGAATAAACATAATCTGATGCTACAGATGCTACAGCATTTACCTGCTGTACATAAAAACCAGCTGTAAGTACACCACCTGTGCTCAGGGGTTTATATACAGTGGGGCAAAAAAGTATTTAGTCAGTCAGCAATAGTGCAAGTTCCACCACTTAAAAAGATGAGAGGCGTCTGTAATTTACATCATAGGTAGACCTCAACTATGGGAGACAAACTGAGAAAAAAAAATCCAGAAAATCACATTGTCTGTTTTTTTTATCATTTTTTTGCATATTATGGTGGAAAATAAGTATTTGGTCAGAAACAAACAATCAAGATTTCTGGCTCTCACAGACCTGTAACTTCTTTAAGAGTCTCCTCTTTCCTCCACTCATTACCTGTAGTAATGGCACCTGTTTAAACTTGTTATCAGTATAAAAAGACACCTGTGCACACCCTCAAACTGTCTGACTCCAAACTCCACTATGGTGAAGACCAAAGAGCTGTCAAAGGACACCAGAAACAAAATTGTTGCCCTGCACCAGGCTGGGAAAACTGAATCTGCAATAGCCAACCAGCTTGGAGTGAAGAAATCAACAGTGGGAGCAATAATTAGAAAATGGAAGACATACAAGACCACTGATAATCTACCTCGATCTGGGACTCCATGCAAAATCCCACCCCGTGGGGTCAGAATGATCACAAGAACGGGGAGCAAAAATCCCAGAACCACGCGGGGGGACCTAGTGAATGAACTGCAGAGAGCTGGGACCAATGTAACAAGGGCTACCATAAGTAACACACTACGCCACCATGGACTCAGATCCTGCAGTGCCAGACGTGTCCCACTGCTTAAGCCAGTACATGTCCGGGCCCGTCTGAAGTTTGCTAGAGAGCATTTGGATGATCCAGAGGAGTTTTGGGAGAATGTCCTATGGTCTGATGAAACCAAACTGGAACTGTTTGGTAGAAACACAACTTGTCATGTTTGGAGGAAAAAGAATGCTGAGTTGCATCCATCAAACACCATACCTACTGTAAAGCATGGTGGTGGAAACATCATGCTTTGGGGCTGTTTCTGTGCAAAGGGGCCAGGACGACTGATCCGGGTACATGAAAGAATGAATGGGGCCATGTATTGTGAGATTTTGAGTGCAAACCTCCTTCCATCAGCAAGGGCATTGAAGATGAAACGTGGCTGGGTCTTTCAACATGACAATGATCCAAAGCACACCGCCAGGGCAACTTAGGAGTGGCTTCGTAAGAAGCATTTCAAGGTCCTGGAGTGGCCTAGCCAGTCTCCAGATCAAAACCCTATAGAAAACCTTTGGAGGGAGTTGAAAGTCCGTGTTGCCAAGCGAAAAGCCAAAAACATCACTGCTCTAGAGGAGATCTGCATGGAGGAATGGGCCAACATACCAACAACAGTGTGTGGCAACCTTGTGAAGACTTACAGAAAACGTTTGACCTCTGTCATTGCCAACAAAGGATATATTACAAAGTATTGAGATGAAATTTTGTTTCTGACCAAATACTTATTTTCCACCATAATATGCAAATAAAATGTTAAAAAAACAGACAATGTGATTTTCTGGATTTTTTTTTCTCAGTTTGTCTCCCATAGTTGAGGTCTACCTATGATGTAAATTACAGACGCCTCTCATCTTTTTAAGTGGTGGAACTTGCACTATTGCTGACTGACTAAATACTTTTTTGCCCCACTGTATATACTGTTCCGAACTCAGTGTTTATTGTGCTGTTTAAGATTGAACATGTGTAACTATTTTGTTACAGTAGTTTTCTGCAGAGCTGATCGAATCTTTTGAAATTCAAATTTGCCAAGTTCAATTAATTTTTTCCAAAAATTTGATTCACTCTGAATTGCTAGATTTCAAAGCCTCCAATCTCCCTGAAAAGATGTGAAATACTCTGAGCTCTCATAGAACTATACCCCACCCCTTTTAAACTATTTAACAAAAACACAGTCTTAGGGTTCTTTCACATGTCCTGATATTTCCGGTACCAGAGATATCAGTGTCTGCGTGTGTAATACTTGTGGCATATGTGTGGCAACTGTGTGCCGCATCAGTATCACATATACCAGTGCCTGGGAAGCAGCAATAATGTTAGAGCTGTTTCCTGATGCCGGGTGCTGAAGACAGCTCTTATCATTCTCCCCTGCTCGCACTGTGATCAGCACTAGCAAGAGGAGAATGTTGAGACTTGTATTCAACTGATAACATTGAGAGCAGGCAGTGGCTGATGGGAGTGTTCATCAGCCGCCACCTGTGCTATAAATCTATCTATATATAAAAACGAATGTATGCGTGTGTGTATCAATGAAGATGTCATTATGGTTGCCATGGTGACAATGATATAAAGGTTGCCATGGCAAAGATGATGTCATAATGGTTGCGATGGCGACGATGATGTCATAATAGGTTGCAATCGTGATGGTGTTGTCATAATGGTTGCTGTGGTGACGACGATGTCATGATAGATGTAATGGTGACGTTTATGTCATAAGTTGTCTTGGCGACGATGATGTCAGAATGGTTGCCATGGCGAAGATGATGTCTTAATGGGTATATGGGCACGGAACTATGGGATGGAGGATGTGTGATGGGTATATGGGCATGCGACTATGGGATGGAGGATGGTTATATGGGCATGGGACTATGGAATGGAGGATGTGTGATGGGTATATGGGCACGGGACTATGGGATGGAGGATATGTATAATGGGTATATGGGCACGGGACTATGGGATGGAGGATGTGTATGATGGGTATATGGGCATGTGACTATGGAATGGAGGAAGTGTATGACGGGTATATGGGCACGGCATTATGAGATGGAGGATGTGTATGATGGGTATATGGGCACGGGACTGTGGGATGGAGGATAATCATTATGATTTGTTATAACTAACCACAGTTAGTTACTATGCCCGGGCAACGCCGGGCTCTTCAGCTAGTAAATAAATATTTAAAAAAAGTGATTTGGGGTTCACCTGTATTTTTGATAACCAGCCAGGCAAAATTGACAGCTGCATGCTGCAACACTAATCTGACAGCAAGTTATCAAGAATAATGGAGTCCCTATGCCATATTTGTAATTATTTAAATAAATAATTTTAAAAACGGCGTGGGTCCCCCACATTTTTGACCACAAGCCAAGCTAAAGCAGACAGCTGGGGGCTGGTATTCTCAGTCTGATAAGGGGCCATGGATATTTGGCCTCCCAGCCTAAAAATAGTAGTGCAGCCACCCAGAAAAGGCATATTGTTACAGAGTCAGGGGACCACCAGTCTGCCATAACTCACCACGCGGCGGCTGCTCTGGCGCCCCGGTGCGATGCTGGTCGGGGGCATGCTCGCTCATCTCCGGTGCTTCCTGCTGTCATGCCTGCTCCCAATTTCTGGTGTAAGTGCGCACCCCCAGGTCGGCTTACGTTGTGGGCGCGCGCGTCCCCTGCACTCTATAGAGCTGTTGTGTCCTGACCTGGAAGTGCCTCTCCACCAATAGCGGGGATGTGCAAGGTATTTCTCCTTATTTCCTCCCTGGGACCGTGCCTGATTAGCTTGTTCCATTAGCTCAGGCTCCTGTTGTACTCCCTCGTATAGTGTGTTAACCCTGCTTTACCCTTGCTTTCCCTACAGTGCCTCCTGCCATCCATTCTCCTGGTGCTCCCTGGATCTCATTAACCCTGCCTGCCCTTGCCTTTCCTATTGTGCCTCCTGCCGTCCCTGCTCCTGTTGGTCCATGGACCTTACTCCCTCTCTCCAGCCCTATTCTTCTCTCGACCTTGGTTCCCCTCCAGACTTGCCTGGTTTCCCATTCCTCAAATGATTACCCTTTGTGTTCTGGATTCCCTTGTGTCACTTTTCCTGGTCCTCCTGGTCTGTCCCTTGTACTGCTACTCTCTCTGTTTCAGTCCTTTGAGTCGTCCTCTCGGTACCTGCAGTCATGGTATTTTAATTCTCTGGGCTTGCCCGAGGGTCCCTGTATAGGGGTCAGCCCACTAGCACCAGCTCGCCCAGGGGAGACTCGGTACCACGGTCCAGAGGGTCCACTCTTGGATAACCTATTCTTTAGCGTTACACACCTCTATCAGATGTGCCAATTCTGGCACTTTGCCCGGCTCTTCCCACTTGCCCTGTGGCGGTGGCAAGTGGGATTCATATTTGTGGGGTTAATGTCACCTTTGTATTGTCTGGTGACATCATGCCCACTGCTTAGTAATGGAGAGTACTAATCCTATTTTAAATTAAAAAAAACACTTATCTTTTTTTCTTTAAAAATAACAAACACTGTTATACTCACCTATTGCCCATTCCATTGAAGCCATCATCTCCTGTAATAAAGCAAAAGTGAAAAACAACCATATCCCTCATGTGAAGAATGTTGGAGATATAATTCAATGTCAATCATGTGTATCCTATTTGGCATGGAATTATAAAAACACCTTCATCATGAGCAGTGGTAACCTGACACCTGGCCTGCTTCAAACAAGGGATTGACACCCCCACCAGCAAGCTGGTATGCAACCTTCTACAGATAGACCTCCTATGGATCCAAGCCATGCAGCCTGAGTTCTTTGTTCAGCCAGCTAGGATTTCATAAATGTCCTAGCTGTACATCATGTTTATTTCCGAAGATCCCCCGAACAGAGCAAATTTCTGCCTGGGTCTTGAGCCATTCTAACACGCAGGGGAAAAGAGAGATATAGAACAGCCAGTAGCAGTTGGGTAGCAAAATTGTGTTTAGTCTCTATGAGTAGCAGGGACCTGGTCGGATCCGATGGCACCAGAATCGCTGCCCTAGGATCGTCGAGAAAGGAGTTGTGATCTATCATAGGTTTTGGGAGATTTATCGCCAAACCTCCAGGGGAGGGTATAGGATCTAGGCTCAGCCCAGAGCGCAAGAGGGGAGTGACCCACAGGGTTAAATGTTTGTGTGAAGCATATCCTATGTTTTTTTCTTTGGGAGGTCAAGATGACACTTCGTGTGAGGAGAAGTCACACACAAAGGTGACCACAAGCCTGCCATGTTGCAGCCCCTCCCCTGCAAGCCAGGCCTTTCATCTAACTGGTAACTGACTATATATTCTGCTTATATCTTTGTCCTACCACTATTGTATTTGCATATCTGACCATTATATATGTATAACCAGTGTACATATAGTGTATTGTCTAGTGTGCCCCTAAGGCGATTAAATATATAATTTGACATTGGGCTGCTCTTTTATCTCGATTTATGAATCCACATGTCCGATTCTCAGCTTTATTTCCCATGCTATCAGGAATGATTCCTGGCCCGATATAACCCTGTAAACAGACCAGTTATATATCGAACGAGGAACTGGTGGCAGTCCTACCAGGTTGATAAGGTCCTGTTTCATTGGTGCTACTAAAAGGGGTCTCAGCCTACCAGAGTTGTGGGCAAGTGTGGTGCCACATCAATTCACTGCGTGGGCCACCTCCGCTCACTGACCTAATGTGTCCCCATGGTGTGTGGAACATCACATTGGGACAAGTGTGGAGACCTTCCCACCGACGTAATATTGACGTCAGACAGGGTGGTGTGGTGTGGATCTTTCACATTCTTCATATCTAACCTCTCCATCGTTCTATCCCATGCCGTAATCCATGTCTGATGATAAATAGTTTTCAACCAGGAGGGTGCCAAGATGTGACCGTCTAGGCTGAGATCCACTGATGAATGAGCTGCTGTGAGTGCAGCATCAGTGCCTAGCAGTGACCTCATTGAGGTTACCACCAGTCACTGAAGCTGTGTTTGAGTATAATCTAACCTTTTTTTCTCATCTTTCAGGATACATCAGGGGCTTATCTACAGCATTACAGAATGCTGTAGATAAGCCCCTGATGCCGGTGGGCTTACCTCATCTTCGATTTGGGGGTTCCCTTTAACCACGGATCACAGTAAGAAATTTCTCAAATGTGAAAAGAAAAAAATGTTTGTGAAATGCACACTTTGTTAGATTGACATTAGCAGTTAACCCCTTAATGATGAAGCTAATTTTCATCTTCATGACCAGGCCAAATTTTTTAAATCTGACCAGTGTCACTTTATGCGGTAATAACTCTGGAACGTTTAAACGGATGCCACTGATTCTTGGATTGTTTTTTTGTGACACATTGTACTTTATGTTAGTGGTAAATTTTGGTCAATATCATTTCCGTAAGTTTATAAAAAATATTGAAAATTTGCCAAAAATATTTACAGTTTTCACACTTTAAAATGTGTATGCCCTTAAAGGGCTTGTCCGGGCTTTCTGTATAATTTGTGTGTGTACCTAGGATGCAGAATGCTGACAGTTTGTAATATACTCCTTGTTAGCATTCTACATGGTGTCCTAAATAGCACACCTAGTCATGTGAGCAGCTCTCTCCTGGTTCTGGAGGAGCAGCTGGATCCTCAACTAGAGTTTTCCTGTCTGGCAGAGAATAGTCGTTGATATCACAACAGACACCAGCCCCCAAACTCTGCCAGACCCTCCCCCTTGCCTCCTGGTCCAGGATCCCTGTGCAGCACACAGTGTGAGGTTACAGGGGAATGACATATGCATAGTTGAGTATAATGTGCTGTGTGCATCCATCCCTCCATCCACACACATCCATCTATCCATCCATAGACATATTACTAGAGACTGAGGTTCTGCAGCAGCTGAAGTGTAGCATATATGTAGATATCCACACACTTCCCAATATGCATATGTCAGCGGTGATGTGAAGACATGCAAGACTATCACCACTGTGGATGTGGAGTGCAGTGATTGTGCTGCCTTCCACAGATGAGGACACTGCTCTGTTATCTCCAATACTGGAGTGATGACAGAGGTCAGCACAGGGGTAGATTACTGACAGCCAATGAGTGTGCAGAAGGCAGTGCTAGACACTTAAGGTATCTTCACACTAAACGACGCTGCAGCGATCCAGACAACGATCCGGATCGCTGCAGCGTCGCTGTTTGGTCGCTGGAGAGCTGTCACACAGACCGCTCTCCAGCGACCAACGATGCCGGTAACCAGGGTAAACATCGGGTTACTAAGCGCAGGGTTGCGCTTAGTAACCCGATGTTTACCCTGGTTACCATCCTAAAAGTAAAAAAACAAACGCTACATACTTACCTACCGCTGTCTGTCCTCGGCGCTCTGCTTCTCTGCTCTGGCTGTGAGCGCCGGGCAGCCGGAAAGCAGAGCGGTGAAGTCACCGCTCTGCTTTCTGGCCGCTGTGCTCACAGCCAGAGCAGAGAAGCAGAGCGCCGGGGACAGACAGCGGTAGGTAAGTATGTAGCGTTTGTTTTTTTACTTTTAGGATGGTAACCATGGTAAACATCGGGTTACTAAGCGCGGCCCTGTGCTTAGTAACCCGATGTTTACCCTGGTTACCAGCGAAGACATCGCTGAATCGGTGTCACACACGCCGATTCAGCGATGTCAGCGGGAGAGCCAGCGACCAAAGAAAGGTCTGGCCCTCTAGCCCCGACCAACGACATCACAGCAGGATTCTGATCGCTGCTGTGTGTCAAACTAAACGATATCGCTAGCGAGGACGCTGCAACGTCACGGATTGCTAGCGATATCATTTAGTGTGAAGGTACCTTTAGGCCGATGCCAGCTCTCACAGTGAGAATAGATAATACAGCACAGGGAGCTGTCAAGTTTGGTAGAGCTGCAGGTAAACAAAGTGGGTCCAGGGAATTAAGTGAAATTCAGTAGGAACAAAAGGCAGAAACCAAAGACAAAATTTATAGGAGTGTTGTATATAACAATACAGCACAGATTAGCTTAAAAAAAAGTCTGTATTTCGTGCATGGACAACCTCTGTAAATTAGATAGTTGTACCACACAAAATAATTAATAAGTAATATTTACCACATGTCTACTTTACATTTAAATCATTTTTTAACCCCTTCATGACAGTGGGATTTTTCGTTTTTCCGTGTTCGTTTTTCACTCCCCTCCTTCCCAGAGCCATACCTTTTTTATTTTTCCATCAATTTGGCCATGTGAGGGCTTATTTTTTGCGGGACGAGTTGTACATTTGAATGACATCATTGGTTTTAGCATGTCGTGTACTAGAAAACGGGAAAAAAATTCCAAGTGCGGTGAAATTGCAAAAAAGTGCAGTCCCACACTTGTTTTTTGTTTGGCTTTTTTGCTAGGTTTACTAAATGCTAAAACTGACTTGACATTATGATTCTCCAGGTCAGTACGAGTTCGTAGACACCTAACATGACTAGGTTATTTTTTATCTAACTTTTATATTTTTTTTATTTTTTTAACATTTTTTTCAACTTTTTTTTTTTACTTTTGCCATGCTTCAATAGCCTCCATGGGAGGCTAGAAGCAGGCACAACTCGATCGCCTCTGCTACATAGCAGCGATCTGCTGATCGCTGCTATGTAGCAGAAATGCAGGTGTGCTGTGAGCGCCGACCACAGGGTGCCGCTCACAGCCACCGGCGATCAGTAACCATAGAGGTCTCAAGGACCTCTATGGTTACAATGAAGACGCATCGCCGACCCCGATCATGTGACGGGGGTCGGCGATGACGTCATTTCCGGCCGCCCGGCTGGAAGCGGTAGTTAAATGCCGCTGTCTGCGTTTGACAGCGGCATTTAACTAGTTAATAGGTGCGGGCAGATCGCGATTCTGCCCGCGCCTATTACGGGCACATGTCAGCTGTTCAAAACAGCTGACATGTCCCGGCTTTGGTGCGGGCTCACCGCGGAGCCCTGCATCAAAGCAGGGGATCTGACCTTGGACGTACTATCCCGTCCAAGGTCAGAAAGGGGTTAAACATTTTTGGGGGTAGGAAGTTGGAAGGGTTCAAAGTTGATAAGTAATCTCTTTTTTAGGTACTACATGACATTTGAAGTGACTTTGGGGGCCTATATGATATAAAATACCCCAAAGTGACACTATTATAAAAAGTGCACCTCTCAAAGTTCTCAAACCACATTCAAGAAGTCTATTAGCCCTTCATGTGTTCCATGGGAATTAATGATATGTGGAAGGAAAAAATATTTTCCTTTTTTGTCACAAAAATATAGCTTTAGCCCCAAATTATTTACTGTCACATGGGTAACCGGAGAATGTGAACCCCAAAATTTGTTGTGCATTTTCTCCTGAGTACGCTGATTCCCCATATGTGGGTGGAACTACTATTTGGGCACGGGGCATGGCTCAGAAAAGAAGCAGCGCTGTTTGCCTTTTCGATCGCAAAAATGGCTGGAATCAAGACTGGATGCCGTGTTGCATTTGGAGAGCCACTGATGTCCCTAAACAGTGGAAACTTCCACAAGTGATTCCATTTTGGAAACTACACCCGTCAAGGATTTTATCCAGGGGTATAGTGAAGATTTTGAAACCCAAGTTACCATACAGAATTTGATAACATTATGTTATCATATCGAATTAGTGTTGAGCGTAAGTGCTCACTGCTCGAGTTTGCATCGGGTGCTCAGGTATGTACTGAGTATAGCACTATGTATCGCAGGCACTCAAGTGACATATTCAAGTTGCCACCTCGCATGTTTCACGGCAGTCTGATAGCAAAACATGCAGGTGTTGCCCGTGTGTAGCAGGCTAAACTGGGTGCATACCTGAGCATACGATGCAAACTCAAGTAGCACTCAAGAATAGGCATCTTTTTTTTTACTTAAAAAAACAACCGTAAGCCCAAACCTAACCCTTAGCCCAATCGTAACCCTTTGCCCAACCCTAACTCTTAGCCCAACCCTAACTCCAACCCTAACCCTAAAGATAAAGAATGAAAAAAAAATTATAAAAAAAAAAAAAAAATCTGATTAAGGAGATGACACGGGAGATGATTTAATAACTACTGACTTTTGATCACTGGGATAGGGCTATCAAGGGGATCAAAAGGAATCAATAGGAAAAATACATGCTGTTGCTGGGTGACAGCTGGCAGATCTTTGCAGGCACACTACGCATGCGCCCGCCCTGTTTTTTTTTTCAGGAAGAGGATGCAGGGGGCCATGTATATCATGTCAGAGGGGAGACAAATTATTTTTATTGCAGACACACATTTTTTTTACATTATCACTGTTAATTATTTGCTGAATTGAGACACTTTAACTCCATTATCCAATAAGAAAGAATTGTACACAAAGAACCATAATGGACTAACGAGTGCTATGTTGTGGGCTCATGCAGTTTGGGACCAGAGTAGTGTTTTTGGTGGACAAGTTTTCCTGTTATTAGCAACAGAATCTGACTCAGAAGTCAACTTCACTGCTGGTAATGGAAGGCCTGTTTGGATAGAGTTAGATGAAATCTGCGATGACTAGTGTTGAGCATTCCGATACCGCAAGTATCGGGTATCGGCCGATACTTGCGGTATCGGAATTCCGATACCGAGTTCCGATACTTTTGTGGTATCGGGTATCGGTATCGGATCCATAGTAATGTGTAAAATAAAGAATTAAAATAAAAAATATTGATATACTTACCTCTCCGGAGGCCCCTGGACATCACCGCTGGTAACCGGCAGCCTTCTTTGTTTAAAATGAGCGTGTTTAGGGACTCCCATGACGTCACGGCTTCTGATTGGTCGTGTGCCGCTCATGTGACCGCCACGCGACCAATCAGAAGCCGCGATGTCATTCCTCAGGTCCTAAACTCATTCTAGGAATTTAGGACCTGAGGAATGACGTCGCGGCTTCTGATTGGTCGCGTGGCGGTCACATGAGCGGCACGCGACCAATCAGAAGCCGCGACGTCATTCCTCAGGTCCTAAACTCCTCATTCTAGGAATTTAGGACCTGAGGAATGACGTTGCGGCTTCTGGTTGGTCGCGTGGCGGTCACATGAGCGGCACGCGACCAATCAGAAGCCGCGACGTCATTCCTCAGGTCCTAAACTCCTCATTCTAGGAATTTAGGACCTGAGGAATGACGTCGCGTCTTCTGATTGGTCGCGTGGCGGTCACATGAGCGGCACGCGACCAATCAGAAGCCGCGACGTCATTCCTCAGGTCCTAAACTCCTCATTCTAGGAATTTAGGACCTGAGGAATGACGTCGCGGCTTCTGATTGGTCGCGTGGCGGTCACATGAGCGGCACGCGACCAATCAGAAGCCGCGACGTCATTCTCAGGTCCTAAACGCACTCATTTTAAACAAAGAAGGCTGCCGGTTACCAGCGGTGATGTCCAGGGGCCTCCGGAGAGGTAATTATATCAATATTTTTTATTTTAATTCTTTATTTTACACATTAATATGGATCCCAGGTCCTGAAGGAGAGTTTCCTCTCCTTCAGACCCTGGGAACCATCAGGATACCTTCCGATACTTGGTGTCCCATTGACTTGTATTGGTATCGGGTATCGGTATCGGCGATATCCGATACTTTTCGGGTATCGGCCGATACTATCCGATACCAATACTTTCAAGTATCGGACGGTATCGCTCAACACTAGCGATGACATGTGCAATGACAGATGTTGCCCACCATGTTGTTAGTAGAGTAATAGGTTTCTCCTTTATCCCACAGTTTGTGTCCTAAAAAAGCACTCCTATCAAAGTTTTTATCTTAATATATTGCAGTCATCATAGTACACAGCGCTGTGTACTTACACTTGCTCATTTTGCCTTTCTACCCAGCTAATTCTTCTCTTTTCTATGCTCTATGTAGAAACAGGAAGTCTCTTGTCCCTGCATTTATCATACCCCTATTCATCTATTCATCTTCTGACCCAGCTGCTCCTTCCTCCTTTTTGCAGTGACTCATGACTCATACAGGGAAAATTGATTTCCTCTTTCTACATGAGCTTAGAAGGATTCAGCTACTCAGTTTTTAATCATGTGATGTCATAGACCTAATGGAAAATAGAAGAATTAACTGGGTACAAAGGCAAAATTAGCAATTGTAAGTATACCGTGCCATTTGATGATTGCAAAATATTAAGAGAATAACATTTTTGGTTGGGAGTGCTTCATTAATTTTTCATTTTATATGGGTATTGGCTTACTTTTTAAACACCCTTTTTACTCTGTAAACTAGGTGTATTTTGAGGCACCCTGTGTGTAAGTTACCAAGAGATTGTCTGTTTTCAGTTTATTTGTATATATGTCCTTTTTTTAATCAGTATTTTGTTTGCTGAATCTTCCAGAATAAATGTAAAACAAAGTGAATTTGGTACAAGCCCAGTGAAAGAGTGTAATGAAAGGAGGTTATTAGCATCGGGGCATACATAGTTATCCGAACACTTTTAATTAAGATGAAGTTTAATAAAATTTGTTGCTGCTTATGTCTTTGAACTATTTAATTAATTTGAAATCTAATCAAATTTTAACCTCCTTATTTCCAAGAGGCACATTTGTTTCAAGTTAAGCACATCATTTATCATTTATAATTAAAAACCTGGATTTTCCAGTGGATTAATTTGTACAGCTGAAGCAGAAACACTGGATTAAACTAGCTATAGGAAAGCATTTATGGAAAGTGTCTCTATGGCCTACTTGTGCTATATTTTTATAGATGCCAAACTTACAAAACTTTGGAATGGGTTACATAAATTGTATAAAATACAGGTTTTTAGAGTAAGGTGAACCGATACATAAGAAGCTGTAAAATAAATGTTCCAACAAATATATAATTAGATCATTCGCACATGGTGAACCTAACAGTGTTTTGGATTAGAAAATGCCACCTGTAGTTCGAGGAGTACTGTATGTCTATGGTATATAAAAAATATTGATACAAGATAGACAAAAACGTGATGGCATAGCTTCATAGGAATCTAAAAATTATATTACTACAATATCTTACTCCAAAAGAATATCTACGCTAGTTTTTATCAATTGTCTCCAACTGAGTTTAATACTTTCGGACTAAATCTGTGCTATAAAATTGGTGGTCCAAAGGGCAAAGAGTTTGGCCACACCAAATTTTCTTAGTTGATCTTAAGATAGGCCGTTAATTATCTTATTTCAAAGGAAGTCAATTAGAATTTCCTTGAGAATCAGAGGTTCAGCCCCATATTTGTTTTTATAAGGTTTTGATCACAAGTCTATTTAGTTCTCCTCTGTATGGGTTTCTTCTCACCACTTTAGCATTTACCATACATTTTTGAATATTTTTTGTCAGGGCATTTTTAGTGAATGAAATATCATTGAGGTTCATGGTTTTCATCTTTTACCCCAACTAAATATTTATTACTGTGTAGATTGGAACAAATTGTGTTATTAATTTGTGACTTTTGACATATTATGTCCATTTTTAGATGAATAAAAAACAGTGAATATTTGCACTTTTTTAATACCTGCATTTCCACATGAGTATCAGTTTGTTCAGTTTCACATCTATATTTATCGTTTATATTTGTAAAGGTGTCTCTAAAAAAATACATAAATGAGATTTACAAAGTGAGTAATAAAACTAACTACTGGCATACATCAATTAGGCCAGATGTCACTGGTATTAGCTTGTCATCCTAAGTCATGCTTCTCGACACAGGAGAGAATTTGTTGTGACCATGGTAGTGTATGAAGTGGGTATTTTAACATTCAGGGTCTGTTGAAAGATGTTTTATAGACAATTGGGCAAATATTACACTTGGGACAGTTATTGTCAGTCAGTCAACCATCTTTCCGTCTAACTTGATTTATCAATCTTCTAGTATTCGTGTAGTGGGGAAAAACTCGAAATAGTACTTGTATAAAAAGCTATGTTTGCTCTATTTTTTCTTTTTTACTGACAGTTTTCTCAGCAGTGAATAGACGACCAGTGGCCTCAGTGGTAAAATCATAAAAACTAAAGTAATGAAACAAAATTTATGACACGTTGTATTACAATTTCTTTGTGCCCTTCATCATATCCTCAACAAGACCTTGACGTGGCAGATTTCTGTAGAGCAACTTAGCAGGACAAGGTTCATAGTATTGAATTATTGAATGGCATGACCTGCAATTGATTTTTCTTTTCAGTGGCAAATCTTACAGGAGAAAGTTTATCTCCAGGGGATTAATTAACTTCTGCTTTTTTACCAATATCGGCAGATATGTGAAACTTTCTCTTTTGCTAGTACTTGTACTTAACACTTGTTTACATGCCTAGGCCCGGGGAGATGTAGCGTAAATTTATGACATGCAGTGCTTGTAGACTACATCAAACACTTTGTTCTTCTCCAGTTCAAGCTTTTGTTGGTTAGTCGGAATAGGAAATGTACAGAGAAAATACAATTTCCTGAGGAAAAGCACCAACTTTTATCTGTAATGGCAAGTCAATATAAAGAAGAGTTAGCATGAAAATTCCTTATGCTCCCACCTCATATCCAAATCTTTCATTGATTCTTTCTGCAGCTTAAAGTGGTTGTCCAAGAATCTATATTTTTAAAGGCTTTGTATCTAAACAGTCTACATCAAGCAACCTAAACATGTTGTTACATTTTTATCCTTTGATTTCCTTCAACATCTTCTGCGATTCAATCTTTTGAGAATTTTTGTCTGTGTAGTTCATTGAGAGAGTTCTTCATCATTGGTCATGTAGTTTTCCGCAATCCCCTGTTTGTCTTAAAAATGCCCTTCTTTTTCTGTGGTTATCTCAAAATCCAACTTTTTTTTTTAAGACTCCCTGTATCTCAAAAATTCACTATGTACTGCAGTGGCAATGTGAGCAATACTTGCAGGAATAGTTATGGTACAGTGCAAAGTGTACAGATAGAGAGGTCAATGCTGCCACCTCTGTGACATCCCATGCAGTGATGATGGCACAACAGTGCAGATGAGGTACCACTATACAAAAAAGAAGAGAATACCCACTATAAAAGAATAGAAAGGATCAACTATGCTCAATCACGGAAAACAGAAATATCTTCGGACGCTCGTAGGGTAGAAACAAATTTGGAAAAAAAGCTAATTTTGGAAATGAAATCTCAACCATCACTGTCTTTATGTTATTAATATAACTCAGGGCCCCATACATTTCTGCAGTGGAAAAAAAACTGGACCAGGAATTGGAATATTGAAATATCCTTTTAATGCATAGCAAAGTTTTCATCTTGCTTTTAAAGGAGGCAAAATCTGTTTTGGAAATCTGCACTGTCCTGTCTGGTCAATTTACATGTTTCCCAAATATTCTTTAAGCTATAATTTTTAATGAATTTTTAATATCTTCAATTTAAATTGCATGCATTATCAGAAAATGATCTATTGTTTATTTCAGCCTTTTGTGTTCAAGGTATATTTTTTATTTTGACTATGTTTTTCCATATCACAATTTGTATAAAAATTAGAACCCTTGCAATTTTCACACTGGTCACTAGATCTATCTTAGGCTCATAATTCCTATTATTTTTCATCCACTATGTATTTCCTTTAAGTAGAGGGCTTTTCGGTCTCTTTCGTCCCGCTACATTTAGCCCAACTTGGGTCTCTCCCTAAGGTGGCTAGCATGTGTGTATCGCTTGCTCACCGAGCCCCACTCCATACAGCCAACCAATTCCAGCCCTGTGCTGATGAGGGCCTAAAGCCCGAAACACGTGTCCACAGGTAGGAATTGGTTGGCTGTGTAAATTTAGAAACTAATCCGCAGCATTGCACGCTTGGCGGTTCCAAGCGCTGTGGATTAGACTGGGGTGGAAAGAGATGATTTGCATAGCTCCGCCTACTGCAAAGGATTCTGGGTAAACCAGCTATTCTTTGTATTATGCTGCTTGCAAGTACTTTCCGTTTCAGGAAAGCATCCACTATGTATTTCCTTTAAGTAGAGGGCTTTTCGGTCTCTTTCGTCCCGCTACATTTAGCCCAACTTGGGTCTCTCCCTAAGGTGGCTAGCATGTGTGTATCGCTTGCTCACCGAGCCCCACTCCATACAGCCAACCAATTCCAGCCCTGTGCTGATGAGGGCCTAAAGCCCGAAACACATGTCCACAGGTAGGAATTGGTTGGCTGTGTAAATTTAGAAACTAATCTGCAGCATTGCACGCTTGGCGGTTCCAAGCGCTGTGGATTAGACTGGGGTGGAAAGAGATGATTTGCATAGCTCCGCCTACTGCAAAGGATTCTGGGTAAACCAGCTATTCTTTGTATTATGCTGCTTGCAAGTACTTTCCGTTTCAGGAAAGCATCCACTATGTATTTCCTTTAAGTAGAGGGCTTTTCGGTCTCTTTCGTCCCGCTACATTTAGCCCAACTTGGGTCTCTCCCTAAGGTGGCTAGCATGTGTGTATCGCTTGCTCACCGAGCCCCACTCCATACAGCCAACCAATTCCAGCCCTGTGCTGATGAGGGCCTAAAGCCCGAAACACGTGTCCACAGGTAGGAATTGGTTGGCTGTGTAAATTTAGAAACTAATCCGCAGCATTGCACGCTTGGCGGTTCCAAGCGCTGTGGATTAGACTGGGGTGGAAAGAGATGATTTGCATAGCTCCGCCTACTGCAAAGGATTCTGGGTAAACCAGCTATTCTTTGTATTATGCTGCTTGCAAGTACTTTCCGTTTCAGGAAAGCATCCACTATGTATTTCCTTTAAGTAGAGGGCTTTTCGGTCTCTTTCGTCCCGCTACATTTAGCCCAACTTGGGTCTCTCCCTAAGGTGGCTAGCATGTGTGTATCGCTTGCTCACCGAGCCCCACTCCATACAGCCAACCAATTCCAGCCCTGTGCTGATGAGGGCCTAAAGCCCGAAACACGTGTCCACAGGTAGGAATTGGTTGGCTGTGTAAATTTAGAAACTAATCCGCAGCATTGCACGCTTGGCGGTTCCAAGCGCTGTGGATTAGACTGGGGTGGAAAGAGATGATTTGCATAGCTCCGCCTACTGCAAAGGATTCTGGGTAAACCAGCTATTCTTTGTATTATGCTGCTTGCAAGTACTTTCCGTTTCAGGAAAGCATCCACTATGTATTTCCTTTAAGTAGAGGGCTTTTCGGTCTCTTTCGTCCCGCTACATTTAGCCCAACTTGGGTCTCTCCCTAAGGTGGCTAGCATGTGTGTATCGCTTGCTCACCGAGCCCCACTCCATACAGCCAACCAATTCCAGCCCTGTGCTGATGAGGGCCTAAAGCCCGAAACACGTGTCCACAGGTAGGAATTGGTTGGCTGTGTAAATTTAGAAACTAATCCGCAGCATTGCACGCTTGGCGGTTCCAAGCGCTGTGGATTAGACTGGGGTGGAAAGAGATGATTTGCATAGCTCCGCCTACTGCAAAGGATTCTGGGTAAACCAGCTATTCTTTGTATTATGCTGCTTGCAAGTACTTTCCGTTTCAGGAAAGCATCCACTATTATTTTTCAGGAAGAGTTTTCAGTTAACACCTTCTACAAGGCTGATAACACAGGGTCACCCATTCGAAACAGGTGATGTTATCGCCCCTCTGCTCCCTCTTATTAACTAATGCCCTTTTCTCTTGCTTATTAGATACAGAAATACCATAGACATGGTCTGAGTCAGATAGTAATGGTCCGATAATAAAAACATGGGTTTAATGAAAAAACAGGAAGTGTGAATCTAAAATAGCCCTAGTGTCCTTAGTCAAAATTGCAAGGTTTTTAGTTTTTTTTTAATATAGACAGTAATATAAAAAACATTCAACATACAAATCTGATGTGATGTGTCATTTTCTGATGACATATTACCTTTAACCCCTTTACCCCCAAGGGTGGTTTGCACGTCAATGACCAGGCCAATTTTTACAATTCTGACCACTGTCCCTTTATGAGGTTATAACTCCGAAACGCTTCAACGGATCCTGGTGATTCTGACATTGTTTTCTCGTGACATATTGTACTTCATGATAGTGGTAAAATTTCTTTGATAGTACCTGCGTTTATTTGTGAAAAAAACGGAAATTTGGCGAAAATTTTGAAAATTTCGCAATTTTCAAACTTTGTATTTTTATGCCCTTAAATCAGAGAGATATGTCATAAAAAATAGTTAATAAATAGCATTTCCCACATGTCTACTTTACATCAGCACAATTTTGGAAACAAAATTTTTTTTGTTAGGGAGTTATAAGGGTTAAAAGTTGACCAGCAATTTCTCATTTTTACAACACCATTTTTTTTTAGGGACCACATCACATTTGAAGTCATTTTGAGGGGTCTATATGATAGAAAATGCCCAAGTGTGACACCATTCTAAAAACTGCACCCCTCAAGGTGCTCAAAACCACATTCAAGAAGTTTATTAACCCTTCAGGTGTTTAATAGGAATTTTTTGAATGTTTAAATAAAAATGAACATTTAACTTTTTTACACAAAAAATTTAATTCAGCTCCAATTTGTTTTATTTTACCAAGGGTAACAGGAGAAAATGGACCCCAAAAGTTGTTGTCCAATTTGTCCTGAGTACGCTGATACACCATATGTGGCAGTAAACCACTGTTTGGGCGCATGGGAGAGCTCGGAAGGGAAGGAGCGCCGTTTGACTTTTCAATGCAAAATTGACAGGATTTGAGATGGGACGCCATGTTGCGTTTGGAGAGCCACTGATGTGCCTAAACATTGAAACCCCCCACAAGTGACACCATTTTGGAAAGTAGACCCCCTACGGAACTTAACTGGATGTGTGGTGAGCACTTTGACCCACCAAGTGCTTCACAGAAGTTTATAATGCAGAACCGTAAAAATAAAAAATCATATTTTTTCACAAAAATTATATTTTTGCCCCCAATTTTTTATTTTTCCAAGGGTAAGAGAAGAAATTGGACCTCAAAAGTTGTTGTCCAATTTGTCCTGAGTACGCTGATACCCCATATGTGGCAGTAAACCACTGTTTGGGCGCATGGGAGAGCTCGGAAGGGAAGGAGCGCCGTTTGACTTTTCAATGCAAAATTGACAGGATTTGAGATGGGACGCCATGTTGCGTTTGGAGAGCCACTGATGTGCCTAAACATTGAAACCCCCCACAAGTGACACCATTTTGGAAAGTAGACCCCCTAAGGAACTTATCTGGATGTGTGGTGAGCACTTTGACCCACCAAGTGCTTCACAGAAGTTTATAATGCAGAACCGTAAAAATAAAAAATCATATTTTTTCACAAAAATTATATTTTTGCCCCCAATTTTTTATTTTTCCAAGGGTAAGAGAAGAAATTGGACCTCAAAAGTTGTTGTCCAATTTGTCCTGAGTATGCTGATACCCCATATGTGGCAGTAAACCACTGTTTGGGCGCATGGGAGAGCTCGGAAGGGAAAGAGCGCCATTTGACTTTTCAATGCAAAATTGACAGGAATTGAGATGGGACGCCATGTTGCATTTGGAGAGCCACTGATGTGCCTAAACATTGAAACCCCCCACAAGTGACACCATTTTGGAAAGTAGACCCCCTAAGGAACTTATCTGGATGTGTGGTGAGCACTTTGACCCACCAAGGGCTTCACAGAAGTTTATAATGCAGAGCCATAAAAATAAAACAAAATTTTTTTTCCCACAAAAATTATATTTTAGCCCCCAGTTTTGTATTTTCCCTAGGGTAACAGGAGAAATTGGACCCCAAAAGTTGTTGTCCAATTTGTCCTGAGTACGCTGATACCCCATATGTGAAGGGGAACCACCGTTTGGGCGCATGGGAGGGCTCGGAAGGGAAGGAGCGCCATTTGGAATGCAGACTTAGATGGAATGGTCTGCAGGCGTCACATTGCGTTTGCAGAGCCCCTAATGTACCTAAACAGTAGAAACCCCCCACAAGTGACACCATTTTGGAAAGTAGACCCCCTAAGGATCTCATCTTGATGTGTTGTGAGAGCTTTGAACCCCCAAGTATTTCACTACAGTTTATAACGCAGAGCCGTGCAAATAAAAAATATTTTTTTTTCCACAAAAATTATATTTTAGCCCCCAGTTTTGTATTTTTCCAAGGTTAGCAGGAGAAATTGGACCCTAAATGTTGTTGTCCAATTTGTCCTGAGTACGCTGATACCCCATATGTGTGGGTAAACCCGTTTGGGCACACGGGAGAGCTCGGAAGGGAAGGAGCACTGTTTTACTTTTTCAACGCAGAATTGGCTGGAATTGAGATCGGACGCCATGTCGTGATTGGAGAGCCCCTGATGTGCCGAAACAGTGGAAACCCCCCAATTATAACTGAAACCCTAATCTAAACACACCCCTAACCCTAATTCCAACGGTAACCCTAACCACACCTCTAACCCTGACACACCCCTAACCCTAATCCCAACCCTATTCCCAACTGTAAATGTAATCTAAACCCTAACCCTAACTTTAGCCCCAACCCTAACTGTAGCCCCAACCCTAACCCTAGCCCTAACCCTAACCCTAGCCCTAATCCAAGCCCTAACCCTAGCCCTAACCCTAGCCCTAACCCTAGCCCTAACCCTAGCCCTAACCCTAGCCCTAGCCCTAACCCTAACCCTAGCCCTAACCCTAACCCTAGCCCTAACCCTAGCCCTAACCCTAGCCCTAACCCTAGCCCTAACCCTAGCCCTAGCCCTAACCCTAACCCTAGCCCTAACCCTAACCCTAACCCTAACCCTAACCCTAGCCCTAACCCTAGCCCTAATGGGAAAATGGAAATAAATACATTTTTTTTTATTTTTCCCTAACTAAGGGGGTGATGAAGGGGGGTTTGATTTACTTTTATAGCGAGTTTTTTAGCGGATTTTTATGATTGGCAGCTGTCACACACTGAAAGACGCTTTTTATTGCAAAAAATATTTTTTGCAATACCACATTTTGAGAGCTATAATTTTTCCATATTTTGGTCCACAGAGTCATGTGAGGTCTTGTTTTTTGCAGGACGAGTTGACGTTTTTACTGAAAACATTTTCGGGCACGTGACATTTTTTGATCGCTTTTTATTCCGATTTTTGTGAGGAAGAATGACCAAAAACCAGCTATTCATGAATTTCTATTGGGGGAGGCGTTTATACCGTTCCGCGTTTGGTAAAATTGATAAATCAGTTTTATTCTTCGGGTCAGTACAATTACAGCGATACCTCATTTATATCATTTTTTTATGGTTTGGCGCTTTTATACGATAAAAACTATTTTACAGAAAAAATAATTATTTTTGCATCGCTTTATTCTCAGGACTATAACTTTTTTATTTTTTTGCTGATGATGCTGTATGGTGGCTCGTTTTTTGCGGGACAATATGACGCTTTCAGCGGTACCATGGTTGTTTATATCTGTCCTTTTGATCGCGTGTTATTCCACTTTTTGTTCGGCGGTATGATAATAAAGCGTTGTTTTTTGCCTCGTTTTTTTTTTTTTTTTCTTACGGTGTTTACTGAAGGGGTTAACTAGTGGGGCAGTTTTATAGGTCGGGTCGTTACGGACGCGGCGATACTAAATATGTGTACTTTTATTGGGTTTTTTTTTTTATTTAGATGAAGAAATGTATTTATGGGAATAATATTTTTTTTTTTTTTTCATTATTTTGGAATATTTTTTTTTATTTTTTTTTACACATTTAGAAAAATTTTTTTTAACTTTTTTACTTTGTCCCAGGGGGGGACATCACAGATCAGTGATCTGACAGTTTGCACAGCACTCTGTCAGATCACTGATCTGACATGCAGCGCTGCAGCCTTCACAGTGCCTGCTCTGAGCAGGCTCTGTGAAGCCACCTCCCTCCCTGCAGGACCCGGATCCGCGGCCATCTTGGATCCGGGGCTGGAGGGAGCAGGGAGGGAGGTGAGACCCTCGCAGCAACGCGATCACATCGCGTTGCTGCGGGGGGCTCAGGGAAGCCCGCAGGGAGCCCCCTCCCTGCGCGGTGCTTCCCTGCACCGCCGGCACATCGCGATCATGTTTGATCGCGGTGTGCCAGGGGTTAATGTGCCGGGGGCGGTCCGTGACCGCTCCTGGCACATAGTGCCGGATGTCAGCTGCGATAAGCAGCTGACACCCGGCCGCGATCGGCCGCGCTCCCCCCGTGAGCGCGGCCGATCGGCTATGACGTACTATCCCGTCCAGGGTCAGATAAGCCCAGGGCACCTCGACGGGATAGTACGTCTAAGGTCACAGAGGGGTTAAGTGGGGATGCAGTGAAATTAAATGCTTTAACAAACTGAATTTATTTTTGCAAGGTGAATGTATTGAGAGATTTATAATGTAACTAGCTGAAGAGCCCGGCATTGCCTGGGCATAGTAAATATCTGTGGTTAGTTATAGCACGTCACTTCTCTTATTTTCCCATTACGCCTCTCATTTTCCCAATCACATCTTTAATTTTCCCCCTCACATCTCTCATTTTCTCCCTCACACCTCTCATTTTCTCCCTGACTCCTCTCATTCCCGCCTAACACTTGTCATTTCGACCTCACATCTGTCATTTTCCGATCACTACACTCTTTTCCCTCACTCCTCTCATTTTGCACTCACACCTTTTCATTTTCACCTCACACCTCTCATTTTCACCTCAGTATATACATGTTTGTCATCTCCCTTATATAGTATACACCTGTATGTCATCTCCTGTATATAGTATATACCTGTATGTCATCTCCCCTGTATATATTATATACCTGCTGCGTGTCATCTCCCCTGTATATAGTATATACCTGTATGTCATCTCCTATATATAGTATATACCTGTATGTCATCTCCCCTGTATATAGTATATATCTGTGTGTCATCTCCTCCTGTATATAGTATATACCTGTATGTCATCTTCTATATATAGCATATACCTGTATGTCATCTCCTCCTGTATATAGTATATATTTGTAGGTAATCTGCTCCTGTATATAGTATATACGTGTGTCATCTTCTCCTGTATATAGTATATACCTGTATGTCATCTCCTCCTGTATATTGTATGTACCTGTATGTCATCTCCTCCTTTATATAGTATATACCTGTGTGTCATCTCTCCTGTATATAGTATATATCTGTGTGTCATCTCCCCTGTATATAGTATATACCTGTGTGATCTCCTGTATTAGACCTCGTTAACACGTTATTTGCTCAGTATTTTTACCTCAGTATTTGTAAGATAAATTGGCAGCCTGATAAATCCCTAGCCAACAGGAAGCCCTCCCCCTGGCAGTATATATTAGCTCACACATACACATAATAGACAGGTCATGTGACTGACAGCTGCCGTATTTCCTATATGGTACATTTGTTGCTCTTGTAGTTTGTCTGCTTATTAATCAGAATTTTATTTTTGAAGGCTAATACCAGACTTGTGTGTGTTTAAGGGCGAGTTTCGTTTGTCAAGTTGTGTGTGTTGAGTTGTGTGTGGCGACATGCATGTAGCGACTTTTGTGAGATGAGTTTTGTGTGGCAACATGCGTGTAGCAACTTTTTGTGTGTCGAGTTGCATGTGACAGGTTAGTGTAGCAAGTTGTGTGCAGCAAGTTTTGCACATGGCGAGTTTTGCGCGTGGTGAGTTTTATGTCTGGTGCCTTTTGAGTATGTGCAAGTTTTGTGTGAGGCAACTTTTGCATGTGTTGCAAATTTTGTGCATATGGCAATTTTTCCGCATGTGCAAGTTTTGCGTGCGGCGAGTTTTCCATGAGGTGAATTTTGCACTTGTGGCGAGTTTTGCGTGAGCCTATTTTTTGCATGTGGCGAGTTTTGCGCGTGGTGAGTTTTGAGCGGCGACTTTTGTGTTTCGACTTTTATGTGGCGAGATTGGCGTATGTGTGGTGAAATGTGTGCTGAGGGTGGTATATGTGTTCAAGCACGTGGTAGTGTGTGGCGCATTTTGTGTGTGTGTTCATATCCTCGTGTGGTGAGTATCCCATGTCGGGGTCCTACCTTAGCAACTGTACGGTATATACTCTTTGGCGCCATCGCTTTCACTCTTTAAGTCCCCCTTGTTCACATCTGGCAGCTGTCAATTTGCCTCCAACACTTTTCCTTTCACTTTTCCCCATTATGTAGATAGGGGAAAAATAGTTTGGTGAATTGGAAAGCGCGGGGTTAAAATTTCACCTCACAACGTAGCCTATGACGCTCTCAGTGTCCAGACGTGTGGCTGTGCAAAATTTTGTTTCTGTAGCTGCGACGCCTCCAACACTTTTCCTTTCACTTTTTTTCCCCATTATGTAGATAGGGGCAAAATTGTTTGGTGAATTGGAAAGCGCGGGGTTAAAATTTCACCTCACAACGTAGCCTATGACGCTCTCGGGGTCCAGACGTGTGACTGTGCAAAATTTTGTGGCTGTAGCTGCGACGGTGCAGATGCCAATCCCGGACATACACACACACATACACACACATTCAGCTTTATATAGTAGATGTAGGTCAATAGATTTACACAGAAGACTCCTGTGTAAAGATGATAAACTCTTCCAAAGAAGATCTCTTTGGAATCCAGTCTTATATATTACTTTGTAAAATGATTTGGAGCAGAAAGGATAAGCTGTTGCCATGGATACAAGTAGTATTTTGATTATTGAATGATCGAATGACTTGATAATTCGACTTTCAGAGCTTGTGATCTTTTTAAGACCTATGCTAACAGACCTTTGAGTCTTACAAATGCATTTAGAATTGTATGGCGTTATAAAATACACTTATCTCAGTCATATGGTCATTTACTAAAGTATATTGTGTTTTTAAAATACCAAAACTTATATTTTTTATATGTTTCATTAAGATTTGCGCGCACACAAAAAAGAGAAGGAAAATCTTAGAGCTTACTGTTACCATTAGTGTTGAGCGATACCGTTCGATACTTGAAAGTATCGGTATCGGATAGTATCGGCCGATACCCGAAAAATATCGGATATCGCCGATACCGATATCCGATACCAATAAAAGTCAATGGGACATCAAGTATCGGAAGGTATTCTCATGGTTCCCAGGGTCTGAAGGAGAGGAAACTCTCCTTCAGGCCCTGGGATCCATAGGGATGTGTAAAATAAAGAATTAAAATAAAAAATATTGATATGCTCACCTCTCCGGCGGCCCCTGGACTTCACGCTGCTATCCGGGAGGCTTCTTTGTTTAAAAAGCGCGCCTTTCGGACCTGTGAATGACGTCCCGGCTTCTGATTGGTCGCGTGCCGCCCATGTGACCGGCACGCGACCAATCAGAAGCCGGGACGTCATTCACAGGTCCGAAAGGCGCGCTTTTTAAACAAAGAAGCCTCCCGGATAGCAGCGTGAAGTCCAGGGGCCGCCGGAGAGGTGAGCATATCAATATTTTTTATTTTAATTCTTTATTTTACACATCCCTATTGATTCGATACCGATACCCGATATCACAAAAATATCGGATCTCGGTATCGGAATTCCGATACCGCAAATATCGGCCGATACCCGATACTTGCGGTATCGGAATGCTCAACACTAGTTACCATATTAAATTCTTTAAATTCTATTCATTTTAATTCTACATAATTTTAATGTAAACTATCGTAACATTTTTTTCTCTTTCTACACTTTGTCGAAATTGTTTGGGATTCTACATAATGACTGTTGTTAGTATTGCTGTGTTACTATTAGATGCAGTCCTCTTTTTAGATAATAGACCCTTTGGGTTTATAGGTAAATAAGAACTGGCAAATACCGTTAAATGCGATCCCTAAACATGATCGAAAAAGATCATAGTGACAATTTATTTTATAAAGTGTTACCCTATTCACAACAGTTAAAATCAGTCTTGGTCAAAACAAGATGGCCTGCCTGCATAATTAAGTATCAGATTACTACAACTACTATTAAGGTTTATGTAGTGGGGAAGGGGTTGAGGGAAGACCAAAAAGAGGGCCAGACAGATCCTTCTTCACCTTTGTAGTAAGTTTTTATCTCACGTCAGTGCTGGATTCATAGCTACACTGTCAGTGGTGCTATATAATGGCCTCCAAGATGCTGCCGCTTGTTATGTGCTACACAGACAGCTGAGAAGGAACCTGTAATGTCTGTGTGCGCTTTGGATAGGAGACATCACCGCAGCTAGTCTTCACACACCAAAGATGGCTCATGCATAGGGGAATACTACTGAACAATGCATGATATAAGTCCTGTAATGGTTAGAACCAATGTTAATCCTCACGTGCACTCACAAGACAGTTTATTCTGAGCATTCACTTTAAATGACAGGTACAAAAAATGTTATGATAAAAGCAAACAATCCATATAGATTGGACTATTTTGACCTTGGAAAAGTCGGATAAAGGACAAGGTTCTCATCTATTATCTTGAACAGTGATGGGGAACATTTTTTCTACCAGGGGCATAACCTAATTCATGGGCCGTGCAAAATTATGAACTTTAAATATTTATTCTGCTATATTTGGTCAATTATTTTATTAGCTCCCCCAATGTGCTGGCTGGACCTGCTTCTCTTTGGTGCAATATATGATGTTAGGTGGTAATGATGTTGCTACTTTCAACTACTTTTCTCAGCTTGTGTGAGTCTTGAGCACAGTTGACTCTTTGCGATGAATTTTGAAAATACGTTGCAGCAGTAAGTTCTGAACACAGATGCATATTATACTGATTATACTGCAGGTCTCCTCATAATGGGAAACTCACCATTGCTCACATTATATTTATAGAACTCAAGCAGTGGAGGGGCTGCAGTACATATATCACGTAATGGACACTGAGACTGCTGTATATACATACGATGAGATACATCACTGGAAATGGGGCATATGCATCCCAGAAGACGCTTGCGAAGATTCATTGCAGGAAACACTGGGGCTGCGGCATAATTATCAAAGGAGATGTTGGGGCATATATATATCACAGGAGGGGATGGGGCACATACATCACAGGAGATGCTGGGGCACATAGATCGAAAGGGCACATACAGTACAGACCAAAGGTTTGGACACACCTTCTCATTTAAAGATTTTTCTGTATTTTCATGACTATGAAAATTGTACATTCACACTGAAGGCATCAAAACTATAAATTAACACATATGGAATTATATACTTAACAAAAAAGTGTGAAACAACTGAAATTATGTCTTATATTCTAGGTTCTTCAAAGTAGACACCTTTTGCTTTGATGACTGCTTTGCACACTCTTGGCATTCTCTTGATGAACATCAAGAGGTAATCACTGGGAATGGTCTTTCAACAATCTTGAAGGAGTTCCCAGAGATGCTTAGCACTTGTGGGCCCTTTTGCCTTCACTCAGCGGTCCAGCTCACCCCAAACCATCTCGATTGTGTTCAGGTCTGATGACTGTGGAGGCCAGGTCATCTGGCGTAGCATCCCATCACTCTCCTTCTTGGTAAAATAGTCCTTACACAGCCTGGAGGTGTGTTTGGGGTCATTGTCCTGTTGAAAAATAAATGATGGTCCAACTAAACGCAAACCGGATGGAATAGCATGCTGCAGCAAGATGCTGTGGTAGCCATTCTGGTTCAGTATGCCTTCAATTTTGAATAAATCCCCAACAGTGTCACCAGCAAAGCACCCCCACACCATCGCACCTCCTCCTCCATGCTTCATGGTGGGAACCAGGCATGTAGAGTCCATCCGTTCACCTTTTCTGCGTCGCAGAAAAACACGGTGGTTGGAACCAAAGATCTCAAATTTGGACTCATCAGGCCAAAGCACAGATTTCTACTGGTCTAATGTCCATTCCTTGTGTTATTTAGCCCAAACAAGTCTCTTCTGCTTGTTGCTTGTCCTTAGCAGTGGTTTACTAGCAGCTATTTTACCATGAAGGCCTGCTGCACAAAGTCTCCTCTTAACAGTTGTTGTAGAGATGTGTCTGCCGCTAGAACTCTGTGTGGCATTGACCTTGTCTCTAATATGAGCTGCTGTTAACCTGCGTATTCTGAGGCTGGTGACTCGGATAAACTTATCCTCAGAAGCAGAGGTGACTCTTGGTCTTTCTTTCCTGGGGCTGTCCTCATGTGAGCCAGTTTCTTTGTAGCACTTGATGGTTTTTGCCACTGCACTTGGGGGCACTTTCAAAGTTTTCCCAATTTTTCAGACTGACATTCATTCCTTAAAGTAATGATGGCCACTCGTTTTTCTTTACTTAGCTGCTTTGTTCTTGCCATAATACAAATTCTAACAGTCTATTCAGTAGGACTATCAGCTGTGTATCCACCAGACTTCTGCACAACACAACTGATGGTCCCAACCCCATTTATAAGGCAAGAAATACCACTTATTAAACCTGACAGGGCACACCTGTGAAGTGAAAACCATTCCCGGTGACTCCCTCTTGAAGCTCATCAAGAGAATGCCAAGAGTGTGCAAAGCAGTCATCAAAGCAAAAGGTGGCTACTTTGAAGAGCCTAGAATATAAAACATATTTTCAATTGTTTCACACTTTTTTGTTAACTATATAATTCCACATGTGATAATTCATAGTTTTGATGCCTTCAGTGTGAATGTACAATTTTCATAGTCATGAAAATACAGAAAAATCTTTAAATGAGAAGGTGTGTCCAAACTTTTGGTCTGTACTGTACATTGCAGGAGAGGCTAGGACATATATATCGCAGGAGGGCCTGGGACACATACATCACAGGAGGGCCTGGGTCATATATATCACAGGAGGGTCTGGGGAATATACATCAAATTAGGGCTGGGGCATATACATCACAAGAGGGACTGGGACATATACATCACAGAAGACACTGAGGCACATAATCACAGAAAGGGCTGGGGCATACAGTTAGGTCCATATATATTTGGACAGAGACAACATTTTTCTAATTTTGGTTATAGACATTACCGCAATGAATTTTAAACAAAACAATTCAGATGCAGTTGAAGTTCAGACTTTCAGCTTTCATTTGAGGGTATCCACATTAAAATTGGATGAAGGGTTTAGGAGTCTAAGCCCCTCAACATGTGCCACCCTGTTTTTAAAGGGACCAAAAGTAATTGGACAATTGACTCCAAGGCTATTTCATGGACAGGTGAGGGCAATCCCTTCGTTATGTCATTCTCAATTAAGCAGATAAAAGCCCTGGAGTTGATTTGAGGTGTGGTGCTTGCATTTGGAAGGTTTTGCTGTGAAGTAAACATGCGGTCAAAGGATCTCTCCATGCAGGTGAAACAAGCCATCCTTAAGGTGCGAAAACAGAAAAAACCCATCCGGGAAATTGCTGCATTAGGAGTGACAAAATCTACATTTTGGTACATCCTGAGAAAGAAAGAAAGCACTGGTGAACTTATGAATGCAAAAAGACCTGGGCGCCCATGGAAGACAATAGTGGTGGATGATCGCAGAATAATCTCGATGGTGAAGAGAAACCCCTTCACAGTAGCCAACCAAGTGAACAACACTCTCCAGGAGGTAGGCATATCAATATCCAAATCTACCATAAAGAGAAGACTGCATGAAAGTAAATACAGAGGGTTCACTGCACGGTGCAAGCCACTCAAAAGCATCAAGAATAAAAAAGCTAGACTGGACTTTGCTAAAAACATCTAAAAAAGCCAGCACAGTTCTGGAAGAACATTCTTTGGACAGATGAAACCAAGATCAACCTCTACCAGAATGATGGAAAAAGAAAAGTATGGCGAAGGCGTGGTACAGCTCATGATCCAAAGCATACCACATCTGTAAAACACAGCGGAGGCAGTGTGATGGCTTGGGCATGCATGGCTGCCAGTGGCACTGGGTCACTAGTGTTTATTGATGATGTGACACAGGACAGAAGCAGCCGAATGAATTCTGAGGTATTCAGAGACATACTGTGTGCTCAGATCCAGCCAAATGCAGCCAAACTGATTGGTCGTCGTTTCAGACTACAGATGGACAATGATCCAAAACATAAAGCCAAAGCAACCCAGGAGTTTATTAAAGCAAAGAAGTGGAATATTCTTGAATGGCCAAGTCAATCACCTGATCTCAACCCAATTGAGCATGCATTTCACTTGTTAAAGACTAAACTTCAGACAGAAAGGCCCACAAACAAACAGCAACTGAAAACCACCGCAGTGAAAGCCTGGCAGAGTATCAAAAAGGAGGAAACACAGCGTCTCGTGATGTCCATGAGTTGAAGACTTCAGGCAGTCATTGCCAACAAAGGGTTTCAACCAAGTACTAAAAATGAATTTTTTATCTAAAATTAATGACTCTGTCCAATTACTTTTGGTCCCTTTAAAACCATGGTGACACATGTTAAGGAGCTGAAACTCCTAATCCCTTCATCCAATTTTAATGTGGATACCCTCAAATGAAAGCTGAAAGTCTGAACTTCAACTGCATCTGAATTGTTTTGTTTACAATTAATTGTGGTAATGTCAATAACCAAAATTAGAAAAATGTAGCCTCTGTCCAAATATATATGGACCTAACTGTATGTATCACTGGAGAAGCTGGAGCTGCCACTGCTATTATCATCGTTGGTGAGACTGGAGCGCCGAGTGTACTGAACCACATAGTTTTTCCTGCCACTGCCACTGGACATAATCTTTTCTTCATTGCATTCACCTCAGCAATCAGTAGTGAATACTTCATGCGTGTGCTCGCAGTTCTAGGAGCAATTAAAGGGCCAAACGCCAGTCGCCGAGCTGAGCGCTGTGATCCTCGGCCCAAGTACTGCTGTACCAGGGAATCTGCCCAGGAGCCGTTCTACAGCATTTAGTAATTGATAGGGAAATTTTCAAGCAACAAATACTAATTCATAGAATTACTGACTTCCCTTAATAACTAAGAGAGAAACTCCCCATGTCCTTTGTTGTCAATATCAAATTGAGCTCATGTTATTTGAACAAATGCATTTATTTTGTACTCACGTTCAGAATATGCTTTTAAGACTGATTTCTTAATGTTAAAGATATGGATCCTGAAATGACTCCAATTGTTGTCAGTGATAAATTACATCTCAAGGCTTGCAGAAGGCAGTTATGTCCTTGATAAAGTATTGCGTTTTTGATTTTTTTACTTGAAGTGACAGTTCATTGATTTAATTATAGCTGCGCACTAAATTTCCATTACTTTGTATACCGTAAATTCTTATTCGGTATATGTATATAAACCATTTATGAATTTTTTTTAGTTTTTAGCTGATATTCAGCTGATACAGTAAACTTTCCACACTTAGACAATATAACTCAACTGGAGAGCATATAATAGTTTTTCTAAACGATAAGTCAATGTGAGATCCACGGACTGGAGACAATCAAGCACCATAAGGGGTCTTGGAATTTAGACCATTGAGGACTATAAAAGTAGGGCATGAAAAAAAATAATGGCAATTTTTTCTTACTTGCAGAAGTCAGATTCAGTCATAAATAGCAGAAATATGTAGGTAAACTGGAAATTAGCTTGCTTTAATGCATTACCTTGATTGCAGTACTGAGGTGTGAACAGGGCCAATAATAATTGGTAATCTCGAAATGTAATTACAAGAGATTAAAGATAAGTAGATCTTTTGAAATTCATATTTGTCAGGTTTGTCGAATTTTCACCCAAAATTTGGTTTGCAGCACTTAATTTCACCAACACCCTTAGTACAGCAAAGCCTCTAATTGCCTGGAAAAAATATTTGCATAACACTCTGATGTATCCTAGGACTGTATTGAATTCTTTTTGACCTGTTTAACACAAACACAGTCTTATTAATGTCCAAGTGACTTTAACTCATCTGGCTGGGAAAAACGAATGGTAAGCAGTGGTAAACTTCTAATGATGATTAAAGAATAACTAGGCTGAGGATATCTACACTGAAGGTACCTAGTAGGACAGCATCTTTACTCCCAAACCTTTAGTTTAACATTCATGACCTTTAATGGCAGGTGTTCTTTAAGTTGTTGGTTGGGTGCAATAAGCTGTTCATGCATTGAGGCAGGACTATGGGGCGGGACTGTGGGTGGGGTCTTAGTTCTGCCACAGCACCTCAGCTGCCTCTATTATCTGTGTACTTTTTAAAATTTTGCGCTGGCGCCATACTAAAATAAAGACTACAAGGATGATTCATTAAAGTGCTTACACTAGTAATCTGGTTTTAACACTTTAATAAGTTACAATATTTTTGCACAACTCAACATTTGCTCAAAAATATTGTGACTTTCGGCATTTACACACCAGTCCCGATTGACAATGTCAATACAGACATGATATGGGTGGGTTGGGGCATGCAGTTGTCATACGTTTCTGACAATGGCTTAAATTGGATACAAGATGTGCCTGATCCATTGATTGTAGGACACTGCTTAGTGAATAAGGTCAGTATACTCCAGAAAGCGCTTCATTAAGACTGGTGAGTAAGGATAAGCAGTGCTGTGGAAGTTCTGGTTCTGGTTTTTCCAAAGTTGAGTTCGGGTACCAGAACTGTACCCAAACTTGAGCCATAACCTGAAATTCATTGAAAAGATTGGAGACCTGAACTTTGCAGTTGGAAAATTTTCTCTCCTCTGCAATCTGCTTCCCTCCGACACTCTGAACAGAGTCTGCAATGGACTTCCGAGAGAAATCCATGTTTGGTGTTTAACACCGAACACTACCTTCCAGTATGATCCCCGAACTTTTAAGTTCGGCTTCGCTTATTTCTACTGGTGAGTGGTACGTCAGTCTCAATGAATCGCCCGCTAAATGTGTATGAAGATTCCTGAATACGGTTAACAACTGCATGGAGAACATCATATTCTTTTGACAGCAATGGATGTATTATCATGCAGATGTGTATTGATTACTCAGGAAAGTCTGCCACTGACATATAAAGGCCTTTTATCACAAGAGAAGACTTCGATTTATTTAGTAAAAGAAATAGTACAACACTTATTTTATTACTGATACAATTCTGTTCCATGATTATGCTGCTAAATCTATGATCTTGTAGACTTATGAAACCAAACGCAGATGCAAGCTCAGAGGCAGTCTGGAAAAATGTCTTCCTTTGTTGTTCTTTAAAACATATGTTCCTGCTGTCCTTGTAGATAAGAGGTTATTGCCTGGGAATATGCTGATGCATTGCCCTTGGGAAGAATAGGGCAGCACTGTTTATCTTAATCCATCTTGTGTTGCAGATACTGAGCAAGTGAATTGAGCAGCATCAATCTTTTGTGCGAAGGTAAAACAGTCCAGATAAATCTAATGCATATTTAAGAAGGTCTCAGGAACTTTCTTAAGATAAATGTTTATTTTATTTTTTCTTTTTTTTTAATAGATTTATGGATCCAGTCTTTGTGATTGATAAAATGAGAATTTACCAAGTCTTTTATTTTGTATACCATGCTTGAACCTACAGCCTTCTGGAATAAGGTGTGCCAAGTTTGTTAAAAGGCACACACACACCTTAATTAATGTATTGCATCTTTTTGGCTGTCCATGGTGTATCCTTGAGATGGAGACATTTCAGCTACAATGTACACTAGTTTTCTGGTGTAAATTATGGTAAATTGTCATTGTAAATTGTGAGCCCTCGTGGGCAGGGTCCTCTCTCCTCCTGTACCAGTTGTGACTTGTATTGTTTAAGATTATTGTACTTGTTTTTTATTATGTATACCCCTTGTTAGGGTTGGCGGAAAGCACCGAGTATATATATATGTAATAATAGGTACGTTCGCAACCCGGGGTCCAGCGTGCAGGAGAGTAACCTGCTGCTAGAATTGGCGACACTATATGGCAGTATAAGCGAACTGTTACTTCAAAGAATCGCATAGAAAGGAAAACGCTATGCCCTGTTACGCTCACAGATAATCACAGCTACCTAAGTGAGCAGAGAGCAACCAGTGGTCACGCAGTCAGCAAAGCACACAAACACCTCCTCTCCGGTGGAGCCGGAAATCTAGTGGCAATACGCCAGCCCTGAATTCAAACACACAAAACTCCTCACCGGAGGTGTCGGTATTCTAGGGGCTTATTTCAGCCAACCCTGACTTCATGCAGACATGACCACTAAAGCAGCAAAGCTCATGACATAGGTTGATACAAGCGCATGGCAGTGCAGCCATGCGAACCTTTTATAGCTGCAGCAGACAAGGACCTTCCTTGTGGTCCAAAAGGAACTGCAACAGGACCTAAGCATGTGACCCCCCGACCTCCAATAGGAGGTCATCCCGTGAGCATGCTCAGTATGGGAAAAGCAGGACATAGTCCCAGAAAGACCTGCTTGCTGCTGAACATTGCTGGCTACAAAGGTAGAGCCTGGAAGTGCAGTAGTAACTAGTTGTCCAGTATCAGCCTGAGCCAGCCACTGGGACCGACGTCTCCACTGAGCAGGCTCCACTGCAGCTGGAGGTGAATGGGAGACCACAGCAGACATGGTTCGAGATTCCCCCTGTGCAGCGGCGGGAACTCGACATCTAACATTACCCCCCCTCCTTGGACCTCGCTCCGCTCGAAGGCAGCAATGAGCTCGAATGTGCTCAGTAGGCTCCCAGGACCTGTCCTCTGGCCATAACCCTTCCAGACTACCAAATAAAATTTATTGCCACGTACCACCTTGCACCCCAAATTAGCGTTCACCTCGTAATCGTCTGTAGACAAACCCAATGTCCCGGCAGATGACTCAGAAAACTGGGACATGTGTACGGGCTTTACGAGGGACACATAAAAGGTGTCGGTGATACCTAGGCGTGGAGTAAGTACTAGATGGTAGACTACAGGGTTAGCCTGTTTGAGGACCTTGAAGGGACCCAAGTAGCGATGTGCAAACTTAGTGGACTAAACACGAAGCCTGATGTTATGGGCAGAGAGCCACACTAAATCGTCAGGAGCAAAGGTCTGAACGGGGCACCGGTGTGCATCGGCGGAGGACCTCATTCTCTCCTTGGAAGCCCGGATGGCATCCTGAGTACGGTCCCAAATGTCCCGTGCCTCCACAGCCCAGTCTACCACCCTGGAGTCGGCGGAAGACACGGGCATGGGCACAGGAACCCGCGGATGTTGACCGTAATTAAGGAGAAATGGGGTCTGGCCAGTGGAGTCGGCTACAGCATTGTTTAGTAGAAAAGATGCCCAGTCATCCTGCCTGGCTGAAACAAAATGTCGCAGATATATGACCAAGGTCTGGTTGGCCCTCTCTACCAACCCATTCGTCTCGGGAGTATATGCAGAAGAGAGATTCACTCGATACTGAGTAGTCAACAAAGCTCTCTCCAGAACCGAGATGCAAACTGGGGACCCGGTCACTGACAATCTTGTCCGGCATACCGTGTAGGCGGAAAATATGTTTTACAAACAATGCTGCCAGAGCCCGTGCAGAAGGTAGCCGCGGAAGAGGCACCAAGTGCACCATTTTAGAGAAATGGTTGGTGATTACCCAAATGATGGGGCAGCCACGACACTTGGTAAACCCACCACAAACTCCATTCCAACCATCTCCCAGAGCCTGTCTGCCACTGGTAAAGGATAAAGTAATCCTGCTGGCCATTATCGAGGAGACTTATTCTTAGCACAGGAAACACATGCCCAAATATAGTCCCCAACATCACGAGCCACATGCGGCCACCAGTATATTCTCGCCAGCAGCTCAGACGTCCTCTTGGCCCCAAATGTCCACCCACTCTAGATGAATGAGCCCAAGAGAGATCCTCCAGTTGCAAATGGGATGGCACAAAAGTCTTGCCCGGGGGCACAGACTCTAGCGAGACCGGGGCCACAGTTCTCAGGCTCTCAGTGGGGACAATAAGCCGAGGCTCCTCTTCCTCCTCCACAGAAGACACAACGGAGTGAGATAGAGCGTCGGCACGGATGTTCACCCCAGAAATAAAATGGAGAGTGAAATGGAATTGGGAGAAGAACAGAGACCTTCTGGCCTGGCGAGAATTTAGCTGCTGGGCGGTCTGTAAGTATACCAGATTTTTGTGGTCAGTAAAAACTTGGAAGGGAAAGCGAGCCCCCTCTAGAAGATGTCTCCACTCAGAGAAAGCAAATTTCATGGCTAGCAACTCCCTGTCCCCAATGGAATAATTCTTCTCCGCTGTTGTGAAGATCTAGGAAAACAAGAAGGAAGGATGCTTCCGACCTTGAGCATCCTTTTGGAAGAGGACTGCTCCAGCACCAACGGATGAGGCATCCACCTACATTATAAACAGCTTATCAAAATCAGGGCGCTGTACAATGGGAGCGCTAGCAAAATGAGATTTATTTGAAAGGAAGGCCTTGGAGACCTCTTCTGACCACAATTTGGGATTTGCTCCCTTCTTGGTGAGGGCTACCAAGGGAGCTACTAAAGTTGAGAAATGCGGAATGAACTGGCGGTAGTAGTTATTGAACCCCATAAAGCGCTGCACCGCTTTGAGAGGGTGGGGTTCTTGCCAGTCCATCACAGCCTGTAGTTTGGCAGGATCCATAGCCAATCCCTGGGCAGAGATGATATAACCAAGGAAAGGCAAGAACTCCTGCTCAAACACACATTTCTCCAACTTTGTGTAGATGAAGTTTGCCAGTAAGAGATCGAAGACATTGCAAACATCTCTCCGGTGAGAGTCAATATCTGGAGAGTAGATGAGTATATGAGTAGATGAGTATATCATCCAGATAGACTACGACCGAGGAGATGTCATTTACAAAGTCTTTTTCCCCATGGGAAAAGCAGGACTTAGTCCCAGGAAGACCTGCTTGCTGCTGAACATTGCTAGCTACAAAGGTAGAGCCTGGAAGGACAGTAGTAACCAGTCATCCAGTATCAGCCTGAGCCAGACACTGGGACCGACGTCTCCTCTGAGCAGGCTCCACTGTGGCTGGTGGAGAATGGGAGACCACAGCAGACATGGTTAGAGATTCCCCCTGTGCAGTGGCAGAAACTCAACACCTAACACCCCTCCTCACATGTAAAGTGCCATGGAATAAATGGCGCTATAATAATTCTGATAGACCTTGATTCCTTTTGCTGTATCATGCCCATTTTTTTTCAATATGCCATTTTTAAGCTGCCCCTCAACAAGCTACACTCTTTTGGCAGGGCGCTACTGTACTATAACATATTAAACATTTGTTAAAATATCCAATATTCTTCTTAGGTATATGTTTATTTTTCTTTAATTTGTCACATTTTTTTTTAAATTACCAATAATACCACATACAGTGACAAATATCGCAACATCATGACTAGACCACATGTTACCACAGCATAGTGACCGAAAAATATCACATACAAGGAACAAATATCGTCACACCATGACCAGACCACATATTGCCACCACATAATGACGGAATGATACCACATACTAGGAACAAATACCACCACACCATGACTAATGACCAAACCACATATTACCACCACATAGTGACTGAATAATACCGCATACAACAAACAAATCCAGTCACATCATGACCAGATCACATATTACCACCACATAGTCACTAAATACTACAATACTGATCATTAATCAAAAAAACACAATACTAATATTACCATAAGTGCCATAACACACAGGAGATTTGTACTTAGTATGCAATGTCTGTGTACAGGTAATAAAGACTCACCAGTGACATTTTACACAGGAGCTTTGTACATAATGTCAGTGTAAAGGTAATATGGGATCACCAATGACATTGTGCACAGGAACTCTGTATATATTATATAATGTAACATACAACATAAGTAACACACTGACTTACCAGGGATGTCTCTAGTGGAAGATATTCATCTTTGCTTTGCTTCTTCATCCAGTGCAGACCGCCATCACTTCTTCCAGCCAGATCTCATCTCTGCAGAAAATAATACAGTTATCTAAAGCACATTCCCCAATTTTTCCCCCAACTTCTACACTACGCCAGATGAAGAAAAAAGTAACAGGACCACCCAACACTGAAAATAATATCCTCAAAAATAAAATATATCATGGTACCATGTGTCTCCAATCTGCACCCATATGTCCTCCCATCATGGCCCCATGTGCCTCCATTCTGCCCCTATGTGTTCCCCCATCCTGGCCCCATATGTCCTCTCATCCTGGCTCCATATATGTCCTCCCATCCTTGCCCCATATGTCTCCATACTGCCTCCAATATGTAGACCTATTGTGGCCCCATGTGTCTCCATCCTGCCCCTCCATATGTCCTCTCATCCTGCCCCATATGTCTCCATCTTTCTCCCCCATATGTTTCATCCTACCCCCATATGTCTCCATCCTGCATTCATATGTCTCTGTCATGCCCCCATGTGTCTCCATCCTGCCCCATGTATCTCCATCCTGCATCCATTTGTCCTCCCATCCTGACCCCATATATCTCCTCCCATCCTGCCCCCCATATGCCTCCATCCTGCTCCCCATATGTCTTAATCCTTCCCCCATATGTTTCCTTTCTGCACCCCCATAATTCTACATCTGGCCCTTCTGTATGTCCTCTTATCCTGCCCCCATATCTCTCCATCCTACCCCCTGTTTCCATCCTGCCCCCTCATATGTTTCCATCCTGCCCCCATATGTCCTCCCATACTGCCCCCATATGTCTCCATCCTGCCCCCCATATGTCTCCACCCTGCCCCTCATATATTTCCATCCTGTCTTCTTATGTGTCCTCTCATCCTGGCCCCGTATATCTCCATAATGTCCCAATTATGTCTCCACCCTGCTCCCCCATATGTGTCAATCTTGCCCCTCCATATGTCTCCCCATATTGTGGATTTCAGTACCAAAAAAGTTTCTACTTACCTGGACACAGTCCAGTGTCATCTTCATCCTCAAGGATTTAAGGCGTGGACTCGCCGGCACATGACAGTGATGTCATACACCAGCGACGTGCCAATCGACGTTAGCTGCCGGCCTTTGATTGGCTGGCAGCTCCTATTGCAGTGCAGGAAGTGGCAGTAGATTTCAACTGAATGAGTGTCCGAGGACATGCATTCAGTTACTGAGCGAACAAACGAATCCTGCCCCTAGGGGCCCCAAATGCCAGTAAGGGCAGTAATGCCCTGATGGCAGCCCTGGTACCCCAGCAAGACACAATAAAACAGGGTTTCTTAAAAACATGTCAACTGAAAAAGCAAGTTATTGCTTGAAACAGGATCATGTTGATCCAAAACATGTTTGCTTTTTCTTTTGATGGAGTGTTGCGGTCACTTTATTTATTCTCCATGTAGTTACGCAAAATCAGGAAAAAAGCTGGCCCAGATGTTTTGCAGTTTTTGCTTACCAGTGAAAATGTATTCATTTGTGATGCTTTGCAGTTAGTTTTTTCGCGAGATGAAAAGGTATACTTTGTGGCCTTTCCATGAACTATAGAGATGTAGACACTTAAAGGGAGTGTGCCAAAATGTCCTATTGTTTAAATTATACTTTTAGGTCAGTTATATGAATTTTTTTAATCCTTGATTTTTTTCTTATATTTATATAAAAAAGCTGAAACATTGCAATAGTCACACTGGCCATTAGGCCTAATATTAGACTAATACTTTTTGTTTCTCTCAGTATCCTCTTGAACATAGGCAGCAATAGACTGGCTCTGACCCTATTGATTTCTGTAGAAAAATGTCCTGCTCATGCTCTGATTTTTGGTGCAGGCAGGCGAAGCATAAGTCACTTATGATAAGTGAGTGTACAGAAAACATAGCATGGACTTACTACTGCTGTTTTCTGTGGTAACACATTTGCCTGCCTGAGTTTTTCTGCCTTGTCACTTGCCTTTGGAGCTCATCATCAATACAATCAGTGAGGTAGATAAGGGCTCTAGCGGCCGCTGAAATTCTATGTCACTGATTTGATTTACAATGAGCTCTCCGGACTAATGACGCATCAGAAACACTCACATTTGTTGTAAAACAGGGTAATGTGTTTCCTCGGGTAGAAAAATGTGTTTCCTCCGTTCAAAGAAATGTATTACCTCAGAAAGATGCGATTTCGAGCCCCTGCTGTCTCGTCTGTATACTCACTTATCATAAGTGACTAAAATTCCTTCCCATGGCCAGGAGTTATGATATGTTCCGACCATGAACTGGAGCCGCTCTGCATGGTCAGACACAGCCATTACATTGTACATAGCAGGGGTACATTTATAAGATTATCTCAGCTCAGGAACATTTTTTAACACATCCATTTGTGAAACCTTTTATTCTGAGATCTAATAAGTCAAATGTTCTTTGCTGGTGAGACAACCCCTTTCTTTAAACCTGGTATGCGTAATGTTATTCATTTCGCACATCCTGCTAGACCAATTCAAAAATATTAGAACAATATTTTGCATGAAATTATTGTCAATATCT
This sequence comes from Ranitomeya imitator, assembly GCF_032444005.1. Classification (NCBI taxonomy): domain Eukaryota; kingdom Metazoa; phylum Chordata; class Amphibia; order Anura; family Dendrobatidae; genus Ranitomeya; species Ranitomeya imitator. The sequence goes on from NC_091285.1 coordinate 466,061,097, forward strand.
GGCACAATATTGACAGTTTGGTATTTTTTAAGTCATATTTCCCTTTCTAGTGACTTCTTAAAATTGTCAAGCGACACATAAGAGAAAAAGTGTCTAAAATACATGCAATTAATAATATGGCGTGTACCCTGTCTCAAATTCATTAAGGAATCATTGTTGTGTTTAACATTGTTTCCAAATAATCTGGTAAACCTGATGCATCTGATATATTTGAAAAAGTGACTACAAGAGGAGCAGTCATCCATTTATTTATCAAGAAATGCACTTTTGTCAAGTGGTGGGTGTTTTTGTGTTATGTTTGAACATTTCTACCATTTTTGGATTTTTTTTTCTTCATATGGAATGCTGTAGATATGGCCTTATTTCTGACATTTTCCCAGAATCTTTTATATAGGACTAAACCACCAAAAGAAAAATGCTCGTTTCAAGTAATATAAGAAATAAAACCACTAAAATGTTGTAAATGAGATGTCATTGAAATACAAAAGAAAAACAAAAAACAAAAGATTTCAAGTTTAAATTCAGACTAGGTATTTTTGCTTTTTTTTATGCGTTTCTTTAGTGCAAATTTTCAGCTGCGTTTTACAGTACTAGCAAAGTCTATGAGATTTCAGAAATCTCATGCACACACATTGTTTTCTTTTTTTGGAATCAGGATTTTGTGCTTTGCATGTTTTTTGCGCAATGGAGCATTTCACTTCTTTCAGTATTTTTTTTAACGTTTTTCACCCATTGAAATGAATGAAAACACTGAAAAAAAGCACCAAAAACACAGGTATCAGGTTTTGCTGTGATTTTTGTGCCAAAACCTGATTCTATAGAATAGGATTTTTTTTTCAACACTAAACTTTGTCAGCATGCACGAGAGACAAATCTAGCAAGCCAAAACCGCCCCAAAACTGCACAAAAAAAAATCAGCAGGAAAACATGATTTTTTTTTCTTGCAGCTTCTTTCCTGCCAAGAGATGAGGCTTTCATTCAGAAAAAAAAACTTAGAAAAAACGCTTGGTGTGAACTAACCCTGATAAGCCAAACACTTCCAAGAAACACTGGATGAGAGGGAGCATGTTCTGGGAGTTGAATACATGCAATGATCTCTTCAGTTTTAGGTAATACTGGTCATAATTATGCATGAAGCAAAGTTATCACAGACCTGTTTTATGCTTAGTTAGACCCAGCTACTTAACAATAATAAATAATATCTTCTGGCATAGAATTTGTGATTTTGGAGCTCATTATTACAAGTGCATGAAATTGATTTTGAAGCCATTTTATGCCCCAAATGATTCTGTATCCTCTTCATAAAGTTATTAGAAATGTAAACTAAAAAGTCTTGCACTCTCTAAGGCTTTCACACGGATGGATTTTGCTGTTGTTTAGCAGGCACAAACTACAGCATGAAAATTAGTTTTTCATAAGAAAGAATACTTTGTTCCCTATGCTTATTAAATATTCTGCAATTTATTGTCCAGCCTTTTTAAAACACTTGCAACATAATTAGGGATATTATCCAACCAACAAAATGTATATGTAGATAGATGGTTTGGGGTTCATGCCCCCTCATCAGTGCAGGACAAGTCACTGGTTGGCTGGATAAGATGTCTTTATTACATTTCTGTAAGGTGCTTGTGATCGTTATGGTAATTCAGCAGGAGTAGCCATTGTTTTACTACTGGATGACAACTAAATTGCATAGGAAAATGAAATTATGGATTAGGTAAGTAGTATAAATCTGCTTTCATCACAGTGTGATCTATCAAAATCTAAAATTAATTAACTAACCCATAGGATAAAAACTGTAAAGAACAAAAATATCAAAATGCAAGAATTGTGTTTTTCAGTCATCACAGCTCTTTAAAAGATACAATAAAAATCAATAAAAAATTCATACATACATGTATTAATGAAAACATTAGCTCGACATGGAAAAACAAGCTCTATCAACTGAAAAATTCTTTACCGGTCTTGGAGCATGCCGACACAAACTCATTATTTTATTTAACAATTTCTGAATTTGTTTTTCATTTTTTCTTGACGTATCTAAAAAGAACTCTATGCAAAACTGATATTATCGTAATCAGACTGACCAGGGAAATCATATCGACAGGTAATTTTTACCATAGAATCGCCTCCGATTCAAGCACAAAAAAAAAGTGATGGAATTGCATTTTTTTGCCATTTCATTCCACTTCTAATTTTTTTTAACCAGTTTTCAGTTCATTTTACAGTGAAATAAATGCTGTGATTCTAAACTATGACGTATCCCCCAAAAAATAGCCCTTATAGGGCTATGTTGGCTGGAAAAAAAATTATGGGGAGGAAAAAATGTAAGATCAAAGCTGAAAAATCACCCTGTTCTTAAGAGGTTAAAGGGAACTGCTTAATTAATCTTAATATTGGTGAAAAAAAAAATAGGTTTACATCTTCTTTCATTTTTATTATTGAATTATATTCTGTATATATGTGCTGTCGAACAAAGTCCAGCTCACCATGATCGACATCCTTGGAAACTCGGAGCATGGAACCGCTGTGTCAAGGCGTGGAGAAGTCAGAGAAGAAATAAGGAATCCAGCTCAACGAGGTAGTGAAAAAAAAACCCCTTTTCTTTATTCACTTGAAAAATATGTTCATTAGAGGATAAAAACATCAGCGATTACAAAGGATAAAATGCGATATCATCGCGTTTCTGGTGGTCAAGCACCCTTAATCATGATATCAGGGAACTTGACATATGACAAATGTTGCCCGATCCACAAGCAGCATGTATCAGAAAGTAGCCGCACCATCCCAGTCATATCTTTTTACCTCTGAAACGCTGCAGGGATTGAGCTGCGCTGGAAACTAGTCTGACAAGCGTGACCCCGGCGGTTTCTCCCCAGCCGTTACCCTAGAGTGACAGGTCTCTCTTCATATACATAAGTAAATAAGGCAGCACACTGCAGCGCTAGAACATACAAACTTGAAAAACGAAATTTGAACTGCATTACTGCACTAGAAATATGAAAAATGAGAGCGTTTAGCGCATAAAAATGGCCAATTTTATGTGTACCTGGTAGCCCCTTTACGGCATCTCTCTTATACCAGGTCCTACACTTGCCTTACCTCGCTGAGAATAAATGTCTCCATCTGAATGGGTACATGTGAAACCTCTTCTTAGACTAAAATTCTCTCTCTCTGTGGAGGGGTATTGGACCTGCTGTAAACGCTCTCATTTTTCATATTTCTAGTGCAGTAATGCAGTTCAAATTTAGTTTTTCAAGTTTGTATGTTCTAGCGCTGCAGTGTGCTGCCTTATTTACTTAACTATATACGAGTTGGCGACTCTAGGTTCAGCACCTGTTCACACTTAGTCTATGTTTGGATGTGCCGGTCAGGTTTTTGAAATGTATTCTTTAGCCTTCTGTTCGTGCACTCCGCCTCCTAGCCACAGGTGTTTTAATTACAGCAGGTCCAATACCCCTCCACAGAGAGAGAGAATTTTAGTCTAAGAAGAGGTTTCACATGTACCCATTCAGATGGAGACGTTTATTCTCAGCAAGGTAAGGCAAGTGTAGGACCTGGTATAAGAGAGATGCCGTAAAGGGGCTATCAGGTACACATAAAATTGGCCATTTTTATGCGCTAAACGCTCTCATTTTTCATATTTCTAGTGCAGTAATGCAGTTCAAATTTCGTTTTTCAAGTTTGTATGTTCTAGCGCTGCAGTGTGCTGCCTTATTTACTTAACTATATACGAGTTGGCGACTCTAGGTTCAGCACCTGTTCACACTGAGTCTATGTTTGGATGTGCCGGTCAGGTTTTTGAAATGTAATCTCTTCATATGCACACTCAGGGAGAGACCTATCACTCAAAGAGCAGTGGGTGGGGAGAAGCCTCCAGGAACCCACCTGTCTGACTACTCTTCAGTGCGTCTTGGTCCCCAGCGGCTGTTAAAGGGAACCTGTCACCTGTTTAGGCCGATACGAGTTACAGCCATTACATTTGAGGGCTTATATACAGCGTTCTATAATGCTGTAGGTAAGCCCCCAACCTGACCTGTAATTGAAGAAAAATATATTTTATTATACTCACCTGCGGGGCGCTCCGGTCCAAGGGGTGTTGCACTTCTTGGTCCGTCTCTTCCCATCTTCTTTCGATGCCGCCTTTCTTGGTTTGTGTGGATAATGTGCCCCTGCATCATCCACACAGTCTGCTCGGCTCCACGCTCCTGTGCAGGCTTACTTATCTGCCATGTTGAGGGCAGAGAAAACTACTACGGTGCGCAAGTCCTGGGCCTCTCTGACCTTTCCCAGTACTTTGCTCTGCCCTCAGCAGGGTAGATAAGTATTCCTGCGCCAGAGCGCGGTGCTGAGTAGACTGTGTGGATGATGCAGGGGCGCAGTATCCACACGAACCAAGAAGGAAGGAGGCATTGCAAGAAGATGGGAAGTGCCAGACCAAGAAGTGCGACAACCCTTGGACCGGACCGCCCCGCAAGTGAGTATAATAAAAGATATTTTTCTATTCTCACAGGTCGGGTTGGGGCAGATATACAGCATTATAGAATGATGTATATCAGCCCTGAAAGGCGGTCGAAGTAACTCGTATCGGCCAAACCTGGTCACAGTTTCCCTTTAAACTATGTTTTTCTCTGGGACACCGGAGCATTTCAGAAACAAACACAAATGGTTGGAATTGTGTAGCCATTGCATGATATATGCTGTCCGTGTATCGGCAGCATGTATCAGCTGACAAGTTCCCTTGTGCTCATGCACAGCGCAAGTATATAGAATAAGATTCAGTAAAATAGATGAAAGGTGTAAACCTATTTATTTTCACCACAATTAAGATTACGGTAATTAAGGAGTAAGTGAAAGCGGATGGTTTAAGCTTAACTGTCCGTGCACCTTCCTTGCTTCTAAGCCATTTACAATTCCGACCTTTTAAAACCTTGTATCTTAGCGATATAGAAGTAGCTGGCAGTAATCTCGTAAGACACAAACCTTATTTAAAGGATGAGTAATAGCAGTATAACAGTGATATCACAGCTGGAATGGCAAGGACAAGCGCTGTCAGGAACAGCTCACACTTCTCAAATCAATATCCTCAGGCTAGGTATACACTGAGACTCTTATTGCTCTATTTGGACGACTCTGTGCCACTGAAGATCTCTAACCTTAAAGTATGTGTATATCTTTGACAAGGAAAATGATCTTTCCATGATTAACGTCACAAAACATTTCATTTAGGAAGCGAATGAAAACAATTAGCATGGGAGGTACACTTAACATTTAAAGTATGGGTTATTTTAATTGGTCAGCATAATTCCCAATTTTTAACAACTTAAAGTGCATTTATCACAAAATTTCCCAATATAAAGTATATACATTTTTTTAACTACAAACTGAAAATAAAGATAAAAGAACAGCCATAAGATGGATTTCATCACCAGGTATCATTGTAATCAGTATAACGGTGCCGGCCTGACACTGTCTGTAGGTTACTGTGCACAATCCTGATGACAGGTTCACTTTAAAGAGATCTTAGACCTGACGAAGTTGGTGTACTTACTTTGAAAATTCATTTCAGAATGGCTGTAAAATTCTTTTTTAAAGTCTTCCTATCTGCTATTAATTGGAGATGTAAATGGTTCGTCTTAATGTCTGGATAATACAGCCATCCTCATGTGAACTTTCAAAATAAATACATCAGCCTCATTAGATCTAAAAGATCTATTTAATTATGTATGTAGTTTGCATTGTGAAATCTCAGACCCTCTTTAACACTAAACTGCATGCTTCTTCTTGATTATGCGTGAATTATTCATAAAAGCTTGCTGACCGAGAAATCACAATACAACCATTGACAAAAACAGGGGCACAAAATATATTATACAAATGGAACACAAAATATATGGACAGGATAAATGGCGCTATAATAATGAATAATGATAATATACACAACATCATATTTTCTCAGTAAGAAAACAAATTCTATCTGCTCCTACAGTATGATCGCTGCACTCATAGAAATTATTGGGTCATTATACTGTAGTACAGTAGTTTAGGATGCCTCCAGCTACAAATAGAGTCTGTAAAATACTAAATAGAATGACGTATTCTACCATGCTGAATTATGTGAAGATTTTGCTCTAGAAGCCTTGTGTCTGAGTAAATGTGGTGCCATCACAAGTTACCATGCAGCGGCATACAGAGTACCTAGAGCTGTGGACTTATAGACACTATAATGGCTTCTATACATATCATCATTGGACAATGACTTATACCCTGCAACCCTTGAAGATGCCAGATCATCTGGCGAAACGTGACGCTTTGCTTGATTTTGAAATTTGAATGAATATGAGCTACAGTGGTAACAGTTATAAATACAGGATTACGTTCTGCAGATATACTGTATGTGGTTTTGTCAGGTCAGTCGTTGTTTTAATGCATATATAGGTTAAGTGCCTTTCAATAAAAGTTGGTGTTTTAACTTATTATATTCACATTTGTATGCAGCACTCTAATTAATAGCTGTATTAATAGTTACATTTAAAAGGAATCTGTCACCTGGTTTTTTGCCTCCGTATTTGAAAGCAGCAGAGTGTAGAGACCCAGTGATGTGTCACTTCCTGGGCTGCTTCCTGTACTCTTGATATTTGATAATAGTTTTATCAGCAGGAGATTATCACTAGATAACTGGCAAACCTGCTGCAATGTAGTCATACATATTTAGGAGCTCTGTATAGCCCCACCCCAATCACTGATTCACTGATTGGCAGCTTTTTGCCTATGATATAATTTTATTCAGGCAAATGTATTTGACATTTTGGTCCTACGATTCTGGACCTTCATCAGAAAGCAACGGATTTCTGTGGAAAGGGTACTTTCAGGAGATGAATTATTTCACAATGGATGCTTTCTGATGCTTTCGTATACATTGCAAATGAATCATATAAAATCTACACAACAAAATGACAGAAGGGTCCATAGTATGTAGAAAAATAGAAAATGTTAATCTTTTAAAATAGCCAAAAAATAGGCGAATATTAAAGTGCAAAGGAGAGATGTGTAAGATTTAACATACAATATGGAACATTGCAAAAGTATGGAAGCGCCAAGGACCTTGGTAGGGAAGTGAGGCAAATAAAATAACCACACTAATGAGCAAAAAATTGTCTACTGCCATATAAATACAGTACCAAAAAGGGTTAATTTGTAATTAAACCCCTATGTGTGCCCGATAGAAGTGCCATAATGTACATCCAGCACCCTCTATAGGTGACCGCCTCATAATCAATATAGATCAGTAATTACCAGTGCACGGGGGCGATCCAGGACACAGCCACACCGATGACTCAGCGCGTCCGCCCCGACGCGCGTTTCGGACCTTCCTTCTTCCAAGGGGGCCATCCATTGCAATTGGATTGCCTAAATAAAATTCTCACTGTTCTACTGTTCAACCCTCGAGTGCCAAGTTTTTCTCTATTTAGCTTTCTGCCTGTGCACAGTGTACACGTACCTTTTTCACGTGGTGTGGGCAGGAATATATAGAGTTCAACATTTAGAGAACTGGTAGATTTGAATCAGACAAAACAGTGTTTTTTTTTACCTACAGCAGTCCAGTAAGTGATACAACACTGGAATCAGGGTTTCTGCACCTACATCATTCTCAGACTGGGCAGCAAAAGCCTGCTGACGGATTCGCTTTAAGTTATTTTGGACTTTCGTAAAATAGAAATATTATGAATGATTCTGGGAACCAGTTATCATGTGTAATATATACTACATTTACACTGCTTACTGTATAATTTATATATTCCCTATATATTGCTAGCTGTGTAGGGGTACACCTGCATGCAGCGGTCACAGTGACACAGCTGCTAAACTCATTTTAACAATCATATGAAAATGTAATCTTTAAAATGCTGAATTTTTTCTTGATAGTCAGTTGGCCAAGGAGTGGACACTTGTTTTCAGCTTGGTTAGACATTAATTCAGTAGCTCAGACCGTCAATCTCAGTAGTATATTTGTTCCCAGCCAAGGACAGCCTCCAACCATCCCATCGCTTTTCCTCATTAGGCATCAGCATATTTGAAGGTGATTTCATAGTTCATGAGTCGCCACAATGGGAATGGTAATTACGGCGGTCAGTGCCTGTTTTCCGTGAGTTGCTCTGCTGGTGGGATGACCTACTTACATTTACACAGTTTATTGCAGATCCTTGGTTCTTTCAGATTTTATTTCACTAGTGTTCATGCTTCAATCCTCTGACAGACGCAATGTTTTCTCGTGACTTATGAGGGATTTCAGTGTTACTGTGGAAGGCATTCATAGAAAGATACCGGGGAAAACTGAAATATCTGTACAGCCACAGATTACTATTTTAATTTGGCTTTAAAAAGATGTTGTTTTTTCTTCTGCACATGCCAAAACCCTGAGAAAAATGCACATAGCCACCTTGCCACGCCAGTATAATGGCCCAGTCGTACTACGCCAGTCTGTGACCAGTGATTGGCTGGAAAAGTCACATGCCTCTATGACTGCTCATTTGATAACAATGTGTGCCCCTCTGATCCATTGGGATTTAAAAGATGACAGGGACTTTTTTCATTATTATATGTGTGCTGCTAGGTTTTTTTCTGAAGCACTAAACACTAAAGATAATAAAATAGGCTTTCAAAAATTACTGGTACAAATTTTTCTTTGACATTTGTGCAAATACTTCTCATAACTCTCAGTTTTGTTTGAATCTCCTAAAATGGCTGCCATGTTACAGATTGCAGCATAAGACAGAAGAAGGATCACATGACCTTGATGTAAGTCCGCAAGGACAGGGTCCTCTTCCCTCTGTACCGGTCTGTCAATGTAAACCTGCTTACTGTAATCGATATCTATAACCCTGTATGTAACTCCTCATGTACAGCACCATGGAATTAATGGTGCTATATAAATAATAATAATAATAATAATAATAATAATGACCTTGGGTTCAGGCCTCAGCCTTCCTCATACAGCCTTGTAGTTGCCTATCATAACCAGTGCACTATAGATCAGATACTGATGTCTCAAAGCCAGTATAAAAGCCCAAGTAGGAATCAGTTGTTGCTGCCATTTTTGGGGAAATGTGGATAAGAGAAAGTACCTTACAGCCCAGTCACCCCTATGTAGAACATGTAGTGAGAACTAGTGTGTGAGGAGGAGAGAGTAGATAGATTTAATAGCAAGCAATTTATTATACTCTATTATGCACAGAGAAGCTGTTGTCAGTGATGGTCCTGCTCACAAGCTTACAATTGATAAGGGAATAGGGGAGACTCAATAGAAAGTGAGTGTGACGTATGCTCAAGTCATCATTATAATAGATAGGGGTTTTTCAAAATAAAGCTGCGTGATCTGGTCATGAGCCAGTAACTGACTAAGGACAGTTACCAAGTGCTATTGGGTGCTTGGAGACTATGGACATAGATGAATAGGAGGGACCAGATTCTGAGGAAAGCGTAGAGATGGAGAACAGTGCAGTTATTTTAGTGAAGTGAGGTGATAGGCGTGTCCAAAGAGATGTGTTTGTAAAGCACACTTAAATATGTTGGGGCTAGGTATTAATTGGATTGTCTTCGGTAGTGCATTCTAGAAATCTGGCACAGTGTAAGAAAATTATCAGAGACAGAAATGGAAGGTTCGAATTATGAAGGATGTTAGTCTTAGATCAGCTGTAGAATCGAGAGCACGAGTAGGGTGATAGACTGAGATGAGGGAGGTGATGTACTGTACGGTGTTGCAGAACTGTGGAAAGCTTTGTGGGTGAGAGAAATAAATAGAAATAATAGTACTCTGTAGCAGATGGGTAACCAGTGCAATAACTGGCACAAAGTGGAGGCATTAATATAACAGCTGGGCAGAAATACAATCCTGGCTGCCGCAATCAGAATGGATTGAAGAGGAGAAGGTTTGGTTAGAGGGAGATCAATCAGTAGAGAGTTGCGGTAGTCCAGACGAGAGTGAATAAGAGCGTCATTAAGAGGTTTTTTGCAGTTTTCAAAGATGAGAAAAGATCAGATTCTGGGGAAGAATTTAAAGTGCAGGTGACATGAGCGAGTGATTGGATATTGGGAATAAAGGAAAGTTCTGTCTCAAATATGACTCGTAAGTCAGCGAGCGTGCTGCTTGGCTATAATTGCATTAAAGATCTTGAAATGGGTTGTATACAGTCCCAGGAGACTTGAGAGTATCATATATGTATTATTTGGAGGCTTCTGAATTCTTATGATTCTATCTGAATCGATTTGGTCCGAATCAAACTTTTCTGTGCCATCAGAATTATTGAACCCGAAACAAATTTCAGGAAGTTCTGTCATCTCTACCGAACATCTCTTTGACACAACAGTACCTGAACCTGGTGGAAGGTGGATTGTTAATTATTCTAGAACTTCTGATAGATAAAGTTCTGAGGTTAGATAAATCAGTATCTTCACAATTTTCTGTTCTTTTGTAACTAACTTAGAATGATATACCCTTTAAGTAAACTAGCTTATTTATAATACTCCTTTGTCATTTTATTAACATGTTTTAAAGGGGTTGTTCACCCCTTTTTACCTCTACAAAATGAGAACAGCATTGTCTAAAAAGAAAATAAAAGCATAAACTTACCAATCACTTGGCACTGCGCTGTACCAGTTCCCAAGTCACTTCCTTATTCTGCAAGGATGGCGCAACACTGCTGCAGCCAATCAGTGACAATGAGACTAACTGAACCCATGTCGGGGGTCAGTACAGTGGAAAAGGATCAGTAGCTAGGTATGTTGTTTTATTTTTAGATCATGCTAAGCAACCTTTTAAGAAAAAGAGGATCAGACCGCTACAGCCAATCTTTGTAGTTGTGACGTCACAAAATCCCCCCCTCCTAAACCCCCCCCAAATGATTGGTATATGTTCTGATATTATAATATTAACTATTATACCTCATACCATGGCTACACTCATTCTTTTGTTCTATTTCTGTCTTGGCACACTGACCTGATGATTTTCTGTGTGAATAAATAAATAACAGTAATAATTTTTATATAGCGCCAACATATTCTGCAGCGCTTTACAGTTTAACAACAGTTCATACACAAGTCATAAATCACAGCGTTTAAAATAATACAATAGTCCGATCTTGGAATCTTTGTTGTGTTGATAATGTATAAGTAAATCTCAGTGAGCACAGATGGTAAGTTAGTCCAGACATACAGCAGTAAAGGTACCGTTACACTAAACGACTTACCAACGATCACGACCAGCGATACGACCTGGCTGTGATCATTAGTAAGTCGTTGTGTGGTCGCTGGGGAGCTGTCACACAGACAGCTCTCTCCAGCGACCAACAATCAGGGGAACGACTTCGGCATCGTTGAAACTGTCTTCAACGATTCCGAAGTCCCCCTGCAGCACTCGGGTAACCAGGGTAAACATCGGGTTACTAAGTGCAGGGCCGCGCTTAGTAACCCGATATTTACCCTGGTTACCATTGTAAAAGTGAAAAAAAAAAAACACTACATACTCACATTCTGATATCTGTCACGTCCCCCGCCGGCATCCACAGGGTTAAAACTGCTTTCGGCAGGAGCGCTGCTAATGCACGCGCTGCTGCCGAGAGTTTCCCTGCACTGACTGTGTCAGCGCCGGCCGTAAAGCAGAGCACAGCGGTGACGTCACCGCTGTGCTCTGCTTTACGGCCGGCGCTGACACAGTGGACGCCGGGGGACGTGACAGACATCAGAATGTGAGTATGTAGTGTTTTTTTTTTACTTTTACAATGGTAACCAGGGTAAATATCGGGTTACTAAGTGCGGACCTGCGCTTAGTAACTCGATATTTACCCTGGTTACAAGTGAACACATCGCTGGATCGGCGTCACACACGCCGATCCAGTGATGACAGCGGGTGACAAGCGACCAAAAAATGGTCCTGATCATTCCCCAACGACCAACGATCTCCCTGAGGCCTGATCGTTGGTCGCTGTCACACATAACAAGATCGTTAGCGGGATTGTTGCTACGTCACCAAAAGCGTGACGTTGCAACGATATCGCTAACGATATCGTTATGTGTGACGGTACCTTTAGTTGTAATGCCGCATAATCAGTGGAGGAATTTCACACCACCTACAGAATAAATGATCCAGAGAGAAGTAGGAAACTCAAGTCGCCAAGTGGATATAAGTGCCTAGAAGCTTGTGAAACAAATTGATCATTCTGTAGAATGATTTCTCTCTGTGTGTTCTAACTGCTTAACTGCAGGCTCTGCAAGATCCATAGAGCTCTCGTTCCAGCAGAACTGTATTATAGGTGTACATGTATATAGCTCATAGAATTGAAAGCTGCCCTATGAGAAAATGCTTCTGATAGGTTGTAATTTTCTTTCCAGTTATATTTTTTGCAGGTGAAAAAAACCCTCATGTAATGGAATTAACTAGAGTTTTTGATATACATAACACTTGAATCCAAAAGCTAAATGGCTTGCCTTACTATTTTTTATTCATCCCTTTTCCTTTCATGCCATTGCAATTGTGTCCATATGAGGTGAAATTCTTTATGCTGGCAGTCTAGTAATGGTTACTACTACTGTATATTACATTCCATCATAGATACATTTGGAAAGGCCTTGGGAAAGGAAGAATGCATGCAAAATGACTGTAAGATCACTACTTCTCTCCGAAAGCTTTGTGGGAGAGAGAAATAATTTTTTTTATAGCACTCTGTAGCAGATGAGTAACCAGTGCAATAACTGGCACAAAGTGGGGGCATTGGTATGACAGCTGGACAGAAATACAATCCTGGCTGCCACAATCAGGATGGGTTGGATAGGAGAAAGTTTGGTTACAGGGAGACAAATCAAATTTGGGAAGGCTGTGAGAACGGTAGAATGCATGCAAAATGACTGTACGATCGCTACTTCCCTCCAATTGTTTTAAAGCTGTCAGTAAATTGTCTGAAATAGTCACCTGCAGCTCTAGAATCTCAGTATCTGTGATTGTTTATGGTCATGAGATAAATGTGCACTCTAAAGGCCACCATACACATAAGATGGCTGTTAGCTGAGCTATGTTTCGACCGACTGTTTGGCCGACAGCCATTCTCACATACACAGGAATGTAAAAAGCTGTAGGTTGACACATCAACCAGTGACTGACGGTCACAGTACTGATCAACATCTCATGGTGCCCACATGCACATTAGATTGTAGGCCTAAGCCTAAGCTGTCAATATAGGCACGTTTGGCTGAGATTAGACTAATATGTATGGGGGCCTTAACCCCTTTCTGACATGGGACGTACTATCTTGTCGAGGTGGGGTGGGCCCCTATTACCATGGACGGGATAGTATGTCCAGCGCGATCGGCCCGATCGCGGCCGAGTGTCAGCTGTTTATCGCAGCTGACATCCGGCACTATGTGCCAGGAGCGGTCACGGACCACCCCCGGCACATTAACCCCTGGCACATCGCGATCAAAGATGATCGCGATGTGCCGGCGGTGCAGGGAAGCATCGCGCAGGGAGGGGGCTCCCTGCGGGCTTCCCTGAGCCCCCCGCAGCAACGCGATGTGATCGCGTTGCTGCGAGGGTCTCCTCACCTCCCTCCCTGCTCGAGCCCCGGATCCAAGATGGCCGCGGATCCGGGTCCTGCAGGGAGGGAGGTGGCTTCACAGAGCCTGCTCAGAGCAGGCACTGTGAAGGCTGCAGCACTGCATGTCAGATCAGTGATCTGACAGAGTGCTGTGCAAACTGTCAGATCACTGATCTGTGATGTCCCCCCCTGGTACAAAGTAAAAAAGTTAAAAAAAAAATTTTCAAATGTGTAAAAAAAATAAAAAAAAATATTCCAAAATAATGAAAAAAAAATATTATTCCCATAAATACATTTCTTTATCTAAATAAAAAAAACAAACAATAAAAGTACATATATTTAGTATCGCCGCGTCCGTAACGGCCCGAGCTATAAAACTGGCCCACTAGTTAACCCCTTCAGTAAACACCGTAAGAAAAAAAAAAAAAAACCGAGGCAAAAAACAACGCTTTATTATCATACCGCCGAACAAAAAGTGAAATAACACGCAATCAAAAAGACAGATATAAATAACCATGGTACCGCTGAAAGCATCATCTTGTCCCGCAAAAAACGAGCCGCCATACAGCATCATCAGCAAAAAAATAAAGTTATAGTCCTGAGAATAAAGCGATGCCAAAATAATTATTTTTTCTATAAAATAGTTTTTATCGTATAAAAGCGCCAAAACATAAAAAATGATATAAATGAGGTGTCGCTGTAATCGTACTGACCCGAAGAATAAAACTGCTTTATTAATTTTACCAAATGCGGAACGGTATAAACGCCTCCCCTAAAAGAAATTCATGAATAGCTGGTTTTTGGTCATTCTGCCTCACAAAAATCGGAATAAAAAGCGATCAAAAAATGTCACGTGCCCGAAAATGTTACCAATAAAAACGTCAACTCGTCCCCCAAAAAACAAGACCTCACATGACTCTGTGGACCAAAATATGGAAAAATTATAGCTCTCAAAATGTGGTAACGCAAAAAATATTTTTTGCAATAAAAAGCGTCTTTCAGTGTGTGACGGCTGCCAATCATAAAAATCCGCTAAAAAAACCCGCTATAAAAGTAAAGTAAATCAAACCCCCCTTCATCACCCCCTTAGTTAGGGAAAAATAAAAAAATATTTATTTCCATTTTCCCATTAGGGCTAGGGTTAGGGCTAGAGTTAGGGCTAGGGTTAGGGCTAGGGTTAGGGCTAGGGCTAGGGTTAGGGCTAGGGTTAGGGCTAGGGCTAGGGTTAGGGCTAGGGTTAGGGCTAGGGTTAGGGTTAGGGCTAGGGTTAGGGCTAAGGTTAGGGTTAGGGCTAGGGTTAGGGTTAGGGCTAGGGTTAGGGCTACAGTTTGGGTTGGGGCTAAAGTTAGGGTTCGGGTTGGGGCTAAAGTAACAGTTAGGGTTTAGATTACATTTACAGTTGGGAATAGGGTTGGGATTAGGGTTAGGGGTGTGTCAGGGTTAGAGGTGTGGTTAGGGTTACTGTTGGGATTAAGGTTAGGGGTGTGTTTGGATTAGGGTTTCAGTTATAATTGTGGGGTTTCCACTGTTTAGGAACATCAGGGGCTCTCCAAACGCGACATGGCGTCCGATCTCAATTCCAGCCAATTCTGCGTTGAAAAAGTAAAACAGTGCTTATTCCCTTCCGAGCTCTCCTGTGTGCCCAAACAGGAGTTTACCCCAACATATGGAGTATCAGCGTACTCAGGACAAATAGGACAACAACTATTGGGGTCCAATTTCTCCTGTTACCCTTGGGAAAATACAAAACTGGGGGCTAAAAAATAATTTTTGTGGGAAAAAAAAGATTTTTTTATTTTCACAGCTCTGCGTTATAAACTGTAGTGAAACACTTGGGGGGTTCAAAGTTCTCACAACACATCTAGATTAGTTCCCTGGGGGGTCTAGTTTCCAATATGGGGTCACTTGTGGGGGGTTTCTACTGTTTAGGTACATTAGGGGTTCTGCAAACGCAATGTGACGCCTGCAGACCATTCCATCTAAGTCTGCATTCCAAATGGCGCTCCTTCCCTTCCGAGCTCTGCCATGCGCTCAAACGGTGGTTCCCCCCAACATACGGGGTATCAGCATACTCAGGACAAATTGGACAACAACTTTTGGGGTCGAATTTCTCCTCTTACCCTTGGGAAAATAAAAAATTGGTGGCGAAAAGATAATTTTTGTGAAAAAATATGATTTTTTATTTTTACGGTTCTACATTATAAACTTCTGTGAAGCACTTGGTGGGTCAAAGTGCTCACCACACCTCTAGATAAGTTCCTTAGGGGGTCTACTTTCCAAAAAGGGACAGTGGTCAGAATTGTAAATATTGGCCCGGTCATTAACGTGCAAACCACCCTTGGGGGTAAAGGGGTTAAAACATCTTAAAGTATACCTGCACCAATCCACTTACCGTACCCTATATATGCACACATCACATATAAGATGAACTTATAATGTTGATATATGCTAATTATCATTAAAGGGGGTATCCGTGACTTTATAAAAAAAAACGTGCCTAAGCACCAACAGGCAAGTAGTTGCTAACTAGCTGTCTATTGTGCTCTTCGCCATTCTTCGCACAGATCAGTCACAAACTGTCCCTGCCAGCTATTCAGCTGCTCCCTGTCAACAGAGCAGCTCTTCTTCTTCTGGGTTGCTCTGCTGGCAAGGTGTGATCGTCAACGTCATGCCGATTGAAAGCGGCTCCCCAAGTTAGTCAGCGGGGAGCTGGCTGTCAGTCAACCTGATGTCGGCAGTCGCGGCCTGTCAATAAAGCAGAGCGGAAAAGAAGCCACAGCTCTTTTGATGTGATGTCAGCAGAAGCAGCTGAATTGCCTGCAGGAGCTGTGTGTTGGCGAAGAATGGCACTGAGCACAACGGGCAGGTAGTTGGCAACTACCTGCCTGTTAGTGCTTAGGCACTTTTTTTTTTTACAAAGTCTTGGATATTCCCTTCAAGAGAATAAATCTGGAATTGAGGGTTTTGAATAACTAATTGTGTAACTTTCAGGTTAGTGGCATCGGCCCCATAACTCGTATTTATTATCATACAGCGAACACAACATTACAAGTTAACTTTATACATAATGGTGAAATGGACGGTGCCCTCCACTTAAGCTGGTCATACACATTACCTGACTGTTAGCCAATCAATGCTTAAGCTGACTCTCCCGTACAAAAATCTGACATGCATGATGGACATTTCTCCTGTCATCAGTTGACCGATGCCTCCTTACACATTGGACAGTCAACCAAAACTGTCAATATCGACAGGTTTTACCGACATTAGTCTAATGTTATGGGGTTCTTTAGTCTAGATTTCTCATTTTATAGAACAAGATAACTTATTAAAGTCATTGGCAGACAGGTATGTCCTGCTGCACCACACAGACATTCAATTCAACTGGATGCTTACCTGTTCTTGTTTTGTCGACATGTAGTAGAGTCAGCACTGACTAGTTTAAAGTGGTTGGCCTTTTAATGTTTATTTTTTAAAAGTATGTTGGGGAAGTGATTTTTGGCACTTACTAATATATAAGTACGGTAATATAGGATCTCCTCCTGTACCTGGTAGTATGGCTTTCTTCTCAGTCTACACAGTACTCCTGTTCTCAAAATGGCTGCTGGTGGAGGAGCATGTGACCAGATCTGTCCACTTACCTGTACCCATGAACAAACCGCTTTCCAATGTGAAGTGTTTTTCATTTACACCAACTGATGAACTAGTCACAGTAGTGAAAGCTGCAATAAGACATATAGGAGAAGAACCTGTAATAAGTGAATATATTAGAAAGTGCTATAAAATCATGCCCTCAACATATTTGCTAAAATAAAGATAAAACCGCTAAATCCTTTAAAAATGTAAGTTGCTATCATTTTTATTCCCACATATAAGCTGCAGTTTTTAGTACTTGAATTGGGTCATGGTGACATATCTTTATTTTCAATTTTGTTTCCTAATACTTCTAAAAAGTTATCTTGATCTTTTCCTCCTCATTTGAGTGACCTTATTACATAATCATATTCTTTGGGCTGCAGTGAAAGAATTCATGTTAGGCAATCATAGGAAATACATAATTATTTTAGTTAAGTCAAGAAACCATTTAATTTTCTTTGCTGTAGCGCTGAAGACATATTGTAAAACTCAATTTTCTGTCTCCTGAATTTCATGAAAATATATCCTATTCCTTACAGATGTGTAGGTGGTAAATGGAAGCAAATACGAAGTCTGTATGTGTTTTCATAAGCGCTCAAAAAGACAACCCCCAGTGTGCTAACAAGTAACTTCAATTACTTTTCATGGGGTTTTAATTAGTGCGGTGATTGCATATGAAGTACAATTAATGTATCTCTGTGTTTCACTCTGCACCTGGTAGGGAATTCATATGGGACGTTGCCGAGATTTTGGAATGTGCTTCAGAACAGTAAGAAAATAAATCAGAGACTTATTTGTCACACCAGCCATGGGAAATGTAATCTTCGAAAAAGTTTTGACAGTGAGTATGGATTATTTTAGTGGGGCGCTGTTTCATGTTTGCTATTGAAATATAAGTGTTTCATATTTTTCCTAATGGTATTGTACCAAAATAGTGTTCTAGCTGGTAAAACAATCATACCAATCCTATATAAAAGGAATTTTCCTTTGAAACATTATATTAGCCCTCCCATGAAAAAAAATCCAACTGTATAAGGAATACCTCCTAAGGCTGGGAACACATGCTATGGGCATGCATGCTGTTTACCGCTTATGGCAGCGCTTCCGCGGCATAAAAGATGAGCCACATGCAGTCATGGCACACCACATGCATTGTAAACTGCATACAGTGTTGCCAGGTGGCTAAACGCAAATTTGTAGTGAAAAGGTACAGTATTTTTCAATATAGATATTCTTTAGATTACAGTAACTGACAAAAAGGTGTAGCTGTAAAGGTACATTCATAATTTTTTTGCAGCCGATTTTACTGTGTTTCCGAGGCAAATAAACTTCAAAATCCTCAACAAAATCTTCATGTGTTACAAATAGATTTTTCAGGGATTTCAATACAGATTTGGTTTCAATTTCAACCTTTTCGAGTCTCTCGTATTATTATTATTATTACTATTATTATTATTTATTATTATAGCGCCATTTATTCCATGGCGCTTTACATGTGAGGAGGGGTATACATAATAAAACAAGTACAATAATCTTGAACAAGACAAGTCACAACTGGTACAGGAGGAGAGAGGACCCTGCCCGCGAGGGCTCACAATCTACAAGGGATGGGTGAGGATACAGTGGGTGAGGGTAGAGCTGGTCATGCAGCGGTTTGGTCGATCGGTGGTTACTGCAAGTTGTAGGCTTGTCGGAAGAGGTGCGTCTTCAGGTTCTTTTTGAAGGTTTCGATGGTAGGTGAGAGTCTGATATGTTGTGGTAGAGAGTTCCAGAGTAGGGGGGATGCACGAGAGAAATCTTGTGTGTGATTGTGGGAAGAGGAGATAAGAGGGGAGTAGAGAAGGAGATCTTGTGAGGATCGGAGGTTGGATGCAGGAAAATACCGGGAGACAAGGTCACAGATGTATGGAGGAGACAGGTTGTGGATGGCTTTGTACATCATGGTTAGGCTTTTGTACTGGAGTCTCCGGGTGATGGGGTTGACAGAGGGGAGAGGCCAGGGAATAGCGGGGGGACAGGTGGATTAGTCTGGCAGCAGAGTTTAGAATAGATTGGAGGGGTGCAAGAGTGTTAGAGGGGAGGCCACAGAGCAGGAGGTTACAGTAGTAGTCGTATCAATACCCGGGACAGAACTGTGCGGCTACATAGAATAGACTTGCTAAGAAGCTTCAGTTTTGTCTTATTTGTGCAAAGGACATTCTCCCAGAAGCTTTGTGGGTTGTCAGTATGCATTTTGCCAAATTCCAGTATTGCTTTATTATGATTTGCTTTCAACAGTGGTTTCCTCCTCGGTCATCGTCTATTAAATCCACTTTGGCCAAGAGAGCAGTGAGATCTGAAACCGATGTACCTTGACCTTGGAGTTCACCTCTAATTTTTTAGAAGCTGTTCTTAGCTCTTTGGTTAACATTCATGTTATCCATCTCTTCAATTTGTCAGCAATTTTCCTCTTCTGGCCACATCCAGTGAGATTGGCAAGAGTCTCTTTCTGAATTATATGTGCAGCTGTAGTAATGGGAACATTAACCTGTTTGGATATGGTCTTATAGCCTTTACCTTTAACATGTTTGCCTATAATTATATTTTTAGTCTCCTCAGACCACTCTGTCCTAAGCTTTCTTTGGTCCATGTTAAGTATTGAACACACCATGATACCAAACAGCACACATTTATAGAAACAGTGATGCTAATTATAGGACACACCTTAGTTTCTCATGTCTCTATGATCAAATTAGTTTTAATATTTTCTAGGGGTACCGTCGTTTTTGGCCATGGCATTTTCTTTATTTTGCTTTTTATTTGTTTTGATTTTTTGTTGAACCACGATTCAAAAGCAATGGTTAATTCTCATTAGTTGATATTCAGTAAATTTTAGTTGAAAATTATTTTTGTCAGCTTTACCATTGTAGATTTTTCTTACTTAAGGTACCCCAAATTTTGTCCATGTCTGTATGTAGCACCCATCCTCATAAATATCACTATGCCCACCTTATTTATACATTGTACTTATGCAGTCGTTATATTCTTCAGGGAATAGTCCACTGTTTTGACCATGACATTTACTTAAATCAGGTTACACTTTTCCTCCGCAATACAAGTTTTTGTCTCCATGTTTGAACAGCAAAAGGAGCTGTTTAAGTTGTGCTGTAAGGGCAATGTTTTTTTCTATCAGCCTCATTTCATATAATTTTGCCTTCTACATTTTGCCATCACTGTTGAAATGTTATAAAAAGAGGAAGTAAGAAAGGGATTGAGAAAGGAGGGAAAAATTGAGGGCGGGAAGTTGGGGATGATGGGAGGTAGGAAAGGATAGAGGGAGTGAGGGGAAATGGAGAGAGGAAGGGTGGATGAATTTTGGGACAATACTGTATGTCTATCAAGGTTAACTGATTGTATAAACTATATGGGTTTTATTAAGTGTGCCAAGAAGATGATAGCATATAAGTAATATAACAGAAATAAGAAAAGAAAAATAAATAAAATGTCATAGTATAGTAGGAAGCAATTGGAAAATCTAAATTCCACATATAATGTTTTAATAAAAACTTACAGCCTCAAATTTGGCGAAATAAAAATAAATGAAAAGGGGATAGGGTGATAAGAGGCTGTAGGAAAGGTGCGGGTGAAATATTAAAGAAGGCTGAAGCCATTGTTGCAGATTTGAGAGGCAGCCATAAAAGGATGCAATTTTCTAAACAGTATGCAATGATCTATATTTTGAGAAAATTATTTTCTGCTGTCTTATCCTGGGACCAAATCACCTCATTTTATATAATTCAGGGAGGGTACATTGCCTGAGTAAGGGAGTTTGAGTAGATCTCCAATGGCAAAGCGTAGTTAAGTGAGCAGCTTTAAAAATAAATATTTAAAAGAGATTGACTCAGGAAATGTGCAAAGTAAATACCATAGTAATGGACCACGATATATTGCTAAAGTGTACTAAAGTATAACATTTCTGAATGTATGAATGATCATAGTGGTCTTGTGGTATCTGGATTAGTATTTATTGCTTTTTTCTTGTACCTTACAAGAGATGGATGAGTTATGGGTAAAGAATCAAGATACATGTATATTCTATTCATTTCATTTTTTTAGGATGAGAGACTGGTGGAACTCTTATCCCATAACAGAACTATATAGAAAGGGTCAGTCATTCCTATTTCCCATGCAATTTATATTTCAGACTTGTATTATGTGCTTTAATCCCTTCCCATACACTGGGTTAGACAAACATAATAGAAGATTTGGAGATACACATCTATAAGTAGTTTCAGCTTCGGGTGCTATGGGCATTTCTAAAGTGTGCAGGGTCATCGAGTACTTATATTGCAGCCATCATCGGTTACCTGGTGGCTATAACCATATGATTGATTAATTCTTACAAGTGTTTACACAAACGTATTAAAAAAATAATAAATCTTAACATTTGAACAGCGTGAACTAGGGATTAATATGTGTATATTTGTGCATATATATATATATATGTACAGTATATTAAATCTCTTAGTTGTTCATTGAAATTCAGAGACCTTCCGCGGTAGCACGGAATGCTTTATTTGTCTAGAAACATGGAAATAATGATAAAAGGGAGAGTAGAGGGCTTTTTATTTGCCCTGTAAAAAGTCAGCTAATGTTTCTCGGCAGAGTCATCTACTTTTGAAGGTCTTGTCATCACTGCTTTTATATTCAGAAAACATTTCTTCCATCTACCATTAAATCTTAAGGACATACTAAATTTAGTTAGGGCGTTTGGCAACTGCAGTGCTTCTAAGCTGAAGTACACACTCCATAAAACGGGAGCTAAACTAGATTCTCTGCTTGTCATTACAACAATGTCCTCTCCAAACTCAGGTTACTTTGTTAAAGCACAGTCATAATTATTCCTATATACCATAATCTAATTTACATATTCTTTGAGTATGAAGCTGTGATTTAAAAGTGCACGTGTGATGAGATTTCACAATGCAATCTGTATATATGATGAAAGAGAGCTCTTGGTTCCAATGAGGCATGTGTTGTTACTATGAAAGTACCTACCATCAGAACGAAATATTTATTTTACTCACTAACAAAGCACCACATAATTCCACGGCGCTTTACAGACATCATCACTGTCTCCATTGGGGCTCACAATCTACATTCCCTATCCGTATGTCTTTGGAATGTGGGAGTAAACCGGAGAACCCGGAGGAAACCCACGCAAACACGTGGAGAACATACAAACTCCTTGCAGATTTGAACCCAGGACCTCAGCTCTACAAAACAACAGTACTAACCACTGCTCCATCGTGCTAATAATAAGATAATCCAGATATTAAAATAAGCATTTGCCAGATAAAGATTTTCCAGATATTAATCCAGATAAAGAGTAGTAAAGCTCGTGAATCTAAGTATATACAAAATCTGTTCACACAACCTGACTGACAGCTGCAGCTTGTATTAAGCAGTGTGAGATCTCAGCAGCAGTAGGGAGGAGGGACACTGAGGAGTGGCCAATCAAGCAGACAATAACGTTACATTTTCAAAAAGGATTCTCCACCCATTTTGATTTGTATTTTCGTAGCACACCAGCCTAATCAGGTCTAAGAGATCTATTACATACTGTGTGCAGTTTGTCTTGGGAAATCTAGTGACAAATCTGCTTTAAGAGTATCGCTATTTAGCACCTATCTACAGTAACATCCTGCTAACAATCTTCAATCAACCCCCAAATGTTCGCATTCTCTCATTTTTTGTACTACAAGTATATTCTAACCTTCTAAATACTGATCTAATCCCAAATGAATAGATTGGATCTTCTTCACTGGTTCAAACCTTCAAATGAAATGTAATTAAAAATCCTCTTTGATTCATCCAATGTTGTGATTGTGCAGGTCGTAAATAAATGACGACTACAAAGATCATTTGACTTTCAAGCAGATTTCATTACAAGCATTAGGAGCTTCTGAGGCAGTAATGTCATCAGCTTTATTGAAGTTGTAAATTCTGTCTATGCTTCTGTGGGGTATGTCTTGATAAGGGGGGAGAAATTTATGAAGGGTGAATGCACCACAATTGTGGGACCACAGTAAATTCATTGTGCCCTACTTTTAACAAACGGTGTCAAGATCAGCAGAAAACAATGATTGTGGCTGGATCTCCAGTTATGGTGCATGTTCCACTCAGAAATACAAGTTGACTACTTTCTTGTGCCGATTGAAAGGACTGACACCTCCGCCAAGGAGCACAAAGGGAGTCCATTTGAGCTCAATTTGTCGTATTGTAATGAATATCTCTGTCAGAGTCATGTCTGAATCCCATTTTTAAGGGATCCATACGAAAGTGTAGATGGAAACCATCAAACCATTGATGAACGCAGTGTGTACTTAGCCATAGAAGTAGCAGGGCTTGACAACGCTTTGGTATAACTGCCCATGTTTTTACCGCATTGGTAGTTTGAAAAGATAATGAACCGAGTAAACTTTATAAAGATTTACAGATGCAGATAAAATATTCACATGCGGATATATTTCTCAGGCAAGCATCCACTTTGAATAACAATGTTTTTTTATGGAGAGGCATATATCTTATGATGCCCGTGTAAAGATGACAAATCTGTTGGCTGCACTGAAACCTGTTTCATTTGGCTGTCACTGACAAATGTATAGTATGTTTGTTTAGTTTGTTCTTAAAATGTTCTTTAAAATCTCATTGACCGGGGAGCCGAGTAAGACCCCAATGCATTTTCTTTTGGCCCGTGGCAGAATGAAAGGTCAGAGTACAAGTCTACCATGAGACACAGAGAATGATATTAATGGCTCCCTGCAAAGAATATTAAAAGCTAAATGTAGCAAGCAAATCATATACTGATGACATTTACTTTGATTTGTTGCTTTTCTGTGATTCACAAACTCAGAATAATATGCAGAGACTAAGCACTTGGGTGCCTGATATTGTGGCCGCTCATGAATATTCATGATGACTTCCACTCTTTTTACACTTCATCATTTACCAGCTTCCTCTACAAGCTAATTTTCTTATCTTGTCACCTCCTATTCACTTCTGTGTAACAGGCAATGTGATAGGTTGACAATATCACTGAAATATCAGTAGTCACTGAAAAATAAACACACCCATTTGTCTCAATTACTTTGTCAGTTGGCAATGTTTAGATTTTTTTTTATCCCCATGGTGTAAGTTATGGTACAAATACTGTATATAATAATAGAAAGTTATTATTTATTTTATTATTGAAGCAAAATGGCACTCCAGAATGTTTCATTGCTGACAGATATGCCAGGAACAATCGTCTGCTGCATTACTGCTATACTTTCACTGTCCCTGTGAGAGTCAGCGGCAGTGGAGCAGGGTCACAGGAGGCAGGGTCACTGCTTCAGGAGGCCGGCTGCAGGAGTGGGGCGATGCTGCAGTGCCTGGGCACTTATTAGATGTCGGCATCGGTGAGCAGAGTCCCCTTTCCTATTCAGTTCTCTGCAGTGGGTTTAAAGAAAATGGCCGCCGTAGGCAGCGTACACACAGACTGAGAATTTGGCTACCAAGAACTCGTCTCCTGACATCTCAATCTGCGCTTGCACAGCCTCTGGCAGCCAATTTCCCAAAGCCCACAGTAGGAAACTGAATGGGAAAGGGAACTCCACTCACAAGCACCAATATCTAATGAGCACCCAGGCACCACAGCATCGCCCAACTCCTGCTGCCGGCTTCCTGAATCAGCAACCCGGCCTGCTGTGACTCCATGTCACCTTCAGTTTATAAGATGCACCCCCATTTTCCAGTTGATAGTTACCTTCCACAGTGGTGCTATTCCAGTGTTGACGGTGCATCTGTTCCCAAAGAGCATTGTGACTCGTGCCATTTGCAGGCTGAAGCCAGTGAGTGGTTGCTGTTTAGCTGCAGCCATTAGTATTTCATCAGAGAGGACCCCCCACAGAATATTTATGCGCTACAGCCACAGCATGGCTGTTCATTGTCGTCATCCTGTACAAGACACAGATTACATTGCTCTCCGGGAACAGCGTCACTCACATTGCTGGAACACCACTGATGCGGGAGGTGAGTATTCACTGATTTTATTTTAATTAGGGTCCTGAATTGATTAAGCTGGAGTTGCCCAGAGGTTATATTGTAGATTTTCATAACTTTAAAAGGAACATCAAAGTAACATAGTAACATAGTAACATAGTTAGTAAGGCCGAAAAAAGACATTTGTCCATCCAGTTCAGCCTATATTCCATCATAATAAATCCCCAGATCTACGTCCTTCTACAGAACCTAATAATTGTATGATACAATATTGTTCTGCTCCAGGAAGACATCCAGGCCTCTCTTGAACCCCTCGACTGAGTTCGCCATCACCACCTCCTCAGGCAAGCAATTCCAGATTCTCACTGCCCTAACAGTAAAGAATCCTCTTCTATGTTGGTGGAAAAACCTTCTCTCCTCCAGACGCAAAGAATGCCCCCTTGTGCCCGTCACCTTCCTTGGTATAAACAGATCCTCAGCGAGATATTTGTATTGTCCCCTTATATACTTATACATGGTTATTAGATCGCCCCTCAGTCGTCTTTTTTCTAGACTAAATAATCCTAATTTCGCTAATCTATCTGGGTATTGTAGTTCTCCCATCCCCTTTATTAATTTTGTTGCCCTCCTTTGTACTCTCTCTAGTTCCATTATATCCTTCCTGAGCACCGGTGCCCAAAACTGGACACAGTACTCCATGTGCGGTCTAACTAGGGATTTGTACAGAGGCAGTATAATGCTCTCATCATGTGTATCCAGACCTCTTTTAATGCACCCCATGATCCTGTTTGCCTTGGCAGCTGCTGCCTGGCACTGGCTGCTCCAGGTAAGTTTATCATTAACTAGGATCCCCAAGTCCTTCTCCCTGTCAGATTTACCCAGTGGTTTCCCGTTCAGTGTGTAATGGTGATATTGATTCCCTCTTCCCATGTGTATAACCTTACATTTATCATTGTTAAACCTCATCTGCCACCTTTCAGCCCAAGTTTCCAACTTATCCAGATCCATCTGTAGCAGAATACTATCTTCTCTTGTATTAACTGCTTTACATAGTTTTGTATCATCTGCAAATATCGATATTTTACTGTGTAAACCTTCTACCAGATCATTAATGAATATGTTGAAGAGAACAGGTCCCAATACTGACCCCTGCGGTACCCCACTGGTCACAGCGACCCAGTTAGAGACTATACCATTTATAACCACCCTCTGCTTTCTATCACTAAGCCAGTTACTAACCCATTTACACACATTTTCCCCCAGACCAAGCATTCTCATTTTGTGTACCAACCTCTTGTGCGGCACGGTATCAAACGCTTTGGAAAAATCGAGATATACCACGTCCAATGACTCACCGTGGTCCAGTCTATAGCTTACCTCTTCATAAAAACTGATTAGATTGGTTTGACAGGAGCGATTTCTCATAAACCCATGCTGATATGGAGTTAAACAGTTATTCTCATTGAGATAATCCAGAATAACATCCCTCAGAAACCCTTCAAATATTTTACCAACAATAGAGGTTAGACTTACTGGCCTATAATTTCCAGGTTCACTTTTAGAGCCCTTTTTGAATATTGGCACTGTGTTACTGTAGTGCAGAATTTACCAGGAATAATTAACTAGACAAGGCTTTGAAGACTTTTCCCATCTCATAAAGTGATGTCACATCACTAGTCTAGATTTTGTAAGAACCCAACATGAGCTGCGAAGCCATATGTCATTTAGTTTTGGAACTAGGGGTTAAAGTTTCACCTTGTGGACAGCACTAAGTTGTGGTGGAGAGACTTATAGAGCAGGCTATGCTCCCCGAGAAAAGGTATCCAAGTGACCTGTTCAGAAAGCAAAAATTGGCTTTCTAGTCCCACTGTTTGGGGCTAGCCATCATATAAGTCAATGTTGATGTATAATGAGTCTTGCCATATGACCATGGAAGGCTTTTAATCCAGCCAACCAGTCTACTACTGATAAGAGGTAAGAATCTCAAAACAGCTAGAAGTCTATTCCTTTTAGATAAGATTCTAGTTAAGGTACCGCCACACATAACGATATCGTTAACGATATCGTTGCTTTTTGTGACGTAGCAACGATATCGTTAAGGAAATCGTTATGTGTGACAGCGACCAACGATCAGGCCCCTGCTGGGAGATCGTTGGTCGCTGGGGAAAGTCCAGAACTTTATTTTGTCGCTGGACCTCCTGCACACACACGCCGATTCAGCGATGTCTTCACAGGTAACCAGGGTAAACATCGGGTTACTAAGCGCAGGGCCGCGCCTAGTAACCAGATGTTTACCCTGGTTACCAGCATAAACGTAAAAAAAAACAAACCCTACATACTTACCTTCCGTGTCTGTCCCCGGCGCTCTGCTTCCCTGCACTGGCTGTGAGTGCCGGCCAGCCGGAAAGCACAGCGGTGACATCACCGCTCTGCTTTCCGGCTGGCCGGCGCTGACAGTGCAGAGGAAAGCAGAGCGCCGGAGGACAGACACGGAAGGTAAGTATGTAGTGTTTGTTTTTTTACGTTTACGCTGGTAACCAGGGTGGCCCTGTGCTTAGTAACCTGATGTTTACCCTGGTTACCCGGGGACTTCGGCATCGTTGGTCGCTGGGGAGCTGTCTGTGTGACAGCTCTCCAGCAACCAAACAGCGACGCTGCAGCGATCGACATCGTTGTCGGTATCACTGCAGTGTCGCTTAGTGTGACGGTACCTTTAGTCTGAGTATCTTAGGTCACGTGGTAAGTCTCTTTACAGGATAAAAATGTACTTAGTGTCTACCTCTAATAGGTGGCAGTAGATCTTTCATCCTCTTGGTAGAGGCTATATGCCTTAGTATTGGAAGTGTGTTCTATGTTAACAGCTTTAGGTTCATAATATTACTTTGGCTGTAATTTTGGTCCTTGCTACATATGCTATCACTTTCTGATCAGTGGTAATCTGCTGGGAACCCTTGTCATTCTAAGAAGAATAGGGCCTTGAATACTATAAAGGTGGAACTAAACCACTTCTGTAGTCCCTATTGTTAGTATCACTGGGATCAAGGTAAATGAGGATAACACCTTAAATGAAAAACTGCTCAGTACAAAAAGTTGTGAGAATAAAAGATGGTAACACTCAGCACCCATGTAGGATTACCCTGGTTCAGCCAAGTCAAATTTTCCATGTGTATCCAAAAATATTTAGAATTGAGAGCCCTCAGTGGTTGATAGCTTTTAATGGCTAACTGAAAAGATGGTAACAAATTGCAAGCTTTCGAGACTACACAGGTCTCTTCATCAGGCAAAGACTAAAACAAATTCTGAAGAATCACATATTTATGCACAACATAGAATAGAAAAAAAAGGGAAAAACCATGGATAAGCCAGGTGACATGAAGCAGAATTACCATGGGTGATAAACAGTTACGTCCATAAATATTGGGCCAATTCTTAGATAAGGATTGTTTTATTGTCCTGTGATTAGGGTCTCTGTTGTGATGACCCCACATGGTCTGAGGGGCAAGTATCCATGTGTATCCAGTCATTTAGTCCATGTAGCTACTGCTACTCTCATTCCCTATTAAAATTATTAACATCCAATTGTGTAAAATAAAAAACTTTCCCTCATGAACACTGTTGCATCTTTACGGGGGAAATTCCGAGAGCAGAGGTGGTGTGGTTACACAATCAATACTTGGCATGATTATTATACAGACTATCAACTGAATGCTGGAGCAAGGAGATCAAAGATTGTCAACAGCTGATTTCAGCACCTTTTGCTGACTAGTATATGTTTTCTCAGGAAAACGCACGTTTTTATTATTAGCATTTCCCTTTAAATATTCTTCAAATGTCTTATAAGTATGGTAGATTTTCATTAGAAGCAGCACAAACTACTTTGCTCCATAACAGCTAAAAGTAGGGCACTTATGAAATGTTTTACATTACTAAATCATAATCTTTTAACCTGACAATGAAAAATTCATATAGAACTTAACAAGCTTTGACCACATCCATGCTGAATTAAAGTGTTCTGGTGACAGAAAATGGCTATTTGGAGGAATAGGGCACAGCAGTTTATGTGAGATTATAAGGAGATGGACACACAATGTTCTGGTTATGCTAATGATGTGCCAAGCAATTAGGTAGGCTGTTGACAGCAAAGTGCACAACTTTTATCTGAACTATAGGGAGCGAAATCCCTGTTTTCAATGACATAGTATGTAATGAAAGTTATAGTGTATATTACCATAAATGTGTTTGCATTCCGGACGATTGTTCATAGCAATACTGTAGTTCTGTATGTTCATTTGCTTAAATATTGAGCTACACATATGGCTGTCCATGAAGGATAAATTCCATACAAGTAATTTACATATGTGCTAATAAATCAGTACCACTTTAGTCTGTTGCTGATCTCTCTGCTCCAGTGGAGGTCAAACATTACCTTCCAGTGTAATAGAATTTTTGGTAGAGCACTCTGTTGAAACTTTGTGACACCACATAGATGAGCGCCCTAATCAGCGGACCTAGACCTTCCTGTTAAGACTCACGGTCATTGCTCATAAGTCTACGCTTCACACCATTTGAAAATGCAATGTACAGTTTGATGTGTTGCCCCCGTAGCTGTGCTGCCCTGAAGTGGCCCAGGAAGAGAATTATGAGCAAACAATAAATGCAGTTGTATTATTATTTCTTGTTTGAGAAATGGACCATCTGTTGTTATGTTCCAGTGCTGGGATTTGCAGAAGTATAAAAAAAAGTTGCACATATAATTTATAAAATCACAGCTCAGCTGTTGGCTGTAGTTGTGAGATCCGTCCAAATCTGTAAAAAAGAGAACACTAATTTTACTCTAAACCAGTGTTCCCCAACTCCGGTCCTCGAGAGCCACCAACAGGTCATGTTTTCAAGATTTCCTTAGTATTGCCCAGGTGATAATTGCATCACCTGCACAGGCGATGCCAAGGAATACTAATACTGAAAACATGACCTGTTGGTGGCTCTTAAGGACTGGAGTTGGGGAACACTGCTCTAAACATTGCAGTAATCTGGTACAGGTATACATCTATTGTATATTTTGATGAGGATTGAATTTATACATCTAAGATGCCCCTACCTCTTTTATTCTGAGATAGGTTATGTAGATTGACAGCTTGGCAATAATGAGGGTCCAGGTTCCCACAGAGACAGAAAATCTCAATGGAGCATCCTGTAAAAAACTGTCCTCATATACAGTCATGGCCAAAAATGCTGTCACTTTTGAAATTGCTTAAAAAAGGAAAGTATTTCTCTACCTGACTGCTGACACAGAGACATAAAAAAGCTAGACTGCACTTTTCTAAAATGTAAGTTGAGTAAGCCTAAATACTTTTAGGAAAGCGTCTTGTGGACAGATGAGACCAAGATAGAGCTTTTTGGTAAAGCACATTATTCTACTGTTTTTGAAAATGGAATGAGGCCTGCAAAGAAAAGAACATAGTTCCCACAGGCAAATATAGTGGAGGTTCAAAGATATATATATTTTTTTTTTCGCTGTCTCTCATACTGGGTGTCTTAACTGTGTGCAAGGCATCATGAAATCTGAAGATTACCAAAGGATTTTGGGTCGTAATGTAGTGTCCGGTGTCAGAAAGCTGGTTTTGCATCCTAGGTCATGGTTCTTCTAGCAGGACAATGACCCCAAACATACTTCAAGAAGCACCCAGAAATAGATGGAGAAAAAGCACTGGAGAATTCTGAAGTGGCAAACAGTGTGTCCATATGAAATTCCTAATGAGCACCCAAATATTAAGTTAACTGTGCCAGTAAATTTGTCCTGTCCATTTTGGTGGGTTTGTGTGTCCAATTTGCCTTTTTTTCAGTTTTTTGTTGCCTAAATACACACAAAGGAAATAATGTGTATAACAAAATGTGTAATTGTAATAATTTTCTGGGAGAAATACTTGAATTTCTGGAAAAATGTCATGGATACCAACACTTTCGGCCATGACTGTAGTTCCTGTAAACCTGTTACTCTGCTCATTGTATAGACAAGGGACACATATTTTGTTTACATGATAGAGAATAAAGAAATCCATTTACTATCCTTCACACCATGTTATATGCAACATCGTACAGGTTCTTAATCCTTAGTTCTTCTTTTTATATTGTAATGTCTTTGTGCAGGCGCCGGAAAAGGTCAGAGAGGCCTGGCGCCTGCGCACTGCAGTACTTTGCTCTGCCCTCAACAGGGCAGACAAAGTACGCCTGCACAGGAGCCGCAGCAGGAAGAAAAGAAGAGGACTTCATCATCTGAAGATGGGAGGCACTCGGACTGGACCGAACCGGGACCTCCCCTGGGTGAGTATAATATAACCTGTTTTTCTTATCTTACAGGTTACATTGGGGGCTTATCTACATAATTATAGAATGCTATAGATAAGCCCCTGATGCCGGTGGCCTTAGCTTATAGGTGAAATTTGGGGTAACAGATTACCTTTTATAACGCACTGGATAGTCCAACAATATAGCCAGTGTGGCCAATTCTTCAAGAATTTTGTAGTGCACACTTGCACTACACCAGTCTTGCTGGAATAGAAGGTGCCAAATTCATTAAGAGGCTCACACAATGACTTTGGTGCCTCTTCTGAATAATGTGCGCCTCTGTGCACTGAGCCAGAAATGCTCCTCCAGTCAGTGACTAGAGTGGCATTCCTGGCATATATAATGAAGGCACTCTTGATGAATTTAATGAATAGACAAAGTCATGCCCTGTCTTACCCTGGCTCCTCCCATTTTGGCAGAGCTGATTCAAACTAACATGAAAATGCCACATTTCGCAATTTTTTTGTGGAAAAATGTTACAGCTTTTCAAAACATTTTCTGGCTTAAAGGCCTAGCTGAATCGGCCCCATTATTTGTAGCATCTTTCCACTGTGGCTAATTAAAGGGAGTTAAGAATGAGAAATTCCACCTCTATCACTTCCAGATGACACAGTAAGATAATAACGCAATCACAGCTGAGGCATTTTACCTAACTTTACCAAATGGGGTTGTCAGGCAATATGTCCTTAGCAATCTCAGGGTACTTCCAGTAGATCTTCTGCTCAAAACCCTAAATGTCACTGAATTGTAGTCAGACAAACATCAAGAGAGCTTAGAAGTGTTCCAGTAATGACTCTCTATAATTGTCATTGCTATAGCGTCAATTTAAAAAACAAACAAAACTATTTTGATCCCCAAGGTAAAATGTTGCATCATGTTTGACATTGTATTGCTTTTTGTGCTTGATTTGTGCTTGTTTTACTTCACATTGAAATATTTAATAACAGTAAAAAAAGAACATAAAGGAATCAAGCTTGAGGGGAAATTGACCTTGGCTATGTAATGTAAAATAATCTAAAGGGAATACAGAAGTATATAAATGAATTTTGATGAAATGAAAATGCAGGAATTCTTTTGTACTTCTACTTCTATTTTTCAAGTTTTATAAAGTCTATTTGACATAATTCGATATTTCTACTTATGCTTACAAAGTCATCTTTTTAGTGAAGTCGGTGAGATACTGCTATCCTAACTTAAGAGATCCATCACTTAATCTGCATCAGTGGGAAATGTAATATTTTTGATTGTTTTAGGTTTTATAGGCTTTGAACGTCATACCATCACTCATCAACCTTCCTTTAGTTGAAGACACCTTTCCCTTGTGACCTATTTCCCCTGTGTGCCAATGAAGAAGACTTGCGTTTTAGCAGTATCCAAACTTTTTAGGGTCACTTATTAGCAAATCCTGAGACAGTAGAGGGGAGTCCTGTCCTTTGCACTTGGGTCAATGAGAATGTTCGAAACAGAGAAGCCCTTAAAGAATTGCTGTTATAACTACATCACAAAAAATATAATAGACGCAATATGCTGATTTAGTATGTGTTATTATGCATGTTCTACATTTCCCTGTACTCCTTGACAGATGTCACTATGTTGTTATCAGAGTACACAGGGTGAAATGTCTAGAGGGACTTTCCATGGCTATGAACCTGTCATCCTCATGCTTCACAGTACTGCACCAAGTTGTCATATCTGTCGTTTTACTTCTGGACAGTACATTTAAATGAAATAGCACAAGCAGCTTGATAAGCAGGTCAGAAGTCAGATCTAAGAAGGGTTCTTAACCACTTTCAGGCCATAAAACATGAAGATTAGTTGCACATTTACAATTTATATTTTTCAGTAGGACATTTAATTTGCAATTTCATATTTGGACACATTAGGTTATTCTACTGTAGGCCCTACTCTATATTCTAAAAAATTAAAAAGATAATTGCGAACTCAAACCTTTTTTAAATGGAAATCCTTCTTTGTCACCTTTGCCATTATATTAGTATAACATATCTACATGTGCAACATACTGTATATGCAGACAGAGCAGCAAGGAATTGCATAGGTAGCTTATTCCTTGAATCTGCTCCCACTAAGGGAGTAAATAGTGTTTATCTCTAATATTGCTTTAATATTCTCAATGACCATGTAGATAATATTTTAAGTAACCCTTCTATAAGGAATCATAATAGTTTAAGAATAATTAGCTTATCCATGAATATAGAGATAGATTCAAAGATAGATAGATAGATAGATAGATAGATCGATAAATAGACACACAGACAGATAGATATTTTTACTTATCTGGTTGTCAAGAACTATGTAGCTTTACGACACTGGTCTCTAAAATGTAGCTCTACAGCTGTTGATAAAGCTAAATAGTCCCATACAGCCTATATATATATATATATATATATATATATATATATATATATATAGTCGGACTGGGGCATCGGGACACCGGAGAATACTCCGGTGGGCCCCGCCCCCAGGCCCTGCCTGCCTCCTTCATTTGTCCCTGCAGTGCCCAGGCTGCATCATTGCATAGTGTGCTCAGTCACATCACATCACTGTGCTGACTCGTGCTGACTGTGCACCAAGTGATGCAGGCAGCACACAACAAGTTAAATGTTAAACACTATTGAATAGCCGGGGGCCGGCGCACAGGCTGCTGAACGGAAGAAAATTATTTTCTCATCATGTCATGTGAAGAAGTGCAGCCGCGCGGCAGCTCCTTCTCCACATGACATCACCACATGATTCATCACCGCGCGCTCAGTGCTGGCTGCAGACAGTGCAGTGGCTACTACTGTCTGCTGCTGACTGTGCGCTACTGGCTGCCTGCTATCATGCTATTGAGAGCAGCCCGTGCGCAGCGTGCGGTGCGATTTACCGCTCAGCAGACCCACCACCACCAGTCACCAGTCACGATTCAGACTCACATACCATAATTTGCATCATTCTTGATCTAGACTCCGCCTCCTCTTCTAGACAGTTCTGTGGTCTGGTTGGACTACGGTTTTCTAATGCTGATTGGCTGACATGCAGCCAATCAGCATTAGTTTTGTTTGTGTGACCTCACAGGTCACAGCACAGACAATGTGCTGTGCTGTGATTGGTCGGCTGTCCTCCTGCCCAAGCTGCACAGGCGCACTACTGCACTTATCATTCATATAGTCGGAGTCGGAGAGGCTGCTGTAGCTGATGGTTCGGAGTCCGGACATTTCCTGTCTTAGTTACTGAGTCAGTATTGTAAATATAATAAATGTACTAATGTATGTAAGTAAAATATGCCTGCAGCAGTAGACAGCCACTGAGACAATTATGGGAGGCCCCCCGGCCCCGGGCCCCTGCAATGTAAAGGTGACACAAGGTGTGGGTCCGGGGGGCCCCCATAGAAAATTTCTAATTTCCTGTGGTCCCCCTTCCCCACTGTCTCCTAATTTACTGTGGGGGCCGCCCGGTCACCTCTCCCACCAATTCACCTCTGGGGAAGGACCCCAAAGGGACACACAGGGGGCCTTCAAGAAATTAGGTGACACAGTGGGGAAGGGGTCCTCAGGAAATCAGGTTAAGTGACACAGTGAGGAAGGCAATATACAACATGGCTGGGCAATGTACTACGGGGCTCTGTGCTGTATACTATGTCACTGGGCAATATACTACATTGCTGGGCAATATACTACGTCACTGGGCAATATACTACATCGCTGGGCAATATACTACGTCACTGGGCAATATACTACGTCACTGGGCAATATACTACGTGGCTCTGTGCTGTATACTACGTCACTGGGCAATATACTACGTCACTGGGCAATGTACTACATCACTGGGCAATATACTACGTCACTGGGCAATATACTACGTGGCTGGGCAATATACTACGTGGCTCTGTGCTGTATACTGTTGTGAATTCTGTTGTTAAGCTCCCTCCTGTGGTCATGAATGGTACTTCGGCTGGTTCTGTCCATGGGCTTCCTCTGGTGCTTGTGAGTGGGGCTGCCGCTTCTGAGGTTCCTTCCACAGGTGACAAGGTTAATTCGTTAGCTGGCTGCTCTATTTAACTCCACCTAGATCATTGCTCCATGCCACCTGTCAATGTTCCAGTATTGGTCTAGTTCGCTCCTGGATCGTTCTTGTGACCTGTCTTCCCAGCAGAAGCTAAGTTCCTGCTTGTTTTTCTCTGTTTGCTATTTTTTCTGTCCAGCTTGCTATTTTGATTTTTGTCTTGCTTGCTGGAAGCTCTGGGACGCAGAGGGAGCGCCTCCGCACCGTGAGTCGGTGCGGAGGGTCTTTTTGCGTCCTCGGCGTGGTCTTTTTGTAGTTTTTTGTGCTGACCGCAAAGTTACCTTTCCTATCCTCTGTCTGTTCAGTAAGTCGGGCCTCACTTTGCTAAATCTATTTCATCTCTGTGTTTGTAATTTTCATCTTAACTCACAGTCATTATATGTGGGGGGCTGCCTGTTCCTTTGGGGAATTTCTCTGAGGCAAGGTAGGCTTTATTTTTCTATCTTTAGGGCTAGCTAGTTCCTTAGGCTGTGTCGAGTTGCATAGGGAGCGTTAGGAGCAATCCACGGCTATTTCTAGTGTGTGTGATAGGATTAGGGATTGCGGTCAGCAGAGTTCCCACGTCTCAGAGCTTGTCCTGTATTATTAGTAACTATCAGGTCATTCCGTGTGCTCTTAACCACCAGGTCCATTATTGTCCTCACCAACAGGTCATAACAGTATACTACATCACTGGGCAATATACTACGTCACTGGCAATATACTACGTGGCTCTGTGCTGTATACTACGTCACTGGGCAATATACTACGTCACTGGGCAATATACTACGTGGCTCTGTGCTGTATACTACGTCACTGGGCAATATACTACGTCCCTGGGCAATATACTACGTCACTGGGCAATATACTACGTGGCTCTGTGCTGTATACTACGTCACTGGGCAATATACTACATCGCTGGGCAATATTCTACGTCACTGGGCAATATACTATGTGGCTGGGCAATATACTACGTCACTGGGCAAAACACTATGTCGCTGTCTCCTAATTTACTGGGGGGGCCGCCCGGTCACCTCTCCCACCATTTCACCTCTGGGGAAGGACCCCAAAGGGGCACACAGGGGGCCCTCAAGAAATTAGGTGACACAGTGGGGAAGGGGTCCTCAGGAAATCAGGTTAAGTGACACAGTGAAGAAGGCAATATACAACATGGCTGGGCAATATACTACGTGGCTCTGTGCCGTATACTACGTCACTAGGCAATATACTACATTGCTGGGCAATATACTACGTCACTGGGCAATATACTACATTGCTGGGCAATATACTACGTCACTGGGCAATATACTACATCACTGGGCAATATACTACGTGGCTCTGTGCTGTATACTACGTCACTGGGCAATATACTACGTCACTGGGCAATACACTACGTCACTGGGCAATATACTACGTCACTGGGCAATATACTACGTGGCTCTGTGCTGTATACTACGTCACTGGGCAATATACTACGTGGCTCTGTGCTGTATACTACGTCACTGGGCAATATACTACGTCACTGGGCAATATACTACGTGGCTCTGTGCTGTATACTACATCAATGGGCAATAGACTACGTCACTGGGCAATAAACTACGTCACTGGGCAATATACTACGTCACTGGGCAATATACTACGTGGCTCTGTGCTGTATACTACGTCACTGGGCAATATACTACATCGCCGGGCAATATACTACGTCACTGGGCAATATACTATGTGGCTGGGCAATATACTACGTCACTGGGCAATACACTACGTCGCTGTCTCCTAATTTACTGTTGGGGCCGCCCGGTCACCTCTCCCACCATTTCACCTCTGGGGAAGGACCCCAAAGGGGCACACAGGGGGCCCTCAAGAAATTAGGTGACACAGTGGGGAAGGGGTCCTCAGGAAATCAGGTTAGGTGACACAGTGCGGAAGGCAATATACAACATGGCTGGGCAATATACTACGTGGCTCTGTGCTGTATACTACGTCACTGGGCAATATACTACGTCACTGGGCAATATACTACGTGGCTCTGTGCTGTATACTACGTCACTGGGCAATATACTACGTCCCTGGGCAATATACTACGTCACTGGGCAATATACTACGTGGCTCTGTGCTGTATACTACGTCACTGGGCAATATACTACATCGCTGGGCAATATTCTACGTCACTGGGCAATATACTATGTGGCTGGGCAATATACTACGTCACTGGGCAAAACACTATGTCGCTGTCTCCTAATTTACTGGGGGGGCCGCCCGGTCACCTCTCCCACCATTTCACCTCTGGGGAAGGACCCCAAAGGGGCACACAGGGGGCCCTCAAGAAATTAGGTGACACAGTGGGGAAGGGGTCCTCAGGAAATCAGGTTAAGTCACACAGTGAAGAAGGCAATATACAACATGGCTGGGCAATATACTACGTGGCTCTGTGCCGTATACTACGTCACTAGGCAATATACTACATTGCTGGGCAATATACTACGTCACTGGGCAATATACTACATTGCTGGGCAATATACTACGTCACTGGGCAATATACTACATCACTGGGCAATATACTACGTGGCTCTGTGCTGTATACTACGTCACTGGGCAATATACTACGTCACTGGGCAATACACTACGTCACTGGGCAATATACTACGTCACTGGGCAATATACTACGTGGCTCTGTGCTGTATACTACGTCACTGGGCAATATACTACGTGGCTCTGTGCTGTATACTACGTCACTGGGCAATATACTACGTCACTGGGCAATATACTACGTGGCTCTGTGCTGTATACTACATCAATGGGCAATAGACTACGTCACTGGGCAATAAACTACGTCACTGGGCAATATACTACGTCACTGGGCAATATACTACGTGGCTCTGTGCTGTATACTACGTCACTGGGCAATATACTACATCGCCGGGCAATATACTACGTCACTGGGCAATATACTATGTGGCTGGGCAATATACTACGTCACTGGGCAATACACTACGTCGCTGTCTCCTAATTTACTAATTTACTAATTTACGTCCTAATTGGACGTGGTATATCTCGATTTTTCCAAAGCGTTTGATACCGTGCCGCACAAGAGGTTGGTACACAAAATGAGAATGCTTGGTCTGGGGGAAAATGTGTGTAAATGGGTTAGTAACTGGCTTAGTGATAGAAAGCAGAGGGTGGTTATAAATGGTATAGTCTCTAACTGGGTCGCTGTGACCAGTGGGGTACCGCAGGGGTCAGTATTGGGACCTGTTCTCTTCAACATATTCATTAATGATCTGGTAGAAGGTTTACACAGTAAAATATCGATATTTGCAGATGATACAAAACTATGTAAAGCAGTTAATACAAGAGAAGATAGTATTCTGCTACAGATGGATCTGGATAAGTTGGAAACTTGGGCTGAAAGGTGGCAGATGAGATTTAACAATGATAAATGTAAGGTTATACACATGGGAAGAGGGAATCAATATCACCATTACACACTGAACGGGAAACCACTGGGTAAATCTGACAGGGAGAAGGACTTGGGGATCCTAGTTAATGATAAACTTACCTGGAGCAGCCAGTGCCAGGCAGCAGCTGCCAAGGCAAACAGGATCATGGGGTGCATTAAAAGAGGTCTGGATACACATGATGAGAGCATTATACTGCCTCTGTACAAATCCCTAGTTAGACCGCACATGGAGTACTGTGTCCAGTTTTGGGCACCGGTGCTCAGGAAGGATATAATGGAACTAGAGAGAGTACAAAGGAGGGCAACAAAATTAATAAAGGGGATGGGAGAACTACAATACCCAGATAGATTAGCGAAATTAGGATTATTTAGTCTAGAAAAAAGACGACTGAGGGGCGATCTAATAACCATGTATAAGTATATAAGGGGACAATACAAATATCTCGCTGAGGATCTGTTTATACCAAGGAAGGTGACGGGCACAAGGGGGCATTCTTTGCGTCTGGAGGAGAGAAGGTTTTTCCACCAACATAGAAGAGGATTCTTTACTGTTAGGGCAGTGAGAATCTGGAATTGCTTGCCTGAGGAGGTGGTGATGGCGAACTCAGTCGAGGGGTTCAAGAGAGGCCTGGATGTCTTCCTGGAGCAGAACAATATTGTATCATACAATTATTAGGTTCTGTAGAAGGACGTAGATCTGGGGATTTATTATGATGGAATATAGGCTGAACTGGATGGACAAATGTCTTTTTTCGGCCTTACTAACTATGTTACTATGTTACTATGTTACTGTTGGGGCTGCCCGGTCACCTCTCCCACCATTTCACCTCTGGGGAAGGACCCCAAAGGGGCACACAGGGGGCCCTCAAGAAATTAGGTGACACAGTGGGGAAGGGGTCCTCAGGAAATCAGGTTAGGTGACACAGTGCGGAAGGCAATATACAACATGGCTGGGCAATATACTACGTGGCTCTGTGCTGTATACTACATCACTGGGCAATATACTACATTGCTGGGCAATATACTACGTCACTGGGCAATATACTACATCGCTGGGCAATATACTACGTCACTGGGCAATATACTACGTCACTGGGCAATATACTACGTGGCTCTGTGCTGTATACTACGTCACTGGGCAATATACTACGTCACTGGGCAATATACTATGTCACTGGGCAATATACTACGTCACTGGACAATATACTAAGTCACTGGGCAATATACTACGTGGCTCTGTGCTGTATACTACGTCACTGGGCAATATACTACGTCACTGGGCAATATACTACGTCACTGGGCAATATACTACGTGGCTCTGTGCTGTATACTACATCACTGGGCAATATACTACATCACTGGGCAATATACTACATGGCTCTGTGCTGTATACTAAGTCA
This sequence comes from Ranitomeya imitator, assembly GCF_032444005.1. Classification (NCBI taxonomy): domain Eukaryota; kingdom Metazoa; phylum Chordata; class Amphibia; order Anura; family Dendrobatidae; genus Ranitomeya; species Ranitomeya imitator. The sequence continues at coordinate 466,101,584 of NC_091285.1, forward strand.
CTGGGCAATATACTACGTCACTGGGCAATATACTACGGGGCTCTGTGCTGTATACTACGTCACTGGGCAATATACTACGTCACTGGGCAATATACTACGTCACTGGGCAATATACTTCGTGGCTCTGTGCTGTATACTACGTCACTGGGCAATATACTACGTCACTGGGCAATATACTACGTCGCTGGGCAAGATACTACGTTTCTCTGTGCTGTATACTACGTCGCTGTGCAATATACTACGTGGCTCTGTGCTGTATACTACGTCACTGGGCAATATACTACATCGCTGGGCAGTATACTACGTCACTGGGTAATATACTATGTGGCTGGGCAATATACTACGTCACTGGGCAATACACTACGTCGCTGTGCAATATACTACGTGGCTCTGTGCTGTATATACTACGTGGCTGTGCAATATACTACGTCGCTGTGCAATATACTACGTGGCCCTGTGCTGTATACTACGTCACTGGGCAATATACTACATCGCTGGGCAATATACTACGTGGCTCTGTGCTGTATACTACGTCACTGGCCAATATACTACGTCGCTGTGCAATATACTACGTGGCTCTGTGCTGTATACTACCTCACTGGGCAATATACTACATCGCTGGGCAATATACTACGTGGCTCTGTGCTGTATATACTACGTGGCTGTGCAATATACTACGTCACTGGGCAATATACTACATAGCTGGGCAATATACTACGTCACTGGGCAATATACTACGTCACTGGGCAATATACTACGTCACTGGGCAATATACTACGTAGCTGGGCAATATACTACGTCTCTGGGCAATATACTACGTGGCTGCGCAATATACTACGTAGCTGAGTCAGATTGCTGGACACACTGAGGGTAATATGCTGGACACACTGGGGCAGATTGCTGGACACACTGTCTGGGGGCAATGCTGGACACACTGGGGCAAATTGCTGGACACACTGTGGACAATGCTGGACAATTGGACATACTCGGGCAGATTGCTGGACACACTGGGGGTAATATGCTGAACACACTGGGCCAGATTGCTGGACACACTGGGGGTAATATGCTGGACACACGAGCAGATTGCTGGACAACCTGGGGGTAATATGCTGGACACACTGGAGCAGATTGCTGGACACACTGTGGGTAATATGCTGGACACACTGGGGCAGATTGCTGGACACACTGGGGGTAATATGCTGCACACACTGGGGGTAATATGCTGGACACACTGGGGGTAATATACTGGACACACTGGGGCAGATTGCTGGACACACTGTCTGGGGGCAATGCTGGACACTCTGGGGCAATATGCTGGACATACTGGGGCAGATTGTTGAACACACTGTCTGGGGGCAAATCTGGACACACTGGGGCAATATGCTGGACATACTGGGGCAGATTGCTGGACACACTGGGGCAGATTGCTGGACACTGGGGCAATATGCTGGACATACTGGGGCAGATTGTTGAACACACTGTCTGGGGGAAATGCTGGATACACTGGGGCAGATTGCTGGACACACTGGGGGTAATATGCTGGACTCTCTGGGGCAGATTGCTGGACACACTGGGGGCAATGCTGGACACTCTGGGGCAATATGTTGGACATACTGGGGCAGATTGTTGAACACACTGGGCCAAATCAGGACACATTGGGGCAGATTGCTGGACACTGGGGCAATATGCTGGACATACTGAGGCAGGTTGCTAGACACACTAGGGGTAATATGCTGGACATACTGGGGCAGATTGCTGGACACACTGGGGGAAATGCTGGACACACTGGGGCAATATGCTTGACATACTGGGGAAGATTGCTGGACACACTGGGGGCAATGCTGGACACACTGGGGCAATATGCTGGACATACTGGGGCAGATTGCTGGATACACTGGGGGTAATATGCTGGACACACTGGGGGTGATATGCTGGACACACTGGGGGTAATATGCTGGACACACTTGGGCAGATTGCTGGACACACTGGGGCAGATTGCCGGACACATTGGGGCAGATTGCTGGACACACTGTCTGGGGGCAATACTGGACACACTGGGGCAATATGCTTGACATACTGGGGCAGATTGCTGGACACACTGTCTGGGGGCAATGCTGGACACACTGGGGCAGATTGCTGGACACTGGGGCAATATGCTGGACATACTGGGGCAGGTTGCTGGACAGACGGGGTAATATGCTGGACACACTAGCGGTAATATGCTGGACACACTGGGGCAGATTGCTGGACACACTGGAGGCATGGGCAGAATGTAAACACGGGGCATGATTGGAGACACGGGGCAGAATGAAAGACATGGGGCAGGATTGGATCATGAGGCAGGATGGATACGATGGAGACTGATGGGGCAGGATGGGGAGATCATATGGGGTAGAATGGATACTCATGAGGGCAGGATGCAAGAACATATGGCTGACGCCAGGAATAAGATAAACGGGGCCAGGGTGGGGAATATTATTACCATAGGGGCTAATTAAGGGATATTACTACTGCAGTGATGTATTTATTTTATTTTTTGAGTATACTGTTTTAAATGGGGGGCGGTCCTGTTACTGTGCAGAGTGACACTATATCGCCTTTTTTTCTTCATGTGGTGTAATGTAGAAGTTGTGAAAAATTAAGTAATGTGTTTTGCAAGCGGAGCTTGAGATAACTGTGTTATTTCCTGCAGAAACGAGTCCTGGCTGGAAGAAATGATGGCGGTTTGTGCTGGATGAAAGATGAAGGACTTCACCTAGAGACGTCACTGGTGATTCAGTGTTACCTATACACTGACACTATACACTGTATACTATATACAGAAGTCCTGTGTACAATGTCACCAGTGATCACTGTATTATCTATACATTATATACAGAGCTCCTGTGTATAATACCACCAGTGATCTCTGTATTACCTCTACACAGACACTGCATACTAAGTACAGATCTCCTGTGAATACTGGCACTTATGGTGATAGTATTGTGTGTTTTTTTTTTCTTATTACTGATCAGTATTGTAGTATTCAGTCACTATGTGTTGGTAATATGTGGTCTGGAAATGGTGTTGTGGTATTTGTCCCTTGTATGTGCTATTTGTTCACCAAGTGGTGGTAATATGTGATCTGGTCATGGTGTGGCGGTATTTGTCCCTGGTATGTAGTATTATTCGGTCACTATGTGGTCTGGTCATGGTGTGGTGGTATTTCTTCCTGTATGTGATATTATTGGTCTTGGTATAGTGGATTGTGTTGTGTATGGCGGTCATTTGTTCTCTCTGATATTAATTAGTAGAAGATTCTTAATTTCCATTAGAGTTTTAATGCTTTGTACCCAGCGGCGTAGATGCACTTACAGGGGGTTTCCTGTGGAAAAAAGTAATCACCTCTCCACAGGATAAGTGATAACGTATTGATTGGTGGGGGTCTGACTGCTTGGACCCTTTCAGCAAAATGTGGAACTTTTTATCCCCATTAGACTGGAGTGGCATGTCCGACTAGATCACTGATCTATTCATTCCCTCAGTGGCTGCACTTGTTTTTTTCTGGAAGCCCCAAAGAGAATGAATGGCGCTGCGGTCAGACATCCCACCTGCCGCTGCATTTTAAAATAGTGATAAAAGTGTCCTGTCAGGGATAAAACTTCCCCATTCTTCCGATCCGTGCAGTTTCTAATGGTTGGATCTAAGCGATCACCTATCCTGTGGAGCCCATGGATCAGTGATAACTTGTTTTAACCAAGAACCCCATTAATCTAAACTACCGTAATTATACATCCCCGTTATTGGGGCACACGGTAGATGTGCAGCAGCCGCCGGTGATTTACAGCCGATGCTCCACTCTAATGACAGATGTTTGCATATAGCTGTAGGGTGGGCCCCTAGACACCTATATATATATATATACAGTGGGGCAAAAAAGTATTTAGTCAGTCAGCAATAGTGCAAGTTCCACCACTTAAAAAGATGAGAGGCGTCTGTAATTTACATCATAGGTAGACCTCAACTATGGGAGACAAACTGAGGAAAAAAATCCAGAAAATCACATTGTCTGTTTTTTTAACATTTTATTTGCATATTATGGTGGAAAATAAGTATTTGGTCAGAAACAAAATTTCATCTCAATACTTTGTAATATATCCTTTGTTGGCAATGACAGAGGTCAAACGTTTTCTGTAAGTCTTCACAAGGTTGCCACACACTGTTGTTGGTATGTTGGCCCATTCCTCCATGCAGATCTCCTCTAGAGCAGTGATGTTTTTGGCTTTTCGCTTGACAACACGGACTTTCAACTCCCTCCAAAGGTTTTCTATAGGGTTGAGATCTGGAGACTGGCTAGGCCACTCCAGGATCTTGAAATGCTTTTTACGAAGTCACTCCTTCGTTGCCCTGGCGGTGTGCTTTGGATCATTGTCATGTTGAAAGACCCAGCCACGTTTCATATTCAATGCCCTTGCTGATGGAAGGAGGTTTGCACTCAAAATCTCACGATACATGGCCCCATTCATTCTTTCATGTACCCGGATCAGTCGTCCTGGCCCCTTTGCAGAGAAACAGTCCCAAAGCATGATGTTTCCACCACCATGCTTTACAGTAGGTATGGTGTTTGATGGATGCAACTCAGTATTCTTTTTCCTCCAAACACGACAAGTTGTGTTTCTACCAAACAGTTCCAGTTTGGTTTCATCAGACCATAGGACATTCTCCCAAAACTCCTCTGGATCATCCAAATGCTCTCTAGCAAACTTCAGACGGGCCCGGACATGTACTGGCTTAAGCAGTGGGACACGTCTGGCACTGCAGGATCTGAGTCCATGGTGGCGTAGTGTGTTACTTATGGTAGGCCTTGTTACATTGGTCCCAGCTCTCTGCAGTTCATTCACTAGGTCCTCCCGCGTGGTTCTGGGATTTTTGCTCACCGTTCTTGTGATCATTCTGACCCCACGGGGTGGGATTTTGCGTGGAGCCCCAGATCGAGGGAGATTATCAGTGGTCTTGTATGTCTTCCATTTTCTAATTATTGCTCCCACTGTTGATTTCTTCACTCCAAGCTGGTTGGCTATTGCAGATTCAGTCTTCCCAGCCTGGTGCAGGGCTACAATTTTGTTTCTGGTGTCCTTTGACAGCTCTTTGGTCTTCACCATAGTGGAGTTTGGAGTCAGACTGTTTGAGGGTGTGCACAGGTGTCTTTTTATACTGATAACAAGTTTAAACAGGTGCCATTACTACAGGTAATGAGTGGAGGAAAGAGGAGACTCTTAAAGAAGAAGTTACAGGTCTGTGAGAGCCAGAAATCTTGATTGTTTGTTTCTGACCAAATACTTATTTTCCACCATAAAATGCAAAAAAAATGATAAAAAAACAGACAATGTGATTTTCTGGATTTTTTTTTCTCAGTTTGTCTCCCATAGTTGAGGTCTACCTATGATGTAAATTACAGACGCCTCACATCTTTTTAAGTGGTGGAACTTGCACTATTGCTGACTGACTAAATACTTTTTTGCCCCACTGTATATATATATATATACTGTATATCATAAGGCCTCCAGATATCATACGTACAAGATGTACCAACAGTTCTCTATATACTTCATGGGGCCTCCACATGCCCTTATAAAATTATATGATGGTCCACTACAGCCCCTATATACATTATAAGACCTCAAGTGCCTCTATATACAATATAAATGGGACCTGTAGAAGCACATTCATGCGAAACAGCTGTCGTCCTTTTATCTGCACGTTTTTCATCGTCTGTAACTGCCTTATGTCCAAATAAAGGAAACTATTTTATGGGACCGGTGAGTGCATATCATTTTTTTCTTTTATCCTGGACTATGTTTTGTTAACGGATGTAGCACCCGAGGTGATCCCAAATAAGATTTGAGGCATTGAAGTTACAGCCAAATGGATGGCATGGAAATGATGGGTTAATGACCAGCAGCGGTGCAGATTTCTATTTTTCTCTGTTTGATTTTTAACTAAAAGAGCAACCTTGTGCAGCACCAATGCTGCATTCTGTCAAGGTGGCTCTTTTAGTTCGGGTCCCTGCAAACGCTGAAATAATCGCTTTTATAATGTGCCCCTCATACCTGAATTTGTCAGGGGGGCATGTCTTTTGCCCCCTAACACAAACGCCTCCCAGCCGTCACTCAGGGCCTCCGTGCGCCCGGCGCTTCCTCCATTTCCTTCCTCAATGTCCCCGGTGCCTGCACTGTAAGTTTGAAGGACAGCGCAAACTACGCATGCCTGAAAAAAAAACTTACAGCGCAGGCGCCGGGGGCATTCAGGAAGGAAATGGAGGTGGCGCCCGGCGCACAGAGGCCCTGGGTGACGGCTGGGAGGCGTTTGTGTCAGGGGAGAAAAGACATGGCCCCATGACAAATTCAGGTATGAGGGGCGCATTATAAAAGCAATTATTTCAGCATTTGCAGGGACCCAAACTAAAAGAGCCACCTTGAAAGAATGCAGCATTAGTGCTGGCTGCACAAGGTGGCTCTTTTAGTTAAAAATGCCTGGGGGGTGACAGGTTCCCTTTAAGATCACCAAACAAATTCAAATAATAGACAAAGATAACGCAAGTAAACATAAAATTCAGTTTTTAAATGAAGGACTTTATTAAGTGAAAAAGAAATCCATACCTACAGTAAACTGTGTGAAAAATTGATTGCTCCCCACCCCCCTTAAGACATAAATTAACTGTGGTTTATCACATCTTTGGGAAGCTGAGTTAAAATTTCCTAGCCACACCCAGGCCACACCTGTTCTCAATCAAGAAATCACTTAAATAGGACCTGCCTGACAAATTGAAATAGATATAATTAGCTATAGCGTGAAGTGATCATCACTATTAATATATCCTCAGGTTCATCAATGTTACTAGCTAGGAGGATACCCCTATATAAAACTTAACTTTTTATAAGTAACACATAAAAAACACAACTCAGCCGACGCAAACCAAAAAAAAGTGCTCATGTGAACCAGTGCTCAAACAGTAAAAATTGGTTGGATCTCACCAATGATAGCAGAGCGGAATGCCTCTCCAAATGATGGTAGACATATGGTCACCATAGATTATCTCCCAGTGTTCTCAACCGGAGGTCCATCATCCATAAGCAGGGATGAGGGGCTGGATGTGGGGTAAAATGCTATCTTCCCTGTTAAACCCGTTCAAGCTCCTGTCCTCACAAGGACAGGCCCCAAGTGATCCCTCACTATGGACTCCACCAGATTATGGACAATAGCTGATTCTCCCAGCGGGTTTAACAGGGAAGATAGCATTTTACCCCACATCCAGCCCCTCATTCCTGCTTATGGATGATGGACCTCCGGTTGAGAACACTGGAAGGTTATCTATGGTTACCATACGTCTACTATAATTTGGAGAGGCATTCCGCTCTGCTATCATTGGTGGGATCCAACCAATTTTTACTGTTTGAGCACTGGTTCACATGAGCACTTTTTTTTTGGTTTGCGTCGGCTGAGTTGTGTTTTTATGTGTTACTTATTAAAAGTTAAGTTTTATGTAGGGGTATCCTCCAAGCTAGTAACAAATTGAAATAGACCAAATGATCCTCAAAAGCTAGGCAACATGCCTCAATCCAAAGAAATAATGAGAAGCAAAGAAATTGAGATTTATCAGTTTGGAAAAGGGTATAAAGCCATTTCTAAAGCTTTTGGACTCCAGTGAACTCCAGTGAACCACAGTGAGAGCCATTATCCACAAATGGAAAAAAGATGGAACAGTGTTGAACCTTCCCAGGAGTGACTGGCTGACCAAAATTTCCCCAAGAGCGCTGTGACGACTGATCCAAAAGGTCACAAGTGTTCCCACAACAACATCAAAAGAACTGCAGGCCTTACTTGCCTCATTTAAGGTCAGTCTTCATGACTTCACTGTAAGAAATTGATGATACGAAAACCACTGCTGAGCAATAAGGACATGAAGGCTCATCTCTGTTTTGCCAGAATACATCTTGATGATCCCCAAGACTTTTGGGAGAATACGCTGTGGACTGATGACAAAAGTTTAACTTTTTGGAAGGTGTATATGCCATTACATCTGGCGTAGTAGTAACACAGTATTTCAGTAAAGAGACATCATACCAACAGTAAAATATGATGGTGGTAGTATGATAGTCTGATGCTGTTTTGCTGTTTCAGGACCTAAAAGACTTGCCGTGGTAAATGGAACCATGAATTCTGCTGTTTACAGAAATTTCTGAAAGGGAATGTACAGCCCTCTGTTCGTGACATTAAGCTGAAGCACACTTGGGTTATGCAGCCAGGACTGCCACTAGGAATTTTGAATCCCCATACTGGTAAAATATTCGCCCCCCCTGAGATTCGGCCCAGGATCCACCCCAACCCCTCATCCACCCCTCGAACTGTCCACGGCCCCACTGTGCTCTCTTGGAAAAACTCCACTTCTCACCAATCACACATTAACAGTTCCCAGATCTCACATATAGCCAACAGCTTTTGTTTTGGCCAAAAGATTTTTTAAGCTGCCACTACGACAAGGTAGACTCTTTTGGCCGAGCTCTACTCCACTCTATCTTATTAATCATTTGTTAAAATATCCAATACAATTTAGGTATATATTTATTTTACAATTTTTAATATGACCAATACTATCATATACCAGGGACAAATACCACCGCACCATCACCAGACACCATATTACCACCACATAGAGATCTATAATACCACATACAAGGAACAAATACCACCACACTATGTCCAGACCACATATTACCACCACAGTGACCGAATAATATCACATACAAGGGACAAATAACACCGCACCATGTCCATATCACATATTACCACCATATGGTGCCCAATAATACCACATACAAGTAACAAATACCACCACACCATTACTAGACCACATATTACCACCACATAGTGACCAAATAATAGCACATACAAGGAACAAATACCGCCACACCATAGCCGGACAAAATATTACCACCACATAGTAACTGAATACTACAATACTGATCATCAAAAAAAAAACACAATACTAATATCACCATAAGTGCCATTATACACAGGATAGTTGTACTTAGTATGCAGTGTCTGTGTACAGATAATACAATGAATACCGGTGACATTATACACAGGAGCTCTGTATATATTGTCAGTGTACAGGTAATACAGTGATCACTGGTGACGTTATACACAGGAGCTCTGTATACATTGTATAGTGTACAGGTAATGCAGTGATTCAGGTGACATTTTACACGAGCTCTGTATACTGTATTAGTGTACAGATAATACAGTGATACACAATGACATTATACACAGGAGCTCTGTATATAGTGTCAGTGTAAAGGGTAATACAGTGATCACTGGTGACATTGTACACAGGACCGCTTTATATAGTATACAGTGTATAGTGTCAGTGTACAGGTAACACACTGACTCAACAGTGATGTCTCTAGGCGAAGTACTTCATCTTTGCTTTTCATCTTTATCCAGTACAGACCTCCATCTCTTCTTCCAGCCAGGGCTGGTCTCTGCAGGAAATAACAGTTAGCTAAAGCACCGCTTGCAGAACACATTACTTAATTTTTTCCCAACTTCTAAACTACACCAAATGAAGAAAAAAAGGCAAGATAGTATCACTCTGTACAGTAACAGGACCGCCTCCCACATTTAACCCCTTTACCCCCTTGGCACGTTAATGACCGGGCCAATTTTTACAATTCTGACCACTGTCCCTTTATGAGGTTATAACTCTGGAACGCTTCAACGGATCCCAGTGATTCTGACATTGTTTTCTCGTGACATATTGTACTTCATGACAGTGGTAACATTTCTTTGATATTACCTGCGTTTATTTGTGAAAAAAACGGAAATTTGGTGAAAATTCTGAAAATTTTGCAATTTTCCAAATTTGAATTTTTATGCAATTAAATCACAGAGATATGTCACACAAAATACTTAATAAGTAACATTTCCCACATGTCTACTTTACATCAGCAGAATTTTGGAACCAACATTTTTTTTTGTTAGGGAGTTATAAGGGTTAAAAGTTGACCAGCAATTTCTCATTTTTACAACACCATTTTTTTTAGGGACCACATCTCATTTGAAGTCATTTTGAGGGGTCTATATGAAAGAAAATACCCAAGTGTGACACCATTCTAAAAACTGCACCCCTAAAGTGCTCAAAACCATATTCAAGAAGTTTATTAACCCTTCTGGTGCTTCACAGGAATTTTTGGAATGTTTAAATAAAAATGAACATTTAACTTTTTTTCACAAAAAATTTACTTCAGCTCCAATTTGTTTTATTTTACCAAGGGTAACAGGAGAAAATGGACCCCAAAAGTTGTTGTACAATTTGTCCTGAGTACACCGATACCCCATATGTGGGGGTAAACCACTGTTTGGGCGCATGACAGAGCTCGGAAGCGAAGGAGCGCTGTTTGACTTTTCAATGCAAAATTGACTGGAATTGAGATGGGACACCATGTTGCGTTTGGAGAGCCCCTGATGTGCCTAAACATTGAAACTCCCCACAAGTGACACCATTTTGGAAAGTAGACCCCCTAAGGAACTTATCTAGATGTGTGGTGACCACTTTGACCCACCAAGTGCTTCACAGAAGTTTATAATGCAGAACCGTAAAAATAAAAAAATCATATTTTTTCACAAAAATTACCTTTTCGCCCCCAATGTTTTATTTTCCCACGGGTAAGAGAAGAAATTGGACCCCAAAAGTTGTTGTACAATTTGTCCTGAGTACGCTGATACCCCATATGTGGGGGTAAACCACTGTTTGGGCGCATGGGAGAGCTCGGAAGGGAAGGAGCGCCGTTTGACTTTTCAATGCAAAATTGACAGGAATTGAGATGGGACGCCATGTTGCGTTTGGAGAGCCACTGATGTGCCTAAACATTGAAACCCCCCACAAGTGACACCACTTTGGAAATTAGACCCCTAAGGAACTTATCTAGAGGTGTGGTGAGCACTTTGACCCACCAAGGGCTTCACAGAAGTTTATAATGCAGAACCGTAAATATAAAAAATCATATTTTTTCACAAAAATTATCTTTTTGCCCCCAATGTTTTATTTTCCCAAGGGTAAGAGAAGAAATTGGACCCCAAATGTTGTTGTACAATTTGTCCTGAGTACGCTGATACCCCATATGTGGGGGTAAACCACTGTTTGGGCGCATGGGAGAGCTCGGAAGGGAAGGAGCGCCGTTTGACTTTTCAATGCAAAATTGACAGGAATTGAGATGGGACGCCATGTTGCGTTTAGAGAGCCACTGATGTGCCCAAACATTGAAACCCCCCACAAGTGACACCATTTTGGAAAGTAGACCCCCTAAGGAACTTATCTAGATGTGTTTTGAGTGCTTTGACCCACCAAGGGCTTCACAGAAGTTTATAATGCAGAGCCGTAAAAATAAAACAAAAATTTTTTCCCACAAAAATTATTTTTTTAGCCCCCAGTTTTGTATTTTCCCAAGGGTAACAGGAGAAATTGGACCCCAAAATTTGTTGCCCAATTTGTCCTGAGTGCGCTGATACCCCATAAGTGGGGGGAACCACTGTTTGGGCGCATGGGAGGGCTCGGAAGGGAAGGAGCGCCATTTGGAATGCAGACTTAGATGGAATGGTCTGCAGGTGTCACATTGCGTTTGCAGAGCCCCTAATGTACCTAAACAGTAGAAACCCCCCACAAGTGACACCATTTTGGAAAGTAGACCCCCTAAGGAACTTATCTAGATGTGTGGTGAGCGCTTTGACCCACCAAGGGTTTCACAGAAGTTTATAATGCAGAGCCATAAAAATAAAACAAAAATTTTTTCCCACAAAAATTATTTTTTAGCCCCCAGTTTTGTATTTTCCCAAGGGTAACAGGAGAAATTGGATGCCAAAATTTGTTGTCCAATTTGTCCTGAGTACGCTGATACCCCATATGTGGGGGAACCACCGTTTGGGTGCATGGGAGGGCTCGGAAGGGAAGGAGTGCCATTTGGAATGCAGACTTAGATGGAATGGTCTGCAGGCGTCACATTGCGTTTGCAGAGCCCCAAATGTACCTAAACAGTAGAAACCCCCCACAAGTGACCCCATATTGGAAACTAGACCCCCCAGGGAACTCATCTAGATGTGTTGTGAGAACTTTGAACCCCCAAGTGTTTCACTACAGTTCATAATGCAGAGCCGTGAAAATAAAAAATCTTTTTTTTTCCCCACAAAAATTATTTTTTAGCCCCCAGTTTTGTATTTTCCCAAGGGTAACAGGAAAAATTGGACCCCAAAAGTTGTTGTCCTATTTGTCCTGAGTACGCTGATACCCCATATGTTGGGGTAAACCCCTGTTTGGGCACACGGGAGAGCTCGGAAGGGAAGGAGCACTGTTTTACTTTTTCAACGCAGAATTGGCTGGAATTGAGATCGGACGCCATGTCGTGTTTGGAGAGCCCCTGATGTGCCTAAACAGTGGAAACCCCCCAATTATAACTGAAACCCTAATCCAAACACACCCCTAACCCTAATTCCAACGGTAACCCTAACCACACCTCTAACCCTGACACACCCCTAACCCTAATCCCAACCATATTCCTAACTGTAAATGTAATCTAAACCCTAACCCTAACTTTAGCCCCATCCCTAACTGTAGCCCCAACCCTAACCCTAGCCCTAACCCTAGCCCTAACCCTAACCCTAGTCCTAACCCTAGTCCTAACCCTAGCCCTAACCCTAGCCCTAACCCTAGCCCTAACCCTAACCCTAACCCTAGCCCTAACCCTAGCCCTAATGGGAAAATGGAAATAAATACATTTTTTTAATTTTTCCCTAACTAAGGGGGTGATGAAGGGGGGTTTGATTTACTTTTATAGCGAGTTTTTTAGCGGATTTTTATGATTGGCTGCCGTCACACACTGAAAGACGCTTTTTATTGCAAAAAATATTTTTTGCGTTAGCACATTTTGAGAGCTATAATTTTTCCATATTTTGGTCCACAGAGTCATGTGAGGTCTTGTTTTTTGCGGGACGAGTTGACGTTTTTATTGGTAACATTTTCGGGCACGTGACATTTTTTGATCGCTTTTTATTCTGATTTTTGTGAGGAAGCATGACCAAAAACCAGCTATTCATGAATTTCTTTTGGGGGAGGCGTTTATACCGTTCCGCGTTTGGTAAAATTGATAAAGCAGTTTTATTCTTCGGGTCAGAACGATTACAGCGACACCTCATTTATATAATTTTTTTATGTTTTGGCGCTTTTATACGATAAAAATTATTTTACAGAAAAAATAATTATTATTGCATCGCTTTATTCTCAGGACTATAACTTTTTTATTTTTTTGCTGATGATGCTGTATGGCAGCTCGTTTTTTGCGGGACAAGATGACGCTTTCAGCGGTACCATGGTTATTTATATCTGTGTTTTTGATTGCGTGTTATTCCACTTTTAGTTCGGCGGTATGATAATAAAGCGTTGTTTTTGCCTCGTTTTTTTTTTTTCTTACGGTGTTTACTGAAGGGGTTAACTAGTGGGCCAGTTTTATAGGTCGGGTCGTTACGGACGCGGCGATACTAAATATGTGTACTTTTATTGTTTTTTTTTTATTATTTAGATGAAGAAATGTATTTATGGGAATAATATTTTTTTTTTTTCATTATTTAGGAATATTTTTTTTATTTTTTTTTACACATTTGGAAAAATTTTTTTTAACTTTTTTATTTTGTCCCAGGGGGGACATCACAGATCAATGATCTGACAGTTTGCATAGCACTCTGTCAGATCACTGATCTGACTTGCAGCGCTGCAGGCTTCACAGTGCCTGCTCTGAGCAGACTCTGTGAAGCCACCTCCCTCCCTGCAGGACCCGGATCCGCGGCCATCTTGGATCCGGGGCTGGAGCAGGCAGGGAGGGAGGTAAGACCCTCGCAGCAACGCGATCACATCGCGTTGCTGCAGGGGGCTCAGGGAAGCCCGCAGGGAGCCCCCTCCCTGCGGGAAGCTTCCCTGTACCGCCGGCACATCGCGATCATCTTTGATCGAGGTGTGCTGGGGGTTAATGTGGCGGGGGCGGTCCGTGACCGCTCCTGGCACATAGTGCCGGATGACAGCTGCGATATGCAGCTGACACCCGCCCGCGATCGGCGGCTCTCCCCCCGTGAGCGCTGCCGATCGCATATGACGTACTATTCCGTCGGTGGTCATAAGGGCCCACCCCACCTCGACGGGATAGTACGTTGTCATGATCCCAATGGCAGGGGATCACTAAAGGACAAGCACAGATACAAACAAGCTCTAGGGCGATGGAACCTGAGCTGACCGCGACCCTGAACCTAACACACAAATAAAAGTAGCCGGGGAACGTGCCTACGATGATCCTAGACGTCTCGCTCCAGCCGAAGATCTAACTTCCCCTATTAGAAGAAACACAGACCTCTCTTGCCTCCAGAGAAATCCCCCACAGAAATAGCAGCCCCCCACATATAATGACGGTGAAATGAGAGGAAAGCACATACGCAGTATGAAAACAGTTTCAGCAAAATGAGGCCCGCTAAAGCTAGATAGCAGAGGATACAAAAGTGAACTGCGCGGTCAGCGAAAAACCCTTCAAAAAACCATCCTGAAATTACTTGAACTCATGTGCCAACTCATGGTACATGAGGAGCAATTTCAGCCCACTAGAGCAACCAGCAGCAAGAATCACATATCTGCAGGCTGGACTAAAAACCAAATAAAGCAAAACACCAAAACAGGAAAATCCAAACTTAGCTTGACCAGAAGGTTCTAGGAGCAGGGAGCAGAGGTAACAAGACACACTGGATACATTGATAACCGGCGAGGAAATGCCAGCAAAGCCAGGTTAAATAGGAAACTCCCATATCCTGATGGAACAGGTGGAACCCAGAGACCCAGGAAAGACAAGTCACCCAGTACCATCAGTAAACACCAGAGGGAGCCCAAAAACAGAACTCACAACAGTACCCCCCCTTTAGGAGGGGTCACCGAACCCTCACGAGAACCACCAGGGCGACCAGGATGAGCCCTATGAAAAGCGCGAACCAAATCATCAGCATGAACATCCGAGGCAACCACCCAAGAATTATCCTCCTGACCATAACCCTTCCACTTGACCAAATACTGGAGTTTCCGTCTGGAAACACGAGAATCCAAGATCTTCTCCACAACATACTCCAATTCTCCCTCCACCAGCACTGGAGCAGGAGGCTCAAGCGAAGGAACAACAGGTACCTCATACTTCCGCAACAACGACCGATGGAACACATTATGAATAGCAAACGATGCCGGGAGATCCAAACGAAACGACACAGGGTTAAGAATTTCCAAGATCCTATAGGGACCGATGAACCGAGGCTTGAACTTAGGAGAAGAGACCTTCATAGGAACAAAATGAGAAGACAACCACACCAAGTCCCCAACAAGAAGTCGAGGACCCACGCGGCGACGGCGATTAGCAAACTGCTGAGCCTTCTCCTGGGACAACTTCAAATTGTCCACCACATGACTCCAAATCCGATGCAACCTATCCACCACCATGTCCACTCCAGGACAATCAGAAGGTTCCACCTGACCAGAGGAAAAACGAGGATGAAACCCCGAATTACAAAAGAAAGGAGAAACCAAGGTAGCAGAACTAGCCCGATTATTAAGGGCAAACTCGGCCAGCGGCAAAAAGGTAACCCAGTCATCCTGATCAGCAGAAACAAAACACCTTAAATAAGTTTCCACGGTCTGATTAGTTCGTTCCGTCTGGCCATTCGTCTGAGGATGGAATGCAGACGAAAAGGACAAATCAATGCCCATCTTAGCACAGAACGTCCGCCAAAATCTAGACACAAACTGGGATCCCCTGTCAGAAACGATGTTCTCCGGAATCCCATGCAAACGAACCACATTCTGAAAAAACAGAGGGACCAACTCAGAGGAGGAAGGCAACTTAGGCAAGGGTACCAGATGAACCATTTTAGAAAAGCGATCACACACAACCCAGATAACGGACATTTTTTGAGAGACAGGGAGATCCGAAATAAAGTCCATGGAAATGTGCGTCCAAGGCCTCTTCGGGATAGGCAAAGGTGACAACAATCCACTGGCCCGAGAACAGCAAGGCTTAGCCCGAGCACAAACCTCACAAGACTGCACAAAAGAACGCACATCCCTCGACAAGGAAGGCCACCAAAAAGACCTGGCCACCAAGTCTCTAGTACCAAATATTCCAGGATGACCTGCCAACGCAGAAGAATGGACCTCGGAGATGACTCTACTGGTCCAATTATCCGGAACAAACAGTCTCTCAGGCGGACAACGATCAGGTTTACCCGCCTGAAACTCCTGCAAAGCACGTCGCAAGTCTGGGGAGACAGCAGACAAAATCACCCCATCCCTAAGGATACCAGAGGGCTCAGAATTTCCAAGGGAGTCAGGCACAAAACTCCTATAAAGAGCATCCGCCTTCACATTCTTTGAACCTGGCAGGTATGAAACCACAAAATTGAAACGAGAGAAAAACAGTGACCAACGAGCCTGTCTAGGATTCAGACGCCTGGCAGACTCAAGGTAAATCAAATTTTTGTGATCAGTCAAGACCACCACACGATGTCTAGCACCCTCTAGCCAATGACGCCACTCCTCAAATGCCCACTTCATGGCCAAAAGTTCCCGATTACCAACATCATAATTCCGCTCAGCCGGCGAAAACTTTCTAGAAAAAAAACGCGCATGGCTTCATCACTGAGCCATCGGAGCTTCTCTGTGACAAAACCGCCCCCGCTCCAATCTCGGAAGCATCAACCTCAACCTGAAAAGGGAGCGAAACATCTGGCTGACGCAACACAGGAGCAGAAGAAAACCGGCGCTTAAGTTCCTGAAAGGCCTCCACAGCCGCAGGAGACAAATTAGCAACATCAGCACCCTTCTTAGTCAAATCCGTCAAAGGCTTAACAACACTAGAAAAATTAGTTATAAAACGACGATAGAAATTAGCAAAGCCCAAGAACTTCTGTAGACTCTTAAGAGATGTAGGCTGCGTCCAGTCACAAATAGCCTGAACCTTGACGGGATCCATCTCAATAGTAGAAGGGGAAAAAATATACCCCAAGAAAGAAATCTTCTGGACTCCAAAGAGACACTTTGAGCCTTTTACAAACAAGGAATTGGCCCGCAGGACCTGAAACACCTTCCTGACCTGCTGAACATGAGACTCCCAGTCATCAGAAAAAACCAAAATATCATCCAAATACACAATCATAAATTTATCCAGATATTCACGGAAAATATCGTGCATAAAGGACTGGAAGACTGAAGGAGCATTAGAAAGTCCAAAAGGCATTACCAAATACTCAAAATGGCCCTCAGGCGTATTAAATGCGGTTTTCCACTCATCACCTTGCTTTATTCGTATAAGATTATACGCACCCCGAAGATCAATCTTAGTGAACCATTTAGCCCCCTTAATGCGAGCAAACAAATCAGTCAACAAAGGCAAAGGATACTGATATTTTACGGTAATCTTATTCAAAAGACGATAATCTATACAAGGCCTCAAGGAACCATCTTTTTTGGCCACGAAAAAAAAACCTGCTCCCAAAGGGGACAAAGATGGACGGATATGTCCCTTTTCCAAGGACTCCTTAACATAATCCCGCATAGCAGTATGCTCTGGCACTGACAGATTGAACAAACGACCTTTAGGAAATTTACTGCCTGGAATTAAATTTATAGCACAATCGCAATCCCTGTGAGGAGGAAGCGAACTGAGCTTAGGCTCCTCAAAAACATCCCGATAGTCAGACAAAAACACAGGAATCTCAGAAGGAGTAGATGAAGCGATAGAAATCGGAGGTGCATCATCATGAACCCCCTGACAACCCCAGCTTAACACAGACATTGATTTCCAGTCAAGGACTGGATTATGAGTTTGTAACCATGGCAGACCAAGTACTAGAACATCATGCAAATTATACAGTACCAGGAAACGAATCACCTCCTGATGAACGGGAGTCATACGCATGGTCACTTGTGTCCAGTACTGAGGTTTATTCATAGCCAAAGGTGTAGAGTCAATTCCCTTCAAAGGAATAGGGACTTCCAGAGGCTCCAGACTAAACCCACAGCGATTGGCAAATGACCAATCCATAAGACTCAGGGCAGCGCCTGAATCCACATAGGCATCGACGGAAATGGATGATAATGAACAAATCAGAGTCACAGACAGAATGAACTTAGACTGTAAAGTACTAATGGCAACAGACTTATCAACCTTTTTTGTGCGTTTAGAGCATGCTGATATAACATGAGCTGAATCACCACAATAAAAGCACAACCCTTTTTTCCGTCTATACTTTTG
Organism: Ranitomeya imitator; assembly: GCF_032444005.1. Classification (NCBI taxonomy): domain Eukaryota; kingdom Metazoa; phylum Chordata; class Amphibia; order Anura; family Dendrobatidae; genus Ranitomeya; species Ranitomeya imitator. The sequence continues at coordinate 466,119,940 of NC_091285.1, forward strand.
CCGTTCACTTCTGGACTGAATTCTATCACATTGCATTATCTCAGGTGACGGTTCAGACGACACCGCCAAATGATGCACAGGTTTGCGCTCCCGTAAACGCCGATCAATCTGAACAGCCATAGTCATAGACTCATTCAGACCAGCAGGCGCAGGGAACCCCACCATAACATCTTTAATGGCCTCAGAAAGGCCATCTCTGAACTTTGCAGCCAGAGCGCACTCATTCCACTGAGTAAGCACCGACCACTTCCGAAATTTTTGACAATAAATTTCTGCTTCATCTTGCCCCTGAGAGAGGGCCAACAAAGCTTTTTCAGCCTGAATCTCTTGGTTAGGTTCCTCATAGAGCAAACCCAATGCCAGAAAAAACGCATCCGCATTAAGCAACGCAGGGTCCCCTGGTGCCAATGCAAATGCCCAATCCTGAGGGTCACCCCGCAGGAAAGATATAATTATCTTGACTTGCTGAGCAGGGTCTCCAGAGGAGCGAGATTTCAAAGAAAGAAACAACTTGCAATTGTTCCTAAAATTCAGAAAACGAGATCTATCTCCAGAAAAAAACTCTGGGACTGGAATTCTAGGTTCAGACATAGGAGCATGTACAACAAAATCCTGTATATTTTGAACCTTAGTGGCAAGATTATTCAGGCTGGAAGCCAAACTCTGAACGTCCATGATAAACAGCTGGGATCAGAGCCATTCAAAGATTAAGAGGAGGAGGAAGTAACCAGGCTGCAATAAGGCTAGGCAGCAAACTCTGAGGGAAAGAGAAAGAAAAAAAAAAAAAAAACTTCCTCAGACTACTTATCCTCCTACTTCAGCCAATACAATTAACACTTTGTGGGCCGGTTATACTGTCATGATCCCAATGGCAGGGGATCACTAAAGGACAAGCACAGATACAAACAAGCTCTAGGGCGATGGAACCTGAGCTGACCGCGACCCTGAACCTAACACACAAATAAAAGTAGCCGGGGAACGTGCCTACGATGATCCTAGACGTCTCGCTCCAGCCGAAGATCTAACTTCCCCTATTAGAAGAAACACAGACCTCTCTTGCCTCCAGAGAAATCCCCCACAGAAATAGCAGCCCCCCACATATAATGACGGTGAAATGAGAGGAAAGCACATACGCAGTATGAAAACAGTTTCAGCAAAATGAGGCCCGCTAAAGCTAGATAGCAGAGGATACAAAAGTGAACTGCGCGGTCAGCGAAAAACCCTTCAAAAAACCATCCTGAAATTACTTGAACTCATGTGCCAACTCATGGTACATGAGGAGCAATTTCAGCCCACTAGAGCAACCAGCAGCAAGAATCACATATCTGCAGGCTGGACTAAAAACCAAATAAAGCAAAACACCAAAACAGGAAAATCCAAACTTAGCTTGACCAGAAGGTTCTAGGAGCAGGGAGCAGAGGTAACAAGACACACTGGATACATTGATAACCGGCGAGGAAATGCCAGCAAAGCCAGGTTAAATAGGAAACTCCCATATCCTGATGGAACAGGTGGAACCCAGAGACCCAGGAAAGACAAGTCACCCAGTACCATCAGTAACCACCAGAGGGAGCCCAAAAACAGAACTCACAACAGTACGTCTGATGTCAGAAAGGGGTTAAAACAGTATCCTCAAAAAATAAAATAAATACATTATTGCAGTAATAATATCCCTTAATTAGCCCTTATGGTAATAATATCCTCCATCCTGGCCCCTGTGTGTCTCATTCCTGGCTCCAGCCATATGTTCTCCCATCCTGACCCCATATGTTCTCCCATCCTACCCTCATGAGTATCCATTCTGCCCCATGTGATGACTGATTCTGCCCCATCTGTCCTGTGATCCTGCCCCATTTGTCCTGTGATCCTTCCCCATCTGTCCCATGATCCTGCCCTATGTGTTTCCATCCTGCCCCATCTGTCTCCCATCCTGCCCCATCTGTCTCCCATCCTGCCCCATCTGTCTCCCATCCTGCCCCCGTTTCTCCCATCCTGTCCCTTGTTTCACATTCTGCCTCCTGTGTCTCCCATCCAGCCCCCTGTGTCTCCCACCCTGCCCCTTGTGTCTCCCATCCTTCCCCCTGTGTCTCCATTCTTCCTCCTGTGTCTCCATTATTCCCCCTGTGTTTCCAATTTTCCCCTTGTGTCTCCATACTTCCTCTTCTGTCTCCATACTTCCCCCTGTGTCTCCATACTTGCCCTTTTGTCTCCATACTTCCCCTTGTGTCTCCATACTTCCGCTTGTGACACCATACTTCCCCTTTTTTCTCAATTGTTCTCCCTGTGTCTCCCATCCTGCCACTGTGTCTCCCATCCTGCTCCCATGTCTCCCATCCTGACCCCGTGCATTATTTCTAGAGTGCTAGGCAGCTGCTTAAAAGAACCGATGGCTGCTGTTTTTCAGCACAAGGTTAAAGGAGCCTGGGTTTTTATAAAGCTGGTAAATTTGCATCACCTGGCCTTTCCTAACGATGACAATGAACAAGCCATTAGCCCAACAAGCTAATTAAGGTTTGAAACCTTGGTCAATGTTATCAGAGCACACAAATCTCCACTGATGTTCAAGATTTTGCATAGGCCCATTTTCCTTTTCGTAATTTTTGCAATGTAAAAAATGACAATTTTTTTTGCCTAAAATACAAAGGAAATGTGTCACCTTTAACGTTAGGCCTTTTAGAGCTCATTTCTTCTTCAATATGCTTAAGGCCACATTCACACGTTGCTTTTTATTCTGCGGGTTCTCCCGCAGCGAATTTGATAAATCTGCAGGGCAAACCCGCTGCGGTTATCCCTGCAGATTTATTGCGGTTTGTCCTGTGGGTTCCGCTGCGGCTTCCGCTGCGGGATTTACCCCTACTATTGATGCTGCATATGCAGCAATATGCAGCATCAATAGTAATGTTAAAAATAATAAAATCATGATGATATACTCACCCTCCGACGTCCCGATCTCCTGGGCGCTGCAGGCGGCGGTCCGGTTCCAAAGATGCTGTGCGACCAGGACCTTCGGTGACGTCACGGTCACATGACCGCGATGTCACCGAAGGTCCTGGTCGCATAGCAAACCTAAGACCGGACGGCCGCGTGCAGCGCTGAGACTTTCGAGGGTGAGTATACATGATTTTTTATTTTAATTCTTTTTTTTAATACAAATATGGTTCCCGGGGCCTGGAGGAGAGTCTCCTCTCCTCCATCCCGGGTATAACCCGCACATTATCCGCATTACTTCCCGCATGGTGGGCACAGCCCCATGCGGGAAGTGAGCGGATCAATGCACTTCTATGGGTGCAGAATCGCTGCGATTCTGCACAAAGAAGTGACATCGTCCTTCTTTTTTTCCGCAGCAATTCTGCACGGTTTTTTTCGGGTTTTTCCGCATCATGTGCACTGCGGTTTCTGTTTTCTATAGGGTAACATTGTACTGTACCCTGCATGGAAAACAGCTGCGGACCCGCAGCGGCAAAATCGCCGCGGTTCCGCATTAAAAACCGCATAGTGTGAACATGGCCTAACTGTTCACAATAACAGTAATTTTGACCGAGAGTGCACAAACTTTCGCGTGCCACTATAATCACTAGCTGCATCTGATAAAACATAGAAATTATCAAGTGTTGTATTATGCGAACATGTCAATCCATTTGTGAGTTCCACTGAGTTGAGTAAACTAAAAGGACTATTGTAGTTGAAAACGACATTATTTGATTATTGATGAATATATAGAAGTATAATGTGTACACGGTGTAAGTTAAAAGAGTAAGTAAACTTTTGAATTTAAAAAAAATAAATAGTTTACATCTTCAGTAATCAAAAATCGCAGAGCTTGTGCCTAAGCATGCACACAAAGCAGAGTATGGAACAGAGTACAGACTCATTAAAAAGTCTCTTTTTAAGGCTACGGTCACACTATCAGTATTTGATCAGTATTTCACATCAGTATTTGTAAGCCAAAACCAGGAGAATGTCAAAAAATACAGAAGTGGAGCCTTGTCTCTATTATACCTTTTCTCTGATTGTTTCTCACCTGGTTTTTGCTTACAAATACTGATAAAAATTACTGAGCATATACTGATAGTGTGACCATAGCCTAATTCTTTACATATTGATGACAGTCAGAGTCCTGATATCTTCACTGATCACTCAAAAGACTGATCAGAGAGGGTCTCAAGCAATAGAAAACGTGTATAAAAAAATAGTTACACTTGAAAGACTAGTGGCAGGTCCTGCAGCATGAAAAACATAAAAATATTAAGGAAATCCGTCAGCAGGTTTTTGTGATGTAATCTGAGTGATGTAGGCAAAGTGACCCTGAATCCAACAATGTATCATTTAAATTACTAGGTACAGCCACTCTGACACGGAGTTTTTAGCATTAGCAATACAGTAGAGTTCATAAAGCTTCCTCCGCCCCCACCAGGTTCTCTGTATACATTAAATGATTAAGGCTGGGTTCACATTGCGCTTGGTGTGTCCGTCTAACGGACTCGTTTTTAAGTAGTAAAAACGCAATGTAACGCACATACTAACGCGCCCATAGACTTGCATTGTCTGACGCATCGTGACGCATCCCTAAATTGGTATGCGTTTGTCACATAACGTTTTTTTTCTGACGGACCTTCAACGCGGCTTGCAGCGTTTTCGGGTCCGGCCAAGCTAACGCACTACTAACGGAAGCGTTCATTCTGCCATAGAAGGCTATGGCAAACGCAGTCAGACGCAAATCATGAAAAATTTCCAAATAGGACCACACATTTTAATAGCGTTTGAGGGTGGTCACATGTGGTCATGTGACAGGAAATGTGATTTCGGCCATTAAAATATCCCACTCACACAAAGTCTCCTGCACGTGACAGAGTGTTTTGCCGTAGCTAAAATGTAAGTACATTTCTATATATTATATATCTCTGTATACATCATGGGAGTCTGTAATGTCCGTCGGATGTGTGTGTACTAAAAATGTATTGTTTTGTTGCACACAGATGTCGGATACAGATGTCAGCAGCAGCAGCAGCGTGTCTGCGATTTTTTCGTCTCAGTCGGTAGGTTTGCACTTTAAAAAACCACAATAATGTTGTGTGAAACTCCATTGTATTGAGCTAGGCATAAAAATCCTGTTTATTGTTTTTGTGAATAGGAGTCTTCTGAGCCCGAGGCTGCTAGACCTCCCCCCAAAAAACATGCAAAAACCACAAAGGTACATAGCACACATGTTGAATTTTTCAGGCATAAATTTATTGATCCAATGAATGTTAACATTATTTAATGTTAAAATAATTTTTTTTACATTTTACATACACAATAGGTTGTGGCACAAGGAGGACAAAAAAGAAAAAAGGTCCCTAGACGTCTGTCATCGCCACAACTGCCAGTGGTAAATATAAAACTAGAAATATTCTATCCAATATTTACCAACAATCTATCTATTCACTTTCTATCTACTATATCTATAAACTATCTATCAACTATCTATCGCTCCATCTATTTGTCTATCTATATCTATGTATCTATCTATCAATATCTATCTATCTATCTATCTATATCTATCTATCTATATCTATGTATCTATCTATATATCTATCTATCAATATCTATGTATCTATCTATCTATATCTATCTATCTATATCTATCTATCTATATCTATATCTATGTATCTATATATCTATATATCTATCTATCAATATCTATCTATCTATCAATCTATATCTATCTATGTATCTATCTATATATCTATCTATCTATCAATATCTATGTATCTATCTATATATCTATCTATCAATATCTATGTATCTATCTATCTATCTATCTATCTATCTATCTATCTATCTATCTATCAATCTTTATCTATCTATCTACATCTATCTATCTATATATTGCTATATCTATGTATCTATCTATCTCTGTATATATGAATATGGCCATCCAGTGAAATTGACACTATCAACATAACGTTTTGTGTTTACATAGTCCAAGTCAGCGACAAAAAAAAAAAGGATTGTCGTTGACGAAGAGCCATTGACTATCCACAATGAGACACTTATTAACCTTGTGGAAGCCAACCCCTCCATATGGGACCAGAGCGACAGCTCCCACCATGACATCGTGAAGAACCGGAAGTTGTGGGATCAAATAATCTGTCACTTTGATCCCCGATACATGGAGAAGTCGACAACCTCAAAGAAAAAAATTGGTAAATATTGGTGACGTAACATCGGAAAATGTTTAAAAAAAATTTTTTTTCTATCCCATCAACCTATCCACTTGTTGTCTGCTATCTATCTCTCAATTATCAACTATCTGTACACTATATATCTATCTATCTATACACTATTTCTACACTATTTCTTATCTAACAACTATCTATCTACTATTTATATATCAACTATCGTAGCAAACTATGAACACTTTTTCCTATATCTTAACACAATCTACTATTTTTATATTTTTATTTTTTTTTTTTTAATTTAAAGCCGATGCTGTCCATACCCGTTGGAAGTCCATCCGCGATCGCTTTGTCCGTGACTACCGGAACAGTCAGAATGCACCAAGCGGATCAAGTGGCAAACGGGTGACACCGTATGTGCATTATGACCAACTGCTCTTTCTTCAGAAAACAGTGTCTCAGCGCTCGTAATTACAAGAAGGTCTGTGTGCGAGACTAAATTGTTTAAAGGAAAATAAGTAATTTTTTTTTTTGGGTTACAGCACGATATGCAGTACCGCTGCTCCTAGACCAGCAGAGGAACTTGAGCCTTCTTCAGTGGAACCAACGCAACCTGAAGATGTGTCTGGCATCAGCGAGCCACGATCTGCGGATAGAAGCACTGTTGCTGCAGGTGTGAGTGCCCGGTTGCAATCACAGCGTGGACGCAAGCGAGCATCTCAAAAAGATGAAGCAGATGCAATTATCGTGGATGGACTCCAACGGGTAGAGGACATGTGTCGCAGTGAGCTCAAAGACCTGAGACGAGAAATTACCGAGCTGCAAGCACGCGAGTCTGTCTACTCTGCTAATGAGTGGAAGCTACTTTTATTATCCTATGTGCCTGTAGTACAAAATATCCCGGCACATAGAAACCTTATGTTTCGACAAAGACTTAACGAGCTTGTAGAGGAATTTGTGGGCACCGAGGAACCCGCTCCATCGGGAAGAAGAAGACTGGACATGCCACCCTACAACCCTCAATATAGAGGCCGGGGTGAAATGAGCGTGGAACCTCAAAGACAATGTAGCAGTCCATCATATAGTTGGGCAGACAATACTCCCGTGCAGTACCAAAGTCTTTAGTACAGTTCACTGTCCACAGCCAGGTGCAATTACCGCGTTGCAATTTTTTTTTGGGGGGGGGTTTTGTTGTTAATTTCTATTTTCCTTTTTTTTTTCATCCCTATGGGATATCATATGTTACACCTGTGTACCAACAGTTTGTTGGGAAAATACAAAAACATTTAGTAAACTGTTTCAAATTTCAGATTCTTGTATGACTTTAACTTTAACTTTTTACACGACATAAGGTAACTTTTTACACGACATCAGGTTAAACAACATAACTTTTTACACTACGTAACTTTTTACACGACATCAGGTTAAACAACATAACTTTTTACACTACGTAACTTTTTACACGACATCAGGAAGACTTTAAATTATTTTCACACGTGTCTGTCTTGCCATGGAACCTGGCCTTCATGTGTGAAGTAGTGTGCAAATTGATCACGAATCCTCATTATTTGTGATGCAGAACGAACTGTAGTCGATTCAATGCTACTGAGGTTCGACTCACAATCATTGGGGTCTACCAACTGGGGTTCATGTCTCGCCACAAAATTGTGCAGACAGATGCATGCCTTCACAACACGGTCCACAATGTCTGGTTGCAGTTGCATGCAGGTTAGTAAAATCCGCCATTTTAATGTCAGAATCCCAAAGGCACACTCCACATAACGTCTAGCCCGGCTCAAGCGATAATTAAAAATGCGCCTGCTGGAGTCTAGACTACGGCTTGAGTAGGGCTTGAGGAGATTTTGTCCTAGTTGGAAGGCCTCATCACCAACTAAAACATAGGGCAAACTTGGGCCTTCGGTCCCCGGAAGAGGTCGTGATGACGGTATGTTTAAACTTTGGCTGTACAAACATTGGCCCATGTTGGAGTCTCTGAATACTCTGGAATCGTTAGTCCATCCATAAGCTCCAATATCCACAGCAACAAAACGGCACCTGGCATCCGCAATCGCCATCAATACTATAGAAAAGTATTTCTTATAGTTATAGTAGAGGGAACCACTATGTGCAGGTTTCTGAATCCGAATGTGCTTTCCGTCCACGGCACCAATACAATTGGGGAAATTAGCCACATCCTCGAACTGTTGGGAAATTGCTAGCCACATTTCTGATGTTGGTGTTGGTAGCACAAGTGGTTGCAAGTTGTTCCAAATGGCATCACAAGTTTCCCGAACCAGTTGACAAATTGTTGACTTCCCAAGTCGAAACTGTTAATGCAGTGACGCAAAAGTTTCTCCGGTAGCCAGATATCTGTTGACATTCAAAAACAAAAAAAAAAAATAGGATTTTAATGATCATCTAAAGGCTAGTTACAATATAATATACAATTGCAAAATGAACATTAGGCCACACGATACCGAGATCTAGTCTTTGTCAATAGAATGATAAAAAAAATGTATAATTACCTCACAGTCACTACTAAACGTTGCTCCGCACTGATGCTTTCACGAAAAGTGCTGCGATGATGATGTATCTCATCCTTCACATGTGAGAGCAGAACATCAAAGGTCTCAATGGACATCCGTAGATAGCGTTGGAATTTGAAGGGATGATCCCGAAGCTGCACATACAGGGTGTGAAAGGCACCATATGTACTCCGCAAGAAATTCACTTCGTGGATCCAATATCTCCTTTGCGAACTACGCTTTCTCTGCCGAAGTCGCAACCGCATCAAGCGAAATCTGACGAGCTCAGACACAAACATCTTGCTAGCAGAAGTTCACTCAATGCTTTCAAAATGGAGAATGAGTCTGTGCCCACACCCGACAATGACAAAAGGGGAAAAAAAAAAAAACTTTATTGACAGTGACAAACGCAGACAAACGGATACTTCGTAAATGGACATCAAAATGAAAAAACGCGATCACATGCGTTAACGCTAGCGTTACCGTGACGATGAATTTCACATATTTTGGCTCCGTTTCTGTACATGCGTTTAACGCATCCGTTTAACGCCATGTACTTGACGCAATGTGAACCTAGCCTAAGGCTATGTGCACACGTCCGGAATTGCTGCGGAAATTTCCACGGCAATTCCGGAACTCCCTGCCATGGGAAAAACGCATGCGTAATTGATAGCGTTTTACAAGCGTAATTAGCTTGCAGAATGCTAGCGCTTTCCAAGCGATCTGTAGCATCGCTTGGAAAACTGATTGACAGGTTGGTCACACTTGTCAAACATAGTGTTTGATAAGTGTGACCAACTTTTTACAATTGATGCTGCCTATGCAGCATCAATAGTACAAAGATCTAATGTTAAAAATAATTTTTAAAAAATAAAAAATCGTGATATTCTCACCTTCCGGCTTCCCCTGCTGGCTTCCCGCTTCTCATGATGCTCCCGTTCCCAGTAATGCCTAGCAGCAATGACCCCAGATGAAGTAGCGGTCTCGCGAGACCGCACATCATCACAGGTCATTGGAGCAAAGCATCATTGGGAACGTGAGCATCACGAGGAGTGGGAAGACTGTCGGGGACTCCGGAACGTGAGAATACCATGATTTTTTATTTGAATTCTTTTTTTTAACAATTATATGGTTCCCAGGGCCTGAAGGAGAGTCTCCCCTCCTCCACCCTGGGTACCAAACGCACATGATCCGCTTACTTCCTGCATGGTGGGCATAGCCATATGCGGAAAGTAAGCGGATCAATGCATTCCTATGTGTGCGGAATCCCCGCGATTCCGCACAAAGAATGAACATGCTGCGTTTTTTTCCTCAATTCCGCCTCGGGAAAAAATGCAGCATTGGCACTAAAATACGGAATGCATTCTAATAACAGGATGCTTAATGTATGCATTTTTTTTGTGGTTTTATCGCGTTTTTATAGCAAAAAACGCGAAAAAAATGCAAAAATTCCTGAACGTGTGCACATAGCCTAATGGTGGACAACTCCTTCAAATGATGAAACACATGGTAAAAACTGAAACACTGACCAAATACTGATGAAAGTCACATCCTAAACACTGATAACATTAGACCATATTTTATTTATATGGGGAAAATCACGGCTGTCTGAATGAAGCCGAAATTTGTTCCTTATGCAAAAAATGTTTCTGCTTGTAAATGCATGAAACACAACCATTTTCCATAATGTCATTGTATATCACTGCCATTGAAATAAAAAAAACAGTTTTGTAAATTTCCTTTTATTTTTCTGCACACTTTTCATGCTGCACACTAACCAGGATATACGTGACTTGTCTGGAATAGGGTTGAGGTGGATGTAGCATGGTGAATGCCACTACAGCTTCCCAGTAACTCAGGATTGAGGTGGACGAAGATGGCGAATGCACAACCTTTCAGAAATCCTGGATTTCAGGGCATTTCCAGATACAGTGATGAAGGAAGAAATGAGATTATGACTATAAAGTTTAATTTTAACAAGCTTCATGTGGTTTATGTTATAAGAACCATGATTTGTTTAGAAGAATGTTACATCTACTTTCCGCATAATCTGCTATAGCTGGAGATTACTGCTATGAAGAACAATGAGATTATCTTGCACACACTCAATAGCAGCTAATGCTTCCAGCTCATTATCGCTTCCCTATGAGTTGCCATTATAAAGATGGATCAAAGACTCCCGTCAGTCATGACTTTTGGATATGGGATGGACCCCACTCCTTCTTAAAACCACCATAACTACTGTAAACCTGGTACTAAAATAAATACACAAAACACATTATTTTGGTTGTCAAAATGGCCACAGCTTTTATTCAAATCACAGGATTAAATAATCACAGTAGGAGTCAGGTGGAGTGCTAGTACATTGGGATTCACAAGTACTGCGATATCCCCAGCTGTCTGACATACAGCACCAGGACAGACAGCCATAAAGGGGCGGCACGCACTGGCTTGCCATTCAAGCAGAGCCAGTAAACTTTCAGGGCACCAATGACCCTATTATCCTCACTCCTGTGCTTAACCACTGTGCCCGCCCCTGATTGATGTTACCATTACAACGTCCTTGAGGCTGGCCACCAAAGCCGAGCCTGCTCACCACCATGAGGTTTTACATCCTCTATTAGTTAAAATGAGTCCACCTTAACTTGTCTGCAACTTCCACCTAACTCCTAAACCGCAAAGCCGTGACGGGTTATAAATTCCAAGTCTCATTTGACACTTTTTTTTTTTTTTTTAAATTAAATCATTTTTGCAAACTTAAAAATTAGGAGTCCCTGCAAAAGCATTAATGGGACTAAACTTGGCAAACCCCCGACTCACAAAGAGTCATCCTACAGCGCTCAGGAGAGGAAAAACCCCCTGTGGAGGAAACCTCCAGGGAACCATGGCTGAAGGATTGCCCTTCCCTTGGGCTTAGAAGGTTACCGCAAATAATAACTCTTTATAGCCAATATACAATTGAACCTGGTACAAGATATACAATGACAAATTCAAAAATACAATAAAGCATGATAAATACAAGCAATAATTAAAAAGTTTAAGGACAGAGATTATAAACAGGGCGGGAGGGCGGGTAATGTTTCCTCCTGTCCATCGTGTGAGAGAAAGAGGGAGAGCCAGAGTTGCCTCCCCTATATAAGCCCCACCCTCCTCACAGTAATACACCAGGCACAAACATCTAAACTCCTTCCTCTTAAAGCAACATCACTCTTGTTTAAAATCTACACTGCAATACAAACAAAGGCTGCAGGAGTTCTCAGTCCACCCATCCCCAAGTCATGTCCACCTCCGTTTAGTCTCCAGTGGTTTCTTGACTTTTGGATATGGGATGGACCCCACTCCTTCTTAAAACCACCATAACTACTGTAAACCTGGTACTAAAATAAATACACAAAACACATTATTTTGGTTGTCAAAATGGCCACGGCTTTTATTCAAATCACAGGATTAGATAATCACAGTAGGAGTCAGGTGGAGTGCTAGTACATTGGGATTCACAAGTACTGCGATATCCCCAGCTGTCTGACATACAGCACCAGGACAGACAGCCATAAAGGGGCGGCACGCACTGGCTTGCCATTCAAGCAGAGCCAGTAAACTTTCAGGGCACCAATGACCCTATTATCCTCACTCCTGTGCTTAACCACTGTGCCCGCCCCTGATTGATGTTACCATTACAACGTCCTTGAGGCTGGCCACCAAAGCCGAGCCTGCTCACCACCATGAGGTTTTACATCCTCTATTAGTTAAAATGAGTCCACCTTAACTTGTCTGCAACTTCCACCTGACTCCTAAACCGCCACCAGCGAGGCCCTTTGACACCTTGAATGGACTCGACCCCCATCACCCATGCCTAATAAAGTCATCAACCAGATCTGCATGCTATGGAAAGACTGTGCATATAAGGAACAAAATTCCAGGACTGCAACAGATTAATTTTAACAATGCAACACTACCAAATTATGATCGATAATATGGTAACTACAGCAAAATACCAGCCGCTAAACATCCTGCAATGTGGATCCTATAATAGGGAATGCAGAAACTAAACCATAACAAAGGGGTAGCCACAGTCTGACTATCTGTATAATGACATCTGTGATGCCTCAAAAACTATTATACTGCATGTATTGTAGCCAGCTCTAATAACTCTCTAATTCACCGATTTCAGTTCAAGAAACCACCATTACATACAGTAGCTGGGCTGTGCAGTAACCAATTCTTAAACCCACTTACTATTACTACCCAAAAAGTGATGAGTGTATGTAAAGAGAAAGATATTATAAACAAAGAGTAATTAAAAGCCATACACAATATAATATCGACATTATAACTGATCATTAACTAATTTAAATAATTTCTGCAATATTTGGACATGGTAAATGAAATAAGCCTATAGCAGAAAAGTCTACAAAGACATTATTAATAACCGTGCCACGCCATTGTTAATTGCTTTACAGGCGCTTAATAACATATACCATTAACCTTCTCCAACTGGGACAAAGGCATTGGGAATAGGCACATTGCCCTTCATGTTAATGCACTTGATGTCTTCACCCCGAGCCGCTCCCACTGGCTCAAGGGCATCGGGATGCACTTTATTACTTTTCTCTTAGTCACTCCCACTGACTCCAGGGCACCCATATTAGGTACATTGCTCTTCAGTTTAATGCCCCAGATTACTGCATCGTCCAGACAACAACCTTGAAAGAAATAGGAGTTGGTCAATATAAACAGTCAAAATCTGTGCCTCAGCATTCTCAAGTCACAGGTACTATTCAGGACCTCGTCCAACACCCCAGGCATATGACCTCTCCAGGTGCTATTCAGGACGTCAGTCCAACACCCCAGGCATATAACCTGTCCAGGTGCTATTCAGAACGTAGTCCAACACCCCAGGCATATGACCTGTCCAGGTGTTATTCAGGACCTCGTCCAACACCCCAGGCATATGACCTGTCCAGGTACTATTCAGGACTTCGTCCAACACCCTAGGCATATAACCTGTTCAGGTTCTATTCAGGACCTCATCCAAAACCCAATTTGTATGCATGTAGAATATGATTGCCATGACCACAGGGACTTTACCCTAACAGGGTCTTATAAGATATAAATGCTTCTGGAGACCAGGGGGCCATACCGTGATGGTCACTCCTCCACACCAGGGGGCCATACCAAAGATGGTTACATCTCCATTCCAGGGGGTCATACTATGATGTACACCCCTCCATCCAGGGGCCACACCCGAGATGTTTACTCCTCCACACAAGGGGTGATACTATGATGAACACCCCCCCCTAAACAGAGGGTCCATACCTGAGATGGTTACCCCTACTGACCAAATTATAATTAGCTTCAAGGACCCACTAAAAAAGAAACTAATAAGTGTTTTTGTTTTTTTTTAAATACACACCTTTATTAATACAAACATACAATAACCCAACAAAGCATAAATAACCTTAGCTAGCTGGGAGGAGTCCTTGAAGCTCATAAGATCTGGAGATTACCAAGCATAAAGTGAACATAAAATGTACCAACAATTACTCCCAGCCGTTACCCCACTAGCTCGGGAGCACCATAACCATAGGGTTCCAATGTTCACTTGAACTTCCTGAGGATCCGACAAACCTTTGCCGAAACTCCCCTCCACATTTCACCAGATCAGAACCATATTTAATACCAAAAGGAAGAATCCATATCCCAATGGATCCCCCAGACCAATTTGTAACCAACTTCAAGGAACCCCTCAACTGCCCGGCTCTAGGTAATCCACTCAGTCTGTGCTATCCACCATCTTAGGTAATATAAAATTTAGCACTAAGTGGATATACACCATTCCTGCAAATATATGAAGGGGACAATATAAGAATTAAAAACAGCATACAATAAAACATCAAAGCATAAAGAACATTAACCCCTCTGTGACCTTAGACGTACTATCCCGTCGAGGTGCCCTGGGCTTATCTGACCCTGGACGGGATAGTACGTCATAGCCGATCGGCCGCGCTCACGGGGGGAGCGCGGCCGATCGTGGCCAGGTGTCAGCTGCTTATCGCAGCTGACATCCGGCACTATGTGCCAGGAGCGGTCACGGACCGCCCCCGGCACATTAACCCCTGGCACACCGCGATCAAACATGATCGCGATGTGTCGGCGGTGCAGGGAAGCATCGCGCAGGGAGGGGGCTCCCTGCGGGCTTCCCTGAGACCCCCGGAGCAACGCGATGTAATCGCGTTGCTGCGAGGGTCTCACCTCCCTCCCTGCTTCGTCCAGCCCCGGATCCAAGATGGCCGCGGATCCGGGTCCTGCAGGGAGGGAGGTGGCTTCACAGAGCCTGCTCAGAGCAGGCACTGTGAAGGCTGCAGCGCTGCATGTCAGATCAGTGATCTGACAGAGTGCTGTGCAAACTATCAGATCACTGATCTGTGACCTGGGACAAAGTAAAAAAAGTAAAAAAAAAATTTTCCAAATGTGTAAAAAAAAAAAAATATTCCAAAATAATGAAAAAAAAAAAAATATTATTCCCATAAATACATTTCTTCATCTAAATAAAAAAAAAAACCCAATAAAAGTACACATATTTAGTATCGCCGTGTCCGTAACGACCCGACCTATAAAACTGTCCCACTAGTTAACCCCTTCAGTAAACACCGTAAGAAAAAAACAAAAAGAGGCAAAAAACAACGCTTTATTATCATACCGCCGAACAAAAAGTGGAATAACACGCGATCAAAAAGACAGATATAAATAACCATGGCACCGCTGAAAGCGTCATATTGTCCCGCAAAAAACGAGCCACCATACAGCATCATCAGCAAAAAAATAAAAAAGTTATAGTCCTGAGAATAAAGCGATGCAAAAATAATTATTTTTTCTGTAAAATAGTTTTTATCGTATAAAAGCGCCAAACCATAAAAAAAGATATAAATGAGGTATCGCTGTAATCGTACTGACCCGAAGAATAAAACTGATTTATCAATTTTACCAAACGCGGAACGGTATAAACGCCTCCCCCAATAGAAATTCATGAATAGCTGGTTTTTGGTCATTCTTCCTCACAAAAATCGGAATAAAAAGCGATCAAAAAATGTCACGTGCCCGAAAATGTTTTCAGTAAAAACGTCAACTCGTCCCGCAAAAAACAAGACCTCACATGACTCTGTGGACCAAAATATGGAAAAATTATAGCTCTCAAAATGTGGTATTGCAAAAAATATTTTTTAAGTACACATATGTATAACACAATAGACATATGGTGTGCATTTACCAAACTATCAAACCTATAATATAATGTTTATATAGATGACAGTAATGTCACATGCTATAATAATGTGGGCACATAGCCTATGATGGGTATATGATTTTTTACTTATAATTCTGTCCATATGCACTAATATTCTGGTATTACCGAGTTTTTTTTTTTTTTTTTGAATGGTATACCCTGTGACATTACTGTCATCTATATAAACGTCGGGCGGGTGCGGGCCACCACAGGACCACTTAGACAGTTGAGTATTCCATTGTTTTTACATCTTCTTTTTTGTCTGGGCTGCGGACTTTAGACAAATTGAGAGCACACTGTGTTAGTCTATTAGTGATTACACTGTACCACTATTGCTGTGCAGGGGGCTTTCTATTCATTGCCAGATGGACTTAATGTGCAATATCTATGCTATGCTGCTACCTAAATAATTTGCATTTTGCTGCTATAATAATGTGGGCACATAGCCTATGATGGGTATATGATTTTTTACTTATAATTCTGTCCATATGCACTAATATTCTGGTATTACCGAGTTTTTTTTTTTTTTTTTTTTTTTGAATGGTATACCCTGTGACATTACTGTCATCTATATGACCTATGATAGTTGGTATTTCTGTTATAGACTATATTGCTAATTTTACATCCCGTGGATACCAGTGTTGTAATTATTATTCTCATTTATGTGGATATTCTTTGTCTTCATTTTGATTATACTATATATGTTACTTTGGTCCTAGTGTTACCCCGTACCTTTTTTCCACTTATTTTGTTTTTTCCCTTTTATTTATCATATGTCTTGTGATTTTGTATGATTAATAAAATTATATTCTTTATATTTTCATGAGTTGTGCATTATATTATAGGTTTGAAAAAATATTTTTTGCAATAAAAAGCGTCTTTCAGTGTGTGACGGCTGCCAATCATAAAAATCCGCTAAAAAACTCGCTATAAAAGTAAATCAAACCCCCCTTCATCACCCCCTTAGTTAGGGAAAAATAAAAAAAAATGTATTTATTTCCATTTTCCCATTAGGGCTAGGGTTAGGGCTAGGGTTAGGATTAGGGCTAGGGTTAGGGCTAGGGCTAGGGTTATGGTTGGGGCTACAGTTAGGGTTGGGGCTAAAGTTAGGGTTAGGGTTTAGATTACATTTACAGTTGGGAATAGGGTTGGGATTAGGGTTAGGGGTGTGTCAGGGTTAGAGGTGTGGTTAGGGTTACCGTTGGAATTAGGGTTAGGGGTGTGTTTAGATTAGGGTTTCAGTTATAATTGGGGGGTTTCCACTGTTTCGGCACATCAGGGGCTCTCCAAACACGACATGGCGTCCGATCTCAATTCCAGCCAATTCTGCGTTGAAAAAGTAAAACAGTGCTCCTTCCCTTCCGAGCTCTCCCGTGTGCCCAAACAGGGGTTTACCCTCACATATGGGGTATCAGCGTACTCAGGACAAATTGGACAACAACTTTTGTGGACCAATTTCTCCTGTTACCCTTGGGAAAATACAAAACTGGGGGCTAAAAATAATTTTTGTGGGAAAAAAATTTTGTTTTATTTTTATGGCTCTGCATTATAAACTGTAGTGAAACACTTGGGGGTTCAAAGTTCTCACAACACATCTAGATAAGTTCATTGAGGGGTCTAGTTTCCAATATGGGGTCACTTGTGGGGGGTTTCTACTGTTTAGGTACATTAGGGGCTCTGCAAACGCAATGTGACGCCTGCAGACCAATCCATCTAAGTCTGCATTCCAAATGATGCTCCTTCCCTTCCGAGCCCTCCCATGCGCCCAAACGGTGGTTCCCCCCCACATCAGGTATCAGCGTACTCAGGACAAATTGGACAACAACATTTAGGGTCCAATTTCTCCTGCTAACCTTGGAAAAATACAAAACTGGGGGCTAAAATATAATTTTTGTGGAAAAAAAAATATTTTTTATTTGCACGGCTCTGGGTTATAAACTGTAGTGAAATACTTGGGGGTTCAAAGCTCTCACAACACATCAAGATGAGTTCCTTAGGGGGTCTACTTTCCAAAATGGTGTCACTTGTGGGGGGTTTCTACTGTTTAGGTACATTAGGGGCTCTGCAAATATTCTGGTATTACCGAGTTTTTTTTGTTTTTTTTGAATGGTATACCCTGTGACATTACTGTCATCTATATAAACGTCGGGCGGGTGCGGGCCACCACAGGACCACTTAGACAGTTGAGTATTCCATTGTTTTTACATCTTCTTTTTTGTCTGGGCTGCGGACTTTAGACAAATTGAGAGCACACTGTGTTAGTCTATTAGTGATTACACTGTACCACTATTGCTGTGCAGGGGGCTTTCTATTCATTGCCAGATGGACTTAATGTGCAATATCTATGCTATGCTGCTACCTAAATAATTTGAGAGCTCGGAAGGGAAGGAGCGCCGTTTGACTTTTCAATGCAAAATTGACAGGAATTGAGATGGGACGCCATGTTGCGTTTGGAGAGCCACTGATGTGCCTAAACATTGAAACCCCCCACAAGTGACACCATTTTGGAAAGTAGACCCCCTAAGGAACTTATCTGGATGTGTGGTGAGCACTTTGACCCACCAAGTGCTTCACAGAAGTTTATAATGCAGAACCGTAAAAATAAAAAATCATATTTTTTCACAAAAATTATATTTTTGCCCCCAATTTTTTATTTTTCCAAGGGTAAGAGAAGAAATTGGACCTCAAAAGTTGTTGTCCAATTTGTCCTGAGTACGCTGATACCCCATATGTGGCAGTAAACCACTGTTTGGGCGCATGGCAGAGCTCGGAAGCGAAGGAGTGCCATTTGACTTTTCAATGCAAAATTGACTGGAATTGAGATGGGACGCCATGTTTCGTTTGGAGAGCCCCTGATGTGGCTAAACATTGAAACCCCCAACAAGTGACACCATTTTGCAAAGTAGACCCCCTAAGGAACTTATCTAGAGGTGTGGTGAGCACTTTGACCCAACAAGTGCTTCACAGAAGTTTATAATGTAGAACCGTAAAAATAAAAAATCATATTTTTTCACAAAAATTATCTTTTCACCCCCAATTTTTTTATTTTCCCAAGGGTAAGAGAAGAAATTGGACCCCAAAAGTTGTTGTACAATTTGTCCTGAGTACGCTGATAGCCCATATGTGGGGGTAAACCACTGTTTGGGCGGATGGGAGAGCTCGGAAGGGAAGGAGCGCCGTTTGACTTTTCAATGCAAAATTGACAGGAATTGAGATGGGACGTCATGTTGTGTTTGAAGAGCCACTGATGTGCCTAAACATTGAAACCCCCCACAAGTGACACCATTTTGGAAAGTAGACCCCCTAAGGAACTTATCTAGAGGTGTGGTGAGCACTTTGACCCACCAAGTGCTTCACAGAAGTTTATAATGTAGAACCGTAAAAATAAAAAATCATATTTTTTCACAAAAATTATCTTTTTGCCCCCAATTTTTTATTTTCCCAAGGGTAAGAGAAGAAATTGGACCCCAAAAGTTGTTGTACAATTTGTCCTGAGTACGCTGATACCCCATATGTGGGGGTAAACCACTGTTTGGGCGGATGGGAGAGCTCGGAAGGGAAGGAGCGCCGTTTGACTTTTCAATGCAAAATTGACAGGAATTGAGATGGGACGTCATGTTGCGTTTGAAGAGCCACTGATGTGCCTAAACATTGAAACCCCCCACAAGTGACACCATTTTGGAAAGTAGACCCCCTAAGGAACTTATCTAGAGGTGTGGTGAGCACTTTGACCCACCAAGTGCTTCACAGAAGTTTATAATGTAGAACCGTAAAAATAAAAAATCATATTTTTTCACAAAAATTATCTTTTTGCCCCCAATTTTTTATTTTCCCAAGGGTAAGAGAAGAAATTGGACCCCAAAAGTTGTTGTACAATTTGTCCTGAGTACGCTGATACCCCATATGTGGGGGTAAACCACTGTTTGGGTGGATGGGAGAGCTCGGAAGGGAAGGAGCGCCGTTTGACTTTTCAAAGCAAAATTGACAGGAATTGAGATGGGACGTCATGTTGCGTTTGAAGAGCCACTGATGTGCCTAAACATTGAAACCCCCCACAAATGACACCATTTTGGAAAGTAGACCCCCTAAGGAACTTATCTAGAGGTGTGGTGAGCACTTTGACCCACCAAGTGCTTCACAGAAGTTTATAATGCAGAGCCGTAAAAATAAAACAAAATTTTTTTCCCACAAAAATTATTTTTTTAGCCCCCAGTTTTGTATTTTCCTGAGGGTAACAGGAGAAATTGGACCCCAAAATTTGTTGCCCAATTTGTCCTGAGTGCGATGATATACCATATGTGGGGGGAACCACTGTTTGGGCACATGGGAGGGCTCAGAAGGGAAGGAGTGCCATTTGAATGCAGACTTAGATGGAATGGTCTGCAGGTGTCACATTGCGTTTGCAGAGCCCCTAATGTACCTAAACAGTAGAAACCCCCCACAAGTGACACCATTTTGGAAAGTAGACCCCCTTAGGAACTTATCTAGATGTGTGCTGAGCGCTTTGACCCACCAAGGGCTTCACAGAAGTTTATAATGGAGAGCCGTAAAAATAAAACAAAAATTTTTTCCCACAAAAATTATTTTTTAGCCCCCAGTTTTGTATTTTCCCGAGGGTAACAGGAGAAATTCGACCCCACAATTTGATGTCCAATTTGTCCTGAGTGCGCTGATACCCCATATGTGGGGGGGAACCACTGTTTGGGCGCATGGGAGGGCTCGGAAGGGAAGGAGCTCCATTTGGAATGAGGACTTAGATGGAATGGTCTGCATTTGTCACATTGCATTTGCAGAGCCCCTAATGTACCTAAACAGTAGAAACCTCCCACAAGTGACACCATTTTGGAAACTAGACCCCCTAAGGAACTCATCTAGATGTGTTGTGATAGCTTTGAACCCCCAAGTGTTTCACTACAGTTTGTAACGCAGAGCCGTGAAAATTAAAAAAAAAAATCTTTCCCCCCAAAATTATTTTTTAGCCCCCAGTTTTGTATTTTCCCGAGGGTAAGAGGAGAAATTCGACCCCAAAAGTTGTTGTCCAATTTGTCCTGAGTACGCTGATACCCCGTATGTTGGGGGAAACCAACGCTTGAGCGCATGGCAGAGCTCGGAAGGGAAGGAGCGCCATTTGGAATGCAGACTTAGATGGAATGGTCTGCAGACGTCACATTGCGTTTGCAGAACCCCTAATGTACCTAAACAGTAGAAACCCCCCACAAGTGACCCCATATTGGAAACTAGACCCCCCAGGGAACTAATCTAGATGTGTTGTGAGAACTTTGAACCCCCAAGTGTTTCACTACAGTTTATAACGCAGAGCCGTGAAAATAAAAAATCTTTTTTTTCCCACAAAAAATATGTTTTAGCCCCGAGTTTTGTATTTTCCCAAGGGTAGCAGGAGAAATTGGACCCCAAAAGTTGTTGTCCTATTTGTCCTGAGTACGCTGATACCCCAAATGTTGGGGTAAACCCCTGTTTGGGCACACGGGAGAGCTCGGAAGGGAAGAAGCACTGTTTTACTTTTTCAACGCAGAATTGGCTGGAATTGAGATCGGACGCCATGTCGCGTTTGGAGAGCCCCTGATGTGCCTAAACAGTGGAAACCCCTCAATTATAACTGAAACCCTAATCCAAACACATCCCTAACCCTAATCCCAACAGTAACCCTAACCACACCTCTAACCCTGACACACCCCTAACCCTAATCCCAACCCTATTCCCAACCGTAAATGTAATCTAAACCCTAACTGTAACTTTAGCCCCAACCCAAACTGTAGCCCTAGCCCTATCCCTAGCCCTAACCCTAATCCTAACCCTAGCCCTAACCCTAGCCCTAACCCTAGCCCTAACCCTAACCCTAGCCCTAGCCCTAGCCCTAACCCTAGCCCTAACCCTAGCCCTAACCCTAGCCCTAACCCTAGCCCTAACCCTAACCCTAGCCCTAACCCTAACCCTAACCCTAGCCCTAACCCTAGCCCTAACCCTAGCCCTAACCCTAGCCCTAACCCTAGCCCTAACCCTAGCCCTAACCTTAGCCCTAACTCTAACCCTAGCCCTAATGGGAAAATGGAAATAAATACTTTTTTTAATTTTTCCCTAACTAAGGGGGTGATGAGGGGGGTTTGATTTACTTTTATAGCGGGTTTTTTAGCGGATTTTTATGATTGGCAGCCGTCACACACTGAAAGACGCTTTTTATTGCAAAAAATATTTTTTGCGTTACCACATTTTGAGAGCTATAATTTTTCTATATTTTGGTCTACAGAGTCATGTGAGGTCTTGTTTTTTGCGGGACGAGTTGATGTTTTTATTGGTAACATTTTCGGGCACGTGACATTTTTTGATCGCTTTTTATTCCGATTTTTGTGAGGCAGAATGACCAAAAACCAGCTATTCATGAATTTCTTTTGGGGGAGGCGTTTATACCGTTCCGCGTTTGGTAAAATTGATGAAGCAGTTTTATTCTTCGGGTCAGTACGATTACAGCGACACCTCATTTATATCATTTTTTTATGTTTTGGTGCTTTTATACGATAAAAACTATTTTATAGAAAAAATAATTATTTTTGCATCGCTTTATTCTCAGGACTATAACTTTTTTGTTTTTTTGCTGATGATGCTGTATGGTGGCTCGTTTTTTGCGGGACAAGATGTCGTTTTCAGCGGTACCATGGTTAGTTATATCTGTCTTTTTGATCACGTGTTATTCCACTTTTTGTTCGGCGGTATGATAATAAAGCGTTGTTTTTTGCCTCGTTTTTTTTTTTTTTTCTTACGGTGTTTACTGAAGGGGTTAACTAGTGGGCCAGTTTTATAGGTCGGGCCGTTACGGACGCGGCGATACTAAATATGTGTACTTTTATTGTTTGTTTTTTTTATTTAGATAAAGAAATGTATTTATGGGAATAATATTTTTATTTTTTTTTTCATTATTTTGGAATATTTTTTTTTATTTTTTTTTACACATTTGAAATTTTTTTTTTTTACTTTTTTACTTTGTCCCAGGGGGGGACATCACAGATCAGTGATCTGACAGTTTGCACAGCACTCTGTCAGATCACTGATCTGACATGCAGCGCTGCAGCCTTCACAGTGCCTGCTCTGAGCAGACTCTGTGAAGCCACCTCCCTCCCTGCAGGACCCGGATCCGCGGCCATCTTGGATCCGGGGCTGGAGGGAGCAGGGAGGGAGGTGAGACCCTCGCAGCAATGCGATCACATCGCGTTGCTGCGGGGGGCTCAGGGAAGCCCGCAGGGAGCCCCCTCCCTGCGCGGTGCTTCCCTGTACCGCCGGCACATCGCGATCATCTTTGATCGCGGTGTGCCGGGGGTTAATGTGCCGGGGGTGGTCCGTGACCGCTCCTGGCACATAGTGCCGGATGTCAGCTGCGATAAACAGCTGACACCCGGCCGCGATCGGCGGCGCTCCCCCCGTGAGCGCTGCCGATCGCATATGATGTACTATTGCGTCCTTGGGAAGTAAAGCCCACCCCACATGGACGCAATAGTACGTCTAATGGCAGAAAGGGGTTAAAGGGAGGGTGCCATCAAAAAAAATTTTTTTTCAGAAATTGTAAAAATGTAAAGAATTAATTGATTACATTTTCTTAAAAAATATTATCATTTGTTTATAATTTAGTAAAATATGAAAAATAATTTGAAAAGTTTTGGAATTTCCACTTTTCAACACTAGGGGGAGCAGCTGCTGAAATTTCAGAAAAACCTAGTGTACAACTAGCTCACATTACTGCACTGCAGTAATTATGGGCGGAGTCTGCTGACGTGTGATGTCTCCTCTCCTCCCCTTCTGGGTGTTTGCTAAGGGATTAGAGAGGATGATATTCAGGAACCCAGTGAGCAGCCATTTTGTTGGTGACTGCAGAGTATGGCTGCCGTCGCACTATCAGTATTTGGTCAGTATTTTACCTCAGTATTTGTAAGCCAAAACCAGGAGTGGAACAAATAGAGGAAAAGTATAATAGAAACATGTCACCACTTCTGCATTTATCACCCACTCCTGGTTTTGGCTACAAATACTGAGGTAAAATACTGACCAAATAATGATAGTGTGAAGGCAGCCTTATACTGACAAGTAGACAGTCACCAAGGATGGCAGGCAGCAAGGATTCTGGGAGATATGTGGTGGAGGGAGCAGGGTGACAGCAGCACAGAGTATTTCAGGAGAGCAGTGTGCTGGTCTATAGGGGCCCCCTGTTTGGTGCGCGGAGCAGCCAGGGATTGTACATAGAGCGCTGTCTTTTATACACATGGATGGACCGTCTGCTCCACATAAATCCAGGAAACATTTCTGCGGATTGATGGCCTGGTCTGATCCAGACTTTGCATGCAGACCCCATTCCCCTCCTCAGATCCTGTCTTCTCCATCCTGTCCTGGCAATGTGTGAAAGCGAGGCGACAGGCGCAGTCCGGGGTGACGCTGGGAAGGAAATGTAGCCATATAGTAACGATAAAAATGAGACCCCTCTCTTCAGCTCCCTCACCAGCCCTGACTGCACCTAACTGGAGGTCATGCTTTACCCTCTATTACCCCAGACCCGCGTGCAGGTGCTCAGCCAGAACCACCATAGAATGGGTCCGCTTTCTGAAGATAATACTGCCATAGTGTTCTCGCATAATATAGATCACACACAATACTATCAAATAGATCACACAATACTGTCATACAGTTCTCACATAATACCACCATATAGATCACACATAATACCGCCAGTGTTCTCACATACCGCCATATAGATCACACATAATACCGCCAGTGTTCTCACATACCGCCATA
The DNA here is from genome assembly GCF_032444005.1 of Ranitomeya imitator. Taxonomy (NCBI): domain Eukaryota; kingdom Metazoa; phylum Chordata; class Amphibia; order Anura; family Dendrobatidae; genus Ranitomeya; species Ranitomeya imitator. The sequence continues at coordinate 466,144,698 of NC_091285.1, forward strand.
TAGATCACACATAATACCGCCAGTGTTCTCACATACCACCATATAGATCACACATAATACCGCCAGTGTTCTCACATACCACCATATGCTTCTCACATAATACCGCCATATAGATCACCCATAATGCCGCCACATAGATCTCACATGTATTGTAAATAAAGACTCGGCCAGAATAAAGTTCTTTATTAATCTTTTTTATACCATACCGAACGCATAATCCTCAACTCCCTCATCTCCCACAACAAAAATAATAAACCACAATGGGGAAAGACACGCAGGGGGGAGAGGAGTGCATAGGAGAGGATTAGATACTGACTGCTGAGCCGTGTATCTAATCCTGTCCTGTGTGATACTGTGCTGCGCCGTGTATCTAATCCTATCTTGTGTGATACTGTACACAGGACAGGATTAGCTACACAAGACTAGATTAGCTACACAGGACAGAGGTAGCAGTGGTAGATGGTATATAGAGGCAGGCAGCAGTGGTAGATGGTATATAGAGGCAGGCAGCAGTCGTAGATGGTATATAGAGGCAGGCAGCAGTCGTAGATGGTATATAGAGGCAGGCAGCAGTGGTAGATGGTATATAGAGACAGGCAGCAGTGGTAGATGGTATATAGAGGCAGGCAGCAGTGGTAGGTGGTATACAGAGGCAGGTAGCGGTGGTATACAGAGGCAGGTAGCGGTGGTATACAGAGGCAGGTAGCGGTGGTATATAGGGGCTGGTAGCAGTGGTATACAGGGGCATGTAGCAGTGGTATATAGGGGCAGGTAGCAGTGGTATATAGGGGCAGATAGCAGTGGTATATAGGGGCAGGTAGCAGTGGTATATAGGGGCAGGTAGCAGTGGTATATAGTGGCTGGTAGCAGTGGTATATAGTGGCTGGTAGCAGTGGTATATAGGGGCAGGTAGCAGTGGTATATAGTGGCTGGTAGCAGTGGTATATAGGGGCTAGTAGCAGTGGTATATAGTGGCTGGTAGCAGTGGTATATAGGGGCTAGTAGCAGTGGTATATAGGGGCTGGTAGCAGTGGTATATAGGGGCTAGTAGCAGTGGTATATAGGGGCTGGTAGCAGTGGTATATAGGGGCAGGTAGCAGTGGTATATAGTGGCTGGTAGCAGTGGTATATAGGGGCTAGTAGCAGTGGTATATAGGAGCAGGTAGCAGTGGTATATAGGGGCTAGTAGCAGTGGTATATAGGGGCTAGTAGCAGTGGTACATAGGGGCTAGTAGCAGTGGTATATAGGGGCTAGTAGCAGTGGTACATAGGGGCTAGTAGCAGTGGTATATAGGGGCTAGTAGCAGTGGTATATAGGGGCTAGTAGCAGTGGTACATAGGGGCTAGTAGCAGTGGTATATAGGGGCTAGTAGCAGTGGTATATAGGGGCTAGTAGCAGTGGTATATAGGGGCAGGTAGCAGTGGTAGATGCATAAGAAAATAAAAACTCTGTATTTACCTTCAGTCCTCTCCCAGGAAGTGCTGAGTCATGTTCAGGGCAGAGCAGTGTGACGATCTCCCTGCTCTGCTCTGAATGGCAGTGAGCAGTGATTGCAGCCTGTGCTGTAATACTAAGTACATGCTGCGATCACAGCTCCTGGCTGCAGATACTCACCCCGACCCTCGCTCCCAGCAGCAGCTTCTTCCTGGCAGCTCCTGCTATAATCGCACACACTGAGCTGTGTGTGCGATGACAGAGGAAAATAAAAAACAAAATGGCCGCGATCTCCTCTCACAGCTGTGACGTAGCAGCCCAGGGGGCGTGCCCAGGTCACAGCTGAGAGGCAGGAGAAGCGGTCGGAGCCCGACTGTTGGCTCCTATGCCCATGGCTGCCGTAAGTGAGGTGTGTAAGTGTTGTGTCCAGACACTTACACCCACACTAATGAAAATGGCGGCCTCCAGTGGCAAAAGTAAAAATGAATAAATAAAAAAGTATTAAAGTACTACATTTACTTTTGTATTAAAAATAATTGATTATATAATCAATAATTATTAATACAAAAACTAAAATCACGGCACCCTCCCTTTAAAGCAACATAACTCTTGTATAAAATCTACACTGCAATACAAACAAAGGCTGTAGGAGTTCTCAGTCCACCCATCCCCAAATCATGTCCACCTCCATCTAGTCTCCAGTGGTTTCTTTCAGGTAAATTAGAGGTCACAGTAATTGCTATTGATTACTGCTCACTTCTATAATCAACAGGAAAAATATTCAGATAAAAATCTGAGAAGCGACCTAATATTTGGAACACAAATCCCATTTTATTTTTAACCCCTTTCTGACATTAGACATACTATCCCGTCGAGGTGGGGTGGGCCCATATGACCACCGACGGGATAGTACGTCATAGCGATCGGCCGCGCTCACAGAGGGAGCGCGGCCGATCGTGGCCGGGTGTCAGCTGACTATCGCAACTGACATCCGGCACTATGTGCCAGAAGCGGTAACAGACCGCCCCCAGCACCTTAACCCCCAACACACTGCGATCAAACATGATCGCAGTGTTCTGGCGGTGTATGGAAGCATTGCGCATGGAGGGGGATCCCTGCAGGCTTCCCTGAGACCCTCGGAGCAACGCGATGTGATTGCTTTGCTCCAAGGGTCTCCTACCTTCTCCCTGCAGGCCCGGATCCAAAATGGCCACAGGGCTGCATCCGGGTCTTGCAGGGAGGTGGCTTCACAGTGCCTGCTCAGAACAGGCGCCGCGTAGCCTCCCTGCTGTGCATGTCAGATCGCTGATCTGACACAGTGCACAGCAAAGTGTCAGATCAACGATCTGTCACTTTACTGTGATGTCCCCCCTGGGGCAAAGTAAATAAGTAAAAAAAAAATATTTCCATGTGTAAAAAAAAAAAAATCCTAAATAAATGAAAAAGAAAATACTGTTCCAATAAATACATTCCTTTATATAAATAAAAAAAAAAACAATAAAAGTACACATATTTAGTATTGCCGCGTCCGTAACGACCCCACCTATAAAACTGCCCCACTAGTTAACCCTTCAGTGAACACCGTAAAAAAATTTTAAAAAACGAGGCAAAAAACACTGCTTTATTATCACACTGCCGAACAAAAAGTGGAATAGCACGAGAACAAAAAGGCAGTTATAAATAAGCATAGTACCGTTGAAAACATCATCTTGTCCTGCAAAAAACAAGCTGCCACACAGTGTCATGAGTGAAAAAATAAAAAAGTTATAGTCCTCGGAATAAAACGAAGCAAAAATAAATATTTTTTCTATAAAATAGTTATTAGCATATAAAAGCGCCAAAACATAAAAAAATAATATAAATGAGGTATTGCTGTAATCGTACTGACCCGAAGAATAAAACAGCTTTACCCATTTTACCAAACACGGAACGGTATAAACGCCCCCCCAGAAGAAATTCATGAATAGCTGGTTTTTGGTCATTCTGCCTCACAAAAATCAGAATAAAAAGCGATCAAAACATGTCACGTGCCCGAAAATGTTACCAATAAAAATGTCAACTCGTCTCACAAAAAACAAGACCTCACATGACTCTGTAGACCAAAATATGGAAAAATTATAGCTCTCAAAATGTGGTAACAAAAAAAAATATGTTTTGCAATAAAAAGCGTCTTTTAGTGTGTGACAGCTGCCAATCATAAAAATCCGCTAAAAAAACCATTATAAAAGTAAATCAAACCCCCTTCATCACCCCCTTAGTTAGGAAAAAATAATAAAATTTAAAAAATGTATTTATTTCCATTTTCCCATTAGGGTTAGGGTTAGGGTTAGGGTTTGGGCTAGGGTTAGGGCAAGGGTTAGGGCTAGGGTTAGGGCTGGGGCTAGGGTTGGGGCTAGGGTTAGGGTTAGGGTTGGGGCTAGGGTTAGGGTTGGGGCTAAGAGTTAAGGTTTGGATTTCATTTACGAGTGGGATTTGGGTTAGGGATGTGTCACATTTAGGGGTGTGGTTAGGGTTATGGTTGGGATTAGGGTTAGGGGTGTGTTAGAGTTAGGGGTGTGGTTAGGGGTGTAGTTGGGATTAGGGGTGTGTTTGGGTTAGGGTTTCAGTTAGAATTTTGGGTTTCCACTGTTTAGGCACATCAGGGCTCTCCAAACGCGACATGGCGTCCGATCTCAATTCCAGCCAATTCTGCATTGAAAAAGTAAAACAGTGCTCCTTCCCTTCTGAGCTCTCCTGTGCACACAAACAGGGGTTTGCCCCAACATATGGGGTATCAGCGTACTCAGAACAAATTGGACAACAACTTCTGGGGTCCAATTTCACTTGTTACCCTTGGGAAAATAAAAATTTTGGGGGCTAAAAAAATTTTTGTGGGGCAAAAATGATTTTTTATTTTCATGGCTCTGCGTTATAAACTGTAGTGAAATACTTAGGGGGTTCAAAGTTCTCACAACACATCTAGATAAGTTCCATGGGGGTCTAGGTTCCAATATGGGGTCACTTGTGGGGGGTTTCTAATGTTTAGGTACATCAGGGGCTCTGCAAATGCAACGTTATGCCTGCAGACCAATCCATCTAAGTCTGCATTCCAAATGGCGCGCCTTCCCTTCTGAGCTCTGCCATGCCCCCACCCACATATGGGGTATCAGCGTACTCAGGACAAATTAGACAACAACTTTTGAGGTCCAATTTCTCCTGTTACCCTTGGGAAAATACAAAACTGGGTGTTAAAGAAAATTTTTCTGGAAAAAAAAATTATTTTTTTATTTTCACGGCCCTGCATTATTAACTGTAGTGAAACACTTGGGGGCTCAAAGTTCTCACAACACATCTATATAAGTTCCTTGGGGGGTCTAGTTTCCAATATCGGGTCACTTGTGGGGGGTTTCTGCTGTTTAGCTACATCAGGGGCTCTGCAAATGCACACCAATCCATCTAAGTCTGCATTCCAAATGGCGCTCCTTCCCTTCCGAGCTCTGCCATGCCCCCAAACAGTGGTTACCCCCCACATTTGGGGTAATAGCGTACTCAGGACAAATTCGACAACAAATTTTGGGGTCAAATTTCTCCTGTTACCCGTGGGAAAATACAAAACTTGGGGCTAAAAAATAATTTTTGTGGAAAAAAAGAGAATTTTTTTTTCACAGCTCTGCATTATAAACTCTAGTGAAATACTTGGGGGTTCTAAGCTCTCAGTTCCTTGTGGGGTCGACTTTCGAAAATGGTGTCACTTATGGGGGGTTTCAATGTTTAGGCACATCAGGGGCTCTCCAAACACAACATGGCGTCCCATCTCAATTCCAGCCAATTTTGCATTAAATAGTCAAAAGGCGCTCCTTCTCTTCAGAGCTCTGCCATACACCCAAACAGTGGTTTACCCCCGCATATGGGGTATCAGCGTACTCAGGACACATTGCACAACAACTTTTAAGGTACAATTTTTCCTGGTACCCTTGGAAAAATAATAAATTGGGGGCGAAAAGTTCATTTTTGTGAAAAAATATTTTTTATTTTTACGGCTCTATATTATAAACTTCTTTGAAGCACTTGGTGGGTCAAAGTGCTCACCACACATCTAGATGAGTTCCTTAGGGGGTCTACTTTCCAAAATGGTGTCAATTGTGGGGGGTTTCAATGTTTAGGCACATCAGGGGCTCCCCAACGCAACATGGTGTCCCATCTCAATTCCAGCCAATTTTGCATTGAAAAGTCAAACGGCGCTCCTTCCCTTTAGAGCTCTGTCATGCACCCAAACAGTGGTTTACCCCCACATATGGGGTATCCAGGTACTCAGGACACATTGTACAACAACTTTTGGGGTCCATTTTCTCCTGTTACCCTTGGTAAAATAAAACAAATTGTAAAACAATTTGGAGCAGAAGTAAATTTTTTGTGAAAAAAAAATTAAATGTTCATTTTTTTAAACACTCCACTAATTCCTGTGAAACACCTGAAGGGTAAATAAACTTCTTGAATGTGGTTTTGAGCACCTCAAGGGGTGCAGTTTTTAGAATGGTGTCACACTTGGGTATTTTCTATCATATAGACCCCTCAAAATGATTTCAAATGTGACGTGATCCCTAAAAAAAAAATGGTGTTGTAAAAATGAGAAATTGCTGGTCAAATTTTCACCCTTATAACTCCCTAACAAAAAAAAATTTTGCTTCCAAAATTGTGCTGATGTAAAGAAAACATGTGGAAAATGTTACGTATTGAGTATTTTGTGTGACATATCTCTGTGATTTAAAGGCATAAAAATTCAAATTTGGAAAATTGCGAAATTTTCAAAATTTTTGCCATATTTCTGTTTTTTTCACAAATAAATGCTGGTAATATCAAAGAAATTTTACCACTATCATGAAGTACAATATGTCTCAAGAAAACATTGTAAGAATCACCGGGATCCGTTGAAGCGTTCCAGAGTTATAACCTCATAAAGGGACAGTGGTCAGAAATGGCCCGGTCAATAACGTGCAAACCACCCTTGGGGGTAAAGGGTTTAAAGAAGTCTTGCTAAAAAAGATGAGCCTTTACTTTATGATTGAGAATTTTCCAGAGGATCTAAACAAGAAAGCAAATCCTTTTGTAGCATCACAGCATGCTTCGCACGTTTAGACATGATACGTACAGATTTCCTCTACTTGCCATCTGCCCTTCTGAATTCCCTTATCCCAGCCCTTCTAGTTTATGCCAAGACCTATTTATTGGTAGCATTTATGATGTTGGGATATGGAACAGCTAGACCATAATCTCATGAGACCAATCACATTATAGCACTTAGTTGCTAAAGCATACAAAAACCTCATTCCCAGATCAGCTAATTATCTAGAACAGTTGTGTTTTTAGTGTATAATCTTAATTCATCTAGCTTCCATTAGCAGATGGAAATATATATGTACTGTATGATAAAAAGAAGATCAGACGAACCTAATCATCCTCTGTATTACCAACTGCAGCCTTACTATTTACAATTAATGTAGAAATTAACACGTGCCTAATTGATACAATACTTCATATTAATTGTGAATGCGTCTCCAATGAACTTCATCCAACTTGAAATAAATGTAATTATTCTTTTTCTCTTGGAAGGAAATGCCTGCCTGCACATCTAGTAGCAAATTCTAGCAAAGTATCCGTTACACCATTGTAGACCTCTCTGATGTCACTCACTGCTTATTATTTTCTTTTTTACTGTAACTATTTACAACTATGGTTAGACCTGGTTCACACAAGGGCTGGCAGTCCCATTTCAAATTGTGGACTTGGCTTAATGACTGTCAATGTGCAGCTCATCTGCAATGTGGACATGTGGGGGAGCTGTTTATCATTACATGCACTCAGGGCTGCCACCAAAAATGTCAGGTCCCCTTTGAGACTCCACCCAGGCTTCAACCCAGCTCCACCTCCACCCCTCAAACCTTCCACAGTCCCACTGCCCACTCTAGGAAAAAAAAAACACTTATGCACCACGTTCTCATCAATCACACATTAACAGTTCCCTTCGAATACCATGTCACATATACTGTATAGTTATCAAATTTTATTCTGGCCAGTAGATTTCTTAACCCTGTCACCACAACAAGGTAGACTCTTTTGGAAAAACCCCTACTCTACTCTAACCCATTTAAAATTTGTTAAAATACCCAATATTTTTTAGGTATCTTTTTCTTTATTTTTCTTTAAGGGAATGTGTCACATATATTTTTTAAAATAATTAATCATGCCACATACAAGGGACAAATACCGTCACACCATGGCCAGATCACATATTACCACCACATAGTGACTGAATTATACCACATAAAAGGAACAAATATCACCACACCATGACAACCAGATCACATTTAACCACCTCATAGTGACTGAATACTACAATACTTATCATTGTCTTAAGTCACACATCAAGACTCTTTAAAGTGTCAATAGTAACTTGTAGGATTGCTGCTTCCAACAGGTGGCACTATAGAGTATAAGTCCTCGTCCTCTCTAAAGAGGCAAGTCGCATATTAAATTTTCCAGAGAAGTATTGCACGGCGAATAAACCTCCTTACCTTGGCATGCCAGAGCTGGTATGTCACTCTCCACAAGGAGAAATGTTACTGCTTAGACTTCAGTCCAGAGCCTCTCACCTAGCCAATTTAGGCGTCATACTTTGCACTGATGAGGGGTAATATTCTTAGACACCATGTCTGAAAACTGAGATTGTGATTTGGCTTTTATCCTTATTAACATTTCAAGGCTTGTAAAAGGGTCAATAGTGACTCATAGGATTGCTGTGTTCCAACAGGTGGTGTTATAGAATCCAAGTCCTCTTCCTCCCTGAAGAGGAAATGTGCAGTGTATAGGTAACACATTGACTCACCTCACCAGTGATGTTTCTAGTTGAAGTCCTTCAGCTTCGCTTTTCTTCATCCAACGCAGATTGCAATCATTTCTTCCAGTCATGACTCGTCTCTGTAGAAAATAAGACAGTTATCTAGAGCATCGCTTCCAGAGCACATTCCTCACTTTTTCCACCAATTACTACACTATGCCAGATTGAAGAAAAAAGGTACATAGTGCCACCCTGCACAATAGCTGGACACCCCTCAGTTCACCATTTGCTCTCCCCCACCCCCAATTCATTATTTGCTCTCCCCCGCACACCAACTGCAAGTCATTATTTGCTCTCTCCCACCCCCCAGTCTCAATTCATCATCATTTGCTGTACCACATCCCCCAATCTTAATTCATCATCATTTACTCTCCCCACCAACAGTCTCAATTCATAATCATTTACTCTCCTCGACCCTAAATTCATCATTTGCTGTCCCCAACCTCCAACCTCAATTCATCATTTCCTTTCCCCACTCCCCAACTTCAATTCATCATTTGCTGTCCCCGGTCCCCTACGATCAATTCTTCATTTTCTCTACCCCACTCCTACCTTCAATTTAGCAACATTTGCTTTCCCCAACCGCGATTCATCATTATTTATGCTTCCCCACCCTCAATACATCATAATTTGCTGTCCCTCGTCCTCCACCCTGAATACAGCATCATTTGCCCCCCACTCTTCACACTCAGTTCATCATTATTTGCGCTCCCCCACCAATTACATAATTTACTGTCGCAGGTCCCCCACCCTCAATTCATCATAATTTGCTTCCCCCACACCGATTTCATTAATTTTATTAAAGCAAAAAAGGTTTTCATACTTACCTCTTTTACTATCCCCTGCAGCTCCATTTCCGCTATCTAGCACGCGTCGGCGCCCGCACAGTTTCATTGCATCGGCGCTGTCACAGCACGTCACAGTAGAGGCAGAAGGATCTCCCCTGGAGTTTTGTTTAACAGCTGTGGAGCAATGAAGGAAGTGCAGTGCCAGGTTTAAGTAGAGTGCTCAATCAGGAGATCACAGGGTGAGCCAATCAGGAACTTGAGTTGGAGACATTAGGAACTCAGATTGGAGACATCAGGAACAACACAGGCATTAGTATCTTATTTAGGAAGTAACTGTCCAGCGAGCTGAATAGCTCAGAGGGAAGAGCTGCTCCCTGGTTCTCCTTTAACCGGAAGCTGCTGTGTGGATACAACCGTATAGGACCATGTAGTAAGTACACATTCCTATATAAGGGTTAAAATGTGAAGGCCAAGGTTACCTTGGCATCTAGTGAGTGTTGTGATGTGCACAAAATATGTATGTGAAAGCCCAATTCAGATCTGCCAAGTTTCCACCTAGAGTTTACCCTTACATGCTGTATGTCCTCTTTAAGAAATATTGATGCATTATGCATGAGACACACTTTTTACCCAATACAGAGGGCATCAGTGTCATCCACTGCAAGCTTCTGAAGAAGAGTCTGAAGAAGGCTAAAAACAAATTTTTTCCCAAAAACTTTTGTGCAAAAAAAATGTGTTACAATCAGGCTGCCGTCACACTAGCAGTATTTGGTCAGTATTTTACATCAGTATTTGTAGCCAAAACCAGGAGTGGAACAATTCAAGGAAAAGTATAATAGAAACATATGCACCACTTCTGTATTTATCACCCACTCCTGGTTTTGGCTTACAAATACTGATGTAAAATACTGACCAAATACTGCTAGTGTGACGTCAGCCTCAGAGTGAGTGAAGCTCTGTGACTTTTCCACTCTCATTTATATGTGTTAAAAAGTGGCACAGAACCTTCTTAACCCTGCTGTTCTGTTCCCATGTACTATGCACTTGTATTGCTCCTGGGTCACTATGTCCCGGTTTATTAAATCTTGATTTTAGATACTCTTACTCAATTATTTTTATACCTTTTGCTTACTAGACTGTATGGGAACATGTTCGGAAATAAAAAAAGAAAAATCAAATTTAAATCTTTATTTTTTTTTTTTATTAAAAAAAAATCTTAGTAATAAGCAAACCGAAAAATAGCAAACTACACATATGTGGTAAACAAACCAAACTAAAACAAGCAAATCAAACATTTTGTGAAAAAAAAAATTAAAGATAATAAACACTTAAATTTGAACATATTTACATGGTAATATAAATTTATGTATTCTTGCATGAAGGACAATAAACATGGCCTTTGCATAAGAATTTTTTTGTTTTATTATCACAAAAGTAAGGGCAATAGCTGCACCTTTTTCTTTTTCTTCTGGAAAAGTAAACACACACAAAAAATACTCATATATAGGTCCCCCCAAATGAGGAAAAGTCAAGTAACCTCAAGTTTTAGAAACATACAGAAAAATATCTACAGGGCCGCACAAATTCTCTACGGGTCACTGTGACCCGAACACAACAGCAGCGGACTGAAATTAGACATGCAGTTCTTGAAATACTGAAGTGGACCCAGCAGGAATAAGAGTTATAAATCATCAATATGCATAATGTTTCCTTTTAAATCAACTTCTAACTTTGGCCGGAAAAACTGCACCAACGTCATGTGTGGTTCAATCCTACATGTGTAATTCAGCATAACCAAGCATAAGGACAATTCTAAGATCTGTATTCCAAACAAGTAAAAGAGAACAGGTCCGGCTTGACTGAGACTGCTCTAGTACATGAACCAGTAAACCTAAAGAGAAGAACTGGAATATAAGTTAGTGTGCTTGCAGCATGTAAGTGTAAGTTCACACTGGCCACTAAACGGAGAAAACCCAAGAAAAAAACATAATAAGCAAATACCCTGCAGTAAATAAAGAGCGAAAGTCCATATAAATAACATTGTGGTTAATATAATTTTTATAAAAAATACAAAAGCTGTCTCATTACGTCACAATGACCCTATTCGGGATGGTCCTAACCTCTAATATTAAAACCTTTATTTTTCAAGCGACGTGCTTGTGCAAAAGAACAGAGAAGGACTGAAACCCGCCTAGTGGTCACGCAGCCATGGGGAGCTACATGAATATAATGTCAAGCTCCAAAAACCTCGTGTGGTTCAATCCTAAGTGTGTAAGTAAGCATGACCAAGCATAAGGGCAATTATAAGACGTGTATTCCATATAAGTCAAAGCAAACAGGTACGCCATGACTGAGGCTGATCTAGTATGAGTTGGCACGAGCATGGTAATATATATTCCTGTGTAAATATAATCGGAAAATTAATAGATTTGTTTATTGATAAAAATATGAATGAGAATATTCTACAGTAAATACTGTGTACCGGGCATAGCATTTTAAATGGGAAAAGTAGAAAGGATATTAATCCCAAAAAAGCTATAGACTCAATTTTTCATTTTTCATACGTGTTACCTACCCAAGTGCCAAGAGCACTATTCAGTTTAGCAAGACCACAAGTCCATATATTCTTTTGCTAGTTGGTCTTTCACCACACTAGTTTTGCTACAAGAATACAGTAGATTCCTGACAGTGTAACTAACTGCATTTTCAGAAAATGTTTCATGAGTCATAGAGACATGCTGTAAGTTTTAATTGATGGGAACCTGGGTGATGTGACCACAACCAATTACCAAGTAAAGTCTTTGGAGTCTATCTTCAGTCTTGGAGGTGAGCAGGCCTCAGATGTGTACTCTGCCCTTTAATTTTAACAATTGTTGGGAGTCTCGGCATCTGAAACCTCACCAATTAAGACATCTGACAATGTCTGTGTCACATGTCAAAAGTTTTCTGAAACTATAGCTGCACTTTAGAAACCTGTGAAGGCTTCAACAATGGCTTTCAATTAAATCTTAAAATACTGCATTACAAATTGTTTCTACTAACAGATATTTTAAAGGATTTTCACCTCTATGCAATGGTTTCCACTGACAAGCTTTAAAAAATGAGTTCAAATTTATAAGATTGACATTACTTTAACTTGCAAAATAATAGATTGATAGATTCTTTTCCATTACCAACATAATGCATTTTTAATAATAATAATAATAATAATAATAATAATAATAATAATAATAATTATTATTATTATTATTATTATTATTATTAATTTTTAAATACTTAAAAGGAATCTGTCACCAGGTTTTTGCTTTGCCATCTGGGAGCAGCATGATGTAAGGGCAGAGATCCTGTGCGATTTACTGGTCTGAATTTTTATCCAATCACTGTATTCTCTGCTGCAGATCTAGCAGAGCTCAAATGCTGAGCTCTGTATAACCCCTCCCACACCACTAATTGCTAGCTTTACATTGACAGAAAGTTACTAATCGGTGCAGGGACGGGGTTGCACTGAGCAGTTGACTAGGAGGCGCGAAACACCTAGTCCTGTAATGATAATCTCCTGCTGATACAACAAGGATTTTAATGAAATTGCAACATACAGCCTAGTAAATGGCACACTAATGAGATCAGGCTTTCAACCCCTACTTCATGCTGCTCTCAGATTACATAGAAAAACCGTGCTGACAAATTACCTTTAAATAGTAAGAAAGAAGCAATAACGTAATGGTATAGGTAGATAGGATATTTGAAGATTTATGCACTACATTACTTGTCTTAGCTAAGAAAATGTATTATATTTCTTCAATGCAAATGAGATGAAAATTATATTACTTTAACTTCTCCTATGCAAAGACAGATGAGAAAAAGATTGCAAGTAATCAGCATAGTGAACAGTAAGGAGTTACGCTCTAGATCTGAGTTACCTAAACACATATTCTGTCCTTGTTCTCAGGCTTATCCAAGAGAAAGGATTGGGGATTGATAAACCAAATCACTGTACTCACTAGTTCTGTAATGGAAATACACTACTATTGTATATTTCTAGTAAATATATACCATATTTTGTGGATTATAAGACGCTCCGGATTATAAGACGCACCCAAAATTTTGAGGAGACAAATAGGAAAAAAAACTTTCGATCTTGGTGCTGAGATCTCCATCTGCGCATGTGCCGCCCCTGGCAGTCATTTTCCCGAAGTCCACCGCATAAGAAACAATGAAACTGCAGGGGGTTTGGCCTTTCACAAAATGTCAGCAGAGCCCCCCGCAGCATCGGAGACACCCGCGCAGCATCGGACACCCGCGCAGCACATTGGAACACTCCCTCATCCAAGTCTGCGGCCTTCAGCAATGCTCCACTCTTTCCTCCTCCAGCAGCGACCCTGGGACCCTGCTCCACTGCGACCGGTAAGGTATATCCGCATTATAATACGCACCCCCATTTTCCCCCCCAAATTTGGGGGCAAAAAAGTGTGTCTTATAATCCCAAAAATACAGTATATTGTATATGTATATAATATATATCTATGTACTGTATATATATATAGATATACAGTGGGTAAAATAAGTATTTGATACACTGCCGATTTTGCAAGTTTTCCCACCCACCAAGAATTGCGGCTTCAGAATCAAAACATAAAAAACAGAAAATCGCATTGTATGATTTTTAAATAATTCAATTGAATTTTATTGCATGAAATAAGTATTTAATTATCTACCAATCAGCAAGAATTCTTGCTCTCACAGACCTGTTTGTTTTTCTTTGAGAAGTCCTTCTACTCTGCACTCATTACCTGTATTAATTGCACCTGCTTGAACTCATTACATGTAAGACATCTGTCCACAAACTCAATCTCACCCCCACCTCTCTACCATGACCAAGACCAAAGAGCTGTCTAAGGCCCCCCTTTCACACATCAATTATTTACCATCAGTCACAATCCGTCGAATTTTGAAAAAAAACATCCAGCGACTGATGCCGCCGGATCCGTTTTTTCTCATAGACTTGTATTAGCAACGGATTGCGAAGGATGGCCTCATGTTTCATCTGTCAGTCACCAGATCTATTGAAAATTGTTTGTCCGGCGGCCGGAGACAACGGACAAAGTAAAGTTTTTTGTGTATGTCGAAAAAACGGACAGCGACGGATCTGTCGTCGTCCGTTGTTTGCTAGAATGGAAGCCTATGGCGCCTGATCTGTCAAATAATGGAATCCAGTGACATATTCCGTTTTTGAGCATGCTCCGATCCAATTTGCCAGATCCGCTAGTCGGATCCATCAAAAAAACAGATCTGTTGCATTAGTTTTTCACAATCTGCGATGGATCCGTCAAGCCAATGGATTCTGACTGATGGCAAAAAACTGATATGTGAAAGGATCCTTAGGACATCAGGGACAAAATTGTAGACCTGCGCAAAGCTGGGATGAGCTGCAGGACAATAGGTAAGCAGCTTCGTGAGAAGGCACAATTATTAGAAAATGGAAGAAACAAGATGATTGTCAATCTTCCTCAGTCTGTAGCTCCATACAAAATCTTGCCTCATGGGGTAAGGATAATTCTGAGAAAGGCCTGGAATTAGCCGAGAACTACACAGGAGGACCTGGTTAATAACATGAAGAGATTTGGGACCACAGTCTCACACACTACTGTTAGTAACACACTACATCGTCATGGATTAAAATCATGCAGGGCACACAAGGTCCCACTGCTCATGCTACCACATGTCCAGGCCCACTTGAAGTTCAGCAATGAACATCTGGATAATCCAGAAGAGACATGGGAGAAGGTCATGTGGTCAGATGAGACCAAAATACAACAAATTGGTATCAACTCCGCTCGCCATGTTTGGAGAAAGAAGGATGAATACAACACCAAAACACCATCCCAACCATGAAGCGTGAAGCATGGTGGGAGAAATATCATACTTTAGATGTGCTTTTCTGCAAAAAGGACAGGACGATTGCACCATATTGAGAGGAGGATTGATGGGGTCATGTATCGCGAGATTTTGGTCAATAACCTCCTTCCCTCATTAAGAGCATTGAAGATGGGTCGTGGCTGCATCTTCCAGCATGACAATCACCCAAAACACACAGCCTGGGCACCTAAGGAGTGGCTCTGTAGGAAGCATTTCAAGGTACTGGAGTGGCGTAGCCAGTCTACAGAACTGAACTCTATAGAAAATCTTTGGAGGAAGCTGAAACTCAATGTTGCCCAGAGACAGCCCCGAAATTTGAAATATCTGGAGAAGATCTGTATGGAGGAGTGGGCCAAAATGCCTGCTGCAGTGTGTGCAAACTTGGTCAAGATCTACAGGAAACGTCTAACCTCTGTAATTGCAAAAAAAGGAGTCTGTACCAAATATTAAGTTCTGTTTTTCTACTGTATGAAATACTTATTTTATGCAATAAAATGCAAATTAATTATGTAAAAATTATACAATGTGATTTTCTGGATTTTTTTAAGGTTCTCTCAAAGTTAAAGTCTTCCTATTTATTGACCTCTCCATTCTTTATAGGTGAGAAAACTTGCAAAATCAGCATTATTTCCCCTACTCTATCTATCTACAGTATCTATCTCTATCTCTCTATCTACACACACATATATATATATATATATATATATATATATATATATACAGTACAGACCAAAAGTTTGGACACACCTCATTTAAATATTTTTTCTGTATTTTCATGACTATGGAAACTGTAAAAAGACCACAAAGAACAAATGGACAATGCCACAATGGATGGTGAAAAAATAAGAGCTTACATTTATTCTGCCTACTGTAGCAACATTTCGGTCAACAGACCTTTATCAATGGTTTTGGACGTGCGCCCTTGTGTCCGCTGAGACCTTCAATCTATAAAGAAAAGGGTGCGGTTTTGACTTTCTTTTGTTTTGACTATGAAAATTATAAATTCACACTAAAGGCATCAAAACTATGAATTAACACATGTGGAATTATATACTTAACAAAAAAGTGTGAAACAACTGAAAATATGTCTTATATTCTAGGCTCTTCCTCCGGGTTCTCCAGTTTCCTCCCACACTGCAAAGACATACTGATAGAGAATCTAGATTTTGAGCCCCAATGGGGACAGTACCCATTTATATAATGACATTAATTCCACAGCGCTTTACAAACAATAATGTGGAATTAATGGCGCTGTATAAATGAGTAAAACAAATAAATAAATGAAATTTAAAAAATTTAGTTTGATCAGTTACTTGGATTATTGAAGGAAACAATTGATCAGTAAATGTGATATTCACAGAGATTCCATAGTCTACGAATAACTTCTACATGTGAGCATTGCATAGCCTATAATGTGCACTCGGCACAGAGAACTGTTAATAAGCTGCATAAAGGGTTCTTTCTTTAATGGGGTCTTTCATTAAGAAATGTCTTTGTCACCTTGACTATTGAATTGTCGTTGCTTACCAAGGTCTTTAGATGCTGTATATATTGAGGAATCCACAATCATGAGCTTTTACTAGTTTCCCTTTGTTTATATTTGTCATTTATCTCTTCTATAAAGTGAAGTAACGTGGCAAATTAGAAAAACTCATTTATTAAGGAGGTTACTGACCTTTATAGTATGTTTGTTCATGAAAAAGCTCCATAGGACACAGTACTGTATATATAAACAATACATATGAGTGATTGCGAGCCCTTCGGGCACGTGCTGTGATTACGAACCATGCAATGGGGTGTAACCACGCAGTAGACTGACCTTGCAATGGGGTGTACCCATGCACCAGACTGGCGTATGTGCAGACTAATAGCAAACATAAATACCTGATGTACCTCTCCTGCCACTCCTACCTTGTGTATGAAAAAGCTCTGTAGTTAATACTATTCGGGCAGAGCTATCCGGTAGTGCTATCCATGAAGAAAGTGAACGGGTAGAGCTATCCCATAGCCCTATTCCTAAAGGAAATGAATGGGTAGAGGTTGTTGTGAGTTCTGTTTTTGGGCTCCCTCTGGTGGTTACTGATGGTACTGGGTGACTTGTGTTCTCTGCGGTCTCTGGTGTCCACCTGTTCCATCAGGTTATGGGAGTTTCCTATTTAACCTGGCTTTTTTGTCATTTCCTCGCCGGCTATCAATGTAATCAGCGTGTCTTTTTACCTCTGCTCCCTGCGTCTGTTATCTTCAGGACAAGCTAAGTTTTGATTTTCCTGTTCCACGTTTTGCTTAATTTTTGTCTTTGTCCAGCTTGCAGAGATGTGATTCCTTGCTGCTGGTTGCTCTAGTGGGCTGAAATTACTCCTCATGTTCCATGAGTTGGCACATGAGTTCAAGTAATTTCAGGATGGTTTTTTGAAGGGTTTTTCGCTGACCGCGCAGTTCACTTTTGTATCCTCTGCTATCTAGCTTTAGCGGGCCTCATTTTTGCTGATTCTATTTTCATAACTACGTATGTGCTTTCCTCTCATTTCACCGTTATTACATGTGGGGGGCTGCTATTTCTGTGGGGTGTTTCTCTGGAGGCAAGTGAGGTCTGTGTTTCTTCTTATAGGGGAAGTTAATCCTTCGGCTGGCGCAAGACGTCTAGGAATCATCGTAGGCACGTTCCCCGGCTACTGCTAGTTGTGTGTTTAGGTTCAGGATCGCGGTCAGCTCAGGTTCCATCACCCTAGAGCTTGTTTTGTTTTTGTGCTTGTCCTTTTGTGATCCCCTGCCATTGGGATCATGACAGTATAGCCGACCCGAAAAAATTGGTCATCGTTTTGGCTGAAGTAGGAGGAAAAGTAGTCTGAGGAAGTTTTTTTTTTTTTTTTTTGCTGCCTAGCCTTAATTGCAGCTTGACTGCTTCTTTCCTCCTCTTAATCCTTGAATGGCTCTGACCTCAGCTGTTTATCATGGACGTCCAGAGTTTGGCTTCCAGCCTGAATAATCTTGCTGCTAAGGTTGAAAATATACAAGATTTTGTTGTACATACGCCTATGTCTGAACCTAGAATTCCTGTCCCAGAGTTTTTCTCTGGAGATAGATCTAGTTTTCTGAATTTTAGGAACAATTGCAAGTTGTTTCTTTCCTTGAAATCTCGCTCCTCTGGAGACCCTGCTCAGCAGGTCAGGATTGTTATATCTTTCCTGCGGGGTGACCCTCAGAATTGGGCATTTGCATTGGCACCAGGGGATCCTGCGTTGCTCAATGTGGATGCGTTTTTTCTGGCATTGGGTTTGCTCTATGAGGAACCTAACGTAGAGATTCAGGCTGAAAAAGCTTTATTGGCTCTCTCTCAGGGGCAAGATGAAGCAGAAATATATTGTCAGAAATTTCGGAAGTGGTCGGTGCTTACTCAGTGGAATGAGTGCGCTCTGGCTGCAAAATTCAGAGATGTCCTTTCTGAGGCCATTAAAGATGTTATGGTGGGGTTCCCGGCGCCTACAGGTCTGAATGAGTCCATGACTATGGCTATTCAGATTGATCGGCGTTTGCGGGAGCGCAAACCTGTGCACCATTTGGCGGTGTCTTCTGAACGGGCACCTGAGATAATGCAATGTGATAGAATTCAGTCCAGAAGTGAACGGCAAAATTATAGGCGGAAAAATGTATTGTGTTTTTATTGTGGTGATTCAGCTCATGTTATATCAGCATGCTCTAAACGCACAAAAAAGGTTGATAAGTCTGTTGCCATTGGTACTTTACAGTCTAAGTTCATTCTGTCTGTGATGCTGATTTGTTCATTATCATCCATTTCCGTCGATGCCTATGTAGATTCAGGCGCTGCCCTGAGTCTTATGGATTGGTCATTTGCCAATCGCTGTGGGTTTAGTCTGGAGCCTCTGGAAGTTCCTATTCCTTTGAAAGGAATTGACTCTACACCTTTGGCTATGAATAAACCTCAGTACTGGACACAAGTGACCATGCGTATGACTCCCGTTCATCAGGAGGTGATTCGCTTCCTGGTACTGTATAATTTACATGATGTCTTAGTGCTTGGTCTGCCATGGTTACAAACTCATAACCCAGTCCTGGACTGGAAAACAATGTCTGTGTTAAGCTGGGGATGTCAGGGGGTTCATGATGATGCATCTCCGATTTCTATCGCTTCATCTACTCCTTCTGAGGTTCCGGTATTTTTGTCTGATTATCGGGAGGTTTTTGAGGAGCCTAAGCTCAGTTCGCTTCCTCCTCACAGGGATTGCGATTGTGCTATAGATTTGATTCCCGGCAGTAAATTCCCTAAAGGGCAGCACGGTGGCGCAGTGGTTAGCACAGCAGCCTTGCAGCGCTGGGGTCCTGGGTTCTAATCCCACCCAGGACAACATCTGCAAAGAGTTTGTATGTTCTCTCCGTGTTTGCGTGGGTTTCCTCCGGGCACTCCGGTTTCCTCCCACATTCCAAAGACATACTGATAGGAATTCTAGATTGTGAGCCCAATCGGGGACAGTGATGATAATGTGATGTAAAGCGCTGCGGAATATGTTAGCGCTATATAAAAATAAAGATTATTATTATTATTATTATTATTATTATTTGTTCAATCTGTCAGTACCAGAGCATGCTGCTATGCGGAATTATGTTAAGGAGTCCTTGGAAAAGGGACATATCCGTCCATCTTCGTCCCCTTTGGGAGCAGGTTTTTTTTTTGTGGCCAAAAAAGATGGTTCCTTGAGGCCTTGCATAGATTATCGTCTTTTGAATAAGATTACAGTCAAATATCAGTATCCTTTGCCATTGTTGACTGATTTGTTCGCTAGCATTAAGGGGGCTAAATGGTTCACTAAGATTGATCTTCGGGGTGCGTATAATCTTGTGCGGATAAGGCAGGGTGATGAGTGGAAAACCGCATTTAATACGCCTGAGGGCCATTTCGAGTATTTGGTGATGCCTTTTGGACTTTCTAATGCTCCTTCTGTCTTCCAGTCTTTTATGCACGATATTTTCCGTGAATATCTGGATAAATTTATTATCGTGTATTTGGATGATGTTTTGGTTTTTTCTGATGACTGGGAGTCTCATGTTCAGCAGGTCAGGAAGGTGTTTCAGGTCCTGCGGGCCAATTCTTTGTTTGTAAAGGGTTCTAAATGTCTCTTTGGAGTCCAGAAGATTTCTTTTTTGGGGTATATTTTTTCCCCTTCTACTATTGAGATGGATCCCGTCAAGGTTCAGGCTATTTGTGACTGGACGCAGCCTACATCTCTTAAGAGTCTACAGAAGTTCTTGGGCTTTGCTAATTTTTATCGTCGCTTCATAACTAATTTTTCTAGTGTTGTTAAGCCTTTGACGGATTTGACTAAAAAGGGTGCTGATGTTACTGATTGGTCTCCTGCGGCTGTGGAGGCCTTTCAGGAACTTAAGCGCCGGTTTTCTTCTGCTCCTGTGTTGCGTCAGCCAGATACGTCGCTTCCTTTTCAGGTTGAGGTCGATGCTTCCGAGATCGGAGCGGGGGCGGTTTTGTCACAGAGAGCTCCGATGGCTCAGGGATGAAGCCATGTGCGTTCTTTTCTAGAAAATTTTTATGATGTTGGTAATCGGGAGCTTTTGGCCATGAAGTGGGCATTTGAGGAGTGGCGTCATTGGCTTGAGGATGCTAGACATCGTGTGGTGGTCTTGACTGATCACAAAAATCTGATGTACCTTGAGTCTGCCAAGCGTCTGAATCCTAGACAGGCTCGTTGGTCACTATTTTTCTCCCGTTTCAATTTTGTGGTTTCATACCTGCCAGGTTCAAAGAATGTGAAGGCGGATGCTCTTTCTAGGAGTTTTGTGCCTGACTCCCCTGGAAATTCTGAGCCCACTGGTATCCTTAGGGATGGGGTGATTTTGTCGGCTGTCTCCCCAGACTTGCGACGTGCTTTGCAGGAGTTTCAGGCGGATAAACCTGATCGTTGTCCGCCGGAAAGACTGTTTGTTCCGGATAATTGGACCAGTAGAGTCATCTCCGAAGTCCATTCTTCTGTGTTGGCAGGTCATCCTGGAATATTTGGTACTAGAGACTTGGTGGCCAGGTCTTTTTGGTGGCCTTCCTAGTCAAGGGATGTGCGTTCTTTCGTGCAGTCTTGTGGAGTTTGCGCTAAGCCTTGCTGTTCTCGGGCCAGTGGATTGTTGTCACCTTTGCCTATCCCGAAGAGGCCTTGGACGCACATTTCCATGGACTTTATTTCGGATCTCCCTGTCTCTCAAAAAATGTCCGTCATATGGGTTGTGTGTGACCGCTTTTCTAAGATGGTTCATCTGGTACCCTTGCCTAAGTTACCTTCCTCCTCTGAGTTGGTCCCTCTGTTTTTTCAAAACGTGGTCCGTTTGCATGGCATTCCGGAGAACATCGTTTCTGACAGGGGATCCCAGTTTGTGTCTAGATTTTGGCGGACGTTCTGTGCTAAGATGGGCATTGATTTGTCCTTTTTGTCTGCATTCCATCCTCAGACGAATGGCCAGACGGAACGAACTAATCAGACTTTAGAAACTTATTTAAGGTGTTTTGTTTCTGCTGATCAAGATGACTGGGTTTCCTTTTTGCCGCTTGCCGAGTTTGCCCTTAATAATCGGGCTAGTTCTGCTACCTTGGTGTCTCCTTTCTTTTGTAATTCGGGGTTTCATCCTCGTTTTTCCTCTGGTCAGGTGGAGCCTTCTGATTGTCCTGGAGTGGACATGGTGGTGGATAGGTTGCATCGGATTTGGAGTCATGTGGTGGACAATTTGAAGTTGTCCCAGGAGAGGGCTCAGCAGTTTGCTAATCGCCGTCGCCGCGTGGGTCCTCGACTTCTTGTTGGGGACTTGGTGTGGTTGTCTTCTCGTTTTGTTCCTATGAAGGTCTCTTCTCCTAAGTTCAAGCCTCGGTTCATCGGTCCCTATAGGATCTTGGAAATTCTTAACCCTGTGTCGTTTCGTTTGGATCTCCCGGCATCGTTTGCTATTCATAATGTGTTCCATCGGTCGTTGTTGCGGAAGTATGAGGTACCTGTCGTTCCTTCGCTTGAGCCTCCTGCTCCGGTGCTGGTGGAGGGTGAATTGGAGTATGTTGTGGAGAAGATCTTGGATTCTCGTGTTTCCAGACGGAAACTCCAGTATTTGGTCAAGTGGATTGGGTTATGGTCAGGAGGATAATTCTTGGGTGATTGCCTCTGATGTTCATGCTGCCGATTTGGTCCGTGCTTTTCATAGGGCTCATCCTGGTCGCCCTGGTGGTTCTCGTGAGGGTTCGGTGACCCCTCCTCAAGGGGGGGTACTGTTGTGAGTTCTGTTTTTGGGCTCCCTCTGGTGGTTACTGATGGTACTGGGTGACTTGTGTTCTCTGTGGTCTCTGGTGTCCACCTGTTCCATCAGGTTATGGGAGTTTCCTATTTAACCTGGCTTTTTTGTCATTTCCTCGCCGGCTATCAATGTAATCAGCGTGTATTTTTACCTCTGCTCCCTGCGTCTGTTATCTTCAGGACAAGCTAAGTTTTGATTTTCCTGTTCCACGTTTTGCTTAATTTTTGTCTTTGTCCAGCTTGCAGAGATGTGATTCCTTGCTGCTGGTTGCTCTAGTGGGCTGAAATTACTCCTCATGTTCCATGAGTTGGCACATGAGTTCAAGTAATTTCAGGATGGTTTTTTGAAGGGTTTTTCGCTGACCGCGCAGTTCACTTTTGTATCCTCTGCTATCTAGCTTTAGCGGGCCTCATTTTTGCTGATTCTATTTTCATAACTACGTATGTGCTTTCCTCTCATTTCACCGTTATTACATGTGGGGGGCTGCTATTTCTGTGGGGTGTTTCTCTGGAGGCAAGTGAGGTCTGTGTTTCTTCTTATAGGGGAAGTTAATCCTTCGGCTGACGCGAGACATCTAGGAATCATCGTAGGCACGTTCCCCGGCTACTGCTAGTTGTGTGTTTAGGTTCAGGATCGCGGTCAGCTCAGGTTCCATCACCCTAGAGCTTGTTTTGTTTTTGTGCTTGTCCTTTTGTGATCCCCTGCCATTGGGATCATGACAAGAGGTATCCGATAGTGCTATTCCTCAATGTTCCTGAGCGTAAGCTATTTCACATGGCTGAGTGCACTTGGGATCTGCCCCCAAGGCCCTGCCAATGCCCAATGTTTGGTCTGTAAACCACGGCTAGGAGTTAGTCCTGCTTTTGTGTACACAATTTTTGGGCTTTTATAATTGTTAAAAAGCTTAATAAAAGACTTCTTTGTACACACAGTTGACAGTAAACCATTTGTCAACGTTAGGAATAAGTTTACCTTGCTTCTGTGTCTCAAATATTTTGACCCTTATTTGTTGGCTTTTCCTTCCCCTGGAGAAAGTGACATATAACTGCCTGTGTGAAAATGCTGGGATAAGCAAATAAATTACTACAATATTCAAGGACTGTCCCTGAGATTTATTGATGGTCATTGCAAAAGCCAACATGACAGGAAACTGACGCAGTCGCCTCTGAACTGGCAAGTTTTTATCTTTGGAAATCAGGTCAATTCTTGGAATAAGAACTGTATGATCCTTTGCATTTCCATTTAAATCAACGGCATGAATAACGTTTGCCTTTAAGCTTTTCACATAAAGCCGGCCCTTGTGCCATTACAAAGGCCACACTTTCTGATAAGATTACGCAGGGTCATAATTGCAGCTCCTGGTTTCAGCTTTAGTTCATGAGGAGGCATCCCAGAGGGATTCAAAGAGTTAAGAAACTCTACAGGGTAATCTGTGAGAATCACACCCTCCTCTTCAGCAATTGTGTGGACAGAGCAGTATGTTGAGTGTTCACCTTGAACTTGACTAAGAATTTTATTGTTCAAGGTGTAAACGTCATCATTCAATGGTGTAAGAATTGCTTTATTGGCAATTGCTTCTGCCGTTGCATCGGTAATCTCAATTGAGTCACCAAAACTAGCTGTAGTTAAATCACCCTCTTCAATAAAAGAATTCGGGATTTCAACTGTGTCTTCTGGTAGACTATATACATTTGATAACTCTCCATTGCCAAGTTTCAGTAACCATGAGTTGTACTCAACTTCGTCCTGAGACGTTCTCATATTCTGTTGTAACTGGAACCGTGAAAATTTATTCCAGGATTTTGAGTATTTAATGGTGGACTGTACAATTTGGGCTATTTTTCCACCTTCCACTATTGGGAGGGTTTGACAAAAGTCACCACCGTTTATGAAAACTTTTCCACCAAATGGTCTTTTTTTTCCACATATGTCTTGGAACAAATTATCCACAGCATTCATATTAAAACAGAGTCATTGTTACTACTTCCCAAATAACGACAGATGACTCCCTAAGCTCCTTTGCTTGAAGTGAGGTTGGCTTAATTTTTGACACTGTGGTCTCATTGTAATTCCAAGGCAAAACTTGGAATGGTAGGTGCCACCATTTTGTAGTAATGTAGCCACCAATCCAGTGGACGCTACTGAGCAAATAGACTTCTTTTCTGCTTGTACTGTCTTGTGCAAGCAGTTGTACTCAAATGTCTTCCCACTGCCTACTTGGCCGTCCAGAGAAAACAGTGTGAGCTAGTGTTGTCTGGCTGTGATGCAGCATTGACTGCGTACATAATTGCATCGAAAGCTGATTTCTAAGCTTCATTAAGCATAGCTTTCAATTACTCAGCCTCCTGCTTTATTACAGCATAATTCAGTTGGTCCAGTATTTCATCTAGAACATTTACTGGAGTTGGCAATCCGTAGTCAGCACAGGACTTTTTATTGCTTAAGAGCACTTCATAAATATCATGAAGAGCCAGTTGCTCAGCAATTTCTGGAGTATACCGCCTGGTGTAATCCTCCATAAATTTGGTTTTATATCTTTGCCATAATGCCAATGGTTCTCCATATACACAAATTATAGCAAATAATTTGCGAAGTTGGTAGGGCATTTGGAAAGCGATTGCATCCGTTATATCATCTTCCCATTGGGAATTGTCTCCTAAAAGATGAAGATCAATGCACGCATTTTTATACGTGTCATGTACGACTCCATTGACAGTCCTTAAGTCAGCATAAGACTTTGCTCCTCTTACGTGAAGTAAAAGGAATCTTACGTAATACAGCTCACCATCTGTCACCATTCGGCAATTGTTTTCCCAAATTGAGACCATTGTTTTTTCCATCCTTCTGGTACAGCTTTTCTATCCCAGACATAGTGTTCAGGGTTTTCACTGTACAAATACTGATGGGTGGAAGCGTTAACTCTTTAGCTAAAAATAAGCCTGCAGAGTAGAGGCTTTGAGTCCAAAATAACCATATCCACATTACCATCTTCGAAAAACACTTGGTGCATATTTTTAAGGTGAACAGGTGAAGATTTTTAAGGTATGTGAAGCATCATGCATTTTATTTTTTCTGATTTTCCACTTGCCCTCAGGGGCGCTTATATACCGGGAATCTAGGTACATGGCTGGTTCATTCCAGTTTAATATATCAAACTTGATATTGGCATAGTCATGTCCTTTGTATACAAATTTGAAAAGATATTTCACACTTTTTATTTAAGCACATATCTCAACACTGATATGACAATTGTACTTGAGTAATAAATAGGGGTTGTATGGAACTACCCATCTATTGTCGATTTCTCGCGTTCCTCGTCTGGTTTTCCCAGTATTGCGTTGACGGTACTGTGAGTAACTATCAACATTGGGGTTTGTCTCTGTATTAAATTCCTTTGGGAATTTTTTTGCGCATTGACTATCTGTCATGCATATAGCACCAGGTATCTTCGCAACATGGGCCATGAATCATGTGCCTCATGCAGTTTTGATTTGCTGTCTCATATGGGATATCAGCAGGGACCAATTTGTCAATTATTTCTTTGTCCCTCAGTTTATCTTCCTCTCCGAGGATTAAGAGCATGTGAGCGTGTGGTAGTCCACGCTTTTGAATTTCTATTACATGCACATTGGCAACTTCATGGCCAAAATGTATTTTTTTCAAAATCTTGTTAAGCACGAAATTCCCTCATCACTGTGAAGGCTCTTGTGAGTGGGTTAATTGCTTTCATTTTCTCTCCAAGACATGCAAGTAGTGCTGGGTGGCACTTTTAATTTGCTTGACTTCTTGTACTTAATGCTTCTTCACTGTCCAAGATATAAATCTAGGCAAACTTGGGAGTACTACCCACAGCGGGATGCAATGGGGCAGTTCTGTGGTAAATTTGTTCATGAATTCGAAAACAGTATGGACCATGCCCAGGAGGTGGCGCTGGTCCCATTGATGCCAAAGCAAGCGAGCTATTGTATTGCCTTATATTAGCCATAAAGTTATTAGAGTGCTGATGCTTTCCTTTCATCAACTTGACTAATTGATCATCCATACGAATGGGACATAATTGGAAGTGCCCTCTCTTGCAGCAGGAAGGGAATGTTTTGTCCTGCGCCATTTTGTCTGAAATTTTTAGATTGGCAGAACTGACATTGAAATGTCAGTTCGCCAGCATAGTGCTCTTCAATACGTGTCTCATCAGTTTTATTGAGAAGTCCTCTAGTGGCTCTTGTATTTTGGACACGTATTCTATCTTATTCTCTTTTTTGTGAAATATGTGTATCACTTTGTGCATTGTGTGTTGCTCGTTGTCGTGCAGCATTAGATGCTCTACGTGATTCAGGTACTTCATTCATTTCTCTTGCTCTGGCCGCCCTCTGTCGGGCTGCATCAGCAGTTCTTTGACAATTTCATTCATCTTCTGTTTCATTAAGACACAGGTTACGCATCTGTATGCGATTCGCTTCTCTATGTGCAGCAGCGCCCTCAATTTGATCCATCTTTGCAATGTTGCCTCACACTGTTGCCTCAGTGTTGCCTGATTGTTGCCTCACAATGTTGCCTCACAATGTTGCCTCACAGTATTGCCTCACAGGCTAACGTTCAAAAAAGGCTTATGCCTTAACTCACCTAAGGAGAGGAGCTCTCCCTGATGGCATCCATGGTTACGCCCATGCAGTTAGCTGCAAGTGGTAGTAACTATGGATACCTTAGTTACTGTTACAGCTGTGGATTACTCATTGCGCACAGACACACGGTCTTTAAAATTAAAGATTATTATCATTAGTATTGTAATTACCTTATTTTTTTGTTGAACATACATATTTATATTGACATTTTCATGGGGTTTTGTATCCCTCATTCTCTCAAAATGACCATGCATAATTAGCATAGGGACAAATCTCTTTTTTCTTTTAGTGCCCCCATGATCTTAATTGCTGCTATTGAAAAAATCTATTATGATGTTTTTTTTAAGATGTTTGTATTACCCAGAAATCCACAAAATATCTTCTGAAAAATTTAATTTGAATTGATTCTGGTTGATTTTTAGTGTCTTTGGGGTTTGTTGTAGGTATTGGATTTTTTATGATGTTTCCCATAGGCTTCACTATTGGATTGGAAAAAAAAGCTAATAAAAGAAAATATTATAGATGTAGAAATGGTAGGAGAACACTATGAAAAAATGTAAAATTCATGGCGTATTGTTACAAGTTCTTGAAAATGCTAAAAAAAGCCAGTGTGATTGAGCCCTAAGGGTGTTTCAGAGTGATATTTCAGTACAAATAGTTGTTTTTGCGCTCTATGCCCAATTTGACAACAGATGGTTTCAAATTAAGGCGTTGGAAACAGATATATATTTTAGATGTCTGATTTTAAACGTAAGTTAAAAACAATTTGTGAATCTTCACAAACCAAGAAATTTGTCCTTCCCTTCCTAATTATCCTAGTATCAAGGAAATGCTCCATTTCTGCATTGTAAACAACATCTGTGTACCGCAATTGCAAGTCTATTTCACAAATGCATGCACTTGCTTAAATTACTGTATTACTCATTGATGTCTCATGAAACGCTTTTCGTCACTTTTGTTTCTATACAGAGTGATTTAGAAATGAAAGTGTACAAAGCAAACTACATAGGGTTGCGCTGAGTGCAATACTCTATTGGGTTCAGAACGTACTGTGAAATTCCCAGAATAAGTAGAGGGGGTCACAAAACTTGGATTGATCTTGTGTTTCATGATAAGATGATTTAGAACTTTTTTTCTTGCTTTGGTTTTTAATAGGAGTGCATCACTTAAAGGGAATCTGTCAGAGTTTTTAGATTTAGCATGCAGCAGAGCTGAGGAATCTAACCCCGCCCACACCTGGCTCTCTATATATACAATGTTCATAGACAGTTAGGTGCTCATCACAGGAGGTGGCATGTCGGACTAGCATGGACACATTGCTGTGTCTCAACAGTGATAAGTTCTTGGTGCTGAAACAATCATTGCAAACAAACAAAACAACGGTTCTTGATAAGAGAGGCATCACTGAAATCGGTTTTAATACCTACCTCATGCTCTCTTCAGATTACATAGCAAAAACCTGCTGACAGATTCCCTTTAGGGAAGATTACACTTAACATATCAACCTTTTGACGTAGCCATAAGAGGATTGTTGTTCTTTTGTTGTTCATGGGATGAGTTGAGTTTTTAATGTCACACTTTTCGACTATATACATTGTATGGAAATACTTTCATTATGTTTATTTTTTGCTAAAGGAATAGCAACAAATAAGCAGTTCTGCAATTTGTGGGGTTTTGTTTTTACAGCATTTATTGTGTGGTATAAGTGGATAGCTATTCTTTTTCTCTAAGTCAGTACAAGTAAGAAGATTTCAAATTCGGTACATATTGTTTTGTTAATAATAATTTTCTGATATTCAAAACTGAATGAAGCTGTGTTAGAGATAGTATTTGTTGAATGATTTGTCATTTTCATTTATACAATGAATGCAATTTTTGGGTACATATGACCTTTTGATTACAGCATACAAGGAAGCATCTAATGGACTAAAGATTTTAGAGTAATTACTCCCCTGAACTGTAGATTGCACATGTGGCAGAAGCACCACTGAATCAATTGATGTCCTTTTTACGTAGCCACAATTCCCAATGGGGAGCCTTTGGAGGCACTAACATGCAAAGGTTTATGATTAAAAATATCAACATTTAGGCATTTTTTAACCCAATTTGAAGTCATCACCAGGTTTTCTACTGATATTGAACATCATTATCCTTTGCCCCACTTAAAATAAGTTAATAATTGTTACCTTGTCAACTTGTACAGAATCTACTAATTACCGTATTTTTCAGACTATCACCGGACCATAAGACGCACCCCAAATTTGTGGTGAAAATTCCAGAAAAAAGATTTTTTATAAGATGGGGGTCCGTCTTATTGTCCGAATTTACAGTATCTTACCTGAGGGCTGGCGGTGGCAGAGCAGGGTCACAGGAGGCATGGTGTCGGCAGAGGTGGGGTGATGCGGTACGGCGTGCACCTGCTTAGGTGGGTGATGCCACGGCCTGGTGTCCATGGGGGGGTTGCAGCAGTGGTGTGGTGACGGCAGAGGTGCTGGGATAATGAGCGGTATGGTGTGAGCAGGGTCCCTTCCACAGGTGAGGTGACGCAGTGGCCCGGTAAACAATGTGAGCAGCAGAGCCGGGTTAATCACTGGTTTCTCGGTGGTGGTGGCCATCTTCCTGAGGCCGCGCGTGCGCAGATGGAGTGCTCTGCTTCCCGGGGCTTCAGGAAAATGGCTGCGGGAGGCCGCGCGTGCGCAGTGGAGATCGTGGTGGCCATTTTCCGGAAACCGAGATCTAAATCTGCGAACTCGGCTTCAGGAAAATGGCCGTCGCGATCTCCATCTGTGCACGCGCGGCCTCCCGCGGCCATTTTCCTGAAGCCCCGGGAAGCAGAGCATTCCATCTGCGCACGCGCGGCCTCAGGAAGATGGCCACCGCCACCGAGAAACCGGTGATTAACCCGGCTCTGCTGCTCACATTGTTTACCGGGCCGCTGCGTCACCTTACCTGTTGAAGGGACCCTGCTCACGCCATACCGCTCATCACTCCCGCACCTCTGCCGCTGCCGCACCTCTGCTGCCGCCACCACACCACTGCCGGTAAGCCTGCATTACGACTATAAGATGCACCCCCCATTTTTCTCACATTTTTTGGGGGGAAAAAGTGTATGTTATAGTCTGAAAAATACGGTAAATGGTAATTAAATGCTAAACACCATTTTCTGTTACCAATATAATTGAAAAACCATATTGAAAAGCCTAGTTCAAAAGTAGTGAATTCAATTAAATCAATATATCATTTTAGCTGCAAAGTAAAATCATATACGAAATCATTGCGAAAAAAATTACTGTACAAAGATTACAGTATTGTGAATTTACTTTAGGCAAGTCAAGTGGTTTATGAGGCAGTGAAGATTTGTCATCAGATATTACAATACAAATTGTATATATTATGAAATAGATCATTTAGACCTGATGAGGCAGATGTGCTTAATGCCAAAATCCAAGTTAGAATGGCTGAGTGGCCTTTTTCTAACTATCAGTTTAGTAAGAGTCTAAGAACTCATGAGTCCACTATACTCCTAAGCAAAACTGAGCCTCTGTTCACCCAGCCTGATGACAAACTGCAGCTTGTACTGAATAGTGAGAGATTTAAGCAGTAGCAGGGGAGGAGAATGCACTGAAAGTAGCTGGTCAGTCAGGCCAAATGTGGAGAGATTGAATTTATGTCATCAATACACTTAGACATAAGCTCTTTTACTGTCTTGCTTGTTTCGTACTTTTATATGGAATTATGTGCCCTCACCTACTGTATCCTCGCCCATCCCTTGTTGATTGTGAGCCCTTGCGGACAGAGTCCTCTCTCCTCCTGTACCAGTCGTGACTTGTATAGTTTAAGACTATTGTACATGTTTTTTATTATGTCTACCCCTTTTCACCTGTAAAGCGTCATGGAATAAATAGCGCTATAATAATAATAATAATATAGCCATTCTGGTGTGGATTTTCAAGGCAACTTCACCAGCCTCATCAGGATTAAGAGATTTATCTATCTAGGGGTATATCTTTAATATGCCTACAGACTATAATACATGTATGAAAAAAAACCATATACACACACCAGTGTTGCTTATAAATGTTTAAAATAAAAATGAAATGGACTTCAGAACCAGAAAAGAATTTAAATGTAGATGTAGTGCAGTGATATGTGCATTTTTGGAATCCTAATTTTTTTAAATCTCTTTATCTTTTTCAGAATCTTTCATGAAATGATGGTCATATGAAATACTCAGTATGGCAAACAGAAAACGTCAGAGTACCAGGGCTAGTATGCTGGATCAAAGACCAAGGTCCTGCCCTTCTTCCCCTCAAGTCTTAAGCCGTGAAAAGGAGGACTCCGTGTATGAGGAAACTTTAGTTCATGAGTACACAAATACACAATTACACAATAGACACTCTACAAGCAATCAAGAGGAACAAGACTGTAATGACAATAGTGGGGATGGGGACTCAAGCTCTGATTATGTGAATAATACTTCTGATGAGGAGTATGATGAAGGTCTTCCAGATGAAGAGGAAGGCATCACTTACTATATCCGTTATTGTCCTGAAGATGATAGTTACCTTGAAGGAATGGATTGCAATGGAGAGGAATATATCCACACTGAAGAACACCATTTAGATACAGATGAATGTGTTGAAGCAGTGGAAGATGAATGGACAGAATCCAAACTACAGCAGCAAGAATGTATTGAAGGAGATGTGGGGCAAGAAAATCAGATGCAAATATTAGAGGAGGACAATTCTTCCTCTTTGGAAGTTCAAGACCAGGAGGAAACAACACAGTATAGTGAAAATGAAGAAGTATATCATGATTATTATCCTGTAGAGGCCAATGGTAATTCTCTTCCACAATCCCCATTCCATAAAAGAAAAACTGATGGCAATGTTGAGGACCAGGAGGAAGATATTGACCAAATAGTAGCAGAAATCAAAATGAGTATGAGTATGAGCAGTATCAATAGTACAACAGACATGAGCCCCGAGCATGTGGGGACAGAAAATGTGCCAAAAGACCATAAGGAAATATGCCAGAAAACAGATGCAGGCCACTCTGCAAATAGACATGAAGGCCGACCAAAGTCTTTGAATATTCCTTCAGCTTCAAAGCATAGTGAAATACAAAGAAGTTATAAAACAAAAGTTCGCACTCCAGAAGAAAGACAGAAGTGGTCTCAAGAACAGGTTGGTTTTAAGTTCTTTTAAAATATTTTAGTTTATCCGGTGACTTTCATTTCACCTTTTTTTAAACATCTTTTCTCAAGTTGTATTTAACTGTAACAGCTATTCTACTTTAACATGCATGCCCTTGAGGGAAAAAAGGACTATAGATACTTTTTTTTGTGTCATTTATTCAATTTATCTTTCATTAAAGGGGTTGTCCGGCCTTGTGAGCACTGCATGCTGCTATCACATGCTGGCGCCGTTGGTGGGTGATATGTGATTTGCATACTCCCTGCCATTTTCTGTTTCATAGCCATATCAAAAGTTTAAGTGATAATACCAGTAGACTTCAAGTATTTCATAGATCCCTTGTTTTTGGAAATTAGCAGGGATCCTCTATCACGTACTTCACCAATGTGATATTTCCACTTATATCTATGACACAGATATGTCCTACCTTAACCTTCCTCTTGGCTCAACATACCCCAAGAAGAGGAGTGTGAGATGACAGTTTTGAGAGAAAAAAACATGAATTTGCATTTCTCTTTTAGGAGTTGTACAAACCAAAGGAAGTATTACACGTAAAGCAAGGATCACCAAGATAAAATTACTGGAGAAGAAGACTTAGAAACACTTGATAAGTTAAAAATTGACCAGTGCCAATGAGAGGCCCCTGGAATAAGGGATTATTCTTTTCCTCTCCCAGTGCCACCTTCTCCTGATTGACTAATGGCTCCTTTATCCTGAAAGAAGTCACACAACATAGATGCTCTCAGTCAAGCAAGGGCAGGCGGCACCTCGTCGAGAATAGAGCTGGAGTGACAGATGCTTCAGATCCACAGCCTCATTTGCATGCTAATCACTGATTAGGTGTGCAGAGTAGAATTATAAACCTAAAATTATCAGGAATTTAAATTAATCTACTAAATCATTTCCTACAAACCCATGTATGAGAGATGAGAGATTGATTTGATGCAAAGCAAATCTGTGATTATTTTAGGCATTAGATGAAACAGGCAAATTTGAACACTTTGTCATTTGACTTCGCGCAAATCTCCTAAAATGGCCACAGCCATTTTACACCTTGCAGGAGATTGCTTGAGCCAAAGAAGGATCATGTGACCTCCAGCACATTCAAGCATGTTTCCCCATAAAGCCCTGCAGCAATTATATCATATAGTATAGCACAGCAAATGCTAAAAGACTATGATAGCCTGTAAAAAAAAAAACAGTAGCAGGGAATGCAGCAGCCATTTTGTGGTTAAACTTAATAGCCAGATAATGTTACAGCTCACAGTTTTAGCCATAGGAACACGGAGAGACTGTAAATAAACACTAAACAAATTGTAAAAATGTTAAAAAGCATACAAATTCTAATATGTTATTAAACTGGCTGTCGGTTACCATCAAATGCCGTATGCTTACCAATAGATGTACAGTGGAATGTAGGAGTTTGTCTGTCTATTATGATAGCACCAAAATGCATTTAAATAAGGGCATGTGAACATATTAGCTTGGTCTACACAATGTCAGGTGAACATTGTGTGCTCAATAATATGAAGGGCTGTTTGCCATAAATCCAATTTATTCCTTACATCCACATTCATAACATTTTATTCTGAGACATAGCTTTAATAACTCAGGTTACTCACAGAGCTGTTTTCTTAAATTTGAACAGACAGATGGAAATAGATGGAGGCAGTCAACCATTGTCACCGTTATATGCTGTAGTCCATGGCAGCCATATGTATTTGTATATTATTTAAAGAGAATCTGACAGCAGCACTCCACCCCACAAACTATTTACATGTGTGTAGCTCTTTCAAAGATAAGCTCAGCAATACCTTTAACTAGAATCTAATAATCATAGAATGTTAAAATTGAAAGGGACCTCAAGGGTCATTGTGTCCTACCCCCTGGTCAATGCAGGATTCACTAAACCATCTAAGACAGATGTCTGTCCATCCTCTGTTTGAAGACTTCCATGGAAGGAGAACTGTCCGCCTCTCATGGCAACCTGTTCCACTCATTGATCACCCTCACTGTCAAAAAGTTTTTTCTAATATCAAATTCTCCCTTTCAGTTTCATTCTATTACTTCTCGTGTTTCCATGTGCAAATGAGAATAAGGATAATCCCTCTACACTGTGACAGCCCTTCAGATATTTTTAGACAGTGTAGAGTATTGTACTCTTTCAGCTGCTTGAGGTAGGCACAGGAAGCGGTATTGATGTAATACCAGGCAAGTTTATTTAAATTTCATAAACTGCACCGAATGGCAAAAAAACAGAGCCTTTTCTGGCACAAAGTGAAAACAGAAAGTAAAAAGTCTATACAACACAAACAGCGGGTCCGCCCACTAAGGACAGCATCGGGTTCTTTAGGCCTTAGCACAGACCAACACAATGTAGATCCACACATCTCCAGCTCCAGACACTGAATGAGACACTCAGCCTCCATTTTCTCTGCCAAATCATGACCCTGGGGTTGGTATAAGTGAGCAGTCATTCCCACCCATCTCTTACGACTGCTCGTAAAACCCGGTCCTGGAATGGCCCAAATAACTGTCTCAGCACTATATGTGCTGGCGCATGCATCCGAGCTCACATCACTGCATCTAATAGCTGGGATGACACATATCTCCCTTCAAGGACTCATCTGGCGGCCATCTTACAACAGCTATTAAGTCTCTTCTTAGCCTTCTTTTTTGCAAGCTAAACATTCCAGATCCTTTAACCGTTCCTCTTAGGACATACTTTGCAGTCCACTCACAATCCTGGTAGCTCTTCTCTAAACTTGCTCCAGTTTTTTTAATGTCTTTTTTAAAATGTGTGCAGAATAGTATTCAGATGAGGCTTGACCAAAGAGGAGTAGAGGGGGATAATTACTTCATGTGATCTAGACTCTATGCTTCTCTTAATACATTCTAGAACTGTGTTTGCCTTTTTTGCTGCTGCATCACACTGTTGACTCATGTGCAGTCTGTGATCTATTAGTATATCCAAGTCTTTTTCACATGTGCTGTTGCTTGGTTCTATTGATCCCATTCTATAGATGTAATTTTTGTTTTTCTTGCCCAGGTATAGAATCTTGCATTTCTCCCTGTTAAATACTAGTCTATTAGTCACTGCCCATTTTTCAAGCTTATCTAGATCCTTCTGAATTGTTTCTCTGTCTTCTCTAGTGTTAGCTATCCCTTATAGCTTTGCAATGTCTGCAAATTTGATTACTTTAACTTCAATTCCCTTATCTAGATCATTTCTAAAAATGTTGAACAACACTGGGGCCATGACAGAGCCTTTTGGTACCCGACTTGAAACACTTTTTCAATTGGATGTGCAACCATTTATTACCACTCGTTGAGTACGATCACTGAGCCAGTTATGAATTCATCTAACCTTACCCTTGTCAATCCCATACTTGGTCATTTTTTTAATACGGAAAGTATGAGATACTTTATCAAATGCTTTGCTGAAGTTGAGATATACTACATCCCTGATCATTCCACAGTGTGAAAGGAGGCAGTGCAGGTGCTGTGACCTACTGTCACAGCAGACACTGGATGCTGCCTCCAAGGTTGTATCTGGGCTCCACTTAGAAACAACTTGCCCAGTATCTACCGCAGATGGGTGTTGTAGTCCTGCTTCCCTCCTCCTGTCCTGACCACTCTGCCTCCTGCATCGGTTTCACCAGCTCGGCAAGCCAGGAACTGAGAAGCCCCACATCCACCAATGAGAAGATGTTGGTGGGGCTACAGTTGCAATGATGATTCTGAGAAAGATCAGTTCTTCTCCAGCTGTCTGGCTGTGTCAGTGGGCCCGCACAGGAACAGTTAGGGGGCCGGATGTGGCCCGCGGGCCCCAGTTTGCCCAGGCCTGCTGTAGCATCATTGACTTTTGATTTTGACAGTTCCCCCAAATACTTTTCTGCTACTTTTGGTCTCCCTTGCAAGCCTTACTTCATTGCTCTTCTAACTCTTGCCCTGCATTCCCTGCAAACGGCATTATGTTCTTCTTTAGATATGCCCCCCTCTTTCTATTTGATATCCATTTTTTTCCTTTTTAACAAATGATTACGTTCTGACTTACCACCCTGGTCTCCTTAGATGCTTCCAATTCTTCCTTCTTTTCAGGATTGTTACCGATTGTGCACTGAGAATTTCATTTAACAAAATCTCTCACCCTTTATGGACATTTCTATCCATTTGGACATCCAGCTATTGGAACTTTCCTACCCTCTTTCTGAGTCCATTAAAATCTGCCTTTCTGAAGTCCAACCTTAAAGTCAGAGTCCTCGCTGGTCTTCCTCCTCTTGTAAGCCGAAATTCGAGGATAGCATGATTGCTGCCTCCTAAATTTCCAGCCACCTTTACTTCCTCAACCATTTCCTCCTTGTTCCTAAGACAGTCTTTTCTCCTTTCCTAAGTGAGTGGCATTTTAATTGATATGCAAATTATGCTGTACAACTGAAGTTTCCATCACTTCAGCTTTATTCCCCGCCCAATGCCACTTCTTTTTGCTTGATAAATAGTTTTGGAAGTGAAATCCTGCTAACAGATTCTCTTTAAGCAAGTGGAATTGTGATGACCAGGAATAGTTTTAAAATGGCTATACACATTAGATAACTCTCAAGATATCAAGAAAGGTCTCTCAAGATATCAAGAAAGGTGGGTTCAGTCTGCGCTGCTGGGTTGTCAGTTAAAGGGAACCTGTCATCTGAATTTGGCGGGACTGGTTTTGGGTCATATGGGCGGAGTTTTCAGGTGTTTGATTCACCCTTTCCTTACCCGCTGACTGCATGCTGGCTGCAATATTGGATTGAAGTTCATTCTCTGTCCTCCATAGTAGACGCCTGCACAAGGCAAGATTGCACCTTGTGCAGGCATGTACTACGGAGGACAGAGAATGAACTTCAATCCAATATTGCAGCCAGCATGCAGTCAGCGGGTAAGGAAAGGGTGAATCAAACACCCGAAAACTCCGCCCATATGACCCAAAACCAGTCCCGCCAAATTCAGGTGACAGAGTCCCTTTAAGGATCCAAGGATTGATAAAAGTGATTTATTAATGTGTTTCAAAGTTATCAGACTCATTCTTTTGGACAACCACTTTTATCAATCTTTTGTCTTTGGATCATTGACTGACAGTCCAGCAGCACAGACCAAATCCACATTTCCTAGTATCTTGGCACATTTAATCCCCATGGATGATGCAGCAGCCGAGATAGATTAAACACCATATAGTGCATGTGTCACGCACATCCCATTCAGATGATCATATATCTACATGTTTACCTATTCTATCTAACTTGGGTAAGACCCTGTTTGTTCTTTACAGTTCTTTTAGCGTCATTAAGTAGCTGTCAGTAGAATGTTTGTTTAGCAGACAGCTACTGTATTTCTCCCAACTCCCTCATTCACATCAGTTGGCTCTGGCCTAATGTTTATTTGATTTCTATGGGCAAAGATGAGAAAGATATGTAAAAAGATTTATATTTGCCCTAAAAGACCAGAGAATACAAAGCATGAAGATTGTCACAAACCGGTCCAAAACAGGTGTAGGAGTAGATGGGATCTGGAAAAGGAAAAAGTTTATGCACAGCTATAAAATAATTGTTAGATTACCTGTGCATGAGGAGATAACCACATAGGTATAATGGTCCCAAATGGAAAAGGTCCTTATGATGTGCAGATGCGGTTGCTTGTGTGCAGTTCAATATTCAGAGAAGTGGAGTGTTAGGTCTCGAGTTCCCGCTTCTGCACAGGGGGAATCTCAGGCCATCTCCGCTGCGGTCTCCCATTCTTATCCAGCCGCAGTGGAGTCTGCTCAGCAGGGACGTCGGTCCCAGCGTCTTGCTCAGTCTCACTCTGTACAGAGAGTTACTGCTGCTTCTTCAGCTTCTGCCATTAAAGCCAGCGCTGGTCAGCAGCGAGCGGACTTCTCTGGGACTAAGTCCTTGTCTGCACACACTGAGCATGCCCAGGGCAAGATCTCCCGTTGGAGATCGAGGGTCATGTGCTCAGGCTCTGCAGCACATTCCATTGGTCCTCTTGGCAGGTCTTGGAAGGGCAAAGTTTCTGTGGCCACTTCCTGTGCTGCAACTATATAAACTGCGCATGACCGCACGGCCATGCGCTAGTGTACATTTGCTTACGTGTGTTTGTTGTGAGTGCAAGTCGTCCTTGGATACCCCTTCCCTATTGAATGTCTGTTCACGGAAGGTGTATGGTTGCTATCTAGCGCCCGACTTATCCTACAGCACTAATCACACGTTACAGCGTCCAGTTGCTGTGACCGCCAGTACGGCGCCGTGCACTTCCTCTGTGCTTTCCTTACCCAAGCCTGGGTGGCTAGTGGCGTTCGTCAGTGCGGCACAGCATGCACTCTTGTGCCCTAATATTGTTATTCTGCTTCCTTACACACCCAGTTGCGGTGTTGTGCCAGCAGGGGTCTAATCGGACTTCAATCCTAGTTGGGGTTGAGTTCGCTAACTACTTGCTCGCCTTCTATGTGCGGTACCGCGATCCTGTGACGCAACAGGATCGCTTCCTTCACGCTGGGTGAAGTTTAACCCACGTGTGTATACTTATGAGTACCGCCATATAGTCCGTCATTACTTAGCAGCAGGTTCCATCTCTGCACGGTGGACCCCGGGCTGCGAACACACCATACACTATCTGTCTTATATTTGGTGCGTTCCGCTAGCCCTAACATTGAGCTTCTTCGCCCAAAGGTTTAAGAAAATGGAAAAAATTCTTTAATAGTGGGGCGCCGTCTCGGTCGGTAACAGACGCCCCTGTTAGTGTCTGCCAAACTGCCGCGTGTATTATCGGCAGTATTGGCAAAAAAATGGAATACAGCCAGCAAGGTGTTAGGTGTCGAGTTCCCGCCTATGCACAGGGGGAATCTCGAGCCATCTCGACTGTGGTCTACCATCTGGCTCAGGCTGATACTGTGCGACTGGTTCTGCCTTTGTAGCCAGCACTGATCAGCAGCGAGCAGGTCTTTCTGGGACTAAGTCCTGCTTTTCCCATACTGTGCATGCCCACGGGATGACCTCCCATTGGAGGTCGGTGGTCACATGCTCAGGTCCTGTTGCGGCTCGTATTGGACCATCTGGAAGGTCTTGTAGCACTGCTGCTATAAAAGGTTTGCATGGCCACTCGGCCATGCGCTAGTGTATACTTGAAAACGTGTGTGTGTTAATGTGTGAAAGTCGCTCATTAATCATCCCCTCCCTTGGGTATGACTGCTCGTGTAAGACGGATTATTGCTATCTAGCGCCCGACAGAGCCATCAGCACTTAACACATGATACAGCATCTATTGCTGTGACCACCAGTGCGGCGCCGTGGGCTATTAGAGCGCTTTCCTGACCCAAGTCTGGGTGGTTAGTGGCGTCCGCCAGAGCGGCATTGCATGTACTTTTGTGCATAAAAATTATTATTATTAAGTTATA
This sequence comes from Ranitomeya imitator, assembly GCF_032444005.1. Classification (NCBI taxonomy): domain Eukaryota; kingdom Metazoa; phylum Chordata; class Amphibia; order Anura; family Dendrobatidae; genus Ranitomeya; species Ranitomeya imitator. The sequence continues at coordinate 466,184,247 of NC_091285.1, forward strand.
CTCTGACACCCACTAGCGGTGTCGAGCGCAAGTGGTCAAGATGAACTCTAAGGCCGGAGTCACACTACAGTGAGATACGGCCGAGTCTCACAGGTTAAAAACAAGCTCTGGCACCGGCACTACGGAGTGGAACGTGCGGCTCCAGAGTGCCGGCGCCAGAGCTTGTTTTTAACCTGCGAGACTCGGCTGTATCTCACTGTGTGTGACTCCGGCCTAATCCTGAGTCTTGGGATTGAGTTCTGTGACTACTCGCTTGCGCTCTTTGTGTGGTACCGCGACCCTGTTACGCAACAGGGTTCACTTCTTTCATACAGGGAAAAGCTAACCCGTGTGTGTATCCTCATTGTACTGCCAAATAGTCCGTCATTACTCAGCAGCAGGTTCCATCTCTGCACGGTGGACTGTTGTGAATTCTGCTTTTGGGCTCCCTCCGGTGGGTGTAGGTGGTAATGCTGTTGTCCCGGGGCTGCAGTCCTGGACAGGTGTATCTGCTAATTGCAAGTTTGATTGGGGTATTTAGGTTTGCAGGACTCTTTAGTCCTTGCCAGTTGTCAATGTTTCTTGGGAAGTGTTGGATCTTTGTCTGGCTTCTCCTGCTTAGCTGCCAATTCAGCAAAGATAAGTGTCTGTTTCTTTTTCCATGGCACACAAGCTGTGTGCTTGTTTTTTTGATTGTATTCCTGCTCTGAGTGTATTAGTCTCTGGAGTTGCAGATATACGTTCCACGTCTTTAGTTAGATGGAGGAATTTTTTGTATAATCTGCTGTGGATATTTTTGGAAGGGTTTTAATACTGACCGCACATAACTCTGTCCTATCCTTTCCTATTTTAGCTAGAGTGGCCTCTTGTGCTAAATCCTGTTTTTCTGCCTGTGTGTGTCTTTCCTCTCCTACTCACAGCCAATATTTGTGGGGGGCTGCCTATCCTTTGGGGTTCTGCTCTGAGGCAAGATAGTATTCCTATTTCCATCTATAGGGGTATTTAGTCCTCCGGCTGTGACGAGGTGTCTAGGTTGTTAGGTACATCCCACGGCTACTTCTAGTTGCGGTGTTAAGATCAGGATTTGCGGTCAGTATAGTTACCACTTACTCCAGTGAAAGTTTTCATGCTGCTCCAAGGTCACCGGATCATAACAGTGGACCCCGGGCTGCGAACGCACCTTATACCATCTCTCTAATTATTTGGTGCATTCCGCTAACCCTAACATTAGGTGCAGAGTGCTGCAGGACCTTGCGTGACGTCACGATCACGTGATACCTCACATGACTGGCTATAAAGCGCCCGAAGGACCACAATCCAACGCGTTTCGGAATACGCTGATTCCTTCGTCAGGGATTGTCCAGTGGGAGTTATGGGCACTTATATATCATACTGTGAGTTGATAATCCTGCATTATGTATTAAAGGTGAATAGTTCAATTTCACTGTTTAGACAATTGGGTATCAAAAGTGTTCATTTAAAAAATCCACCTATTTTCTTCACAAGACATTTGGTGGATAAAATTACCTTTTCTCCAACTTTTTTTTAATAATTTTGATTCCAGTGACTTTAATGTCCTTAAGTGAACCCCCATGATGCCTTAAAAAGTGTTGGGATAGAGGATGACCCGTAAATATTTTACTAATGTTACGCAGATGTTCCCCAATCCTTACGCTCATTCGGCGTATGGTTCGCCCTATATATAATTTCTCATAAGGGCATGTTATGCCATAAATTACTCCCTGGGCGGCACAAGTGATAAAGTCTTTGATATTAACTTCTGTCGACTGATTGACAATAGTACATTGTTTTTAGTGCCTAATTTTTTGCATGGTAAGCACTTTCTACATGGGAAGAAACCAGAGGGAGGGTGTTGCAAATAAGAAACTCTTAAACTAGGAGGTTTAGAAATCATAGGGGCTACCATATTCCCCAAATTATTTGCCTTCCTATAGATGAATCTAGGACGTACCGGTAGTAATCCCCCAATGACTTTGTCTTCTTTCAGAATACTCCAGTGCTTGCATACAATTTTTTTAAAATTTTGCTGTTGGCGTTATATTGGGTTATGATAGGAACTTCATAATTTATCAAATGATTACTGTTTTTTCCTTATACTGCAGTAAGGTCTCTCGAGGCAATTTATCCACTAGCGCTCTTGTTTGTGTAAAGGTACCGTCACATTTAGCGACGCTGCAGCGATCTAGACAACGATCCCGATCGCTGCAGCGTCGCTGTGTGGTTGCTGGAGAGCTGTCACACAGACAGCTCTCCAGCGGCCAACTATGCGAAGTCCCCTGGTAACCAGGGTAAACATCGGGTTACTAAGCGCAGGGCCGCGCTTAGTAACCCGATGTTTACCCTGGTTACCAGCATAAACATAAAAAAAAAAAAACACTACATACTTACATTCCGGTGTCTGTCCCCCGGCGCTGTGCTTCTCTGCACTGACTGTGAGTGCCAGCCGGAAAGCACGCTGGTAACCAGGGTAAACATCAGGTTACTAAGTGCAGCCCTGCGCTTAGTAACCCTATGTTTACCCTGGTTACCAGTGAAGACATCGCTGAATCGGCGTCACACACGCCGATTCAGCGATGTGTGCGGGAGATCCAGCGACGAAACAAAGTTCTGGCCTTTCTGCTCCGACCAACGATGGCACAGCAGGATCCTGATCGCTGCTGCCTGTCAAACTCAACGATATCGCTAGCCAGGACGCTGCAACGTCACGGATCGCTAGTGATATCGTTCAGTGTGACAGTACCTTAAGTAGCTTCTTATCATACCCTTTGTGATGGAATCGTTCAATTAGAGTATCACCTTCTAAATCACAGTCCTTTGATCTTGAACAGTTTCTGTGAGCTCTTATAAGTTTGCTTTTGGGGACATTTATAAGCCAATTTGGAAGATGGCAACTGTCCAGAGAGCTGTAATTGTTGGAATCTGTGGGTTTGTGCTACGTCTGAGTTTTAATTGTTTTTTCATCAATAAAAATCTTTAAATCTAAAAAATTTATTTCTTTGGTACTGGTGGTAGCTGTGAAGTTTAAAAAATAATGATTTTTATTTAGTTCATTAATAAAATCCAACAATAAAATAGGACCACCAGACCAAATAAAAACAATGTCATCAATAAAACGACACCATAGGACCAGGTTCGCCCGCAGTGTACCATTAATGTAGATTATTTTTTCCTCCCACTTTCCCACATATAAATTAGCATAAATGGGGGTGAATTTGGTACTCATGGCGGTCCCCCACTGCTGGGAGTAGTATTGCATCCCGATACGGAAATAGTTGTGGGTTAGTATAAAATACAATCAAACACAAAGGCAATCTGGTCATTTGGTGTAGTACCATTCTTAGACATAAAATAATTGACTGCTTCACAGCCTTTTTTATGTTGAATAATAGTGTATAGGGAAGTGATGCCAAGAGTTCCCATAATGTTATGGTCCTCCCATTGGATGGTTTGTAAAATTTGTAAGATATGGGAGCTGTCTGAGATGGGAGTTTAGGACATGGCTTTTGTAAATGACAATCTACAAACTTGGATAGGTTGGCTGTGAGGCCTCCTATTGCTGAAATTATTTGTCTCCCGCGTGGGTAGAGTGAATCCTTATGAACCTTAGGTAGGTAATAAGAGTATGGAGCTCTAGGATGGATGGTGTTAATAAAATCGAACTCATGTTTATTTAAATAACCTTTTTGAAGTCCCCTTTTATTAGATGTTGCATCTCTTTAAGATAGCTATCTCCAGGGTCCCCCGTTAGTACTTCATATGTATGTCTGTCTCCCAATAAACGTAAAGACTCTTTGTCATAATCAACAGTATTTAAAATAATGAAACCCCCTCCTTTATCGGATGGTCTGAAAAGTAATTGCTCTGTTATCTTGAAATTGTCGGATCGCCTTACGCTCATCATTAGACAGGTTATATTTGAATTTAGCACATCTTTTGTGGTGCCCCACTATTAAGGAATTTATTCTGTTTTCTTGTACCTTTTGGTGAAGAAGCCACACTTTGTTACGCCCGGTCCGGTCCCTGTACCTTTGCGAGGTCCCCATCGGGACTCACATTCTGTGCAGGCTCCATGCTGTCAGGATACAGCCTCTGCTTTCCCTTCCTCCTCTGCTTCCTGGCACACGGCCAGCAGGTTCTCGTTCAGAGTGCTTAGATCACGCGCTCACTCCTGGTCTCTTAAAGAGACAGCACACATTTTTCAAAAAGGATTTCTGGTCAATGGCATGTTGATGGTTACTATTTCTAGTTCCGCCACCATAGGGAGGGCATCAGAGCAACTAGTATTCACTGTTGCTTCTTCCGGTTCCTGCCAGCATATGCTTCTGTTTCTGAAGTTCTCTGCCTGTGCTCTGTTTATACTGTCTGTCTCCCCAGCTACCAGTTACCCGGCTATTCTGGACGATGTCCGCTCTGTCTATGCCAGTTCCATCTCGTCCCGCCAATCTGCCATCCTCATCTCTGGACAACGCCAGTGCCGCCGGTACCAGCTCCTACCCATGCACCCGGTATCATCTGGTTAGCTCCACGTCTTCTGCTAGCCTTGCTTGTCCATTTGTCCCCCTGGAACAGCTGCCACGAGTCTGGGGTCTAACTGAAGGTAGCACCAGTGTCCCCCAGGCATTCCATTCTGACCCTGTTCGGGGGGACTTACCACGGGTGTCTGGGGCTCATGTAGTCACACCCCCTTCGGAGCCCCCCGGTCTGTGGTCCCGAGGTTCCACGTAAAATCATAATAAAAACAAATGTGAACTTCAACTTATGTGCCTCCATTTCCATTCGTTTTACACTTCTCTAAATATTGAACTGTGCACAAGCATCAGCATCTGCACATCATAAGGACCTTTTCCGTTTGGGACCATTATACCTATGTGGTTATCTCCTCATGCACAGGTAATCTAACACTTATTTTATAGCTGTGCATAAAATTTTTCTTTTTCCAGGTCCCATATACTCCTACACCTGTTTGGGACCGGTTTTTGACAATCTTCATGCTTTGCATTCTCTGATCTTTTAGTGCAAATATAAAACTTTTTTACATATTGATTTAAACTGGACAAAAAGGGTGCTATTGTCCTATTATTTGCTGCAAAGATCCGAGATTAAGTGCAGCGCCCTTGGTTGTTTGTATATTTTGTAAAGATGAGAAAGGTACTGCCAGAAATACAAAAACGATTGGTATTGAAATGAAAACAGCCTAATCCTTCTCGTTCTCAACATTATCTGACATGGGAGAGTCTGGAGGCCCAGCTACACTTCAGAAGGTCGCAGTCCAGGCAAAATTCTTCTGCTTAATGGCCTTCACCTAATATTAATGGGACCTTTTGTAAATGTTACCCTAGATACCATTTATTCATGTCAGGGCCAGACTGGCCATCTGGCAATTCTGGCAAATGCCAATAGGGACTGTCTGTTCGTGGGCCGCCTTGACTGCTACATTGTTAACAGAATCGGTGATCTCAAGACACCCATACTGTTAAGAGTTATGACAGAGCACAAATTTGCTGATGCAGTCACTTACCCGAGGAGGCCATGGGTATCATTAGAAATATTGATCTTGTAGCAAATCTTGCTTTCCTCCATCCAGGGTAATATTAGTAATATATCCCATCTGGTGCTTGGGGACGGGGACACCGTGGGCCTGTGTGATTTCAAATGCTAGGGCTGAATTTCGGCTCCAGTCTATACCTAGTTCATATTGTATTAGGTGATAGGAATGTATGTCCATATCTGATGTTGATCGATAATAGTACAAACACTGCAGTTGAAATGCCCCGTACACATAATATTAAGTTTTGCCAAACCTGCCTATTTCTGTGGGACCATGTGGCCATCTAATGTGTGTGGGGGCCTTCTGAGTTTTCTCTTTAGCACACATCAACGAAAGACTTCAATGAACACAGTACTATTACAACAAGTAGCCATTACAAATTTCAGGTCACGTTGGAGTACTGATACCTGTCTCAGGGATACATGGTTTGTATTTTTGCAAATTGCCTCTTCAGAGAAAAAGAGGAATAGAACTCTATAGCACCACCTGTTTGAAGCAGCGATCCTACAAGTCACTATCGATCCCTTAACAAGTCTTGAAATATGATTTAGGATTGTATTTGTAATTTTAGAGTTTTAGCAAACACTTGTTCGATTTGTTTCCAATCTCTGTTGTGCTAGGAGTATGGATTCAGTTTGGCTGATGGCCATTATGAGATTTCATTGAGTCATATTGATCATTTTTATTACAAAGGTTCTGTCAGTGGTAAAAGATCTAGAAGGAGATGTGCACTAAATGCACAATGCATCATAACCTTTGATTGGATTAAATCCTGTCTATGCCAATTTCACTAACTAATGATTATTTTTAGGCTTGTGTCTGGCATTTAAAATTGTCATTCCATCAGCTAAATATATTGCTTGTCATGTGTCAAGGTTTAGTAGTCTATTTAAGCCAGTCAGAAGTCAGAATTAATTTTCTTAGTTCAGTATAAAAAATGAATAACTAAAACTTAATCGCTATTGCCAACACATGTTTTACTTTAATATTGTTTTGATGCATAGATGTGTTTATCATTTACCCCTTTGTGCATACGGCTCAGCATGTGCACACTGTATGTAAAAACTGCAGTCTAAAAAACCCCCATGACATAATCGCGGGGAATGGGGGAAGCCAAAAGTCAGCTGAAGGCAGCAATTGCCATTCTCAACTATAGGCTGGGGTCACACTTACCGCATGGAAAATCGGGCCGAGTCTCCCTGCTGAGAGTCGCACAAGTGTTCTCCATATGGTCATCTGTGTGTAATGCGTTTGCAATGCGATGATGTGATTTTCTCGCACCTATGCATCCATATGACATCCGTATGATACGTGTATGGCTTTACATTTCTCACTGCTTTTCCCCATTGAATTTTATGGCTCAATGGGCTGAAATGAGGAAAATGTGTGCATATTTCTTGCAAGCTACACTGATGGTCGATGTGGTGTCCGATTTTTTCTCGCACCCATAGACTTGCATTGGCAAGACTCGGGCGATATACGTATACAATCGCAGCATGCTGTGATTTCACTCACACGCTGAATATGCCTGAGAAAAAAACGGTGATGGGAGCTGCCCCATAGATTAACAGTGATCCGAGTGCTATGTGATGTTTTCTCGCATAGCACTCGTCCTTATTCTACGCTAGTGTGACCTCGGCCATAGGCTGAGCCTCTAAAGGAGACTGGGGTTTATACCATATAGAGCCCAATACTGTGTTATTGCAATATAAATTATAAGCTATCAAGGGATCACAGATTAAAATCTTCTATTTGGACTAACAAAAAAAATTTATAAAAAATAAAAAAATATATTTTAGAAAATTTTTTAAAAATCTTAAATTTAAAAAACAACCCTTTTTTCCACTTTCTTAATAAAGAAGTTGAAAGGTAAAATTAAACATAATTTCCACATCCATAAATATCTGGTTTATCTAAATTTTAATTTATAATGTCAATAACAAAAGACATTACAAAACTAAAGATTCACGTTTTACAACCACCGTAATTCGCCCCCAAAAGTGCAACAAAATGTGATCAATACCTCATATGTATTCTAATATTGTACACATGAAAACTACAGCTTGGCGCAAAAAAACCCCTCAAGCAGCTCTATTGACAAAAAAATTGCTGCACAAATCTTTTTTTGTGTGCAAATTTCAGGATTTTTTTTCACTACTGAAAAAAAAAATGATGTGGCCAATTAGCAGATACCGATTGACTGCAGGGCTCGCATGACATAATGTCAGGCAAGCCCGGAAGACCTGGCGCCAACATCGCTTGAACAGCGCAAGCATCAGAGGTGAGAACAGGCTATTATTATTTTACATGGGGAACTATATTTATTGAGACAGGGTTGTCTGAGTAGTTGACAGCCCCCTTTAACTGGTTTTCAGACTGAGAAGAAAACTCTGCAGTCATGTTGCATTGAGTTAAGCAAAAGAGAATCTAGTCGGCATGTGAATGCAACCATCCGTATCCAGTTCAAATTACTAATACTGACCTACAAAGCCATCCATAACCTGTTTCCTCCATATCTCTGAACTAATCTCCCGATATCTTCCCTTATGCAATCTCCGGACCTCCCAAGACTTCTTTCTCTCCCCCACACTTATTCGCTCCTCACCCAACCACCTCCAAGACTTCTCCCGAAAATCCCCCATCCTCTGGTATTCCTTGCCCCAACACGTCCTACTATCAACCACATTCGGATCCTTCAGATGGAACCTGAAAACCCACCTCTTCAGGAAAGCTTACAGCCTGCACTGACCCCGCTGCCTCCTCATCACTACCGGAGCTACCGCCTCGCCAACACCGGAGCTCCTGCAACCCTCAACCTATTGTCTCTTTCCCTACCATCCCGTAGAATGTAAGTCGCAAGAGCAGGGTCTTCTCCCCTCTGTATCAGTCTGTCATTGTTAGTTTGCTTACTGTAAGTGATATCTGTAATTTGTATGTAACCCCTTCTCATGTACAGCACCATGGAATCAATGGTGCTATATAAATAATTAAATAATAATAATAGTAATAGTTTAGGCCACGTGATCGCTCACTTGCATGGGATATACAGGGGAATTGTGACAGTGTGCACATCGCTAAGTGTCACAAATAATTATGCTCATGTTAAAAAAATAAAAACAGCTTCACTGTTTATTCATTAAATATGTCACTAAATACTAGACAAGATCGATCCTTTTAAAATTGAATTTGAAACGTTTGGCGAATTTCCCACAATCGTGAATTGCAGCTAATATTCTGAGGTCTCCTAAAAATATATCCCACCCCTTTCAGTTTCTTTACCACAAGCACAGATTTCGGATGAGACTCCCAATCATCCGAAAAGACCAAAATATAATCCAAATATACAATCATGAATCTATACAGGTACTCTCGGAAGATGTCATGCATAAAGGACTGAAACACAGATGGAGCATTAGAAAGCCCGAATGGCATAACCAGGTACTCAAAATGGCCCTCGGGCGTATTAAATGCTGTTTTCCATTCATCGCCCTGTTTAATTCGCACAAGATTATACGCCCCTCGAAGATCTATCTTGGTGAACCAACTAGCCCCCTTAATCGGAGCAAACAAATCAGACAGCAGCGGCAAAGGGTACTGAAATTTGACTGTGATCTTATTAAGAAGGCGGTAATCAATACAAGGTCTCACAGAGCCATCCTTCTTGGCCACAAAAAAGAACCCTGCTCCCAACGGTGATGACGACGGGCGAATATGACCTTTCTCCAAGGATTCCTTTATATAACTCCGCATAGCGGCATGCTCTGGCACAGATAAATTAAACAGTCGGCCCTTAGGAAACTTACTACCAGGAATCAAATTAATAGCACAATCACAATCCCTATGAGGAGGTAAGGCACCGGATTTGGGCTCTACAAATACATCCCGGTAATCTGACAAAAACTCAGGGACTTCAGAAGGAGTAGAAGGCGAAATTGACAGCAATGGAACATCACCATGTACCCCCTGACAACCCCAGCCGGACACAGACATAGATTTCCAATCCAATACTGGATTATGGACCTGTAGCCATGGCAACCCCAAAACGACCACATCATGCAGATTATGCAACACCAAAAAGCGAATATCCTCCTGATGTGCAGGAGCCATACACATGGTCAATTGAGTCCAGTACTGAGGCTTATTCTTGGCCAAAGGCGTAGCACCAATTCCTCTCAATGGAATAGAATACTGCAAGGGCTCCAAGAAAAAACCACAGCGCCTGGCAAACTCCAAGTCCATCAAATTCAGGGCAGCGCCTGAATCCACAAATGCCATAACAGAATAGGACGACAGAGAGCAAATCAGAGTAACGGACAAAATAAATTTTGACTGTACCATACCAATGGTGGCAGACCTAGCGAACCGCTTAGTGCGCTTAGGACAATCAGAGATAGCATGAGTGGAATCACCACAGTAAAAACACAGCCCATTTCGACGTCTGTGTTCTTGCCGTTCAGCTCTGGTCAAAGTCCAATCACATTGCATAGGCTCAGGCCTATGCTCAGAGAATACCGCCAAATGGTGCACAGCTTTGCGCTCACGCAAGCGCTGATCGATCTGAATGGCCAAGGACATAGACTCATTCAGACCAGCAGGCGTGGGAAATCCCACCATGACATCCTTAAGGGCTTCAGAAAGACCCTTTCTGAAAATTGCCGCCAGGGCACACTCATTCCACTGAGTAAGCACAGACCACTTTCTAAACATCTGACAGTACACCTCCGCTTCATCCTGACCCTGACACAAAGCCAGCAAGATTTTCTCTGCCTGATCCACTGAATTTGGTTCATCATAAAGCAATCCAAGCGCCAGAAAAAACGCATCTACATCACGCAATGCAGGATCTCCTGGCGCAAGGGAAAATGCCCAGTCTTGAGGGTCACCACGCAACAAAGAAATAATGATTTTTACTTGTTGAACGGGGTCACCAGAGGAGCGGGGTTTCAAAGCTAGAAACAGTTTACAATTATTTTTGAAATTCAGGAATTTAGATCTATCCCCAGAAAACAAATCAGGAATTGGAATTCTAGGCTCTAACATCGGATTCTGAACCACAAAATCTTGAATGTTTTGTACCCTTGCAGTGAGATGATCCACACAAGAGGACAGACCTTGAATGTCCATATCTACTCCTGTGTCCTGAACCACCCAGAGGTTAAGGGGAAAAGAAAGACAAAAAACACTACAGAGAAAAAAAATGGTCTCAGAACTTCTCTTATCCCTCTATTGAGATGCATTAATACTTTGGGCCAGCTGTACTGTTATGGACCTGGTGGTTAGGAGCACCCGGAACGACCTGATGGTTAAACTCACAGAGGACAAGCTCTGGGAAGTGGGAGCTCTGCTGACCGCAACCCCTAATCCTATCACACAACTAGAAATAGCCGTGGAGCGTACCTAACACGACCTAGACGCCTCTTCACAGCCTAAGAGCTAACTAGCCCTAAAGATAGAAAATAAAGCCTACCTTGCCTCAGAGAAATTCCCCAAAGGAAAAGGCAGCCCCCCACATATATTGACTGTGAGTTGAGATGAAAGTCACAAACACAGAAATGAAACAGGTTTCAGCAAAGGGAGGCCAGACTTACTAAACAGACTGAGGATAGGAAAGGTATCTTTGCGGTCAGCACAAAAAACTACAAAAGACCACGCAGAGTGTGCAAAAAGACCTCCGCACCGACTCACGGTGCGGAGGTGTCACTCTGCATCCCAGAGCTTCCAGCTAGCAAGACAAAATCATGATAGCCAACTGGACAAGGAAACAATGAACAAATAATAACTAGCAGGGACTTAGCTTCTGCTGGAGTAGACAGGTCACCAGAAAGATCCAAGAGCGAACTGAACCAGTACAAGAACATTGACAGCTGGCATGGAGTAACGATCTGAGTGGAGTTAAATAGAACAGCCAGCCAAAGAATAAACTACGTCACCTGTGGAAGGAACCTCAGAAGCAGCAGCTCCACGCACAGCCACCAGAGGGAGTCCATGGACAGAACTCGCCGAAGTACCATTCATGACCACAGGAGGGAGTTCGAAAACAGAATTCACAACAGGGGGGTGACTAAAAGCCGCAAAAAAAGAAGGATAGGGACTCGAACATGTCACTCTAGCACCCACAGTATTCGGTGCATACCCGAGCACCCGATGCAAACTGAAGTAGGGAGCACTTGCGCTCAACACTATTGATGACATATTCAATATAACGACCTAATGTTATCAAATTCTGTGGTACCTGTGGGTTCAAAATGATCACAATACACCCTGAATACAATCCTTGAGGGGTGTGACATCCAAAATGTGATCACTTGTGAAGGGCTTCCACTGTTTAGGCACATTAGGAGCTCTCCAAATGCAACATGGCATCAGCTAATGATTCCAGCAAATTTTACATTCAAAAAGTCAAATGATGCTGTCAGTTTTCTCTGGCTTGTAGGTAGGGAACTCCACGTCTTTTTTTATATTTATTTATAGCACAGGTGGTGGCAAATGAATATTCTTATCAGCCGCTGCCTGCTCTCGCTGTTAACAGTTGAATACAACTCTCGACATTGCCCCTGCTAGCACTGATCGCAGCACAAGCAGAGGACAGTGATGTGAGATGGCTCCTTCAGCACCCTGCGCCAGGGAACAGCGCAAATAGTACTGATGATTTTTAGGCGCCGATATGTGTCACACTGATGACACAGGGATGTTATCCGTGTGTCATCAGTGTGCATGTGTGCGAAACGTTTTGTGGCCCGTGCTGCTACCGGAAACACTGATGTTTGAAAGAGCTCTTAGTTAACTCGGTCAATTACAAAACTTTGGCCGACTTTTGCCAAATTTTAGGAAAAACCTTGGTAATCAAAACACGAATCTGAATGTGCAACGTTGGTGCCGAATTTGAGATTGGTGACCGTTTTCCTAACAAGTTTACTCATCTCTCATAGTGAGAATAATAACCAAACACAAAATATACAAAAATACATTTTTGTCATAAAATAGTATCAGTGACCAATATATTGACCCTTCTTTTCAATAACAGTCATAAGCCGTCCATCCATGGAGTCTCTCAGATTCTTTATCTGCTGATGATCAACTTTTTGGACAGCTTCAACCATGGCCGGCTCCAGGTTTTCGTGGGCCCCGGGCGAAAGAGTCTCAATGGGCCCCTTTAACACATACCACAATTCATAATGCACAGTTACAGCAGAGAAATATAGATATAGTACATTGCCAAAGATTTCACTTCTTACATTACATTAATGATATCTATTGTAAATTCTTCAATAAGTCAGAAACCGGAAAGTATAGCCCTCCATACAGTATTATGGGCATCACATAATGCTCCATTCAGAATAATGTGCTCCATATATTGCTCCATACAGTATTATGGGCACCACATAATGCGCCATACATAATAATGAGCCCCACATATTGCTCTATACAGAATAATGGACCCCATGCAATACTCCATACAGTATAATGAGGCACATATAATGCTCCATACAGTACAATGAGCCACATATAATGCTCCGTACAGTATTATTGGCACCATATATTGTTCCATTGAGAATAATAGGCCCATATGATGCTCCATACAGAATAATGATCCCCATATATTTATCCATACAGAATAATAGACCTCATATAGTGCTCCATACAGTATAATGAGCCACATATATTGCTCCATACAGAATATAATAGGCCCCATATATTGCTCCATACAGTATATGATGGGCTCCATATAATGCTCCATACAGTATAGGATGGGCCCCATAGAGTATAATGAGCCCCATATATTGCTCCATACAGTATGAGCCCCCAAAAATGATACATATAGTATAATAAGCCTCACATAATGTTCCGTGCAGTATATGATGGGCCCTATATAATGCTTCATATAGAATAGTTTCCATATAATGCTCCATATATAATGGGCCCCATATATAATGCTCCAGTGTATGATGTGCCCATATCATGCTCCATATATAATTGGCCCCATATATGATGCTCCAGAGTATGATGGGCTCATATATGATGCTCCAGTGTATAATGGGCTCCATATATGATGCTCCAATGTATAGTGAGCCCCATATATGATGCTCCAGTGTATGATAGTCCCCGTATGTAATGCTCCAAACATAAAAAAATTAAATACTCAACTCTCATCGCTGGCTGCTGCTCTGCTCTGGACTCCTCAGCATCGTCGTCTTCCAGCTCTCTGAACTGTGACTGTTCAGGCAGAGGGCGCACAGACGTGATGTCTTCGCGCCCTCTGACCTGAAAGTCACAGTCATCAAACGTCGCAGTGGATCTTGGAGAGGTAAGTATCACAAGTGCCGGGACCCTGATCAAGCGGAGGGGCCCACTTGCGGGTGTCGGTACTAGCACCGGGCCCCCATAGTGCACCGGTGTTCCCGACGGCGATTGGGCCCCCCACCTGCTCTGGGCCCTGGCACTTGCCCGGGTATGCCGGGTGCTGACGCCGCCCCTGGCTTCAACCACGGCCTTTCAGACACTGTTCAGAGAGATGTACTGTTTTTCTTCAATGTAAATCTCCCATTTAAAAGGGGCCCACAAGATCTCAATAGGGTTTAGGTCAGTTGAGGAAGGGACCATGTCACTATTCTTTCATCTTTAAAGGCGCACTGTCACTAAGTTATTTATTTATTTATTTATTAAATATGTTTATATTTGTATGGTATGTAGTGTGAATGTATTCATACGGTCACCTAATTCTGCTCTCCGGTGTCCAGTTCCAATCTTCACTGCTCCTAAGTGACATCACCGCTCTTCAGATTCTCCACGTCACGCTGCGATCTATGTCACCCACAAGTGACTTTTACAATGTAATCTATGGAGAATCATAGCAAGGCTCCACAGGCTTTCATTGTAAAAAAGACTTCCAGCTTACGCATAAATGATAGAGTGAGCTGGCTTGTCAGAATTATGGTGATGTGACTCAGAATATTAGGAGAACAGCGCTGGACACTGGAGAAAGCAGAGTGTGTTAATACATTCATTCTACATTATGTACAAATATACACACATTTAAGGAATAAAAAATGTTATGGGAGTGGTTCTTCAAGGTCTTTACTGGCTAACCAAGCAGTTGAGTACTTCGATGCAGGTGATGGAGCACTATTCTGCATAAAAATCATGGTTTCTGGAAAGATGTAGATTTTTTCCATACCACTGCTTCAGAAAGTGTCTTCTAAAAATTGAGTTTATTTTGATTCCATTTTCAACTAATAAAAGTAGACTGGTTCATCTTTAATAATACCAGCCTATAGCAGTGCCTCCACCTCCACCTTGCAGGTGTCTAAAATGAAGTGGTTTTCTGTGACCGTTACACTGGCCCATCCATGTGGTCCTTCAAGAGTCACTCTCATCTCATTGATTCATACAACCTTTCAAAAATCTGTCTTCAAATATTTCCAGATATTTCTTAGCCGAGTCTTGACATTACAACTTTTGTATTTTGTACAGTGGTCGCCAAGTTTCAACCTTCCTTACTTTGTCCTTGTCTCTGAGCAACACCTTGTATTTTTGGGTAATTCAGGGAGGTTACAGTTCTGGAATATGACAGCACTGGAGGATAATAGGGTCCTGGTCGCTTCACGTTTGATTCCTCTCAAATCCTTGGCAGTTAATATGCGTCTTTTTTCGCATCATATTTTCTGTGACCTTGGTGATAATTGACCGCCGGCGGGATAGTACGTCATATGCGATCAACTGCGCTCACGGGGGGAGCGCGGCCGATCGCAGCCAGGTGTCAGCTGATTATCACAGCTGACATCCAGCACTATGTGCCAGGAGCAGTCACGGACTGCTCCCGACACATTAACCTCCGGAACACTGCAATCAAACATGATCGTAGCATTCTGGCGGCATAGGGAAGCATCGCGCAGGGAGGGGGTTCCCTGCATGCTTCCCTTAGACTCTCGGAACAACTCGATGTGATTGCGTTGTTCCGAGGGTCTCCTCCGTCCTCCTCCCTGCAGGCCTCAGATCCAAAATGGCCACGGGGGTAGTTCCTTGTCCTGCAGGGAGGTGGCTTTCAAGCGCCTGCTGACAGCAGGTACAGGCAAGCCTCTTGCAATGCCTGTCAGATCTTTGATCTGACACAGTGCTTTGCAAAGTGTCAGATCAGCGATCTGACGCTATCAGTGATGTCCCACCCTGGGACAAAGTAAAAAAGTAAAAAAAAAAAATAATATTAACATGTGTAAAAAATAAAACATCCTAAATAAAGAAAAAAAAATTATGTATTTTTTTCTTTATGTATATATAAAAAACAATAAAAGTACACATATTTAGTATCACCGCATCCGTAACGACCCGACCTATAAAACTGTCCCACTAGTTAACCCCTTCAGTGAACACCGTAAAAAAAAAATGAGGCAAAAAACAATGCTTTATCATCATACCGCCGAACACAAAGTGGAATAACACGCGATCAAAAAGACCGACATAAATAATCATGGTACCGTTGAAAACGACATCTTGTCCCGCAAAAAACGAGCCACAATACAGCATCATCAGCGAAAAAATAAAAAAGTTATAGCCCTCAGAATAAAGCGATGCAAAAATAATTATTTTTTCTATAAAATAGTTTTTATTGTATAAAAGCGACAAAAAATTAAAAAAAGGTATATAATGAGGTATCGCTGTAATCGTACTGACACGAAGAATAAAACTGCTTTATCAATTTTAGCAAACATGAAACGGTATAAACGCCCCCCCCCAAAAGAAATTCATGAATTGCTAGTTTTTGTTCATTCTGCCTAACAAAAATCAGAATAAAAAGCGATTAAAAACTGTCATGTGCCCGAAAATGGTACCAATAAAAACGTCAACTCGTCCCGCAAAAAACAAGACCTCACATTACTCTGTGGGCCAAAGTATGGAAAAATAGCTCTCAAAATGTGGTGATGTAAAAAATATTTTATGCAATAAAAAGCGTCTTTTAGTGTGTGACAGCTGCCAATCATAGAAATCTGCTAAAAAAACCCGCTAAAATAGAAAATCAAACCCCCCTTCATTACCCCCTTAGTTAGGGAAAAATAATAAAATGTATAAAATGTAAAAAATTTATTTATTTCCGTTTTCCTATTAGGGTTAGGGATAGGGTTGGGGCAAAAGTTAGGGTTAGAGCTACAGTTAGGGTTGGGGCTAAAGTTAGGGTTAGGGTTGGGGCTAAAGTTAGAGTTTGGATTACATTTACGGTTGGGAATAGGGTTAGGATTAGGCTTAGGGGTGTGGTTAGGGTTATGGTTGGGATTAGGGTTAGGGGTGTTTTGGAGTTAGGGGTGTGGTTAGGGTTGGGATTAGGGTTAGGGGTGTGCTGGGGTTAGGGGTGTAGTTGGGATTAGCTTTAGGGGCATGTTCGGGTTAGGGGTGTGGTTAGGTTTATGGTTAGGGTTGGGATTAGGGTTAGGGGTGTGTTTGGGTTAGGGTTTTAGTTAGAATTGGGGGGTATCCACTGTTTAGACACATCACGGGCTCTCCAAATGCAACATGGCATCCGATCTCAATTCCAGCCAATTCTGCGCTGAAAAAGTAAAGCAGTGCTCCTTCCCTTCCGATCTCTCCCGTGCACCCAAACAGGGGATTACCCCAACATATGGGGTATCATCATACTCAAGACAAATTGGACAACAACGTTTGGGGTCCAATTTCTCCTGTTGCCCTTGGGAAAATACAAAACCAGGGGCTAAAAAATAATTTTTGTGGAAAATTTTTTATTTTTATTTTCATGGTTCTGTGTTATAAGCTGTAGTGAAACACTTGGGAGTTCAAAGTTCTCACAACACATAAAAACCCGCTATAAAAACCCACTATAAATAGTAAATAAAACCCCCTTCATCACCGCCTTAGGGAAAAATAATAAAATAAAAAAATGTATTTCCATTTTCCCATTAGGGTTAGGGTTGGGGCTAGGGGCTAAAGTTAGGGTTGGGCTAAAGTTAGGGTTGGGGCTAAAGTTAGGGTTGGGGCTAAATTTAAGGTTGGGGCTAAAGTTAGGGTTAGGGTTGCCGCTAAAGTTATGGTTGGGTTTAAAGTTAGAGTTGGGGCTAAAGTTAGGGTTGGGGCTAGAGTTGGGGTTAGGGTTTGGATTACGTTTATGGTTGGGTTAGGTGTGTGTCAGGGTTAGGGGTGTGATTAGGGTTATGGTTAGGATTAGGGTTAGGGGTGTGTTGGGGATAGGGGGGTTGGGATTATGGTTAGGGGTGTGTTCGGGTTAGGGTTGTGGTTAGGGTTGGGATTAGGGTTAGGTGTGTGTGGGGGTTAGGGGTTTGTTGGGGTTACGGATGTGGTTAGGGTTGGGATTAGGGTTAGGGGTGTGCTGGGGTTAGGAGGTAGAAATGGGGGGTGTCCACTGTTTAGGCACATCAAGGGCTCTGCATGATGTCCAATCTCAATTCCATCGAATTCTGCATTGAAAAAGTAAAAGGGTGCTCCTTCCCTTCCAAGCTCTGCTGTGCGCCCCAACAGTGGTTTACCCCACATATGGGGTGTCAGTGTACTCAGGACAAATTGGAAAACAGCTTTTCCAGTCCAATTTCTCCTGTTACTCTTGGGAAAATAAACATTTGGGGGCTTAAAAATCATTGTGGGAAAAAATTATTTTTTATTTTCACGGCTCTGCATTATAAACTTTAGTGAAACACTTGGGGATTCAAAATTCTCACAACACATCTAGATAAGTTCATTGAGGGGTCAAGTTTCCAATATGGGGTCACTTGTGAGGAGTTCCACTGTTTAGGTACATCAGGGGCTCTGCAAATGCAACGTGATGCCCACAGACCATTCCATCAAAGTCTGCATTCCAAAACGCCACTTCTTCCCTTCCAAGCCCCGACGTGTGCTCAAACAGTAATTTTCTCCCTCATACAGTATGGTGTATCAGCCTACTCAGGACAAATTGTACAACAACTTTTGGGGTCCAATTTCTCCTGTTACCCTTGGGAAAATACAAAACTGGGGGCAAAAAAAATCATTTTTGTGAAAAAAAAATATTTTTTATTTTCACTGCTCTGCATTATAAACTTTAGTGAAACACTTGAGAGCTTCAAAGTTCTCACAACACATCTAGATAAGCTCATTTGGGGGTCTAGTTTCCAACATGGGGTCACTTGTGGGGGTTTCTACTGGTTAAGTACATCAGGGGCTCTGCAAACGCAATCTGACACCCTCAGACCATTCCATCAAAGTCTGCGTTCCAAAACTCCACTTCTTACCTTCCGAGCTATGCCATGCACCCAAACAGTAGCTTTCTCCCACATATGGGGTATCACCGTACTCAGGACAAATTTCACAACAACTTTTGGGGTCCAATTTTTCCAGATACCCTTGTGAAAATACATAATTGGGGGCTAAAAGATCACTTTTGTGGAAAAAAATGATTTTTTAATTTTCACGGCTCTAGATTATAAACTTTAGTGAAACAGTTAGAGGTTCAAAGTGCACACCACACATCTAGATAAGTTCCTTATGTTGTCTACTTTCTAAAATGGGGTCACTGATGGGGGGTTTCCACTGTTTAGGCACATCAGGGGCCCTCTCCAAACGTGACATGGAGTCTGATTTCAATTCCAGCCAATTCTGCGTTGAAAAAGTCAAACGGTGATCCTTCCCTTCCGAGCTCTGCCATGCGCTCAAACAGTGGTTTACCCCCACATATGGGGTATCTGCGTACTCAGGACAAATTGCAAAACAACATTTGGGGTCCAATTTCTCCTGTTACCCTTGCTAAAATAAAACAAATTGGATCTGAAATAATTTGTTTTGTGAAATTTTTTTTTTTTAAACATTCCAAAAATTTATGTGAAGCACCTGAAGGGTTAATAGACTTATTATATGTGGTTTTGAGCACCTTGAGGGGTGCAGTTTTTAGAGTGGTGTAACTTTTTGCTATTTTCTATCATGCAGACCCCTCAAAGTAACTTCAAATGTGATGTGGTCCCTCAAAAAAAATGGTGTTTTAAAAATGAGAAATCACTGGTCAACTTTTAACCCTTATAACTCCCTAACAAAAAAGAAATTTTGGTTCCAAAATCGTGCTGATGTAAAATAGACATCTGAGAAATGTTACTGTTAAGTATTTTGTGTATCATATCTCTGTGATTTAAGGGCATGAAAATTTAAGGCTGGAAAATTGCTAAATTTTCAAAATTTTCACCATATTTCCATTTTTTCCCCCGCAAATAAACGCAAGTAATATCAAATAAATTTTACCACTGTCATGAAATACAATATGTCATGAGAAAACAATGTCAGAATCACCGGGATCCGTTGAAGCGTTCCAGATTATAGCCTCATAAACGGACAGTGATCAGAATTGCAAAAATTGTCCCGGTCATTAACGTGCAAACCACCCTTGGGGGTAAAGGGGTTAAGAGTGCTGCATCCTTTTGTAAGACTTGTAACAATTTTTTTACTTTTTAGAATCAGTTAAATATCTTTTTTGGACCATTTTGCCCGAGGAAAACAAAGCACCTTAATAAAGGGTGTTGATATTCTTAGGCCACATCCTCTCTCATTACACAAATACACTTCACCTGACCTGCTTCATCCAATAAGCATTCACATTTATATAGCTTGGAGTTGGAAAATATGCATAAAAATTATATGGTCAGAATACTTGCCTAATTGTGCATACAGCATATTTGTCAATGTTTTAGCGCTTTCTCTTCCTACAACTATCACCTGGCTCTGAGCTCAGATGTGCTCTCACTATTCTAAATCACTCTAAAATTGTTGATGCATTTTCTGCCAAGGCTTTTATCTCATATGTTTTATCAAACATAACTGCAGAAAAGGCCATGCAAAACTTTATACATTGATCTGATGTGACTAAGGAAAAATTTACAAAATTAACATCAATCCGATCAGACTGTATGAAGCTCACTGACACTTCAAAATAAACCTCTTAGTGGGTCCCTAACCTTAACGGTGTAGCGCCATACGCCAACCACCACCATAGAAATACCAACAGGGGACCAACTCAGGTAACCTACAGCACCTATGCTTCAAAACAAAGTCCCCACAGCTCCAGGTGACACCACCCTACTCTTAGTCTTCTGTTAATTTATACATTTTCTACAATGTATTAAAAAAATCATCAGGAATTTGATTTCTTTTTGGTGATTTGCGCAAATCAAATTGAAAATTGTTAAAATTTGCTGGGTCCTGAGAATTTTATAAAATGTGACTAAAGTTTGATTTGCATTTAATCAACTCGATCATAGAGTTCTTGCATTGACATTATATTGTGTGACAGTACCACAGTTAATCAGTTGGAAATTACATCTTTAATTAGAAAACCTGTTACAGACCTAGTAAGATGAACCAAAAGGGAGTACCACTGGTTGTGTCTAATCCAGAGCTTTTTGACATGATAGAGATTCTCAGATAGTCAGTGAGAATATTACATAGGAGAGTTAAATAGCTGAGATTTCCCATAAGATTTTATATTCAGTCATTTGAAAACTCTGTTCATGTAGTCTTGACTGTAAGAGGACAGCATAGCCTGAGGCAGTAATTATAGAAATTATGCAGATCATGCTGTATTAATCATCTTTTTGTTCACTGTAACTTGAATAATAATTTTTTAGAAAAAAATGTTCTCTATCAATTTCGCCACCCTAAAATGGTTCTCTAATTATTATAGATGTACAGTACAGATAGAAATACTGTGTATGTGTTGCGTGTATTTTAATGACCTGTAAACAGATGTCTTCATTATTCTGTCAAATTGATATGTTAAATTAAAGGATATCTTAATATTTTACCACATTAAGAGAGCAGGATAAGTAAAGAAAATTCAGCTCATTTGCAATTGAAAGTAGGACCTGTTTTTATTTCAAATGCTCTGGAAAAGCCTCTTGTTCATTATCTTTGTTCTGTCATTCTAAATATATTTATTTCTACATGTCTTGCTGTTTAATTACTTATTGTTAACACATACTAAATAAGACAATCAAATGCATATGCAAATCAAGTATATGCATTGAGCTTAATTCAATTCCCATGTCATTTAGAATATTCCTGAAATAAAACATCTCACATGTTTCTAATGTCTTTGGAAGAGTCTTTGCCCCTTCTCACCCCCTATATATTAGAATTAGGCTATTGCTGTAACACAGGGATGAGGAACCTTTTTTCTACGAAAGGCCATTTGATAGTTATTCCATCTTTCCGGGGCCATATAATTCACCCACTCCATATACAAAGTACGTCCTGATGCTAGCACTGGTTATAAATGGCCTGGGGGCCTGAGGTTCCCCACCCTTGCTGTAACATCTGTGCCGATTCTTTTCCCCTTTGCCTCTCCTACTAGGCAGCTCCTTTGTTGCAGGTGATGCGTGACTGCTACAGTCCTGTTTTATTCCTGGGACTTTAGATGCTGCTTGATTAGGGAGCTGTGGGGTTAATTGCTTGGCTTTGTTTACCCCTTTCTGAGAGCCCTTGGCGGGGCTGTCTGCTTTTTAAGCTGCTGGGTTTCTGACTCCCACTGCTAGACAAGAAGTTTTGAATACTTGTCCTGTAGATCTAGCGCTTGTTCTTCTGTTGTCTTCCTGATCACTCTAATTTTCTGACCTCAGCTTGTATTATGACCATTCGCTTTGTAACATACACACTGCTCAACATGTGATGTGGAGTGCGCCTGCAAGCATTAATTTATCTTCCCTTACTCAATTCAGCTCTTAACCTATGTTTTAGGCTATAACAGAGGTTGAGAGAAGATCACACCCTAACACATTCAGCGCACTACTTAACGCTGCCACCACTCATCAAAAACATGGGGTGATGAGTTCCCAAAATATGTTACTGTCAAAAGGTCACACACTCTCTGGATGGCTATTGGATTCTTTCAGAGCATACAAGGTAAAACTTATTAAAGATTTTAAGCTTTAATATAAAAGTACACAGTGCTTATAATAGATATATAAAAAGGTAAAAAATAAAACACACAAAAAAGGGGAGAAATAACAGAAATAGCTAAACCTTGCCGTCTACAGTTATTGTCTGTTTTCCTGAGGGAAGGAGAAGTGAATTATGGATCGCATCAGCCCTTAGGCAGCCCCCACATGTGAACACTTCTCTTTGTGTAACCCAGCTTTGTATAGTCCTGATCATAGGCTCATCTTTCCAGGATGTCCCAAATTGGCTCATTCAAAGTTTGCTGTCTGTGACTGGAGACGATGAGCCAAGTTGTGGCATTTCAAATACCCTGTGCCATCCACTCTCCATTCCTCTCTATATACAGACAATAGGAAATATTCCTTATAGTTACAGCCATCTGCTAGCTATGTGAAGCTATCATTTTTGACACCTCTACATGCTCCCACGAGATTTCCTCCTGTGGTTCTAAGTCCTGCATTAGAGCAGTTAGGTGGTATATCCTTTGTGTGGAGGCAATATGTGGATGTAGCCTTAACCATTTGTTCTACTGATGTTGGTCTACTTTACAATTATATACTTCCTTCACACACTTGCCTTTTTGATATGGTCCCTGACGTGACCTCTTGACATTGACTGTACGTGATGACCCTTGTTGTCTTCAGCTTGCTCCACTGGTCAGAAGCTGACTCTGAGGCCTCAACCCATGGACCTTTGTAAAAGTCCAGATTCCTGTACTGTCTATGGAAGCTCTATTAACAGCTGCCAGGCTTCTGCGAACAATGCAACCAAGACAATCACATAAATATCAATATGACATCCAGCAAACTTACAATGACCAGCATATACAGCAGTGCAGCCACGAAGTCTAATGTACATTTTTTGTTTTATTTCTAAACACTCTTTTAGATAGCATGACAATACTTTTCTATATTATCACTGAACGTGGCCTCAACATAAAAGTGAATGACTAGTCTAATTAGTGTTATTTCTTCTACCTGTTTCCTTAATTCATACAGACAGATTACTTATTGGGGTTAATTGGGAGCTTTGTCAGACAGCCTCTGCTCAAAATGGTAAGATAGGTCTTGGTAACTTGTTTCCTGATTTTTAGCACCTCTCCTAAATTATTAGGAGTACATGTATTACATGCTACTCATAATAATAAGTTATAATTTAAATATTATCCAACAAAAATAAACCAAATTAAAAGATTCAGTAAGCTGCAGGTCACAGTGAACAAATGGAAAAACCAATAGGAAAATGTAAGTGCTATTAGTAGTAAAGGACAAGTATAATACAGTGCATAGTGCAATTCAGAAATATTTATTGAACTGAAAGCAGAAACATCGCTCATCCCACCTTACAGTATGATGCATTAATAATACTGTGTGCAATGCCAAACCAAAACTAAAAAAAATCACAATTAGAACATATAGAACTAGCTGTAGCAGAGGTGGGTGCCTCTAAAGGGAATGATACGTAGTAAGTGCAAAATCTTATGAGGAACCACTCAACGCAGCTCACACAAGACTAAAAGCATTAACCCTGCTGTTGTCTTCTGTCTGGGTAGACCGATTTTGAACTTTGGTATTTTTGGGGGTGATCAAGATGCGGTTCTGAAACTTGTGGTTGATTGACTTAAATGAGGATGGATCGGTCGGCCACGGGTTTCAGAGCCGCATCTTGAATATTTTAAAGAATATTGAAGTTCAAGGTCGGTCATTTTTGACCGAAGACAACAGCAGGGTTAAGTACATATGAGTAAATATAACAACAGGTCAAAAAGATATAATACCTTATTCCCAGTCAGACCCCTTGACGTTCGTTTCATTAAGACTTCATCAGAAGGGGTGCGAAAAAATTTGTTTAATATATGTTTTTATTTGACTTTTCATGCTCACATTGTTTCCCATTTTTTTGTGATTTTATGTCAGTTTGATTGTTTAATAAAATGTTGTGTACCATTATTATGTATATTGTAGTGTCCTTTTTCCTGTCGGTTTTACTGTTCTTAATGATCCTTTTCATACATGAGGGCCTGCGAACTAGTTTATAGGAAAGATTGTTATGCTCACAGCAGATAAAGGGTTAATCAACAAACAATGGATAGCTGCTTGAAGCAAAGATGAAGAGGTAAAGTTGTTTATACAGAAGATAGACGCACTTGTGATTGAAGAGTGAACAAGTCCAAATATCAGTTCATTATGCTTATAGCAAATGAATGGGGTAATACACAAGTCTGAGCCAGAAAATATATGCCGTTTGTAGAAACCACAAGAGTAGGCAGAGATTATTGCAGCTGAGAGAACTGGATGGCGGCAAACTCCAAAGGACAAGGTAACTTAACACTTAAAGGGCCACTGTCACCCCCTCCAGCCGTTATAAACTAAAAGAGCCACCTTGTGCAGCAGTAATGCTGCATTCTAACAAGGTGGCTCTTTTAGTTTTTGGTGCATTTATTCCCAAAATAAAGCGTTTTATAACTTCTCCAAAATACCTGTCTTTAGACAGGGAGGCAGGTCCTCACCCCCCTGCTTGAAACGCCACACTGCCGTCACTCAAATCTTCAGGGGCGCCGGGCGCCGCCCCCTCCACGCTGTTTTCCCATGAAATCCGGCGCCTGCATTGTGTAGTACTGGCTGGTGCAAGCGCAGCCTGCAATACTGGATGTGACGTCAGACGGCCAGAGCTCACTGCGCCTGCACCAGCCAGTACTAAACAGCGCGGGCGGCGGATTTCATGGGAAAATAGTGGGGAGGGGGTGGCGCCCGGCGCCCCTGAAGATTTGAGTGACGGCAGTGTGGTGTTTCAAGCAGGGGGGTTAAGACCTGCCTCCCTGTCTAAAGACAGGTATTTTGGAGAAGTTATAAAACACTTTATTTTGGGAATAACTGCACCAAAAACTAAAAGAGCCACCTTGTTAGAATGCAGCAAGGTGGCTCTTTTAGTTTATAATGGCTGGAGGGGGTGACAGTGTCCCTTTAACTTGCTCAATACTCAGACACACATGAGTGTCTAAGTCAACTTAAAAGGAAACAGTCACCAGAAATAACATTGTTAACTTGCAGATATGTAGGTAATCTGCAGGTTATCACCATTATGATGCTGTCCGGCACTTGCATGCAGCCGAATGCCGTGGGGAGAAAACGGACTTTATTCTCCCCGCCAGGATTCGGTATTGAGTCATGAAGGACAGGGGTGGCGCCAGTTTAGTCATTGCTCTGTCTATACAGAGCGGCCGTTGTAACCAAGTCCCCTGACCTGACTGACAGCCGGATGCAATGTAAAGCCAGTGTCAGGGCTGGGGGCGCTGTTACAGTCGCTCTGTATACTCAGTGCAGTGACTGAACCCGCTGTGCCCCCACCTCCATGACTGAATACCGAATGCTGGTGGGGAGAATAAAGATCATTCTCTCCTTACTGAATTTGGCTAATTTCAGGCACCGGGCAGCATACTAACACTATTAACCTGCAGATTAGCCGCATATCTGCTAGTTAACAGCATTATTTCTGGTGACAGGTGCCCTTTAAAAAGTACTTGAGTGATGATGTCACTGAAGTTCAGAGTGCAGTTATGTGACCTGATGTGGAACACTGCATAGGACAGCAGCCATTGGGGAAAAGAGAAGAGCTCTGTATTGGAGATATATCTTACTCAATACTACTATATAGCTTACTCAATACTATGTGATATTAAAACAGGTATTCAGTCTCGTTAGTTAGACATTTTAAAAAAAAGGCAAATATGTTTTGTCCATAGGAAAATGAAACAATTACGCAGAGATACTGTACATTTATACAGTTAAAATATGTAACAGTACAAAATTACAAAAACACATGTGGAGACTGGTATGAGTATACAACTGTAGTCCCTCACTTTTTAATCATAACTGAACTGTCTGACTGGACAGTCCAACTGAAAGACACTTCATTCATTAATGGGAATCTGTCAGTAGGATCAACCCCCCTAAGCCATCTACAGGTGCATCTCACAAAATTAAAATATCATCAAAAAGTTAATTTATTTCAGTTCTTCAATACAAAAAGTGAAACTCATATATTTGATAGAGTCATTACAAGCAGAGTGATCTATTTCAAGTGTTTATTTCTGTTAATGTTGATGTTCATGGCTTACAGCCAATGAAAACCCAAAAGTCATTATCTCAGTAAATTAGAATACTTTACAACACCAGCTTGAAAAAAATGATTTTAAAATCTGAAATATTGGCTTACTGAAATGTTTGTTAAGTAAATGCACTCAATACTTGGTCGGGGCTCCTTTTGCATCAGTTACTGAATCAATGCGGCGTGGCATGGAGGTGATCAGCCTGTGGAACTGCTGAGGGGTTATGGAAGCCCAGGTTGCTTTGATAACAGCCTTCAGCTCGTCTGCATTGTTGGGTCTGATGTCTCTCATCTTCCTTTTGACAATAGCCCATAGATTCTGTATGGTGTTAAGGTCAAACGAATTTTCTGGCCAATCAAGCACAGTGATACTGTTGTTTTTAAACCAGGAATTGGTACTTTTGGCAGTGTAGACAGGTGCCAAGTCCTGCTGGAGAATAAAAGTTCCATCTCCAAAAAGCTTGTCGGCAGCGGGAAGCATGAAGTGCTCTAAAATTTCCTGGTAGACGGCTGCGCTGACTTTGGTCTTGATAAAACACAGTGAACCTACACCAGCAGATGACATGGCTCCCGAAACCATCATTGATTTTGGATTCTTCACTTTGAATAAGCTCTTATTCAAAGCTATTCAATCAACCCTACTATTAACATGCAGATATGGGGTTGATCTGCAGGTTAAAGCTGTGCGTTTTCAATCATAGAGGCTGGTGCAGCTTCAGTTACTGCTCAGTGCATAGTGATGGCAGCGGTAACCATAACCAGGCACTGACTGACAGCTGTCCATGTACTGATGCACTGCTGAGTCAGCTGCCAGTCATTTGCAGGGCGTGGTTACAGTTGCAACTCGCTATTTACTGACCCGTGACTCGATCTCTTCTGCCTGCGCATCTATTACTGAAGGACCAAGGCTTTCAGGAGGAACAAAGTTCATTTTAGTGCAGGCGCGTTCAGTTTTGGAATGCTATTAACCTGCAGATTAACTCCACATCTGCAGGTTAATAATGTTTAGGGAAATTGCCGATTCCCTGTAAATCAGTCTTGGTGTGAATAATTGCTCCATATATTTATAGAATGAAAGCTCAACTGTTAATCATGATGTAACTGATCTCAAGATCCATAAATACTTAATTAGAAACTCATACTCTATGTAATTCAACCTGTAACACAATCAGTAATGTGTGTAATACTGCACAGTTCATAAAGCTGCAATGTTTGAAACAGACAAACATTATAGATTCAATATACTGTATATCGGCACAGTGTGAGTTCGTTTAAGGTGTTATATTACATTTTAGAACAGGCTGGACATGGTGGCACAGTGGGCAGAACTTCACGGACTGCACATGGAACAGTGAGGGTATGTTCCCACGGTCAGTATTTTGCAACGCTTTGGCTGCAGCACATGTCCGCTCTGTCCAAAGCACTTCTGGCGTTTGAACGCAGGTGATTCCGCATGTGTTCATTGAACCTTGAAGAATCACCGCGCCCAATACATTGGACGGGTGAAATTTATCTTGCGGAGACTGAGCGTTTTCGCAAGATAAATAGACATGCTGCGGTCTGGAGAGATGTGCCACATGTCTGTTTCCACAGGGAAGCCAGAGGCATCTCAGCACGCATAGTGGAGATGGGATTTCTTGAAATCCCATCCACTATGCTGTAACATCTGGCCTCTGCTGGTTGGATGAAGCGGATGTAAGCAGCATCCAACCCGCAACATTTACTGACCGTGGGAACATACCCTGAGAACTAGGATAAAGTGGATGGCGGGCGTGTGATGTCACAGTCATGCGCTTCCCAGGCTGTGGAGTAGAAGACGCTGTTCGTCGAGGGAGCATAGTGTTGTGGATTCTGTTTTTGGGCTCCCTCTGGTGGTTACAGATGGTACTGGGTGACTTGTGTTCTCTGCGGTCTCTGGTGTCCACCTGTTCTATCAGGATATGGGAGTTTCCTATTTAACCTGGCTTTCCTCGCCGGCTATCAATGTAATCAGTGTGTCTTGTTACCTCTGCTTCCCGCTTCTGTATTCTTCAAGACAAGCTAAGTTTTTGATTTTCCTGTTCCACGTTTTGCTTAATTTTTGTCTTAGTCCAGCTTGCAGATATGTGATTCCTTTTTGCTGGTTGCTCTAGTGGGCTGATATTACTCCTCATGTTCCATGAGTTGGAACATGAGTTCAAGTAATTTCATGATGGTTTTTTGTAGGGTTTTTCGCTGACCGCGCAGTTCACTTTTGTATCCTCTGCTATCTAGCTTTAGCGGGCCTCATTTTGCTGAATCTGTTTTCATAACTACGTATGTGCTTTCCTCTCATTTCACCGTCATTACATGTGGGGGGCTGCTATTTCTGTGGGGTGTTTCTCTGGAGGCAAGAGAGGTCTGTGTTTCTTCTAATAGGGAAAGTTAGTTCTTCGGCTGGCGCGAGACTTCTAGAATCATCGTACGCACGTTCCCCGGCTACAGCTAGTTGTGTGTTGAGGTTCAGGATCGCGGTCAGCTCAGTTTCCATCACCCTAGAGCTTGTTTTGTTTTTTGTGCTTGTCCTTTTGTGATCCCTTGCCATTGGGATCATGACAGCATAGGTCATGTGAGAAGGCTTATTCTTTTTAAAGGGAATCTGTCAGCAGGTTTTTGCTACCTCATCTGAGAGTAGCATGATTAAGGCAAAGGTAACCTGACTTCATCAATGTATCACTTAGATTGCTGGGTGCAGCCATTCTGACACAATCAGAGATTTTAGATGTACAATGAAGCAGAGCTGAGAAATTTGCCCATGCCCACATCAGTCTCTGTATGTACAAAGTCCATAGACAGTGAGCTGCTTAGTTGCGGACTTGTCTGACAATGTTAATCTCTTTGTGATAAATGCTTTATAGTTAGCAAACAGCAGCACCTACTTTGACAAGTGACACATCCCTGAACTCTGCGTTTTAGCCTCTACCACCTACCATCTTCAGATTACATTGCAAAAATCTGCTGACAGATTCCCTTTAATGTGTATGTGAAGCATAGCAGAATTGGAGAAATTACTACAAGGTGGTAAAGAGGATGGGCACATTTCTATAAGATGGGAATCATGATGGGACATAACTACTAGATAAGGACTTAAAATGGGACATTACTAGAAGTATTAATACACCCGATGTCGTAAAGGAGTTAATTTGTATTAAAAAAAAGCAGCAATAATGCAACCTATGAACATATCATTACGGAAAGGGAATGTCGGGTCCTTTGTGAGTGTAATATTGGAAAAAAGAACCCTCTGAGTTATGGTGCTGCCATGTTTGTGGAGTTCAAGCTGTGAGTAATTATGGTTTATTGGGTTGTTTTGGCAGTCATCAGATTTTTCGTAGCTTCAAGGATTTTACCAAATTTAAAACTTTACCAAATTTAACATATTATTACGTTGTTTGAAGTTTATTGCATTTGTTATATAAAGGTTGCCATGGCCAAATTATCCAAATTTAAAGTGCCACAGTTTTATTGGTTGACTTGGTTTTGGAGCGCAAGAGAATGGAAAGTAACGGAGTCAAGGGTTGAAAAAGTAACTTTTGTTATTGGTAGAGTCTTGAGATTTGGTATCTGTTTTGTTTTGGTCATTATTTAAAATCCATGATGGGGTAACCTTTTGATGGTAACTTATGTTTTATTTTTTTTACATTCATCACTGGATGGTTATGTGTGATGTTTTTGGCATGGCAGCTTTCAATGTGCAAGATGGAATTTCCATAAACTGGTTTTCTTTAGAGACTGCAAATAAGGCTATTGTTGATCTCCAGATAATTTATTACCAGGGAACAAAATAGTGACTTTTCTTTAGTGTGTGGCTAGAAATTTGGTTGACATATCTCTTATTTTTGTGTGTGATGAAGCTGGTAATGGATTCCACACTAACCAACCAGATAAGCAGTATATCATCAATGTGCACATTGGACACATAAGGGTTGTTACTATTACAAATAAATTCCTCCTCCCACCATTTCATGTAAGTGTTCACTATAGATATGGTGATTTTTTGCCCCATTGAACAGGATTGTAATTTTAGATCATATAGGCCATCAAACATGAGATAATCATTTTTAAGAATGAAAAAAAGTGTCCAATAATAGGAAATCTTGAAGGCAGACGCTACAAGGAGGTCTGGGGGCAGTGGAAATATTGAAATGGTTGGAAAAAATGCTGAAAGGAAGGAGAACAGCATGGGGAAGACCCCTGTGAGCACCTCTGACTCCATGATTACTGCTGAGAATAATGGTGCCACATTTTTACTCTACTGACAATAAAACATTCAAAATCGATGAGAAATTGGAGATTACAGGGAAAAAAATGTTAAAAAACTGTAAGGTAAAATTTTGAAGGGACTTAAAAAATTAATATTTTAAGTAAACCACAGTTGAATTTTTTATTAATTTTTATTACATTTTGATTATTCAAAAATTTTAAATTTCAGTGCAATTTAAGAAAGAAGCAGGAACTGGCAAAAATTACGTGGAAGAGGGACTCAGATACATCCTGTATTAGACAAAAAGGAGGGTATTTTTTAAGGCTAAGTGATGTGTTTCTTAACCCCTGTCCGACATGAGGCATACATTTACGCCGATATTGGACTCCCTCCTTTTGATCTGGGCTCCGGTAGTGATCCCACATCTTTCTGGGGACATGTCAGCTGTTTTGAACAGCTGATATGTGCCCACAATAGCCGCAAGTGGATTTGCGATCCACTCGCGGCTATTAACCAGTTAAATGCCGCTGTCAAACGCTGACAGCGACATTTAACAAGCGCTTCACGGCAAACGTGCCAGAAATCCCCCCACTGGTGGCCCACGTCACGTGATCGTGGGTCACCGGTGTTTTGGCATGACTACCAGAGGTCTCCTGGAGACCTTTATGGTTGTCACTGCCGGATTGCTGTGAGCGCCACCCAGTGGTCGCCGCTCATAGCAAGTGAGCAATTCTGCTATATAGAGGCGATCTGATCATCGCCTGTATGTAGCAGTGCCGATCAGGTTATGGCAGTTTCTAGTCCCCCACTGAGACTATTGAAGCATGCCAAAAGTATAAAAAAAGTTTTAAAGAATATAAAGAAAATAAAAAAATATAAAACTTAAAATCACCCACATTTTGCCCCATTCAAAATAAAACAATAAGCAAAAAATCAAACATACACATATTTGGAATCGCTGCATTCAGAATTGCCCAATCTATCAATAAGAAAAATGATTAACCTGATCGCTAAACAGTGTAGCGAAAAAAGCGTCAAAATGCCATAATTAAGTTTTTTTGGCCTTTGCGACATTACATTAAAATGCAGTAATGGGTGGTGAAAAGATCATATCTGCATCAAAATGGTATCATTAAAAACATAAGCTTGGCAAACAAAAAATTAGCCCTCACCCAACCCGTGATCACGAAAAATGGAGACGCTACAGGTATCGGAAAATGGCACTTTTTTTTTTACAAAGTTTGTAATTTTTTTTCACCACTTAGATAAAAAATAACCTAGACATGTTTGGTGTCTATGAACTCATAATGACATGGAGAATCACAATGGCAGGTCAGTTTTAGCATTTAGAGAGCATACTAAAAAAGCCAAACAAGAAACAAGTGAGGGATTGCATTTTTTTGCAATTTCATCTCACTTTGAATGTTTTTGCCGTTTTCTAGTACATGACATGGTAAAACCAATGATGTCGTTCAAAAGTACAACTCAATCCGCAAAAAATAAGCCATATTGACGGAAAAATAAAAAAGTTTTGGCTCTGAGAAGAAGAGGAGCAATAAACGAAAACGCCAAACTGAAAAAAGCTCCGGGGGTTAAGGACATATGACGTTGAGATTGACCATATTGAGAGAAGGAACCTAAGGCACTATCTTTGGTGTCTATAAGCCCATGAGATAAATCCAGCAATGTTCACGGTCATGTAACAGTACTTGATACGTCTATTTTAAGCTTTCTATAGCAAATTTTCGAGCTTAAAAATAAAAGATTGAAACAAATAGTCAAGGTTATTACAGGCATCAGCTATAATTATTCGTGCTTGTGACATGTAATATGTTGTTAGAGATATTTACCATTTCCCTTATTATTCAGCGCTATGTGCAGCATTGGTTTGGGCTGTTGTTTAACAGCAAGCTGACAAGTTCCTGATGGGGTGTCATGTCAGTGTCACATCATGTTGTCAATCTCACAGGTAAAACCATACTGGTATAATATCCAGTGCTGATCTGTAACAAAAACATTAAAACGAGCTGCGGTACGCAGTAGCATATTCAGAAGAGATGGCATAATCGTGGGCAAAATGTAGTCAATTTGAACTTGTGTAGCCCAGCAAGAAGGTGAAATGTTTTTCATATTGCTCACCTCAAAGATGTGAATAAGTACCATAGATAAATGCTATTTTGTACCCTCTTAATGAATTCCCAGGTCTAATCCCTCAGCGGTATGTACTTATATTGATCAGAAAGTGCCTTGAGAGAGAATTTGTAATAAGAAAATGATTAGCAGCGTGCTGTCTTCTCTTTCTTAAGACTTTGCAATATTAACGCAACTGTCAACTTTAAAAAAAGAAAGTTCAATCCATTCTTCCACCATCTTTGTGATATTAAGTATGCCTTCCCTCCTAACACAGCAGTGTAGGCCAATTATTTCTACTCTTGTATAAAGGAGCCCAACCTGCTCTGGTATTTTTTTTTTTTCTCATTGACTATTTCTATGGCTGGTCACCAAATTGTATTGCTTTAGATAATTGTGTAATTAGAAAGCTGTCGTGTTTTTATGCCACTGTACTTATGCTGCTGACATCTGCAGAACAATGCTAGTGGGTCTGCTTATCAATTTTCACCATGAATTAGCAAGCCATTAAAAAAAATTAATTTGTCTGAGCATCAGGTGTGTGACAGTAAATGAATATAACCATCCTGTGAATAACAATGATGTTTTTGTAAGTTGCCATGAACAAACGTTTGAATAGAAGTCCAATGTTATTTTTTTGTGTTGAAAGGCAATAATATACATTGTTTCTTAGCTTCATAGACTATACATATTGGCTGCTGCCAGTTATACAAAGCAGTCGATATTTAAAACTAAAGTATTAACTATGGAAGCTGGTTGAATTCTGCACTAAATAATTCTTAACATGTGCATATGTATGGGGAATTTACTGCAAATCTCCAGTCTCACATTATCCAGTTAATTTTGTCAGTAATAGTACATTTTCACACATAGCAGAAAAAAAAATTTGTGCAGAGTCTATTGAAGATTTTGTGGCAGAACAGCAACCCCAATTCCAAAATAGCCAGGACCCTGTGTAAAAGGTAAAGAATGCATGAAATCATTGACAGCCATATTTTTTTCACAAAAGAGCATACAGCATAGATCATAATTTAAATGTTAAACATTCTTCCATTTCATATATAAAAAAACTCATCTAAAAATTGATGGCAGCAACACTTCTAAAAAAAAACAATTTTCAATTAAGTCACATGATTGTGTAAAAAAATCGTGTTAGAAAGGCAGAGCCTCTCAGAAGCAAAGATGGTCAGAGAGTCACCTATCTGTGAACAACTGCGTTTAAATATTGTGGAACAATATTAAAAAAATGTTCTTTAATGTTAAATTGCAGCGACTTTGAATATCACACCAGTACGTAATATCTTCAAAATATTCAGAGATTCTGGAGAAATACATGTGCACAAGAGATAAGGCCAAATGTCAATATTGGATGTTGATTGCATTCAGGCTGTCAGGCAGTACTGCATTAAAAACATGTGATTTAGCTATGCAAATCACTGCATGGGATTTAACCTTTTTTTCTCCATATTTCAAAGTACTGGTATAACCACTTACTAATTTCTCCACTTACTACTTACTTACTCTTCTGGTATAATCACTTACCTACTTTCTCCAGAGGGAGGTGGAAGCCACTTGTCACATGCTCATGATTCATTAAGAGACATGCACATCTTAATGAATTAGAAGCTTTTGACACCAGCACACCCCTATCATCAAAACAGATGTGAACAATCATGGCCATTGTCTGTGAACACAGTTCGCTGTGCAATGCACAAATGTAAGTTAAAGCTTTATCATGGAAAGAAGAAGCCATATATCAACACAATCCAGAAATGCTGCCATCTTCTCTGGACCACAGTTAATTTATAATGGACTGAAGCAAAATGGAATACTGTGGACAGCTGAATCAAATTGCAAATATCTTTATGGAAACAATGGACACTGACAAAACATTTGGCAGCATGAAACAACAAATCTGGAAGAAGACCCAGGACTGTTGAGCAGTTAGAATCCTACAGTACATCAGGCAAGAATAGGACAACATTCCTCTCCCAAAACTTCAGCAATTGTTCTCCTCCCTTCCCAGATCTCTACAGTGTGTTGAGATGCATCTGTCCATGCATTGCACATATCAAAATTCAGTCTTAGCCACATGATGTTCAGACTGGCCATTTGTCTCCCAACCTAAAGCAGACAGCCGCATAGTCATATATGATCTTGTTGAGTTCAGGGCAAGAGACTCACGGTCAATATGTACACCACAGTTCAAACATGAACCATATGTCTAAATTCACACATTCAGTATTTGATCAGTATTATAAAATGGGGAAAAAAGTATTTAGTCAGCCACCAATTGTGCAAGGTCTCCCACTTAAAAAGATGAGAGAGGCCTGTAATTGACACCATAGGTAGACCACAACTTTAAGAGTCAAAATTGATAAAACAAATCCAGAATCTCAACTTTTCTGATTTGGCAAGATTTGTTTTGCAAATTATGGTGGAAAATAAGTATTTGGTCATTAACAAACGTTAATCTCAATATTTTGTTATATATCCTTTGTTGGCAATGACAGAGGTCAAACGTTTTCTGTAAGTCTTTACTAGATTGGCACACACTCTTGGAGGTATGTTGGCCCATTCCTCCATTCAGATCTCCTCTAGAGCAGTGATGTTTTGGGCCTGTCGCTGGGCAACACATACTTTCAACTCCCTCCAAAAGTTTTCCAAGGGGTTGAGATCTGGAGATTGGCTAGGCCACTCCAGGACCTTCATATGCTTATACGAAGCCACTCCTTTGTTGCCCTGGTGGTATGCTTGGGATCATTATCATGCTGAAAGACCCATCCACGTTTAATCTTCAATGCCCTTGCTTATGGAAGGAGGTTTGCACTCAAAATCTCACGATACATGTCCCCATTCATTCTTTCATGTACACGGATCAGTTGTCCTGGTCCCTTTGCAAAGAAACAGCCCCAAAGCATGATGTTGACACCCCCATGCTTCACAGTAGGTATGGTGTTCTTGGATACAACTCAGCATTCTGTCTCCTCCAAACATGGTGAGTTTTGTTTCTACCAAACAGTTCTATTTTGGTTTCATCAGACCACATATTGACCGTGAGTCTCTTGCCCTGAACTCAACAAGATCATATATGACTATGACTATGCGGCTGTCTACTTTAGGTTGGGAGACACTCTTCTGGATAATACAAATGCTCTCTAGCAAGTTTCAGATGGGCCTGGACATGTACTGGCTTAAGCAGGGGGACACATCTGGCACTGCAGGATCTGAGTTCCTGGTGACGTAGTGTGTTACTGATGGTAGCCTTTGGTACACTGGTTCCAGCTCTATGCATGTCATTCACTAGGTCCCCCCGTGTGGTTCTGGGATTTTTGTTCACCATTCTTGTGATCATTTTGACCCCATGTGGTGAGATCTTGTGTGGAGCCCCAGATTGAGGAAGATTATCAGTGGTTTTGTATGTCTTCCATTTTCTTATTATTGCTCCCACAGTTGATTTCATCACACCAAGCTGCTTGCCTATTGCAGATTCAGTCTTCTCAGCCTGGTGCAGGGCTACAATTTTGTTTCTGGTGTCCTTCAACAGCTCCTTGGGCTTCACCATAGTGGAGTTTGGAATGTGACTGTTTGAGGTTGTGGACAGGTGTCTTTTATACTGATAACAAGTTAAAACAGGTGCCATTACTACAGGTAATGAGTGGAGGACAGAGGAGTCTCTTAAAGAAGAAGTTACAGGTCTGTGAGAGCCAGAAATATTGCATGTTTTTAGGTGACCAAATAATTATTTTCCACCACAATTTGAAAAAAATCTTGCCAAATCAGGCAAGGTGATTTTCTGGATTTATTTTCTCATTTTGACTCTCATAGTTGTGGTATACCTATGATGTCAATTACAGGCATGTCTCATTTTTTTAAGTGGGAGAACTTGCACAATTTGTGGCTGACTAAATACATTTTCCCCACTGTACATTAGTATTCGTAAGCTAAAATCAGGAGTGGAACAGTCATCGGAGTAGTATAATAGAAACACGTCACCAATTCTGTATTTATCACCCACTCCTGGTTTTGGCTTACAAATACTGATGTAAAATACTGACCAAATACTGAACATGTGAACGTGGCCTTAAACTACATAGGGACCAGAGGACTGGTTCTCCCAGGTGAAAATGTATTTGTATTTTAAAAGTAAAAATAACATAAGATCTAAGAAAATATGCTCTGGAATTGTATTATTAAGACATGAAAAAACTTTAAAAAGTCCTGGCATGAGAGCTGATCAGTCCTCTTTAAATTAAAAAAATCCAGTGTGGTTTTTATATGTTCATATAAATAAAACTATTAATACTACCACCCATTATGACCGCTCTAAGTTAATACATATAAATTATGTTATCTAGGTGAATTTGAGTGTGCGTCACACCTTAGATAAAATTTGACAGCAGACAGATATCACAGCTATAAATTTGGCACATGCTTTTACTCTTTTTGTTCTGTAGTTTAGATAGAAGAGGAAAAAGAAAAAAGGCAACCTGCTGACCGCTTCCGTGTAGTAGCAATGACCCTTGGTGCACGGACTGATCCTCACAAGACATCCAACTAGATAATGTTAATCCATAAAAATAGTTTGAGCGCCAAGGGGTTAAAATAATTCTTTTGTTGACATGATAAAAACTTCTTTATCCAAGTGAAAAATTAGTAGAAAAAACAATTTGTTTTGGATGCAAGCAAATGACCTTAGTCATGTTATGATTAAGGATGTTTGCTTGCATCTGAAACTAGTTGATTTTTTCTACAATTTTTTAACTTTTATTTTCATTAGGAAGTTTTAGTTACGTCTATAAAAATTCATAAAGGGCAATGTTTTGATTAACATTACCCAGTTTAGATAGAGGTAGCAGATTTCCCAGCATCTAGACATCAGTAACTAAAAATCAGGTCAGTCTGTTTGCTTTTTTAGAAATCTATATTCAACAAATAGGTACGTCACAGGACATGCATAGGGCACATAGTGATTTCCCACCAACATCAAAGGAATGATTAAGTGTAGCTTTATACTGGGTTAATATTCATTTAACTTACTTATATAGCACCTTTAATTCCACAGAACTTTACAGACATTATCATCACTGTCCCCATTGGGGCTCAAAATCTAAGTTCCCTATCAGTATGTGTTTGGAGTGAGAAGGAAACCGGAGTACTGGGAGGAAACCCACTCAAACATGGGAGAACCCAGAAAAACGTTGCAGATATCGTCCTTGGTGTTATTGGAACCCAGGACTGTTAACCACTGAGTCACTGTTATATAAAGGGGCTTGAATCAAGGCTTTTGCAATAGTTTTCTTTGCAAATTATAGGTTACACCATTTTTGTGCACACATCTGTGCCTTTTTTCCAATTTTTTACTGGTTTCACCACTTTTCAAAAGGGGGCATGGATTGTTATGCAGATGGGATATGAGCCAAGTTTATTAATTGGGACTGATTTAAAAAGTTACAAAAAAGTTGCAGTCTGACTACAGCAAGGGGGTGACATAATAGCACTTAGCCTGGGGTCAGATGAGTGTATGTTCTCTCAACATCTCTCAACCGAATCTCTTGCATGAGAATATCGTAGCACAGGTGTGGCGAAGATGGAGAACTTAATTTTTCCATCTTCTCTATTGTCTGACCTTAGATGCCATCTGAGTGCAGTCCGATGTTTCACATCCACCCATACGACTTGTATGGGTGCGCGTGATCACAATCCTGGAGCCACTCACAACATACTGCAATTGTTTTCTCATGCCAAATCGTATAGCATTGGACATAGAACATTGGATAGCACTCGACCAATGAATGCGCTCTTGTGGGTGAACCCTAAAAGTGATTGTTACCATTCATTAAAAGTTAAACAAACTATACCGTATTGATTCTACCCGAGTCCATCGGCGAGTCTCGATGCTGTTCCTATTATTGACACCATTGCAGCTAATTGGTTCAGGAGCTCTGAGATTAGCATTCTGGGAGCAGTGATGAGGCTCACCGATGGACCTGAAGGTTAGAGGGCAGTTTAGTTCTTTACTAAAGCTTTCAGCTCAATTAACCTTAATTGAAAGGAAACAACCCCTTTAAGGCCTGAATCTGATAACTGTTTTTTTTGTGCACAAGAGAAAACTTTTTTCATCAGTTCTCTGGATCCGATTTTCATACATGTATGAAATACAACGTGAGACCATTTTAAAAATCCGTAAAAATGAGAAAGCCAATGCACATCCATAGGTTGTATTGTGTTGACATGCATATGTATGAAATATTATGATTGCAAATGATTTTCTTCTGTCTGCGTCTGCATATGTCTATTAAATGACATTGCTTTGATTCTTTAACCTTTTCACCCCTGGGCGATTTTCCTTTTTTCTCTTTTTAGTTTTTTCCTCCCCTTCCTCCAAGAGCCATAATGCTTTTATTTTTCCAGCCACGTAGCCATCTAAGCGCTTTTTTTTTTACAGGACGAGTTTGAACTTTTGACTGACATCATTCATTCAGCCATATAGTCTACTGGAAATCGTGAAATACATTCCAAGTGCGGTGAAATTGCCAAAAAGAGTGCAGTTCCACAATTGTGTTGGGTGTTTCGTTTACCATGTTTACTACATGGTACAACTGACCTGGTAATATGATTCGCTGGGTCAGTACAAATATGCAGATATCAAACATCTGTAGTATTTCTTTAACCCCTTCCCGACCTTTGACGCCACGTAGGCGTCATGAAAGTCGGTGCCATTCCGACCCATGACGCCTATGCGGCGTCATGGAAAGATCGCGTCCCTGCAGATCGGGTGAAAGGGTTAACTCCCATTTCACCCGATCTGCAGGGACAGGGGGAGTGGTAGTTTAGCCCAGGGGGGGTGGCTTCACCCCCTCGTGGCTACGATCGCTCTGATTGGCTGTTGAAAGTGAAACTGCCAATCAGAGCGATTTGTAATATTTCACCCATTATAACGGGTGAAATATTACAATCCAGCCATGGCCGATGCTGAAATATCATCGGCCATGGCTGGAAATACTAGTGTGCCCCCACCCCACCCCTCCGATCGCCCCCCCAGCCCTCCGATCTGGCCGGTACACTGCTCCGGCTCCCCTCCGTCCAGTGCTCCGCTCCCCCCCGTGCTCTTGTCCGCTCCCCCCGTGCTCCAATCACCCCCCCTGCACTCCGATCCACCCCCCCCGGTGCTCCGTTCCACCCCCCCGTGCTCCATTCCAGCCCCCCCGTGCTCCGTTCCACGCCCCCCGTGCTCCGTTCCACCCCTCCCGCACTCCGATTCCCCCCCCCCCGTGCTCCGATCCCCCCCCCGTGGTTCCCCCCCACCCCATCATACTTACCGATCCAGCCGGGGTCCCGTCCGTCTTCTCCCTGGGCGCCGCCATCTTCCAAAATGGCGGGCGCATGCGCAGTGCGCCCGCCGAATCTGCCGGCCGGCAGATTCGTTCCAAAGTGCATTTTGATCACTGAGATATAATCTATCTCAGTGATCAAAATAAAAAAAATAATAAATGTCCCCCCCCCTTTGTCACCCCCATAGGTAGGGACAATAAAAAATAAAGAATTTTTTTTTTCCACTAATGTTAGAATAGGGTTAGGGTTAGGGTTAGGGGTAGGGTTAGGGTTAGGGGTAGGGTTAGGGCTAGGGGTAGGGTTAGGGCTAGGGGTAGGGGTAGGGGTAGGGTTAGGGTTAGGGCTAGGGTTAGGGTTTCGGTATGTGCACACGTATTCTGGTCCTCTGCGGATTTTTCCGCTGCGGATTTGATAAATCCGCAGTGCTAAACCGCTGCGGATTTATGGCGGATTTACCGCGGTTTTTCTGCGCATTTCACTGCGGTTTTACAACTGCGATTTTCTATTTGAGCAGTTGTAAAACCGCTGCGGAATCCGCACAAAGAAGTGACATGCTGCGGAATGTAAACCGCTGCGTTTCCGTGCAGTTTTTCCGCAGCATGGGCACAGCGATTTTTGTTTCCCGTAGGTTTACATTGAACTGTAAACTCATGGGAAACTGCTGCGGATCCGCAGCGTTTTCTGCAGCGTGTGCACATACCTTTAGAATTAGGCTATGTGCACACGGTGCGGATTTGGCTGCGGATTCGCAGCAGTGTTCCATCAGGTTTACAGTACCATGTAAACATATGGAAACCAAATCCGCTGTGCCCATGGTGCAGAAAATACCACGCGGAAACGCTGCGTTGTATTTTCCGCAGCATGTCAATTCTTTGTGCAGATTCCGCAGCGTTTTACACCTGTTCCTCAATAGGAATCCGCAGGTGAAATCCGCACAAAAAACACTGGAAATCCGCGGAAAATCCGCAAGTAAAACGCAGTGCCTTTTACCCGCGGATTTTTCAAAAATGGTGCGAAAATATCTCACACGAATCCGCAACGTGGGCACATAGCCTTAGGGTTAGGGTTGGAATTAGGGTTGTGGTTATGGTTAGGGGTGTGTTGGGGTTAGGGTTGTGGTTAGGGGTGTGTTGCGGTTAGGGTTGTGTTTAGGGTTATGGCTACAGTTGGGATTAGGGTTAGGGGTGTGTTGGGGTTAGTGTTGGAGGTAGAATTGAGGGGTTACCACTGTTTAGGCACATCAGGGGTCTCCAAACGCAACATGGCGCCACCATTGATTCCAGCAAATCTCGTATTCAAAAAGTCAAATGGTGCTCCCTCACTTCCGAGCCCTGACGTGTGCCCAAACAGTGGTTTACCCCCACATATGGGGTACCAGCATACTCAGGACAAACTGCGCAACAATTACTGGGGTCCAATTTCTCCTGTTACCCTTGTGAATCAAAAAAAATGCTTGCTAAAACATAATTTTTGAGGAAAGAAAAATGATTTATTATTTTCACGGCTCTGCGTTGTAAACGTCTGTGAAGCACTTGGGGGTTCAAAGTGCTCACCACATATCTA
The DNA here is from genome assembly GCF_032444005.1 of Ranitomeya imitator. Lineage (NCBI taxonomy): Eukaryota > Metazoa > Chordata > Amphibia > Anura > Dendrobatidae > Ranitomeya > Ranitomeya imitator. The sequence goes on from NC_091285.1 coordinate 466,226,063, forward strand.
GATAAGTTCCTTGGGGGTCTAATTTCTAAAATGGGGTCACTTGTGGGGGTTTCTACTGTTTAGGCACACCAGGGGCTCTGCAAACGCAACGTGACACCCGCAGACCATTCCATCAAAGTCTGCATTTCAAAAGTCACTACTTCCCTTCTGAGCCCCGACGTGTGCCCAAACAGTGGTTTACCCCCACTCATGGGGTATCAGCGTACTCAGGAGAAACTGGACAACAACTTTTGGGGTCCAATTTCTCCTGTAACCCTTGGGAAAATAAAAAATTCTGGGCTAAATAATTATTTTTGAGGAAAGAAAACGTATTTATTATTTTCACGGCTCTGCATTATAAACTTCTATGAAGCACTTGGGGGTTCAAAGTGCTCACCACACATCTAGATAAGTTCCTTTCGGGGTCTAGTTTCCAAAATGGGGTCACTTGTGGGGGGTTTCTACTGTTTAGGCACATCAGGGGCTCTGCAAACGCAACGTGACGCCCGCAGAGCATTCCATCAAAGTCTGCATTTCAAAACGTCACTACTTCAATTCCAAGCCCCGGCATGTGCCCAAACAGTAGTTTACCCCCACATATGGGGTATCACCATACTCAGGAGAAACTGGACAACAAATATTGGGGTCAAATTTCTCCTGTTACCCTTGGGAAAATTAAAAAATTCTGGGCTAAATAATTATTTTTGAGGAAAGAAAACGTATTTATTATTTTCACGGCTCTGCATTATAAACTTCTATGAAGCGCTTGGGGGTTCAAAGTGCTCACCACACATCTAGATAAGTTCCTTTCGGGGTCTAGTTTCCAAAATGCGGTCACTTGTGGGGGGTTTCTACTGGTAAGCCACATCAGGGGCTCTGCAAACGCAACGTGACGCCCACAGAGCATTCCATCAAAGTCTGCATTTCAAAACGTCACTACTTCACTTCCGAGCCTCGGCATGTGCCCAAACAGTGGTTTACCCCCACATATGGGGTATCAGCGTACTCAGGAGAAACTGGACAACAACTTTTGGGGTCCAGTTTCTTCTGTAACCCTTGGGAAAATAAAAAATTCTGGGCTAAATAATTATTTTTGAGGAAAGAAAACGTATTTATTATTTTCACGGCTCTGCATTATAAACTTCTATGAAGCACTTGGGGGTTCAAAGTGCTCACCACACATCTAGATAAGTTCCTTTGGGGGTCTAGTTTCCAAAATGGGGTCACTTGTGGGGGGTTTCTACTGTTAAGCCACATCAGGGGCTCTGCAAACGCAACGTGACGCCCACAGAGCATTCCATCAAAGTCTGCATTTCAAAACGTCACTACTTCACTTCCGAGCCCCGGCATGTGCCCAAACAGTGATTTACCCCCACATATGGGGTATCAGCATACTCAGGAGAAACTGGACAACAACTTTTGGGGTCAAATTTCTCCTGTTACCCTTGGGAAAATAAAAAATTGCAGGCTAAAAGATCATTTTTGAGAAAATATTTTTTTTTTTTTTTTCATGGCTCTGCGTTATAAACTTCTGTGAAGCACTTGGGGGTTCAAAGTCCTCACCACACATCTAGATTAGTTCCTTTGGGGGTCTAGTTTCCAAAATGGTGTCATTTCTGGGGGATCTCCAATGTTTAGGCACACAGGGGCTCTCCAAACGTGACATGGTGTCCGCTAATGATTGGAGCTAATTTTCCATTTAAAAAGCCAAATGGCGTGCCATCCCTTCCGAGCCCTGCCGTGCGCCCAAACAGTGGTTTACCCCCACATATTGGGTATCTGCGTACTCAGGACAAACAGGACAACAATACTTGGGGTCCAATTTCTCCTATTATCCTTGGCAAAATAGGAAATTCCAGGCTAAAAAATCATTTTTGAGGAAAGAAAAATTATTTTTTATTTTCATGGCTCTGCGTTATAAACTTCTGTGAAGCACCTGGGGGTTTAAAGTGCTCAATATGCATCTAGATAAGTTCCTTGGGGGGTCTAGTTTCCAAAATGGGGTCACTTGTGGGGGAGCTCCAATGTTTAGGCACACAGGGGCTCTCCAAACGCGACATGGTGTCCGCTAACAATTGGAGCTAATTTTCCATTCAAAAAGTCAAATGGCGCGCCTTCCCTTCCGAGCCCTGCCGAGTGCCCAAACAGTGGTTTACCCCCACATATGAGGTATCGACGTACTCGGGAGAAATTGCCCAACAAATTTTATGATCCATTTTACCCTACAGCCCATGTGAAAATGAAAAAATTGAGGCGAAAAGAATTTTTTTGTGAAAAAAAAGTACTTTTTCATTTTTACAGATCAATTTGTGAAGCACCTGAGGGTTTAAAGTGCTCACTAGGCATCTAAATAAGTTCCTTGGGGGGTCTAGTTTCCAAAATGGGGTCACTTGTGGGGGAGCGCCAATGTTTATGCACACAGGAGCTCTCCAAACGCGACATGGTGTCCGCTAACGATGGAAATAATTTTTCATTCAAAAAGTCAAATGGCGCTCCTTCCCTTCCGAGCCTTACCATGTGCCCAAACAGTGGTTTACCCCCACATGTGAGGTATTGGTGTACTCAGGAGAAATTGCCCAACACATTTTAGGATCCATTTTATCCTGTTGCCCATGTGAAAATGAAAAAATTGAGGCTAAAAGAATTTTTTTGTGAAAAAAAAGTACTTTTTCATTTTTACGGATTAATTTGTGAAGCACCTGGGGGTTCAAAGTGCTCACTATGCATCTAGATAAGTTCCTTGGGGCGTCTAGTTTCCAAAATGGGGTCACTTGTGGGGGAGCTCCAATTTTTAGGCACACGGAGGCTCTCCAAACGTGACATGGTGTCCGCTAAAGAGTGGAGCCAATTTTTGATTCAAAAAGTCAAATGGCGCTCCTTCCCTTCCAAGCCCTGCCATGCGCCCAAACAGTGGTTTACCCAAACATATGAGGTATCAGCGTACTCAGGACAAATTGGACAACAACTTTCGTGGTTCAGTTTCTCCTTTTACCATTGGGAAAATAAAAAAATTGTTGCTAAAAGATAATTTTTGTGACTAAAAAGTTAAAGGTTCATTTTTTCCTTCCATGTTGCTTCTGCTGCTGTGAAGCACCTGAAGGGTTAATAAACTTCTTGAATGTGGTTTTGAGTACCTTGAGGGGTGCAGTTTTTAGAATGGTGTCACTTTTGGGTATTTTCAGCCATATAGACCCCTCAAACTGACTTCAAATGTGAGGTGGTCCCTAAAAAAAATGGTTTTGTAAATTTCGTTGTAAAAATGACAAATCGCTGGTCAAATTTTAACCCTTATAACTTCCTAACAAAAAAAAATTTTGTTTCCAAAATTGTGCTGATGTAAAGTAAACATGTGGGAAATGTTATTTATTAACTATTTTGTGTCACATATCTCTCTGGTTTAACAGAATAAAAATTCAAAATGTGAAAATTGCGAAATTTTCGAAATTTTCCGTTTTTATCACAAATAAACGCAGAATTTATTGACCTAAATTTACCACTAACATGAAGCCCAATATGTCACGAAAAAACAATCTCAGAACCGCTAGGATCCGTTGAAGCGTTCCTGAGTTATTACCTCATAAAGGGACACTGGTCAGAATTGTAAAAAACGGCAAGGTCTTTAAGGTCAAAATAGGCTGGGTCATGAAGGGGTTAAAATAAGTGGTGAAAATTTATAAAAAAATTTGGTAAAAAAAAATGTTTTTATTGCCATTTTCAGACACCTGTAACGTTTTCATTTTTTGGGATGTGGGGCTGTGCGAGGACTTATTTTTTGTATAGTAGAAAACTGAGTGTCTAACAAAACCCTTGAGGGACAAGAAATGATGCTAACAGAATACCCAAAGGGTAAATATTAAATTATCCCAACTTATGGGATAATGTGATTAAAACTTGACTTTTATTGTAATTAATTAATATGGTCTAACAGTTAAAGATGAATATAATACCGGTGGTATTGCTGTGTAGCATTTATTTAGGATTCCTCTATGGGATATCACTCTTCTAAAGCTAGTATATCTCCTACCTAGATTAATGGCTGCAGTCCAGTAGCTAGGATAGCTTATCTCAGGATAATAATAGATGTCAGTCGCAAGACCACTAGAGCTGATTAAATTCACTCATAGCCTCCCCGACATGTTTCGCCGTGACTAGCTTCATCAGGGGACTGAGGCTAGAGTTTAAAAAAAAAACAGAGTGCAAGGTTTTTTTTAAGGCTTCTGTTGTGATATCATGAAATTAACAAACCAATCAGGTCTTCCCACATATAATGTCCAATCAAAAATAGAGCAGTAAATTAATGATGTGTTACACTGACAGCCCATAATAGATCATCAAACAAAACCGCTAACAAAAATGATATCCATGATTGGCTATAACTGTTTATTCTTACCTCCCATCTTATGACATCACTATGGGGATAAGCAATAGTTTTGTATGGAGGTGTGTCATCTGGTCACGTGGTGATTGCAGGCCAATCGCCAAGCTAGCATTGCAATGAGGTCACAGTCACATGCTAAGGTTATTGTAAACCAGAGACCACATTCAGTCCTATTGTATCATTATAGTGAAGGTCCTTTTACATGTTTCAATGGACTCTAATCAATTTACACATGTTGTTACTATGAATATAAAGGGATCCTAATAAATTTACATCTAACCACTAATATCATTTGGAATTGACTCCAGTCGAGACTCACTCATCTGTTCTAACAAAACTATACCTGTGACATCATCGTAATCCTGGTTTGGTGATTGGCCTGCGATTATAGCAATGATAGAATGGGACTGAACGTGATCTCTGGTTTACAGGACCTTAGCATGTGTCTGTGACCTCATCGCAATCCTAGCTTGGCAATTGGCCATTTGACTAGTTGACGTCCCTCGATACAAAACTATTAGTTATTCCCATAGTGATGTATGTCAAAAGATGGGAGGTTAAGTATAAACAGCCATAGCCAATCATGGATATCATTTTTGTTGAAGGTTTTGTTAGAGGATTTATTTTGGCCTGTCAGTCTGACACATCATTAATGACAGCTCTATTATTTATTGGACACAATATGTGGGAAGACTGGATTGGTTTGTTAATTTGATTATGTCACAACAGAAGCCTTAAAAAACCTTCCACTCTGTTTTTTTAACTCAGTTTAGACTCAGATCCCTGATGAAGCCAGTCGTGGCGAAACATGTCGGGGAGGCTATGAGTGAATATTAATCAGCTCTAGTGGTCTTGTAACTGGCATCTACTGTATAATTGTCCTGATAAAAGTTATCCTAGCTAGTGGACTGCCGCCATTAATCTAGGTAGGAGATATATTAGCTTTAGGAGAGTAATATCCCATAGAGGAGTCCTGCTGAAATGCTACACAGCAATCACCTGAGATATTATAATCTTTATCTGTTAGACCATATTAATTAATTACAATAAAAGTCAAGTTTTAATCACATTATCCCTTAAGTTGGGTTCATTTACCCTCTGGGTAATCTGTTAGGACATGAGACATATTTTTCGCACCCAGAGCTCAAGTTTTTACTGAAAACATTTTGGGGCAGATATGATGTGTTTATCACCTCTTACTGCATTTTTTTTGCAATGTTGCCGAGACCAAAAAAAAATAATTCTGGCGTTTTGATATTTTTTCTTGTTACTCCGTTTACTGATCTAATTAATTTATTTAAAATATTGATAGATTGGACATTTTTAAATGCATCGATCCCAAATATGTGTTTTTTTTTTTTCATTTTATTTTTCTGATCCACCCGCGGCTGTTAGAGGTACTTGATGGCTGTGGGGAAAGACCCAGGTTCACACACTGAGCCTGCATAAAAAGCAGGGATATGGCCAAAGACATACATGTATATCATCGTTCATGAAGGGGTTAAACATAGAGACTATTCTAATTAGTCTGTTTGGGTCACAGAAAAGAAAATCAATTAGGGGTCTTGGATAAAACACAGGGAAATTCTACTCATGTATAAGATAGGTTATTGAAGTAGGCCATGGAATGTACATACATAGGAACGTAGTTGGTGATGTATATGGAGCAGGAGGTTTGGTTAACGAGAATATTTGTGGTGTAATTATGCTTTAACTTCTGTAAAAACAGCAAACTCTACAGCTGCAGTCTCTATAAAGTACAATTTATTCCGCAGCAGTTTGAACATGAGACATCAATTTATTGTCTACATCTGTACACAATTTTAAATGCAAATGAGCAAGCTGAGCTACTATCATAATGTATGAAATGTACCTTTTATAACAACTAAATACTACAAGCAATCCCATATTGGACGCTAAGCCTTGCAAATGTTCAAGCCCATAAAATATCTTGAAGGAATGCAGAAAATAACGAAAGCACAGGGTTGATAACTTAGAAAATTGGAATGAGCTGGAGTTGGTTTAGATAAGTGTTTTAGATAAGTAAGAGTTGTGTTAGATAAGTGTTTTCTAGAGATGAGCGAGCAGTAACATGCTCGGGTACTCGCTGCTCGAACAGAACAATTCTTAATACTCGCATGCTTGTTTCTGGTATCAAGTATAATGGGAGTCAATGGGAAAAGCAAAACTTTTTTCCAGCAGACCCTACAAATAGGTCTGGGGCAGTAGCGTAGCTACCAGGAGGGCAGAGGGTGCAGTCGCCCCGGGCCCGGAGCTCAGAGGGGGCCCACCTGGAGCTACGCTACCCTTAACTATATTATGGAAACAGGAACACATGGGCTACTTGCACAGTGAACAAGTCTGTATGATCATGTTCACACACCACCAAGAAACCTGAAGACACAAAAGAGAATAGTAAAACCAAAAACACTCAGTTTGAAAAAATGTTGCAGTAATCCGCAAGTGCTAGTAAAAGATGTAAAAAACAGGGTATTTGGTTGATACGTTTTTTGCAAAAAATGTATACTAAGCTGCTCTACCAATCTTCACGGTATACCCTTATCAGAGCAGTCCTAACTAATGTATGCAATCCCTATCTGATGTATTTAAAAACCTGATCATCTGTATATAACCTGTGTGAACAGGGTTCAGAGAGGAAAAATCCATGTGTGCATACAGGGTAGAACAGCTTTTGTGCAGATAGCCCAAGAGGAGTGGTGGAACTCCCCAGTCTTGTAGACACAAGAGAACAATTATGGAAACAGGAACACATGGGCTACTTGCACAGTGAACAAGTCTGTATGATCATGTTCACACACCACCAAGAAACCTGAAGACACAAAAGAGAATAGTAAAACCAAAAACACTCAGTTTGAAAAAATGTTGCAGTAATCCGCAAGTGCTAGTAAAAGATGTAAAAAACAGGGTATTTGGTTGATACGTTTTTTGCAAAAAATGTATACTAAGCTGCTCTACCAATCTTCACGGTATACCCTTATCAGAGCAGTCCTAACTAATGTATGCAATCCCTATCTGATGTATGCACGCCAATATAGTTGAGCTCTGCGGTAGAGCAGGGACAGAATCTCCCTGCACTGCCATGGTCTGTTCTGTAGAGGAGCATGTGTCCGGGGACGCTGGGTGCCGGCACTGTACCTGCTGCCTCCAGCAGAGCATACTGCAGACACACACATTGCCGGCTGTATGGTGTCTGCTGAAGAGACTTCAGGACGCTGCTTCTTCCCTCCCTGAGCCCTGCATACAGGAGCAGGACAGGAGATAGGACAACGTAGGAGCTCAGGCTGCAGGTGACACTGTGCAGTAAGGAGGAGGCAGGACACTGTTCCCCTCCTGACATGTCCCTGAGGTTTCTTGCATCCATTTTGCTCTCTTTCTGTCAGTCTCCCTCGCTCTCTGTCTCTCTGTCAGTCTCTCTGTCTCACGCTCTGTCTCGCTTTCTCTGTCACTGTCTCGCTCACTCTGTCTCGCTCTCTCTGAGTCTCTGTCTCTCAGGGTCAGTCTCTCTTTGTCTCTGTCAGTCTCTGTCTCGCTCTCTCAGTCTGCCTCGCTCTCTCTCAGTCTGTCTCTGTGTCTCTCTCTGTCTCGCTCTCTCTCTGTCTTGCTCTCAGTTTCTGTCAGTCTCTCTCAGTCTCTTTGTCTCGGTCTCGCTCTCTCTGTCTCTCTCGGTCTCGCTCTCTCTGTCTCACTCACTCTCTATGTCTTTCTGTCTCGCTCTCTCTGTCTCGCTCTCAGTCTCTGTCTCGCTCTCAGTCTCTGTCAGTCTCTCTGTCTCTGTCTGTCAGTCTCACTTCAGTCTCTGTCTCTTTGTCTGTCTCTCAGTTTCTGTCTCAGTTTGTCTCTGTCTCACTCTCTCTCAGTCTCGATCTCAGTCTCTGTGTCAGTCTCTCTTTCTCGCTCTCTCTGTCTGTCTCTCTGTCAGTCTCGGTCTCTCGGTCTCGCTCTCTCTGTCTTTCTCGGTCTCGCTCTCTCTGTCTTTCTCTCAGTCTCGCTCTCTCTGTCTTTCTCTCAGTCTCGCTCTCTCTGTCTTTCTCTCAGTCTCGCTCTCTCTGTGTTTCTCTCAGTCTCTCTCAGTCTCGCTCTCTCTATCTCTCAGTCTCGCTCTCTCTGTCTTTCTCTCAGTCTCGCTCTCTCTGTCTTTCAGTCTCTCTGTCTTTCTCTCAGTCTCTCTCACTCTTTCTCTCAGTCTCGCTCTCTCTGTGTCTCTGTCTCACTCTCTCTGTCTTTCTCTCTGTCTCGCTCTCTCTCGCTCTCTCTCTGTCTCGTTGTCTCTCTCTGTCTCGCTCTCTCTGTCTCGTTCTCTCTCTCTGTCTCGCTCTCTCTCTGTCTCGCTCTCTCTCTGTCTCGCTCTCTCTCTGTCTCGCTCTCTCTCTCTTTGTCTCACTCTCTCTGTCTCGCTCTCTCTCTCTCTGTCTCTCTCTCTCTGTCTCTCTCTCTGTCTTGCTCTCTCTCTCTCTGTCTCGCTCTCTCTCTCTCTGTCTTGCTCTCTCTCTCTCTGTCTCGCTCTCTCTCTCTCTGTCTTGCTCTCTCTCTCTCTGTCTCGCTCTCTCTCTCTGTCTCGCTCTCTCTCTCTGTCACGCTTTCTCTCTCTGTCTCGCTCTCTCTCTCTGTCTCGCGCTCTCTCTCTGTCTCGCGCTCTCTCTCTGCCTCGCTCTTTCTCTCTCTGTCTCGCTCTTTCTCTCTCTGTCTCGCTCTTTCTCTCTCTGTCTTTCTCTCTGTCTGTCTCGCTCTCTCTGTCTTTCTCTCTGTCTCGCTCTCTCTGTCTTTCTCTCTGTCTCGCTCTCTCTGTCTTTCTCTCTGTCTCACTCTCTCTATCTGTTGTAATGTGGTCCTGTAGCCGGGGTCAGGGTCCTATCAGTCCAATGTGTCTCATCTCATATTAGTAAATACAAGGTAACAAACATAAAAATGCCATTTATATAAACAATAAAAATCCCCATAAAGTTGAGGATAAATATATATGATGAAGAGCCAAATAGAATAAAAATTGGAACAGCCAGTAGGTGAGTATAGATAATAACAATCACATATAGATGCATATGTATACTCAGTCTGAATAACATGGCCCACAAATGGGGAGAAGGGAAAAAAAGAAGAGATGACGTACGGGGGTGCACACTTTCTTCTTTCATTGTGTGATATTTTACCTCCCCCCTTTCTTCTGCTTTCCTCCTTCTTTCCATTCACCTCTTTGGGGTCTTGTCCAGACAAGAGTATTCTTTTTAGGGTTACCTGGATTCATTCAGGGACCTATTCCCATATGGTGGACTCTACACACATTTACTGGTTGTTTTTATTTTTTGCAATTTGCAGCCCACAGAAAGGGACAGAGACCAGAATCTAAGGGAGATACAACGTGGGGGCTAATCTGGGGGCCATTATATATTTTCAATTACAGCAGGATCATCTGCTGGGGTTCCCCCTATACCCGTGATTAAAGTGTGCCACCATAGTTGTATAGTTGTAATCAAGGTTTAGGGGCCCACTCAGATGGTTCGCCCCCCCTGAGCTGAACCCTTAGCTACGCCTCTGGTCTGGGGACAATGAAAATGTTCAAATGGATAGGAAAACTGCTGAATGGAAGGAGAAAGGGATGGAGAACAAGCCTGGAAGCATCTCTAACTCCCAGATCGCTGCCGAGAACAATGGTGTCACACTTTTACTCAGCTTTAAAGGGACTCTGTCACCTGAATTTGGAGGGAACAATCTTCAGCCATGGAGGCGGGGTTTTCAGGTGTTTGATTCACCCTTTCCTTACCTGCTGGCTGCATGCTGGCTGCAATATTGGATTGAAGTTCATTCTCTGTCCTCCGTAGTACATGCCTATCGGAAAATGGCACAATTTTTTTAACAAAGTTTAAAATTTTTTTTCACTACTTAGATAAAAAAGTGGTGAAAAACCGTGCGCCCAAACCGTGGTTTACCTCCACATATGGAGTATCGACGTACTCAGGAGAAATTGCACAACAACCTTTGTGGTCTAATTTCTCCTGTTACCCTTGTGAAAATAAGAATTTGTGGACAAAAAGATCATTTTTGTGTAAACAAGTGCAATTTTTTATTTTCACCACACATCTAGATAAGTTCCTTAAGGGGTCTAGTTTCCAAAATGGTGTCACTTGTGGGGGTTTCCACTGTTTAGGCACATCAGGAGCTCTCTATACGTGACATGGCATCCAATCTCAAATCCAGCCAATTCTGCATTGAAAAAGTCAAACGGCGCTGCTTCACTTCCAAGCTCTGCGGTGCGCCCAAACAGTGGTTTACCCCCACATTTGGGGTATCGGCATGTTCAGGAGAAATTGCACAACAAAATTTATCGTTAAATTTATGTTTTTACACTTGTGAAAATAAAAAAAATGATTCTGAAGTAAAATGTTTGCAAAAAAAGTTAAATGTTCATTTTTTCCTTCCACATGGTTTCAGTTCCTGTGAAGCACGTAAAGGGTTAATAAACTTCTTGAATGTGGTTTTCAGCACCTTGAGGGATGCAATCACACAGATATGTCACACTAAATACATAATAAGTAACATTTCCCACATGTCTACTTTACATCAGCTGTTACATCAGCTTTTTGTTAGGGAGTTATAAGGGTTAAAAGTTGACCAGCGATTTTTCATTTTTACACCACCATTTTTTAGGACCACATTACATTTGAAGTCACTTTGAGAGGTCTATATCATAGAAAATACCCAAAAGTGCCACCATTCCAAAATAGTGCACCCCTCAAGGTGCTCAAAATCACATTCAAGAAGTTTATTAACCCTTCAGGTGCTTCACAGGAATTTTTGTAATGTTTAAAAAAATGAACATTTAACTTTTTTTCACAAAAAATTTACTTCAGATCCAATTTGTTTTATTTTACCAAGGGTGACAGGAGAAATTGAACTCCAAAAGTTGTTGTACAATTTGTCCTGAGTACGCTGATACTCTATATGTGGGGGTAAACCACTGTTTGTGTGCATGGCAGAGATTGGAAGGGAAGAAGCGCCATTTGACTTTGCAGTGCAAAATTGGCTGGAATTGAGATTGGACGCTATGTCGCATTTGGAGAGCCCCTAATGCGCCTAAACAGTGGAAACCCCCACACGTGACACTATTTTGGAAACTAGACCCACTAAAGAACTTACCTAGATGTGTGGTGAGCACTTTGAACCCCCATGTGCTTCACAGAAGTTTATAATGTAGAGCCGTAAAAATAAAAAAAATCATATTTTTTTCACAAAAATGATTTTTGTTCCCCACAATTTCAAATTTTCTCAAGGGTAACAGGAGAAATTGGACCCCAAAAGTTGTTGTGAAATTTGAGTACGCTGATACTCCATGTATGGGGGGTAAACAACTGTTTTGGCTCATGGCAGAGCTCAGACGGAAGGAGTTTGGCTTTTCAATGCAAAATTGGCTGGAATTGAGATCAGATGCCATGTCATGTTTGGAGAGCCCCTGATGTGCCTAAACAGTGGAAACCCCCACAAGTGACACAATTTTGGAAAGTAGACCCCGTAAGTAACTTATCTAGATGTGTGGTGAGCACTAGAACCCCCAAGTGCTTAACAGAAGTTTATAATGTAGAGCCGTAAAAATAAAAAATCATATTTTTTTCACAAAAATAATCTTTTTGCCCCCAATTTTTTATTTTTCCAAGAGTAACAGAAGAAATTGGAACCCAAAAGTTGTTGACCAATTTGACCCGAGTATGCTGATACCCCATATTTGGGGAAACCAACGTTTGAGCGCATGGCTGAGCTCGGAAGGGAAGGATCAACGTTTTTGAATGCAGACTTTGATGGAATGGTCTGCGGGCATCACGTTGCGTTTGCAGAGCCCCTGATGTACCCAAACAGTAGAAACTCCCCACAAGTAACCCCATATTGGAAACTAGAACCCCCAGGGAACTTATCTAGATGTGTTGTGAGAACTTTGAACCCCCAAGTGTTTCACTAAAGTTTATAACATAGAGCCTGAAAATTAAAAATCTTTTTTTCCACAAAAATGACTTTTTTGCCCCCAATTTTGTATTTTTCCAAGGGTAACAGGAGAAATTGGACCGCAAACGATTTCCAATGTGTCCTAACTATGCTGATGCCCCATATGTGGGGGTAAACCACTGTTTGGGTGCACGGCAAAGCTCAGAAGGGAAGGAGCACCATTTTACTTTTTCAACGCAGAATTGGCTGGAATTGAGATCGGACACCATCTCACATTTGGAGAGCCCCTGATGTGCCTAAACAGTGGAAACCCCCCAATTCTAACTCCAACCCTAACCCCAACACACCTCTAATCACAACCCTAACCATAACCACACCCCTAACCCCAACACACCCCTAACCCTTTCCCAACCCTAACCACAACCCTAACACTAACACATCCCTAACCCTAACACAACCCTAATCCTAATTCCAACCCTAACTACAACCCTAACCCTAACACACCCCTAACCCCAACACTCACCCTTACCCTAATCCCAACCATAACCCTAACCACACCACTAACCCCAACACACCTAACCCTAATCCCAATTCTAGCCGTAATCCCAGCCGTAAACATAATCTAAACCCTAACCCCATCTCTAGCTCAACCCCTAACTTTAGCCCCAACCCTAACTCTAACTTTAGCCCCCACCCTAACCCTAACTTTAGCCCCAACCCTAACCCTAAACCCAATGGAAAAATGGAAATAAATACTTTTTAAAAAAATATTTTTACCTAACTAAGGGTGTGATGAAGGGGGGTTTGATTTACTATTAATAGCGGGTTTTTATATCGGGTTTTTATGTTTGGCTGCTGTCACACTCTAAAAGACGCTTTTTATATTGTTTTTGCCTCACCACATTTTGAGAGCTATAATTTTTCCATAGTTTGCCCCACAGAGTCATGTGAGGTCTTGATTTTTGCACGACAAGTTGTCGTTTTTATTGGTGCCATTTTCGGGTACATAAGATTTTTTGATCGCTTTTTATTATGATTTTCGGGAGGCAGAATGAACTCAGGAATTCATGAATCTCTTTTGGGTGGGCATTTATACCGTTCTGCGTGTGGTGAAATTTATAAGGCAGTTTTATTCTTTGGGTCAGTACGATTACAGCGCTACCTCATTTGTTACATTTTTTTGTGTTTTGGCGCTTTTATACAATAAAAACTATTTTATATAAAAAATAATTGTTTTTGCATCACTTTATTCTGAGAGCTATAACTTTTTTATATTTTTGCTGATGGCACTGTACGGCAGCTCATTTTTTGTATGACAAGATGGCGTTTTCAGCAGTACCATTTTTTTATATCTGTCTTTTTGATTACGTGTTATTCCATTTTTTGTTTGGCGGTATGATGACAAAGCATTGTTTTTTGCTTTGTTTTTTTTACGGTGTTCACTGAAGGGGTTAACTAGTGGGACAGTTTTATAGGTTGGGTCATTACGGACGTGAGGATACCAAATATGTGTACTTTTATTGTTTTTTTTATTTACGTAAAGAAATGTATTTATTGGAACAATATTTTTTTTTATTTATTTAGGAAATATTTTAAAAATATTATTTTTACACGTTATTTTTTTAACTTTTTTACTTGGTCCCAGGGTGTGACATCACTATATAGTGTCAGATCGCTGATCTGACACTTTGCAGAGCACTGTGTCAGATCAGCGATCTGACTGGCAGTGCCGGAGGCTTGCCGGTGCCTGCTCTCAGCAGGCACTGACAAGCCACCTTCCTGCAGGACCAGGAAAGACCCCGTGGCCATCTTGGATCTGGGAGCCTGCAGGGAGGAGAATGGAGGAGACCCTAGGAACAACGCGATCACATCGCGTTGTTCTGAGGGTCTCAGGGAAGCACGCAGGGAACCCCCTCCCTGCACCATGCTTCCCTTTGCCACCGGAACGCTGCGATCTTATTTGATCGCAGTGTTCCAGGGGTTAAAGTGCCAGGAGCAGTCTGTGACCACTCCTGGCACATAGTGTATGGTGTCAGCTGTGATAATCAGCTGACACTCGGTCGCGATCGGCCGCGCTCCCCCCAGGAGCGTAGCTGATTGCGTATGATGCACTCTCCCGTCAAGGATCAGATAGGCCCAGGTCACCTCGATAGGATAGTACGTCTAAGGTCAGAGATGGGTTAAGAAAAGGGCATTCAAAAATTTGGTGGAGATTCACAAGTAGTGGACTGCTGCTGGAGTCATTGCTTTAAGAGTCGCCACACTCAGACGTATCCAGGACATGAGCTACAAGTGTCACATTCCTTGTGTCAAGCCACTCATGACCAATAGACAACGCCAGAAGCGTCTTACCTGGGCCAAGGAGAAAAAGAACTGGACTGTTGCTCAGTGGTCCTAGGTGTTGTTTTCAAATGAAAGTAAATTTTGCATTTCATTTGAAAATCAAGGTCGCAGAGTCTGGAGGAAGAGTGGAGAGACACACAATCCAAGCTGCTTGAGGTCTAGTGTGAAGTTTCCACAATCAGCGATAGTTTGGGGAACTATGTCATCTGCTGGTGTAGGTCCACTGTGTTTTATCAAGACCAAAGTCAGCGCAGCAGTCTACCAGGAAATATTGGAGCACTTCATGCTTCCCTCTGCAGACAAGCTTTTTGAATTTGGAAATTTAATTCTCCAGTAGGACTTGGCACCTGTCCATACTGCCAAAAGTGCCAATGCCTGGTTTAAAAACAACAGAATCACTGTGCTTGATTGGCCAGAAAGCTCCCCTGACCTTAACCCCATAGAGAATGTATTGGGTATTGTCAAGAGAAAGATGAGACACCAGACCCAACAATGCAGACGAGCTGAAAGCTGCTAACAAAGAAACCTGGACTTCCAGTGCCACAGGATGATTGCCTCCATGCCGCCCCACATTGATGCAGTAATTGAAAGGGCACCAACCAAGAATTGAGTATATTGACTGAACATACATTTCAGTAGGCCAACATTTTGGATTTTAAAATAATTTTTCAAGCTGGTGTTATAAATTAGTCATTGGCTGTAAGCATTGGCAGTTTTCATTGGCTGGGAGTCATAATCATCAACATTAACAGAAATAAACACTTGAAATAGGTCACTCTGTTTGTAATGACCCTATATAATATATGAGTTTCACTTTTTGTAGTGAAGAGCTGAAATTAACTTTTTGATTATATTCTAATTTTCTGAGAAGCACCTGTATATCAATCATTCATTGTCTATAAATGACTGTATAAAGGAGAGGTGGAGAAACTGGAAGGAGAAAAGTCAGAGCTCACAAAAACTACTAAAAACGCAGGATACAAGTCATATATTGTCCAGATATCTGCATTTTTAAACAATCGCCAGTCAGCAATATGCTTGCTGGGTGGCATACATCAGCAATATGCTTGCTGGGTGGCATACATTTAATAACCTGTCTACATGGTTAGATGTGCCTAGATGTAGACAGATCGATCTGTAATAGATCAGATCATTTTTTATGCATAGGCTGCCATTGTTCTCGGCAGCACAGGTCCTGAGAGTCAATTCTGAAAAGTTACTTGGACATACAGTTACATTGTAAGCTTAGTAATACACCATTAGCAGTGCAGAATTGGGTGGGGTCTTTACCTGAAGCCCTTAGATCTAACGTAAGCAGGCAAGGTTTAGCAGTACAATTACGTAATAATCTGGAACATTTTTCAGATAAAAGTTATCAACATCTCTTTTAAACGATGTCCTGATGCAGAAATCAAAAACTCACCTTACTTGACATGATCATTGTCTTGTACCATGTTTGGTTTCAGCTCCAGCTTTTGACAACAGGTTATTTTTTTGCATAAAAAAATAGTTATTGGGTTGCGTTTCAAGTTAAAAGATGCTGCATCTGTATAGCTAAAGTGCAGTTCACATTAATCTAACAAAGATTCCTATAATGAGCAATCACACTATATTTGTATTGATGAAAATGTGCAAATGTTTACATGATATGTGAATTACCTGCAATATATATTCAGGGGTAATAACTGAAACATGATTAAAATGATAATTGTGTTTAATTAACAATTATGAGTCGGCTCTTCACCCTGTGATGAACAGTGATAGCCCAATGGTAAATTGAAATTTCAGGATTCTTCATAGCTTTTCTCTCTTTCACACCACTGACAATTCTAAGAAATTCTAGTACAGTGACTTCCATCGAGATGGAGAGTTCGGCACTTTTATATTGCTGTGAATAAGTTACTAATTTTGTTAAGAACAAGGCTAAGATGCTGCTCAGAATGAGCCATGAAAGGAGATACACAAGTTATCTTAATATAAAATGCTTTATTCCCATACCACAGTATAATAATATTCTGAAATAAAGTAACTTCATGTATTCAAGGCTAATTGTGATAGTAATATATCATATATATTTATTTTATGCCTATACAATTATGCTCAAAAGTTTACATACCCTGGCAGAATTTTTTGGCCTTTTTTCAGATAATATGAATAATAACACAAAACCTTTTTCTCCACTCATGGTTAGTTGTTGGATGGAGCCATATATTGTCAAACTACTGTGTTTTTCTCTTTTTTAATCATAATAATAACACAAAATAGAGTTGAGCGACCTTGACCTTTTTAGAGTCGAGCCGGGTTTCGCGAAACCCGACTATCTCAAAAGTCGGGTAGAGTGAAATCGGCCGATTATGACGTAAAGTCGGGATCGACCGAAACACGAAACATGAAACCCAATGCAAGTCAATGGGGCAGCATAGTCGGCAGTGAGTGGGGGCCAGGAAAACACCTAGAGTGCCCATTTTAATGTCAAAACCATCCATTCTTCTTAATGAAGCTTGTCAAGCGTAATTTACCTTATAATAATTGGAAGGCATTTGAAATTGGGGGTCATTTGGCTAAAGTTGTGGTGGGTAGGGCTGGTTCAAGTAATTAGTGGGCCCAGGAAATCTGGACCACGTCACGGCAGTGGAGCAGGGAGAGGTAAGTATTTCAACTTTGCAAGTGCTGTGAACCTGAGCAAGCAGGGGGGGCCCACTCGTTGGCATTGGCACTGGCACAGGGCCCCTCAAAGTACAGCGGTGTGTTTGCACGGCGGGGGCGCCTCCCACCGGCAGCAACACTTTTGCGTACTATGAGAGGCCCTGTGCCAGTGACGTCGCCAACTAGTATTCCTCCCCCCACCTGATGAAGGAACCTGCACTTTCATCTGCACCTTCCTCTTTGTCCCCGTGTAAGGTGGTATGGTATGCGGGAAGAGCAACCTGACTTTCAGCAGGGTCACAATGTTGTTGTGTAGCGTGCACGGGGAATGTTGCGTTATGGGTCAATGTACCAGCAGACTCATCTATCACTGGCTGGGCAATGGGCAGGATGAGGAGGAAACACAGATATAGGCCCAAAGAATAAAGTTTGCTAAATGCAGTTCAAAATTGGTAACACAGGAATAACCAGGGGGCATTGCAGTGGAGGACAACTGGAATGAGAGGCAGACACCGATAGTAGGCCCCAACCCAACTAGTAGGCCAAATGCAGTCTAACATTAACAACTACTTAACGAGCGCCTGAAAACGGAATTTCAGGACAGGAAACCAGGAGAACAGCAAGGAGCGGCAGACACTGTTAGTAGTCCCCAAACCAACTAGTACGCCAAATGCAGTTGTTCCATTTAACCACAATTTAACGAGAGCCTGAAGATAGAAGCTCAGGAAAGGCAACCTGGAGAACACCTTGGAGTGGAACACACCATCTCTCTCCACCCCATACCCATTTTGTAGCCTAATGCAGTGTAGTTTTCTACAACTACTAAACGAGAGTCGGAAGACCGAAGTAATGGCAAGGAAACCTGGGGAACACCTTGGAGTGTAACACACCATCTCTCTCCACCCGATACCCATTTTGTAGGCCTAATGCAGTGTAGTTTTCTACAACTACTAAACGAGAGTCGGAAGACCGAAGCAATGGCAAGGAAACCTGGGGAACACCTTGGAGTGTAACACACCATCTCTCTCCACCCGATACCCATTTTGTAGGCCTAATGCAGTGTAGTTTTCTACAACTACTAAACGAGAGTCGGAAGACCGAAGCAATGGCAAGGAAACCTGGGGAACACCTTGGAGTGTAACACACCATCTCTCTCCACCCGATACCCAATTTGTAGGCCTAATGCAGTGTAGTTTTCTACAACTACTAAACGAGAGTCGGAAGACCGAAGCAATGGCAAGGAAACGTGGGGAACACCTTGGAGTGTAACACACCATCTCTCTCCACCCGATACCCATTTTGTAGGCCTAATGCAGTGTAGTTTTCTACAACTACTAAACGAGAGTCGGAAGACCGAAGCAATGGCAAGGAAACCTGGGGAACACCTTGGAGTGTAACACACCATCTCTCTCCACCCGATACCCAATTTGTAGGCCTAATGCAGTGTAGTTTTCTACAACTACTAAACGAGAGTCGGAAGACCGAAGCAATGGCAAGGAAACCTGGGGAACACCTTGGAGTGTAACACACCATCTCTCTCCACCCGATACCCATTTTGTAGGCCTAATGCAGTGTAGTTTTCTACAACTACTAAACGAGAGTCGGAAGACCGAAGCAATGGCAAGGAAACCTGGGGAACACCTTGGAGTGTAACACACCATCTCTCTCCACCCGATACCCAGTTTGTAGGCATAATGCAGTGTAGTTTTCTACAACTACTAAACGAGAGTCGGAAGACCGAAGCAATGGCAAGGAAACCTGGGGAACACCTTGGAGTGTAACACACCATCTCTCTCCACCCGATACCCATTTTGTAGGCCTAATGCAGTGTAGTTTTCTACAACTACTAAACGAGAGTCGGAAGACCGAAGCAATGGCAAGGAAACCTGGGGAACACCTTGGAGTGTAACACACCATCTCTCTCCACCCGATACCCATTTTGTAGGCCTAATGCAGTGTAGTTTTCTACAACTACTAAACGAGAGTCGGAAGACCGAAGCAATGGCAAGGAAACCTGGGGAACACCTTGGAGTGTAACACACCATCTCTCTCCACCCCATACCCAATTTGTAGGCCTAATGCAGCCTACTTTCCGACAACTACTAAACGAGAGCATGAAGATCGAAGCTCAGGAAAGGCAACCTGGGGAACACCACGGAAGGGCTGATTCTTAGGAAGGAAGGCTGTCGGAAAGAAGCAGGGCGCGTCCGAGGGTGATTATATTCTTATTAGGTATATACTCACCCTCGGACGCGCCCTGCTTCTTTATTTGTAATGAATGTTTATTTGCAATGTGGTTTTGACTTACTCTATTTTTTTGGTAAATAATGATTTTATTATTTTCATTGTTTTGCATCTTCTTGGCAATAATATAAAGAAGACGCGACAGGACAACACTCGGTGGATGCCATATCTGTGTTTTAAATTGAAAAAAACTTTCAGTTAACTACTTGCAGGAGAAAGTTATTGTAGCTGGTGGCCATTTTTAGTACTGTACCAGATTTTTGTTGTATGTGTTTGTTTTTAATGTTAAAATGTCTGCATTTGATATCTCTCCAGTATTTTCTTTTTTATAAGCAAAATACTTATTTTTATATTTTCTGATGTTGGTTCAAGGGGTACACGGGCAGCAGTAGACAGGTCAGTGGAGGCCTAGTGGAAGGAGGGACCGCAGACAGGCTTCGAAGCCCTAACATAATAAATTGGGCTGGCTGTAGGCAATTTAAAATTGGTTCCAGGGGAACCCGGGCAGCAGTAGACAGGTCAGTGGAGGCCTAGTGGAAGGAGGGACCGCAGACAGGCTTCGAAGCCCTAACATAATAAATTGGGCTGGCTGTAGGCAATTTAAAATTGGTTCCAGGGGAACACGGGCGGCAGTAGACAGGTCAGTGGAGGCCTAGTGGAAGGAGGGACCGCAGACAGGCTTCGAAGCCCTAACATAATAAATTGGGCTGGCTGTAGGCAATTTGAAATTGGTTCCAGGGGAACACGGGCGGCAGTAGACAGGTCAGTGGAGGCCTAGTGGAAGGAGGGACCGCAGACAGGCTTCGAAGCCCTAACATAATAAATTGGGCTGGCTGTAGGCAATTTAAAATTTGTTCCAGGGGAACACGGACAGCAGTAGACAGGTCAGTGGAGGCCTAGTGGAAGGAGGGACCGCAGACAGGCTTCGAAGCCCTAACATAATAAATTGGGCTGGCTGTAGGCAATTTAAAATTGGTTCCAGGGGAACACGGGCGGCAGTAGCCAGGTCAGTGTAGTAGTAGTGGAAAGAACGGGCCGCAGACAGGCTTCGAAGGCCTAACATAACAAAAATTGGGCTGTAGGCAATTTAAAATTGGTTCCAGGGGAACACGGGCGGCAGTAGACAGGTCAGTGGAGGCCTAGTGGAAGGAGGGACCGCAGACAGGCTTCGAAGCCCTAACATTATAAATTGGGCTGGCTGTAGGCAATTTAAAATTGGTTCCAGGGGAACACGGGCAGCAGTAGACAGGTCAGTGGAGGCCTAGTGGAAGGAGTGACCGCAGACAGGCTTCGAAGGCCTAACATAAGAAAAATGTCAATACAATGGTATTGACAGTGCCAGGCATTGAAGGATGTCAGCGCATAGACTAAACATTGGTGGAGCTGTGAGAGAAAATTTTGCAAGTGGTAGAGCACTGTTTGACCTGGGGGGGGGGACTGTCTTGTGGCCGGCGGTACAGGCCCAGGGCCCCTCATATTACAACGGTGTGTCTGACGTTGGGTGCGCACCACCACCGCCAGACACTTTATTGTACTATGAGGGACCTAGTGGCAGTGCCGTCGACCAAAAGCGGGCACACCCACCTCTTCAGACAAACAGTACTCTCACGGGTGCTGGCGCCAAGTGGCGATACCACTGCCCCGTGTGGGGACTTTGGCCATTTAGGGAGGTGTTAACATGTTGGATGCTGGACAATCAGGTGCTGCAAATTACAAGATTGGAAAAGTCGTTCAGAATAGTCCACAGGCAAGACCTTTACATAGGAAAGCTAGGTGTCAGCCGGGCAAGGTGGGGCAAAAGATTTCGAAATCCAGTTGTGGTTCATTTTAATGAAGGTTAGATCATCTACATTTTGGGTAGCCAGATGAGTCCTTTTTTCTGTTAGTATTGAACCTGCAGCACTGAATACTCTTTCTGATAGGACACTAGCTGCCGGGCAAGCAAGCTCCTGCAATGCATATTCTGCCAATTCTGGCCAGGTGTCTAATTTTGATGCCCAGTAATCAAATGGGAATGACGGTTGAGGGAGAACGTCGATAAGGGATGAAAAATAGTTAGTAACCATACTGGACAAATGTTGTCTCCTGTCACTTTGAATTGATGCTGCAGTACCTGTCCTGTCTGCGGTCATAGCAAAATCACTCCACAACCTGGTCAGAAAACCCCTCTGGCCAACGCCACTTCTGATTTCTGCCCCTCTAACACCTCTGGTCTGCTGGCCCCTGCAGCTTGTGTTAGAACGATCACGGGCGCTGTGTGCAGGGAATGCCAGAAGCAAACGGTCAATAAGAGTTGATTGTTTGGTTGCTAATATTAGTTCCAAGTTCTCATGTGGCATTATATTTTGCAATTTGCCTTTATAGCGAGGATCAAGGAGGCAGGCCAACCAGTAATCGTCATCGTTCATCATTTTTGTTATGCGTGTGTCCCTTTTGAGGATACGTAAGGCATAATCCGCCATGTGGCCCAAAGTTCCAGTTCTCAAATCTGTGGTTGTGCTTGGTTGAGGGGCAGTTTCAGGCAAATCCACGTCACTTGTTTCCCTCCAAAAACCAGAACCCGGCCTTGCCACGCCAACAATTTCCACTGGCCCCGGAAAAGCTTCCTCATTAAAAATATAATCATCCCCATCATCCTCCTCGTCCTCCTCCTCCTGTTCGCCCGCTACCTCGTCCTGTACACTGCCCTGGCCAGACAATGGCTGACTGTCATCAAGGCTTTCCTCTTCCTCAGCTGCAGACGCCTGATCCTTTATGTGCGTCAAACTTTGCATCAGCAGACGCATTAGGGGGATGCTCATGCTTATTATGGCGTTGTCTGTACTAACCAGCCGTGTGCATTCCTCAAAACACTGAAGGACTTGACACATGTCTTGAATCTTCGACCACTGCACACCTGACAACTCCATGTCTGCCATCCTACTGCCTGCCCGTGTATGTGTATCCTCCCACAAAAACATAACAGCCCGCCTCTGTTCACACAGTCTCTGAAGCATGTGCAGTGTTGAGTTCCACCTTGTTGCAATGTCTATGATTAGGCGATGCTGGGGAAGGTTCAAAGAACGCTGATAGGTCTGCATACGGCTGGAGTGTACGGGCGAACGGCGGATATGTGAGCAAAGTCCACGCACTTTGAGGAGCAGGTCGGATAACCCCGGATAACTTTTCAGGAAGCACTGCACCACCAGGTTTAAGGTGTGAGCCAGGCAAGGAATGTGTTTCAGTTGGGAAAGGGAGATGGCAGCCATGAAATTCCTTCCGTTATCACTCACTACCTTGCCTGCCTCAAGATCTACAGTGCCCAGCCACGACTGCGTTTCTTTCTGCAAGAACTCGGACAGAACTTCAGCGGTGTGTCTGTTGTCGCCCAAACACTTCATAGCCAATACAGCCTGCTGACGTTTGCCAGTAGCTGCCCCATAATGGGAGACCTGGTGTGCAACAGTGGCAGCTGCGGATGGAGTGGTTGTGCGACTGCGGTCTGTGGACGAGGTCTCGCTTCTGCAGGAGGACGAGGAGGAGGAGGAGGGGGTGCGAACGGCTACAGCCAACTGTTTCCTAGACCGTGGGCTAGGCAGAACTGTCCCAAACTTGCTGTCCCCTGTGGACCCTGCATCAACCACATTTACCCAGTGTGCCGTGATGGACACGTAACGTCCCTGGCCATGCCTACTGGTCCATGCATCTGTTGTCAGGTGCACCTTTGTGCTCACACATTGCCTGAGTGCATGGACGATGCGCTCTTTAACATGCTGGTGGAGGGCTGGGATGGCTTTTCTGGAAAAAAAGTGTCGACTGGGTAGCTCGTAGCGTGGTACAGCGTAGTCCATCAGGGCTTTGAAAGCTTCGCTTTCAACTAACCGGTAGGGCATCATCTCTAACGAGATTAGTCTAGCTATGTGGGCGTTCAAACCCTGTGTACGCGGATGCGAGGCTAAGTACTTCCTTTTTCTAACCATAGTCTCATGTAGGGTGAGCTGGACTGGAGAGGTGGAGATCGTGGAACTAGCGGGGGTGCCGGTGGACATGGCAGACTGAGAGACGGTGGGAGATGGTATTGTTGCCGCCGGTGCCCTAGATGCAGTGTTTCCTACTACGAAACTGGTGATTCCCTGACCCTGACTGCTTTGGCCTGGCAAAGAAACCTGCACAGATACTGCAGGTGGTGCAGAAAATGGTGGCCCTACACTGCCGGAAGGGATGTTGCGTTGATGACTAGCTTCATTGGCCGAGGGTGCTACAACCTTAAGGGATGTTTGGTAGTTAGTCCAAGCTTGCAAATGCATGGTGGTTAAATGTCTATGCATGCAACTTGTATTGAGACTTTTCAGATTCTGCCCTCTGCTTAAGGTAGTTGAACATTTTTGACAGATGACTTTGCGCTGATCAATTGGATGTTGTTTAAAAAAATGCCAGACTGCACTCTTTCTAGCATCGGATACCTTTTCAGGCATTGCAGACTGAGCTTTAACCGGTTGGCCACGCTGTCCTCCAACAGGTTTTGACTTTGCCACGCGTTTTGGGCAAGATACGGGCCCGGCAGATGGAACCTGTTGCGATGTTGATGCCTGCTGCGGCCCCTCCTCCTCCGCTTCAGAACTGCTGCCGCCTGCACCCTGTTCCCCCAATGGCTTCCAATCGGGGTCAAGAACTGGGTCATCTATTACCTCTTCTTGTAGCTCGTGTGCAACTTCGTCTGTGTCACCGTGTCGGTCGGTGGTATAGCGTTCGTGATGGGGCAACATAGTCTCATCAGGGTCTGATTCTTGATCAGCACCCTGCGAGGGCAATGTTGTGGTCTGAGTCAAAGGACCAGCATAGTAGTCTGGCTGTGGCTGTGCATCAGTGCACTCCATGTCAGATTCAACTTGTAATGGGCATGGACTGTTAACTGCTTCACTTTCTAAGCCAGGGACGGTATGTGTAAAGAGCTCCATGGAGTAACCCGTTGTGTCGCCTGCTGCATTCTTCTCTGTTGTTGTTTTTGCTGAAGAGGACAAGGAAGCGACTTGTCCCTGACCGTGAACATCCACTAACGACGCGCTGCTTTTACTTTTACCAGTTTCACGAGAGGAGGCAAAAGAGCTAGAGGCTGAGTCAGCAAGATAAGCCAAAACTTGCTCTTGCTGCTCCAGCTTTAAAAGCGGTTTTCCTACTCCCAGAAAAGGGAGCGTTCGAGGCCTTGTGTAGCCAGACGACGAACCTGGCTCCACAGCTCCAGACTTAGGTGCAATATTTTTTTTCCCACGACCACCTGATGCTCCACCACTACCACTACCCTCATTACCAGCTGACAATGATTGCCCCCGGCCACGACCTCTTCCACCAGACTTCCTCATTTTTTTAAAAACGTTACCAAACTAACGGTTTGTTGCTGTCACACAACTTACACGGTGAGCTATAACTTCAGTATGATTTAGCTACCCCTTTACAGGTGGGTGAGACCACAACGAAAATCAGGCACAATGTTACACACTCTGTTGTTGGTGGCAACAAATGAGAGAGATGCCACACACGCAGGACTGTCACTGAAGCGCAAATGTAAATATTAATCTCCCACTGATTTTTTTTTTTTAACAGGGAGACTTTAGAAAAAAAAAATAATTAAAAAAAATGATTTTTTAAGGAAGAATTTATAAACCAAATAAAATGAAATGATAGTTTCAGGGAGAATTTAGAAAACAAATAAAAAAAAAATAGGCTTTCTATGGCCCACTGAGTGAGAGAGGATGCACACAGGAGTCAGGAGTGGCACACAAGCCCAGAGGCCAATATTTATCTCCCACTGATTGATTTAGTGATTTTTTCAGGTAGATTTTGGAACCCAAATCAAGCAAAAAAATAAATAGGCTTTCTATGGCCCACAATTGGAGAGAGAGAGAGAGATGGCACACCCAGGAGTCAAGACTGGCACACAAGCAGAAAGGGCAATATTAATCTCCCACTGATTTGATTTTTTTTTTTTTTTCAGGGAGACTTTAGAAAAAAAAAATACAAAAAAATGAATTTTTCAGGAAGAATTTAGAAGCAAAATAAAATAAAATGATTGTTTCAGGGAGAATTTAGAAAACAAATTTAAAAAAATAGGCTTTGTAGGGCCCACTGAGTGAGAGAGGACGCACACAGGAGTCAGGAGTGGCACACAAGCCCAGAGGCCAATATTTATCTCCCACTGATTGATTTAGTGATTTTTTCAGGTAGATTTTGGAACCCAAATCAAGCAAAAAAATTAATAGGCTTTCTATGGCCCACAATTGGAGAGAGAGAGATGGCACACCCAGGAGTCAACACTGGCACACAAGCAGAAAGGGCAATATTAATCTCCCACTGATTTGATTTTTTTTTTTTTTCAGGGAGACTTTAGAAAAAAAAAATACAAAAAAAATGATTTTTTCAGGAATAATTTAGAAACCAAATAAAATAAAATGATTTTTTCAGGGAGAATTTATAAAACAAATAAAACAAAAAATAGGCTTTCTAGGGCCCACTGAGTGAGAGATGACGCACACAGGAGTCAGGAGTGGCACACAAGCCCAGAGGCCAATATTTATCTCCCACTGATTGATTTATTGATTTTTTCAGGTAGAATTTAGAACCCAAATCAACCCAAAAAATAAATAGGCTTTCTATGGCCCACTATTTTTGAGAGAGATGGCACGCTCAGGACTGGCACACAAGCCCAGAGGCCAATATTAATCTCCCACTTTTTTTTTTTTTTCCAGGGAAAATTTATAAACCCAATAAAAAAAATAATAAATAGGCTTTCTATGGCCCACTATCTGAGAGAGAGAGATGGCACGCTTAGGACTGGCACACAAGCCCAAAGGCCAATATTAATCTCCCACTGATTGATTTATTGATTTTTTCAGGTAGAATTTAGAACCCAAATCAACCCCAAAAATAAATAGGCTTTCTATGGCCCACTATTTGTGAGAGAGATGGCACGCTCAGGACTGGCACACAAGCCCAGAGGCCAATATTAATCTCCCACTTTTTTTTTTTTTCCCAGGGAAAATTTATAAACCCAATAAAAAAAATAATAAATAGGCTTTCTATGGCCCACTATCTGAGAGAGAGAGATGGCACGCTTAGGACTGGCACACAAGCCCAAAGGCCAATATTAATCTCCCACTGATTGATTTATTGATTTTTTCAGGTAGAATTTAGAACCCAAATCAAGCAAAAAAATTAATAGGCTTTCTATGGCCCACTATTTGTGAGAGAGATGGCACGCTCAGGACTGGCACACAAGCCCAGAGGCCAATATTAATCTCCCACTTTTTTTTTTTTCCAGGGAAAATTTATAAACCCAATAAAAAAAATAATAAATAGGCTTTCTATGGCCCACTATCTGAGAGAGAGAGATGGCACGCTTAGGACTGACACACAAGCCCAAAGGCCAATATTAATCTCCCACTGATTGATTTATTGATTTTTTCAGGTAGAATTTAGAACCCAAATCAACCCAAAAAATAAATAGGCTTTCTATGGCCCACTATTTGTGAGAGAGATGGCACGCTCAGGACTGGCACACAAGCCCAGAGGCCAATATTAATCTCCCACTTTTTTTTTTTTCCCAGGGAAAATTTATAAACCCAATAAAAAAATAATAAATAGGCTTTCTATGGCCCACTATCTGAGAGAGAGAGATGGCACGCTTAGGACTGGCACACAAGCCCAAAGGCCAATATTAATCTCCCACTGATTGATTTATTGATTTTTTCAGGTAGAATTTAGAACCCAAATCAAGCAAAAAAATTAATAGGCTTTCTATGGCCCACTGAGTGAGAGATGGCACACACAGGAGTCAGGAGTGGCACACAAGCCCTGAGGCCAATATTTTTCTCCCACTGATTGATGTTGTGATTTTTTCAGGTAGATTTTGGAACCCAAATCAAGCAAAAAAATAAATAGGCTTTCTATGGCCCACTGAATGAGAGATGGCACACACAGGAGTAAGGAGTGGCACACAAGCCCTGAGGCCAATATTAATCTCCCACTGATTGATTTATTGATTTTTTCAGGTAGAATTTAGAACCCAAATCAACCCAAAAAATAAATAGGCTTTCTATGGCCCACTATTTGTGAGAGAGATGGCACGCTCAGGACTGGCACACAAGCCCAGAGGCCAATATTAATCTCCCACTTTTTTTTTTTTCCCAGGGAAAATTTATAAACCCAATAAAAAAAATAATAAATAGGCTTTCTATGGCCCACTATCTGAGAGAGAGAGATGGCACGCTTAGGACTGGCACACAAGCCCAAAGGCCAATATTAATCTCCCACTGATTGATTTATTGATTTTTTTCAGGTAGAATTTAGAACCCAAATCAAGCAAAAAAATTAATAGGCTTTCTATGGCCCACTATTTGTGAGAGAGATGGCACGCTCAGGACTGGCACACAAGCCCAGAGGCCAATATTAATCTCCCACTTTTTTTTTTTTTTCCAGGGAAAATTTATAAACCCAATAAAAAAAATAATAAATAGGCTTTCTATGGCCCACTATCTGAGAGAGAGAGATGGCACGCTTAGGACTGGCACACAAGCCCAAAGGCCAATATTAATCTCCCACTGATTGATTTATTGATTTTTTCAGGTAGAATTTAGAACCCAAATCAACCCAAAAAATAAATAGGCTTTCTATGGCCCACTATTTGTGAGAGAGATGGCACGCTCAGGACTGGCACACAAGCCCAGAGGCCAATATTAATCTCCCACTTTTTTTTTTTCCCAGGGAAAATTTATAAACCCAATAAAAAAATAATAAATAGGCTTTCTATGGCCCACTATCTGAGAGAGAGAGATGGCACGCTTAGGACTGGCACACAAGCCCAAAGGCCAATATTAATCTCCCACTGATTGATTTATTGATTTTTTCAGGTAGAATTTAGAACCCAAATCAAGCAAAAAAATTAATAGGCTTTCTATGGCCCACTGAGTGAGAGATGGCACACACAGGAGTCAGGAGTGGCACACAAGCCCTGAGGCCAATATTTTTCTCCCACTGATTGATGTAGTGATTTTTTCAGGTAGATTTTGGAACCCAAATCAAGCAAAAAAATAAATAGGCTTTCTATGGCCCACTGAGTGAGAGATGACACAGACAGGGATGGCACTCTAGCAGAAATGCCAATCTTAATCTCCCACAAAAAAAAAAAAAAAAAAAGGAACTGTCCTTCAATTACTATCTCCCTGCAGTAATCTCAGCCAGGTATGGCAGGCAGCAATAAGGAGTGGACTGATGCACAAAATAAATAAAAAGTGTGGACAAACAAACAAGATAGCTGTGCAGAAAGGAAGGAACAAAAGGATTTGTGCTTTGAAAAAAGCAGTTGGTTTGCACAGCGGCGTACACACAGCAATGCAGCTATCAGGGAGCCTTCTAGGGCAGCCCAATGAGCTACAGCGCTGAGGAAAAAAAAAAATGTAGCTTCCACTATCCCTGCACACCGAAGGTGGTGTTGGGCAGTAGAAATCGCTACAGCACAAGCGGTTTGGTGGTTAATGGACCCTGCCTAACGCTATCCCTGCTTCTGACGAAGCGGCAGCAACCTCTCCCTAAGCTCAGATCAGCAGCAGTAACATGGCGGTCGGCGGGAACGCCCCTTTATAGCCCCTGTGACGCCGCGGACAGCAAGCCAATCACTGCAATGCCCTTCTCTAAGATGGTGGGGACCAGGACCTATGTCATCACGCTGCCCACACTCTGCGTTTACCTTCATTGGCTGAGAAATGGCGCTTTTCGCGTCATTGAAACGCGACTTTGGCGCGAAAGTCGCGTACCGCATGGCCGACCCCGCACAGGGGTCGGATCGGGTTTCATGAAACCCGACTTTGCCAAAAGTCGGCGACTTTTGAAAATGAACGACCCGTTTCGCTCAACCCTAACACAAAACATGCAAATGACCCAGATCAAAAGTTCACATACCCTGTTGATTTTGGCCTGATAACATGCACAGAAGTTGACACAAATGGGTTTGAATGACTACATAAGGTAACATCCTCACCTGTGACCTGTTTGCTTGTAATCAGTGTGTGTGCATAAAAGCTGAGTGAGTTTCTGGGATCCTGACAGACCCTTGCGTCTTTCAGGCAGCCACTGACGTTTCTGGATTATGAGTAATGGGGAAAGCAAAAGAAGTGTCAAAGGATCTATGGGAAAAGGTTGTTTAACTGCATAAAACAGGAAAGGGATACAAAAAGATATCCAATGAATTGATAATGCTAGTCAGCAGTATTCAAACTGTGATTAACAAATGGAAAATCAGGGGTTCTGTAAAAACAAAACCACGGTCAGGTAGACCAACGAAAATGTCATCCACAACTGCCAGGAAAATTGTTTGGGATGCAAAGGAAAACTCACAAATAATATCTGCTGAAATACAAGACTCTGAAAACTAGCAGTGTGGCTGTTTTAAAAAGCACAATAAGGAGGCACTTGAAGAAAAATGGGCTGCATGGTCGAGTTGCCAGAAGAAAGTCATTACTGCACAAGTGCCGCAAAGTATCTTACCTACAATACGCACAACAGCACAGAGACAAGCTTCAAAATTTCAGGAGCCAGGTAAAATTTAACTTTTTGGCCACAACCATAAGTGTTACATTTGGAGAGAGGTCAACAAGGTCTATGATGAAAGGAACACCATTCCTACTGTAAAGCACGGAGGTGGATCGATGATGTTTTGGGGAAGTGTGGGCTACAAAGGCACTATGTCAGGAATATTTATACAAAGTCATATGAAGACACAAATAACGTGGATAAAAATCATAATAACAATAACCGCCTATCTGGTGTAGTCTCCGTGCTCAGAAGCAAAGAAAGAATAAATGGAGAAAAGAAGGATGAATCATAAAGAAGTCCACCTGACTGCTAGGTGCTGTTTATATCCCAGTGTGGTGGAATATAGGGTAGGCTATAGGGCTAGGAGGTGTGACTATAAAGAGTAAGGATATGGTGACTCAAATAAGTAGTAAGGGTAAAGAAACATACCGTTGTTATATTAGGGATTACCACTACGTATTTGCGAGTACTCTAGTGGGTATGTGACCTTGCATGGAGCCTAACCAAACAAAAGATAAAACGAAAGATAAATGTTAAATCGAAGTGTTGTTTTTGTGGAATCCATATATGATATATGGCTATAGTAATTCTGTCACTGACTGAAAACTCAAAGTGAGGCAAAAGGTCACCGTATTGCTTTATACTGTGTCCAGAAGAACCTATAATTAAAATTAAAATAAGTGTGCACAGCTTTGTACAAATATTCCTGACATTGTCATGTATGTATATTTTCATTTAATTATGTATCCTTTGATTATGTACCCGTTGCAGTACCTGATGAAGGTCCGGTGAGGACCGAAACGTTGTTTATTTTTTCTGGACTGCATTAAAAATCTTCAAATTAAATAAAAGTTGAGTGCCAAGTTATATATTTATATTACTCAATATCATTGAGGCACTCCGGGGAGATCTCAAGCACGCAGTTCATGCTAGACAGCCCAGGAATTTACAGGAACTGGATGCTTTTTGCCAAGAAGAGTGGGCAGCTTTACCATCTGAGAAATTAAAAAACCTCATCCAAAACTACCACAAAAGACTTAAAGCTATCATTGATGTTAGAGGGGGCAATATCCAATATTAAGAAATGGGGTATGTCAACTCTTGATCAGGGTCATTGGATGTTTTGGGTTGTCATTATGATTTAACCCCTTAATCCCATATGACGTACTATCCCGTCCAGGTGACCTGGGACTTAATTCCCATGGACGGGATAGTACGTCATATGCGATCGGCCGCGCTCACGGGGGGAGCGCGGCCGATCGCGGCCGGGTGTCAGCTGCCTATCGCAGCTGACATCCGGCACTATGTGCCAGGAGCGGTCACGGACCGCTCCCGGCACATTAACCCCCGGCACACCGCGATCAAAGATGATCGCGGTGTGCCGGCGGTGCAGGGAAGCATCGCGCAGGGAGGGGGCTCCCTGCGGGCTTCCCTGAGACGATCGGTACACGGTGATGTGCTCACCGTGTACCGAGCGTCTTCTCCCTGCAGTCCCCGGATCCAAAATGGCCGCCGGGCTGCATCCGGGTCCTGCAGGGAGTACTTCCGGGTCAGGAGCAGGCTGCAGCTGCAGCTCTAATCCTGCCCGGCTGTATGTCAGATCACCGATCTGATAGAGTGCTGTGCACACTGTCAGATCGGTGATCTGTGATGTCCCCCCCTGGGACAAAGTGAAAAAGTAAAAAAAAAAATTTCCACACTTGTAAAAAAAAAAATAAAAAAAAAATTCCTAAATAAAGCAGAAAAAAAAAAATATTATTCCCATAAATACATTTCTTTACATAAAAAAAAAACAAAAAAACAATAAAAGTACACATATTTAGTATCGCCGCGTCCGTAACGACCCGACCTATAAAACTGGCCCACTAGTTAACCCCTTCAGTGAACACCGTAAGAAAAAAAAAAAAAAAAAACGAGCCAAAAAACAACGCTTTATTATCATAACGCTGAACAAAAAGTGGAATAACACGCGATCAAAAAGACGGATATAAATAACCATGTTACCTCTGAAAACGTCATCTTGTCCCGCAAAAAACGAGCCACCATATAGCATCATAACCAAAAAAATAAAAAAGTTATAGTCCGCAGAATAAAGCGATGCCAAAATAATTATTTTTTCTATAAAATAGCTTTTATCGTATAAAAGCACCAAAACATAAAAAAAATGATATAAATGAGGTATCGCTGTAATCGTACTGACCCGAAGAATAAAACTGCTTCATCAATTTTACTAAATGCGGAACGGTATAAACGCCTCCCCCAAAAGAAATTCATGAATAGCTGGTTTTTGGTCATTCTGCCTCACAAAAAAATCGGAATAAAAAGCGATCAAAAACTGTCACGTGTCCGAAAATGTAACCGATAAAAACGTCAACTCGTCCCGCAAAAAACAAGACCTCACATGACTCTGTGGACCAAAATATGGAAAAATTATAGGTCTCAAAATGTGGAGACGCAAAAACTTTTTTGCTATAAAAAGCGTCTTTTAGTGTGTGACGGCTGCCAATCATAAAAATCCGCTAAAAAACTCGCTATAAAAGTAAATCAAACCCCCCTTCATCACCCCCTTAGTTAGGCTAGGTTCACATTGCGTTAATGGGTTAACGCTAACGGACAGCGTTGCACGGCGAAAATGTCACAATTAACGCCGTGCAACGGGTCCGTTAGCACAACCATTGACAGCAATGTGATTTTCAGGTGTAGCACATCGCTAGAGCGTGCCATTTTCGGCTCGCGCTAGCAAGGTGCCATTCTTTTGTGGCGCGCCTCAGACGCTGCTTGCAGCGTCCGCGGCGCGCCCGAGGTCCGATCCCCGATCTTCCAGAGCGGGGACGTTAACGCGACCACTAAACACGACACCTAAAAAGACATTGTGTTAGCGCAATCCGCTAGTGCTAAACGGATTTCCCTAACGCAATGTGAACCTAGCCTTAGGGAAAAATAATAAAATTAAAAAAAAATGTATTTATTTCCATTTTCCGGTTAGGGTTAGGGTTAGGGTTAGGGCTAGGGTTGGGGCTAGGGTTAGGATTTGGATTACATTTACGGTTGGGATTAGGGTTGGGATTAGAATTAGGGGTGTGTCTGGGTTAGGTGTGTGGTTAGGGTTACAGTTGGGATTAGGGTTAGTGGTGCGTTTGGATTAGGGTTTCATTTATAATTGGGGGGTTTCCACTGTTTAGACACATCAGGGGCTCTCCAAACGCGACATGGCGTCCGATCTCAATTCCAGCCAATTCTGCATTGAAAAAGTAAAACAGTGCTCCTTCACTTCCGAGCTCTCCCGTGCGCCCAAACAGGGGTTTACCCCAACATATGGGGTATCAGCGTACTCGAGACAAATTGGACAACAACTTTTTGGGTCCAAGTTCTCTTGTTATCCTTGGGAAAATAAAAATTTGGGGGGCTAAAAATCATTTTTGTGGGAAAAAAAAGGATTTTTATTTTCACGGCTCTGCGTTGTAAACTGTAGTGAAACACTTGGGGGTTCAAAGTTTTCACAACACATCTAGATAAGTTCCATGGGAGGTCTAGTTTCCAATATGGGGTCACTTGTGGGTGGTTTCTACTGTTTGGGTACATCAGGGGCTCTGCAAATGCAACGTGACGCCTGCAGACCAATCCATCTAAGTCTGCATTCCAAATGGCGCTCCTTCCCTTCCGAGCTCTGCCATGAGCCCAAACAGTGGTTCCCCCCCACATATGGGGTATCAGCGTACTCAGGACAAATTGAACAACAACTTTTGGGGTCCAATTTATTCTGTTACCCTTGTAAAAATACAAAGCTGGGGGCTAAAAAATCATTTTTGTGAAAAAAAAAAGAATTTTTATTTTCACGGGTCTGCGTTATAAACTGTAGTGAAACACTTAGGGGTTCAAAGTTCTCACAACACATCTAGATAAGTTCCATGGGAGGTCTAGTTTCTAATATGGGGTCACTTGTGGGGGGTTTGTACTGTTTGGGTACATCAGGGGCTCTGCAAATGCAACGTGACTCCTGCAGACCAATCCATCTAAGTCTGCATTCCAAATGGCGCTCCTTCCCTTCCGAGCTCTGCCATGCGCCCAAACAGTGGTTCCCCCCCACATATGGGGTATCAGCGTACTCAGGACAAATTGGACAACAACTTTTGGGGTCCAATTTATTATGTTACCCTTGTGAAAATACAAAACTGGGGGCTAAAAAATTTTTGCGAAAAAAAAATAAATTTATTTTAACGGCTCTGCGTTATAAACTGTAGTGAAACACTTGGAGGTTCAAAGCTCTCAAAACACATCTAGATAAGTTCCTTAGAGGGTCTAGTTTCCAAAATAGTGTCACTTGTGGGGGTTTTTAATGTTTAGGCACATCAGGGGCTCTCCAAACCAACATGGCATCCCATCTTAATTCCAGTCAATTTTGCATTGAAAAGTCAAATGGCGCTCCTTCCCTTCCGAGCTCTGCTATGCACCCAAAAAGTGGTTTACCCCCACATATGGGGTATCGTCGCACTCAGGACAAATTGCACAACAACTTTTGTGGTCTAATTTCTTCTCTTACCCTTGGGAAAATAAAAAATTGGGGGCGAAAAGATCATTTTTGTGAAAAAATAAGATTTTTTATTTTTACGGCTCTGCATTATAAACTTCTGTGAAGCACTTGTTGGGTCAAAGTGCTCACCACACATCTAGATAAGTTCCTTAAGGGGTCTACTTTTCAAAATGGTGTCACTTGTGAGGGGTTCCAATGTTTAGGCACATCAGGGGCTCTCCAAACGCAACATGGCGTGCCATCTCAATTCCAGTCAATTTTGCATTGAAAAGTCAAATGGCGCTCCTTTCCTTCCGAGCTCTGCCATGCGCCCAAACAGTGGTTTACCCCCACATATGGGGTATCGTCGCACTCAGGACAAATTGCACAACAACTTTTGTGGTCTAATTTCTTCTCTTACCCTTGGGAAAATAAAAAATTGGTGGCGAAAAGATTATTTTTGTGAAAAAATATGATTTTTTATTTTTACGGCTCTGCATTATAAACTTCTGTGAAGCACTTGTTGGGTCAAAGTGCTCACCACACCTCTAGATAAGTTCCTTAAGGGGTCTACTTTCCAAAATGGTGTCACTTGTGGGGATTTCAATGTTTAGGCACATCAGGGGCTCTCCAAACGCAACATGGCATCCCATCTCAATTCCAGTCAATTTTGCATTGAAAAGTAAAATGGCGCTCCTTCCCTTCCGAGCTCTGCCATACGCCCAAACAATGGTTTACACCCATATACGGGGTATCAGCGTACTCAGGACAAATTGGCCAACAATTTTTGAGGTTCAATTTCTTCTCTTACTCTTGGGAAAATAAAAAATTGGGGGCGAAAAGATCATTTTTGTGAAAAAATATGATTTTTTATTTTTACGGCTCTGCATTATAAACTTCTGTGAAGCAATTGGTGGGTCAAAGTGGTCACCACACATCTAGATAAGTTCCTTAGGGTGTCTACTTTCCAAAATGGTGTCACTTGTGGGGGGTTTCAATGTTTAGGCACATCAGTGGCTCTCCAAACGCAACATGGTGTCCCATCTCAATTCCTGTCAATTTTGCATTTAAAAGTCAAATGGCGATCCTTCCCTTCCGAGCTCTGCCATGCGCCCAAACAGTGGTTTACCCCCACATATGGGGTATCAGCGTACTCAGTACAGATTGTACAACAATGTTTGGGGTCCATTTTATCCTGTTACCCTTGGTAAAATAAAACAAATTGGAGCTGAAATAAATTTTGTGTGAAAAAAAGTTAAATATTCATTTTTATTTAAACATTCCAAAAATTCCTGTGAAACCCCTGAAGGGTTAATAAACTTCTTGAATGTGGTTTTGAGCACCTTGAGGGGTGCAGTTTTTAGAATGGTGTCACACTTGGGTATTTTCTATCATATAGACCCCTCAAAATGACATCAAATGAGATGTGGTCCCTAAAAAAAAATGGTGTTGTAAAAATGAGAAATTGCTGGTCAACTTTGAACCCTTATAACTCCCTAACAAAAAAAAATTTTGGTTCCAAAATTGTGCTGATGTAAAGGAGACATGTGGGAAATGTTACTTATTAAGTATTTTGCGTGACATATCTCTGTGATTTAAGGGCATAAAAATTTAAAGTTGGAAAATTGTGAAATTTTCAAAATTTTCACCAAATTTCCGTTTTTTTCACAAATAAACGCAAGTTATATCGAATAAATGTTACTACTAAAATGAAGTACAATATGTCACGAGAAAACAATGTCAGAATCGCCAAGATCCGTTGAAGCGTTCCAGAGTTATAACCTCATAAAGGGACAGTGGTCAGAATTGTAAAAATTGGCCCGGTCATTAACGTGCAAACCACCCTCGGGGCTTAAGGGGTTAAAAAGAGAAAACACAGTAGTTTGATAATAAATGGCTTCACCCAACCACTAACCATGAGTGGAGAAAAAGTTTTGGTATTATCATTCATATTCTCTGAAAAAAAGCCAATAAAGCAAAAATTCTGCTGAGGTATTTATACTTTTGAGCACAACTGTATGTATATATATGTATTGTGGTAGATCTGCTCACTCGGCTGCACATGACACGGATGTAGATAAGGGAACACTGTGCCTTAAGTCTCTCACTGGTTTGTTAGGGGAGCTGTATTTGCCAGTGCAGAATTAGCAGAAACAAATAATGCCTTTCTTGCCTAAGAAAAACAAAATATAATTTACAGATTAGTCCCTGTTGTTGCGGGAATCCGTTCGTTCAGGAAAAAAAATCGACATAAACTGGTTCAGCTTCCTTGTCAGGAGTCAGGACACATAGCACTGGAGTTCCACTCTCCAAGCCTACCGAACACCTAATGATTCAAAAGGTTGGCTATTTGTATCCTAGATTACACCCTGGAGTGGAGATATGGTGAACAACCTCCCACCCGCACTGCAGTTGTTCACAAATACCCAGCCCTTAACCCCTCTCAACACAAAGTGTGCTGGAGCATTATACATACACTGCATAAGATATAACAGTCTTCTTTATATATGGCTACCGGTGGGGCTTCTACCTGGTGTTATAATCATATGAGTTGCTATGTCTCTAATAATCCATTTCCGTATGTGTTTTTTCTAGGTGTGTAACAGTGGGGAGCAACCCAGGAAACAGCAACGCTCAGATCTTAATGGGCCAATTGATAACAACAATGTCTCAGAGGTAAGTGGTTCTGTTTCTTCATCAGATAAAACTTCAAGTGCTGATTATTAGAATGGGATTTCCAAGATTTTTTTC
Source organism: Ranitomeya imitator (assembly GCF_032444005.1). Classification (NCBI taxonomy): domain Eukaryota; kingdom Metazoa; phylum Chordata; class Amphibia; order Anura; family Dendrobatidae; genus Ranitomeya; species Ranitomeya imitator. The sequence goes on from NC_091285.1 coordinate 466,263,424, forward strand.
AAGGAAGTTTCTGCCATGTTTACTTTCCCACACTACACATACAGTGTCATAGTGTTAGCCATTTTAGACTGCCGGATCAAGAAGAGCAGTACTTACATTACTCTTACCTTTTTCTATAGATTTAATAGTTCTTTTTTTACCTCTTGACTAGGTTGCTAGTTATCCTCTTTTCTGTTTCTAATAACATCAAATTACAGAGGGTTAGTTGCGCGTTCTTCACATTTTTATAAAAATGTGACATATTTATTTTTATCACTAGTTTGTTATCCCACTTGCAGAAAGGGACGGTTCGCTTTTCTTTGCTTCATGACTTGATTCTGCATTACAATCCCACTATCATAGCAGGTTGGGGTGAGATAATAGGAAAACCTAGGAGCAGAAAAACAGCGCAATAGGGTTTTTATCCGAGGGAGATAAAGATGATAAATAAGGTTATGCTAACCTGGTTTAATTGTATATCACAACATTTCCATGACTGATTAATCCAGCTGCTGTAGGTCCGAGTCATCAGACCGGAAAATCACAGATAAGGAGAATTTGCGGATAATCTGCGCTGGTATCACATCTGATAGATCCAAGTCCAAACAGAAAGTATTCAGTCGATGCATTTCCACGTTTTTTTACAGACTTCTTCATCAGATCAAGAAAACCAATACTTTCTGTCTTAACCTGGATCTAACAGATGTGATGTCAGCAGCGCAGATTATTCGCAAATTCTCCTTTCATGGAGTGAGGTAAAGGCAAATGCTATTATGCTTTAACCTCTTCACAACCACACACAAGTCCCACATCAACAACTGGGCACTTCAATTCATAATGTAAACCAATATTCCATATTATTCCATGAACAATGGAAATAAGAAGAGATCCCACAATAGTAATAAAAATTAACTTTTATTGTCAATTACATAAAAACAAAAAAATAAATAAAATCGCAATTGTACTGTTAATGGACACCGAACAGGTGAACACGTAGGTATATTGAGTATAGCTGTATAGTACAGATAAATAAATGACCATATTTTCATATATCAGTTCTACGGCTGACATGAGATACGCACATCCATAATATGCAGACACGGGGATGTATAAAGAAAGAGAAAACTGCACCCAAAGTCATCAGAATATCGGTCTATACGGCCTCCAATAGTGCCATCTAAGGCTAATAATATAATCAATGTCCTTATTTCACAATGAGAAAAAGGCCGTACAAAATATAATACCACTTCATGAATTGATGAATTGATCAAATCTAAACCCCCATATCCTTAAGGAATAATCCCACCGATATTAAAGAAAGTATGTATATAAATTATTCATGCCAGCAAGTGCTATGTGCTCACCAGATTCCGTACACGTGTACCCGTTCAGCGTCCACTCACCCCGACGTACGTTTCGCTGCCAGCTTCTTCTTTTTTGATGCCCCGGAAGAGGCTTGTGGCGAAACGTACGTCGGGGTGAGTGGACGCCGAACGAGTACATGTGTACGCAATGGATAATTTATATACATAAATATTATGTCCATTAACAGTACAATTGCTTTTTTATTTATTTTTTTGTTTTTATGTAATTGACAATAAAAGTTAATTTTTATTTCTATTGTGGGATCTCTTCTTATTTCCATTGTCATGGACTAATATGGAATATTGGTTTACTTTAACCTCTTCACGCCTATAAGTTATATTTACGTCATCGGCAATGTGGAACATTTCCTTTGATGCGGGCTCACATACTCACACATCTTTCCTTGCACTTGATGGCTGATTTTAAAAGAGAAGGGTTATTTCAATGCCATTATGCATATTTTTAGTAACAAACTCATTTCGTAGCTTGCTATACAAAAGAAATAAATAGCGACAGAGGCCCTAATTTTATGATCGGCTCTACTTACTTATGCAGTAGCATACATGGTGTTCCTCGTCTGCGTGAAGAAGTACCAAGGAGGATGCAAAGTCTTTATGTCTTTACGGCAGTGCATTTATGTATGATGACAGGTAAAATAAATTTAGATGCTTATCGCAGGCAGGATGAGACCAGCAGCTACAGTGTGACTTAATGAAAAAGTGATGCAAATAATCCCAGTACAAATGTCCAAATGAAAATAAAGCGAATACACAATACAAATGAATGCTTGCAAGTGATTGTATATGTGTGACGAGCTATGTAAAACTGAGACTAGCGAGGAATAAAAAAATAATTTGATGGAAAGACTTTGAAAAATAATGAATATTGTATCACCAGAAAATTATTCAAAACTAGCTGTTCCTCTATTATAAATAAAAATAAACGTAGTTGATAAAAAAGAGCTGAAGCATTCATAAATATGTAAAACCTGCCTTAGAAAAAATAGAGATAAACTTATATGTGGGAGATAGCTAATGTAAAATACAGTTCTTCAGATGTATCTCATTTTATTACAAAATAGTCAACTACAAGAGTCAAGCAAGAAGATTTGCAGGACCCTGAACTGTTGGCCACATTAATGGTCACCAGCCACTGGAAGCTAAAGCTGCAATCAATGGCGTAACTTGAAACTCGTGGCAAATCTCCAAGAGGGCCCTTATCTATCTTAAAGGGACACGGTCACCTGAATTTGGAGGGAACAATCTTCAGCGATGGAGGCGGGGTTTGGGGGTTTTTGATTCACCCTTTCCTTACTCGCTGGCTGCATGCTGGCTGCAATATTGGATTGAAGTTCATTCTCTGTCCTCCATAGTACACACCTGCGCAAGGCAATCTTGCCTTGTGCAGGCATGTACTACGGAGCACAGAGAATGAACATCAATCCAATATTGCAGCCAGCATGCAGCCAGCGAGTAAGGAAAGGGTGAATCAAAAACCCCAAAACCCCGCCTCCATGGCTGAAGATTGTTCCCTCCAAATTCAGGTGACAGTGTCCCTTTAAGTCTTTAGTAATATTGGTCTTCTAGTAACGCCCAATGGGACTATTTTGGCCCCTTAGGCTCCAAGACCCAAATGCGATTGTAACCATAGCACCTATTATAATTACGCCCAGCCTGCAATCTCCCTTCTACCTGCTGGCAACCACTACGCCTCTTACGATTTGTAGGCCCGTTGTTCTTGTCACATGTGCATTATATGAGTAGATTAACATTGAGGTTACACCAAGCCTACTATTCAGAAGAGGCATTGGTGATGCCAGTAGTAGTAGGATCCTGCACCATATATTAGCGATTTGGCTGCTGAACTTGGGTTCTCATATTTTTTTGGCTCAAATCTAATTACTACCGTACAGATACATGATATACAGTATCATACAGAAGTATACTAAATCTGTGAGAAAGAAAAGCATGCCTGACTATAAGCAATGTTTCTAGAGGACAATGTGCATGATGTCTGCCTATCTACAGTGCCTTGCGAAAGTATTTGGCCCCCTCAAACTTTTCAACCTTTTCCCACATATCATGCTTCAAACATAAAGATACCAAATGTAATTTTTTGGTGAAGAATCAACAACAAGTGAAACACAATTGTGAAGTTGAATGAAATTTATTGGTTATTTTAATTTTTTGTGGAAATTCAGAAGCTGAAAAGTGGGGCGTGCAATATTATTCGGCCCCTTTACTTTCAGTGCAGCAAACTCACTCCAGAAGTTCATTGTGGATCTCTGAATGATTCAATGTTGTCCTAAATGCCTAATGATGATAAATATAATCCACCTGTGTGTAATCAAGTCTCCGTATCAATGCACCTGCTCTGTGATAGACTCAGGGTTCTGTTTGAAGCACAGAGAGCATCATGAAGACCAAGGAACACAACAGGCAGGTCTGTGATACTGTTGTGGAGAAGTTTAAAGCCAGATTTGGATACAAAATGATTTTCAAAACTTTAAACATCCCAGGAAGCACTGTGCAAGTGATCATATTGAAATGGAAGGAGTATCATAAGACTGCAAATCTACCAAGACCCAGCCATCCCTCTATACTTTCATCTCAAACAAGGAGAAGACTGATCAGAGATGCAGCCAAGAGGCCCATGATCACTCTGGATGAACTGTAGAGATCTAGAGCTGAGGTGGGACAGTCTGTCCATAGGACAACAATCAGTCGTACACTGCACAAATCTGGCCTTTATGGAAGAGTGGCAACAAGAAAGCCATTTCTCCAAGATATCCATAAGAAGTGTAGTTTAAAGTTTGCAACAAGCCACCTGGGAGACACACCAAACATGTGAAAGAAGGTGCTCTGGTCAGATGAAACCAAAATCGAACTTTTTGGCAGCAATGCCAAATGATATGTTTGGCATAAAGGCAACACTGCTCATCACCCTGAACACACCATTCCCACTGTCAAACATGGTGGTGGCAGCATCATGGTTTGACCCTGCTTTCCTTCAGCAGGGACAGGCAAGTTGGTTAAAATTGATGGGAAGATGGATGGAGCCAAATAAAGGACCATTCTTAAAGAAAACCTGTTGGAGTTGCAAAAGACCTGAGACTGGGACGAAAATTTGTCTTCCAACAAGACAATGATCCCAAACATAAAGCAAAATCTACAATGGAATGGTTCACAGATAAACGTATCCAGGTGTTGGAATGGCCAGACCTCAATCCAATCGAGAATCTGTGGAAAGAGCTGAAAACTGCTGTTCACAAACGATCTCCATCAAACCTCACTGAGCTCAAGCTGTTTGCCAAGGAAGAATGGGCAAGAATTTCAGTCTCTCGATGTACAAAACTGATAGAGACATACCCCAAGCCACTTGCAGCTGTAATCGTAGCAAAAGGTGGCGCAACAAAGAATTAAGTTAAAGGGGCAGAATAATATTGCACGCCCCACTTTTCAGTTTTTGAATTTTCACAAAAATTTAACATGACCAATAAATTTCGTTCAACTTCACAATTGTATTCCACTTGTTGTTGATTCTTCACCAAAAATTTTAATTTGTTATCTTTATGTTTGAAGCATGATATGTGGGAAAATGTTGAAAAGTTCCAGGGGGGAGAATACTTTCGCAAGGCACTGTATGATGTTTATATTTAGACTAAAATATTGCTATTTTGATTCCACATTTAGGGTATGTGCACACATCTTTTTGAGGTCTGCGGATTTTTCCGCAGCGGATTTGTGCAAACCGCAGGTAAAAGGCACTGCTGTGCTGATTTCCCTGCGGTTTTACACCTGCGGATTCCTATTGTGGAGCAGGTGTAAACCGCTTCGGAATCCACACAAAGAATTGACATGCTGCGGAATGTAAACCGCTGCGTTCCCGCGCGTTTTTTTCCACAGCATGGGCACTGCGTATTGGTTTCCCATAGGTTTACATTGCACTGTAAACTCATGGGAAAATCCGCAGCGTGTGAACATAGCCTTATTGTAAGAGTGGTGGACTGTTCTGCTGCGTTCCTGCCACTGAGGACAACAATAACACCATGCGGTTTTAAATGTCATGTGAATAGTAATGTGTGTCTCTTATATTGTGTTATGGTAATGTACAGGATGTAAGTAATATAAAGTGTTAATGTACAATGTGAATAGTGTACAGTGCAGGGTTAGCATAGGATTAGACATAGACATAGACACAAGATACTGTTAACCCCTTCATGACCCCAGCTTTTTTCGGTTTTGCGTTTTTGTTTTTCACTCCCCTCCTTCCCAGAGCCATAACTTTTTTATTTTTCTGTCAATATGGCCATGTGAGGGCTTATTTTTTGCGGGACAAGTTGTACTTTGAACAACATCATTGGTTTTAGCATGTCGTGTAATAGAAAATGGGGAAAAATTCCAAGTGCGGTGAAATTGCAAAAAAATGGCAATCCCACACTTGTTTTTTGTTTGGCTTTTTTGCTAGGTTCACTAAATGCTAAAATCGACCCACCATTTTGATTCTCCAGGTCATTACGGGTTCATAGACACCAAAAATGTTAGGTTATGTTTTATCTAAGGTATAAAAAAAATTCCAAACTTTGCTAAAAAAAAAAAAATTGTGAAATGTTCCCATTCCCATCTCATAGCATCTCCATTTTTCATGATCTGGGTCGAGTGAGGGGTTATTTTTTGCATGCCATGCTGATGTTTTTAATGATACCATTTTGGTGCAGAGATGAGCTTTTGATCACTCGTTATTGCATTTTAATGCAATGTTGCTGCAACCAAAAAAACGTAATTCTGGCGTTTCAAATTTTTTTCTCGCTACACCGTATAGCAATCAGGTTAATCCTTTTTTTATTGATAGATCGGGTGGTTCTGAACTCGGCGATACCAAATATGTTTATATTTATGCTTTTTTATTATTTTATTTTGAATGGGGTGAAAGGAGGGGGGTGATTTAAACTTTTTTTTTTTAAGCATTTTTTTTTACTTTTGCCATGATTCAAAAGCCTCCATCATAGGCTAGCATAGCCTGATCGGCTCTCCTACCTAGGAACGATGCATAGATCGCGCCTATGTAGTAGATTTACTGCATTGCTATGAGTGCCGACCACAGGGTGGCGCTCATAGCAATCCAGCATCAACAACCATAGAGGTCTCAATGAGACCGATCATGTGACGGGGGTCAGCGATGCGCTCATTTCTGTCCCGATGGACGGAAGCGCTAGTTAAATGCCGCTGTCAGCGTTTGACAGCGGCATTTAACTAGTTATTAGCAGCGGGTGGATAGGGATAGGGTAAAAAACAGCTGACATGTCCAGGCTTTGCTGCGGGCTTACCGCCGGAGCCCGCATCAATGCGTCGGGATAGTACGTCCGAGGTCAGAAAGGTTAAGATGCTTAATGTAAATTGATCGTAGTTAGTTGTTGTCAGAAGGATAAGATGTAATTGATGTAGTGTTAGAAGGAGACATTTCCCGGTAGTAAGTCAGATAGGAAAGTGTAGCAAAAAAGTCAAGTTCAAGTACAGTGGTTTGCTAGGACTGGTATGTATCAGTCATTCTCTGCAGTGGGAGGCCATACTAGAATCCTGAGAAGATGCCCCTGTTATATGTGGAACCCAAGGTCTGGCATAGGGGATGCTAGGCACATCATGTCCACTGGCGTACATCAAAAGATGGAAAGGGCTCTGTGTAGACGGAAGGTACCATTTTCAAAGAGGGGAGAAATGTAAGAGTGATGCACTGTTCTGCCGCGTTCCTGCCCCTGAAGATAACACTTGTGCCATATGTGCAGTATCATGCGGTTTTACATGTTATGTTAATAGTGATGTATGCCTCTTACATTTTGTTATGGTAATGTACAGCGTGTAAGCGTGTATAGTGCAGGTTAAGTATAGAAGTAAATATACACTATACACAAGATAGTGGTAAGATGCTTAGTGTACATTGATGGTAGTGTAAAAGAAATGGTTACATTCTAAACTCAATAAAATACAAGAAAATAATCTCATGCAAGAGTGACCGATTTTCCAGGTATCATCTGTCTACATGCAGATATTTTTATGGCCTAATGTTTTTTCTTACAATTCACAAAAATTGTCAGGGAAACATTGTGGTTTCCAAATTCAATGATGATATAGGACAGGGGTGGGGAACCTCAGGCCCCAGGGCAATTTACGGCCCTCACTTACTTTTTATCAGGCCCCCGAGCAGATTCTCAGAGACCCCATTCTTATGCAGGAAGGTATATTTTGATTACAACCAGCGCATTAATTTCTTCTTGCTCTGTTAGCAAACACACACAGTGTTCACTACTGAACACTGAAGGGCATGCAATGAAAGATTACGTCCTGAAACCAGTGCCACAGTCAAGATGTACATTGTGGGTGGAGTTTGCATGGCCCCTGAAAGATGGTATAAATATTCAAATGGCCCTTGGCAGAAAAAAGATTCCCCACCCCTGATATAGGACAACCACCCAAAATTCTGTGGGTTCAACCCAATTTCTCTTGAGATTATTGCTCATAGCTTGGTACCTAAGACAGAGAAAGCCTGGGTTGGAATTGAAATCCCTTCTCTAACAGTAGTTAGTTGATGTTAGAAGGATTAAATGTGGTTGATGTGTGGAACTAGACCATATTGCGTAGGGACTAGTGTTGGTAAAAAGGGGACACTTGCTGGTAGTAAGTCAGATAAGGAAGTGCAATGACAAAGTGATGTCACGTCCGAATCCCAAGGTTTAGTATAGGGGCTGCCGGGCACATCGTGTTTCTCTGGCAGACAGGGAAAAATGGACAGGGACTCGTGTAGAGGGAAGGTACTGGATCCCAGGTGCATTGCTAAGGTGGACAGGAAATTCCTGAGGCTGACGTTGTCAGTGGACATAGGGATAGTCCACAATGAATGAGTGGTAGGGTTAGAAAGGTGTTGTACTAAAGAAGTAAGAAGTATGAACTGTTGTGCTCTATCCCACTTATTACAACCTGATGAACTTGAACTGACCAGTAAAACCAGTGAACTTGGTGTCCCCCATATTGTGTACAGTGGCTCCAGAAGATTAAGGCTTGGAAACAGCAGAGGACTGTGGACTACAAGTGAGCATGGTGCACTCCACACCTGACATTACACTGGGACTGAGCCACTGTTTTCCGGTAAAATGCAAGAGCGTAACCGGACAGCAGCTCGGTCATGACTACCGCTCTTTGCAACTTTACAGTGTCACCAAAGGTTCTTAAGTAGTTTTAACCTTGGCATAGAAATGCTGGGGGCCCTTAAAAGAGTGGGGGCCTGGGCAATTTATCAGTTTGCCTCCACCACCCGAAACCGCTGGTCCTGACTGTAACTAGGGCATATTTTGGACTAGGCTTACATTTCAATCATTCCTCAAAGATCCTGTAAAATCATTCTAGCGCTTTTTTGGGGGATAGGTCTTATTTTGGTGGAAACATGGTAATCACAACGTAATCTAAGTGTCCAAGTAGACAAGCTGACCACGGCTGTTATCCGACCACAAATCTACTATATACAATCTGTTGGGTGGTCATTTCAATGCCAGTTTAGAAAGGCAGTTCAGAATTTTCTGTGCGCACAGAACAATTGTTAATATGATCATTCTGTGCACCAAGAATATGTTAGTGGCAGCACACTAGAGGTGCAGCTAGGCCTTCAGCTCAGGGGGGCAAAACAACTGAGTGGGTGCCTAACAGGCAGACACATCATTGGTGCAACCTGCATGGTTGCACATGGACCCAAGAGGTTAAAGGGCCCGTTTTTACCTTCAAAGAAGGTGCAATTTTGCATTTTTAGGGCAAAGGGCCCATAAATTGTTCTTGCACAGGGGCCTTTTTCTGTCTGTGTCCGCCTGTGGCCCCTAACCAAGTAATCATGATTATAACTACGGTGGTATATTATTGAAAATAAATCTCTATACAAAGGCCGGCACTGATATTAGCACCATATGGTGACATATAGTGCTGCAGAACATTTAGAGGTTATAGTACAATTACAAATAGTGACTTACATTTGATGTTCATTCTGGTGGAGTCATTCACTTTTCCCGTCTTTTCCATCTGGCCCAGACTGACATTTCGACTTCTCCAGATAGGACTCATCTGCAGAGATTGCAACAAAGACATATCTGACTTCTCACATTTCCAGTACCATTCACATGTAGAATCTTAGAATCATAGATTCAGAGGCGTAGCTAGAGCTTTTGCCGCCCGGGGCTGATCCCGAGTTTGGCGCCCCCCCCCCCCCCCCCTCCCTCCCCCTCCAGCTCAATACACACAAAGGTTACCAAAAATGGTTTTCCTGTTTTGTAGAACTTAAACTGGGCCTAATGGTGTCACCCCCACATGCCACACCTGTGACTTAATACCACCACACCATGACCAGGCCACATAGTGACCGAATAATACTACATACAAGGGACAAATACCACCGCACCATTTCCAGACCACATATTACCACCACATAGTGACTGAATACTACAATACTGATCAGTAATAAAAAAAAAAACCACAATACTATCACCATAAGTGCCAGTATTCACAGGAGATCTGTACTTAGTATGCAGTGTCTGTGTAGAGGTAATACAGAGATCACTGGTGACATTATACACAGGACCTCTATATAGTATACAGTGTATAGTGTCAGTGTATAGGTAACACTGACTCACCAGTGACGT